>NW_027361694.1:20062500-20662500 GCF_039654945.1 Dendrobates tinctorius
CATATCAACACATCTGATTTATGCCTTTTACTTTTTTCAGCTTTTATCGTCTTGTGCTCGAACCAGAGTTGACATTTTTAAGTAACAGTCTCTCTCCGGGTCCGTCTGCTAAGTTCCTGGACATGCCCGAATCCCCTCTGCTAACTCTGAACATGAACACCCCAGAGAGCTGGCTTGTAGAAGTGGTGCACAGCTCATGTGATCTCGATAACATCCATCTAGAAGACGTGAGTCGTCATTGTCCACCTTACTGCTGTAATGCTGATTAGTCTCTACTGTAACAGCCATTTTTTTTATTATTTGATACTAAATCCGCATGAAATCTTGCAATGCTTTTTCAGTGATAAATGTATGAAGTATATGGGACTTTTCTAAAATTATAGAAGAACCACCAGGCATGTATGACTTACTGCTTTTATACTTTAATCTGGGATTGTATTAATAGTTAAAGTCAGGAGATCCAGCAGAGACTTATCTCCTTGGTCTCAAACTGATACTGACCTCAAACATCTTTGGTCCCTGATGGCTTAAACAAGCTAAAAATGCACTTATTCAGAGGATCATTCACATCCATCTTGGATCCATAATGTCCGTGTGAATAAGGCCCTGTCTTGTTAATCCCAAGTTGTATCAATACTGAGGATGAGCAATATCGCCGCCTAACTGGTTATGGAGCTGAAATGTTGTCAGTGCAAATAATTATGCCCTGCCAGCACTTATTTGGCTCTGTCATGTGCACACTAATTATTCATTAATGTATTTACAATGCTTTTTTAAACAATTTTTAAAAGAAGGAAAAAACCTTGAATTTGTCATTATGTTAAAGGGAACCTGTCACATCCTTTTTAGCATATAAGCTGTGGCCACCGCCATTAGGGGCTTGTCTACAGCATTCTGTAATGCTGTAGATAAGCCCCCGATGTAACCTGAATGATAAGAAAGACAAGTTAGATTATGCTCCCCCGGGGGGCGGTCCGGTCTGATGGGTGTCGCGGGTCCGGCACCTCCCATCTTCACTCGATGACATCCTCTTCCTTCTGTTGCGGCTCCTGCGCAGCTTAATTCTCTGCCCTATTGAGGGCAGAGCAAAGTACTGCAGTGCACAGGCTCTGGGAAAGGTCCTAGACAGGGCTGTGGAGTCGGTAAGCCAAACCTGCGACTCAGACTCCGACTCCTCAATTTCCCTTACACCGACTCCACGACTCCGACTCCGACTCCCACACATATTGCTTATATTTAAGTGAAAAATTTATTGTAGTACAATGTGAACCTCAGACATTTAATCATTTTTATGATCCAATAATCAAGATATTTAGATAGAACAGAATATATATTGGTGTACTACCCGGTTTTCATTCTTTTTGGTACAGATACGATATGGATAGACAGATATGGATAAATGGATAGAGCAGATTTCTAATCTGTTTTTGCTATTGAAAACATTATCTATGAGCTCAAAAACCTTTCAGGTGATGCAGTTTTTTAAAAAGATGATCAACTTTTGCAGCTGAAAATCGTATCCTCAAAAAACACAGGAAAAACGCTGTGTGTGAATGTAGCCTTAGATCAGGAATAGAACAGCCATTTATAGGACATTTCATAACTTTCCCAAACTCCTATGAAAAAATATTCAGCACATCCTGCATTGAACTACTGTGCCCAATTTATTATATATTTTAGGAGTCTGAGTCGGTCCATTTTATACCGACTCCAACTCCGACTCCGACTCCACCAAAATGAGCTCCGACTCCGACTCCACGACTCCGACTCCGACTCCACAGCCCTGGTCCTAGAGACTGCAGCAGCCAGAAGGATGCAGATATACTGGAAATGCCAGGTGACCAGGTGACGATAAGGCACCTGGTAGCGTTTGCATGATAAACGTAGAGTCGCTTTTTAATGCCATGGTGGGAGTGTCAACCTTTTTTTTTTTTTTTTTTTTTTTTTTTTTTTTTTTTTAAGCAAAGCTATTTTTCTCCAAGCCCTTTAAAACATTTGTCATAAAAAGTCGCCTAGTATGTCTTCACCTGGCTTATTAACTTTTCAACTTGTTGTGTTAGTCATTCTTTTATTTACAGGTTACTTGTCCCCCTGTCATTTCCTGCCTATGAATGGTAGTTTGCTGCTGATAGTGTCTACTGGAGCAGAAGTCTCAAATGTGCAGTCTATAGATTATCTGCATTCAAAACATGTTTCAGATGTTTTACTTATTTTCTATATAGGACTAAAACTTGTGCAAATAAAAAGTAGTGTTGCTTTCCCTAGCCGATAAGGCCTCTTTCACACTTCAGTTTTTTGCATTAGTCAAAATCCGCCAAAAGGACGGATGGTGGATCCGTTGTAGTACTGATGACAGCGGATGCCACCCGTCAGGTTTTTTTGACGGATCTGACAAAAGAAGAATTTTAAAGGAATCGCAGCCTGGAGGAGAGAGAGAGGGAGAGAGCACCCAGAAAGAATTTCGGGTTAAAACAGTGTCTGGAGGATCTGGCAGAGGAAAAAACGTTGCAAGCTCCGTTTTTAAATCTTTGAGGATGGTGACGGACAGCAACTTTTGGCGGATCCGCAAAAAAAACGGATGCAACTGACGACAATCCGCCAATAATGGAAGTCAATGGGGAAAAAAACAGATCCTCAAAAGAAAATTGCGGATTCGTTTTTTTCAAAACCTGGCGGATTGTGACTGACTGTAAAAAACTGAAGTGTGAAAGAGGACTAACACAGCAGTAACACTCGTCTTCCCAGGTTAGAATGAGACAGTGACCAGATGAATTACTGCGATCAGAACCTCGTACTTATCTGGTTTGCACTGTAACTGGCTAGTAGGCCACATGACCGAACACTTGTGTTTTCCAGGTAGAAGGGATTGTTACAGCAAACTATGAATTGGAGTACTTTTTACTGGAGGGGCACTGCTTTGATGTGACAACAGGACAACCACCTAGAGGTCTCCAGTTCACCCTGGGCATGAAGAATCATCCAGTCATAGTAGACACTATAGTCATGGCTAACCTGGTGAGTGTGTTAATAAAGTGATTTCTGCCCGTAATTGGCTTAAATTCTAAAAGCTGATAGATAAGTTGCAGATTGCGGAGAGTCTGACCGATGGGACATCTTCTGTTTCCCCGAGTAAGGATTTGGAGTTCCGGTTTGAATGAAGCTGTGGTTGAACATGTTCATTACTTTACACATTGCGCTGTGTCATGATTCAGAAGTCTGCAGTCATTTCAAGTGGAAGAAGACCTTGCTCTCAAACTTGGACAACCCCTTAACGACCAGGCATACTTCAGTTTCTCCATTACCGTTTTTTGCTCCCCTTCTTCCCAGAGCCATAACTTTTTTATTTTTCAGTCAATATGGCCATGTGGGGGCTTGTTTTTTGTGGGACAAGTTGTACTTTTGAACAACACTATTAGTTTTAACATTTGTACTGGAAAATGGGGGAAAAAAATCCAAGTGCAGTGAAATTGCAAAAAAAATAAAAAATGCAATTCCACGGTTTTGTTTTTTCTACCATGTTCACTAAATGCTAAACCTGACCTGCCATTATCATTCTCCAGGTCATTATGCGTTCAGACACAAAACATGTATAGGATTTTTTTTAATTAAGTGGGGAAAAAAGAAATCCAAAATTTGTTAAATTTTTTTTTTTAAAAAAAGGTGCCATTTTACGAGACCTGTAGTGTCTCCATTTTTCATGATTTGGGTCTGGGTGAGGGCTTATTTTTTTGTGCACCAAGCTGACATTTTTATTGATACCATTTTTGTGTAGATTGCATTTTATTGCAATGGAGCGGCGACCAAAAAAAACGGAATTCTAGTGTTACTGATCTATACAGCTGACATATGCTCTCTCAGACCGCACCAATCACAGCATGTCACATGTTGTTTTTTTTTTTTTTTTTAAACTTTATTGTGGCATCACTGTGATTGTCTGGTCAGAATTAGGGTAATCAGCCAATCCCAGCAATAGCAGATGCAAGGGGTGTGGGGGTCGTGCAGCCCCCAGGGCTATATGTACAAGGATGGCCTGCTGTCCGAGATGGCAGCCATCTTAACTCGGTCACCGCTCGATGCAGCGCTGAGTCTGGAAATAGTGGCACCATATATATATACTTCGCTTTGCGAGAGTGCAGCAACCGCAGCGCCTTATATATGTGTTGCATGTCGTGAAAAGGTTAAAATAGATCTATATATAAAAGAAAAAAATAGCATAGTAATTTCTCTATGTTCAAACTGTTTAAATCCCCACTCCAGTTTTTGTTTTGTTTTATTTATTGCTGGCGTGGTTTTACTAATGAAAGTTTCCTGTCCCTAGTAATATACTGTACTTACAGGCCGCCATATTCTTCTGTCATCGGCGCCGCTCCGGTCATCTTTTGCAGATTGTAAGCTGTCGGATCGCTCCAGTGTTTGCCAAGCTAGCCGAAGGTCACTATTCAATGTAAGTCTATGAGAGCCAGGATGAGGCCAGAACGAGGATCCCATAGACTTACACTGAGAGCTTGTGACTGTTACAGCATGACCAGAGCGACACTAGGAAAAGCAGAAGGGGGCTGGTAAGTATGTTACTAAAGGCAGGGTACTTGCTTTACATTAGTGGCCCCACTCCAGTGGTGAAGAGAAAAAAAAAAGCTCCACTGGGGCTTTAAATGAGAGATTTGATTTGTCTAGACTTAGGCTATGTGCCCACGTAGCGTTTCTGAAGCAGAATATTCCTGAGCGGAAAAGCACATCCTCTTCCCGGGAAAATGCATGCGTTTTATGAAGCGCTATTGTTAAGCGGTTTTGCATGCGTTTTTGGAATACAATTGTATTGTATGCAAAACTAATAAATATGCTGCGTTTTTTTCCGCTAAGCGTTTCCGCTGCGGAAAAAACACACCATTAGCACAACATGTGCGGATTCCATTCTGCTTACATTGGATGCTTTTCTTAAGCGTTTCCGCATCAGAAACGCGCATCTAAAAGCGCCACGGAAACGCTTAAACGCAACGTGGGCACACAGCCTAAGAAAGATTTGCTTTTGGCAGTCTGGGCAACATGCCAGATATGGCTATAATATTATGCATCATGGAGTCATCTGTTTTTATAGGGGCCGGGGTTTGCCCTAGTTTTACACCAGATTTACTATGTTCATATTCCTGGAGAAAACAATTGTAACCGCTTACTCAGCAGGCAGCAATAATGACAAACCTGACCTCGTGGCTGGGCTTTGTTTCCACTGGATGATAGATTGCAGCTGCACCGACATGATGGGTTTTGGATCTCTTCCGATTCTCATACATTAGATAAGTACATATTTTGTTTTTGTTTGTGCGGATGGCTTGCTGCATTGCACTTTAGTCAAATGTAAAATAAACATTAAGGGAAACCGCTGTACTTGAGAGATACAGCGCAAACGGCGCCATAGTGTAATGGTGGATAATGAATCTGTTGCAATGATCTCGGCTGCGGTGTTTCAGTATAGTATAATATAGAAAAGTACAATAAGCAATTCGCTGCTAGGATTTCACAGGGAGATGATCTGATACAGTATTACACATGAAAGCACGGTAAGAGTTCAAATCCCTGAATAAAGATCTGTTCAAATTACCCATTTCTGTACATTCGATTTAAGGTACCGGAGCAGGGTAAAATACTTCCATCCCAATAAAAAGTTAAGCAACTGTTTGCCATTTGGAGTTTAACCCCTTAGTGACCGAGCCAATTTTTACGTTAATAACCAAGCCAATTTTTTACAATTCTGACCACTGACATTTTATTAGGTTATAGCTCTGGAAGGCTTCAATGTATCCCACTGATTCTGACATATTGTACAGTACTTCATGTTTAAATTTCTTTGCTGTAACTTGCCTTTATTTAAAAAGCAGAAATTTGACAACTTTTGCAATTTTCAAACGTTTCATTTTTGTGCCTTTAAATCAGAGTCCTAGCCCACAAAATAGTTAAATAACATTTTCCACATGTCATCTTTACATCAGCACAATTTTGGAAACATATTTTTTTTTTTGTTAGGGCATAAGGGTTAAAAGTTGAACAGTGATTTCTCGTTTACAAATTTACAATACCATTTTTTAAGGACCACATCACATTTGAAGTGACTTTGGGGGGTTAATATGCCAGAAAATACCCCAAAGTGACACCATTCTAAAAACTGCACCCCTCAAGGTGCACAAAACCACATTCAAGAAGTTTATTATCCCATCAAGTGCTTCACAAGAACTAAAGCAATGTGGAAGGAAAAAAATAACATTTTTAACTTTTTTTCACAAAAAATTTACTCTAGACCAGGAGTGGGCAATTAATTTTCCAGAGGGGCCACATGAGATCGTGACTGTTGTGGAGGGCCGAACCAACAGGCCGAAATTAATTCTGCTCAATATTAATATATTATAATTTTTATATTATTGATAATTTTTATTAATATTAATTATCACTTTATATTGAGCAGCATTAAGTATGGTGACATCCCCCTATATCATTTGAACCCGAATTAATTCCCTTCTGTATATCGTATGAGCCCCCCAACAGCCACTTATATGCGGCATGAGTCCCACACAGCCTCCCCATATGCGGCATGAGCCCCACACATCTGTAGGTGAGGGCAACCGACCGGGGGGTGGTCTGTTACTTGCCGCAGACAGACTTGAGACAGAGACAGGATCGTGTTCAACAGGTCTTCTTTATTGATCGTCTTTACACGACCCACAGCACCTCACAGCAACGGCACATTAATTTTCGCAGCCTTACACAGCAGCTGCTCAACAATTCCTATAGCCGCACACAGCAGCTGCTTGTCAATCTTCACAGCCGCACACAGCAGCTGCTCAACAATCCCCTCAGCCACACACAGTAGCTACATGACAATCTCCACAGTCGCACACAGCAGCTGCTCGTCACTCTCCACAGCCGCACACAGCAGCCGCTTGACGATTCCCTCAGCTACCCACAGTAGCTGCTTGACTTCGTACACTGGCCCAGATACCTGCACTTTCTTTCGTTGACAAATGGACGTCCCTCGCGGCTCTGTCACTGTGGCTGCCCTAGGCCTATCATCACAGCGTTTCACCAGTCCGAGTCCGTTCGGTTTAGTGGTACCCCAGGCTGTATCTGTCTGCGGACCTCTTTGCTCTCCGTCTGTGGCCTCTTCTGTCTGTCTGCGGCTAATCCTGTCAGGGCCACCCCCCATAACTGGCACAACTGTGAGTCCTCTCAGGAAATTCCTTTCTCCTCAGCCGTGCTTCTTGTTTCCTGTGCTCCCTTCGCTGACTAACTTTTCCAGAACCTTCTCTCTTTTATGCACTTCTGTTCTGGTAACCCCGCCCACCATGACTCAACAGTTTTCTTAGCCAATGGCTGTTGTTCAGTCCTGACCTCACAGCTCTCCATTGCCCTCTAATGGTCAAAATCCAATACTACAGCCCTCCTTCCTATTTCCAGCTGTTTCCCCTCTTTTACTACAACAGTCTACCTTCTATACACTACACCTCCGCCCTTCTACAGACAGGTCCGTATGTCAGTCCACCTTCCCTACACTTTCCTTCCTTTATCCATTGTTGTCCTCGACAATCTGGTCTCCCTAATTTCCGTTCTGAAACTTTCCCACCTTTTGTCGGACCGGTTGTTGAGCCAGGCCCGCGATACACGGGGGCTGAACCAAACCGGGAGCAATCATGCTCCGAGTAGCTCACGGCTTACTCGCCAGCGCGTACACCACCATGACAATTCCTTCAGGTTGGGTTAGGTCCATCCGGACTACTCTACGGATGTGTACCTCCCACTGCTCTCCCCTTCTGTCACCCTCTTAACGTCATGACCTACCAGGTCATCGTCAACGTCCTCCTAACCTTCTGGGGTATACGTCTGGTACTTGGGGACTGTTGTCTACTCTGATTCAATCTGTCTCTTCTATCCCATCAATTTCAATCATGGTTGGCATTTTCCTCTTTGCTCGCAGTACCCGGGACCTGTTGAACATTTTTTTTTTTTTTTAGGTAACACTTCAACATTTCAAACTTGGCTATATATACTAAAGTTTTTTTTTTTTTTTAGGCATAACATTTTTCCTTTTAACCAAAACATAAATATTATGAACATTGGTGCTCCCCCTTCCTTTGAAGAGAGTACTCCCCTGTATGCATCCCCACTACACCAGGAGTGGGCACTTATTACCCAATTGAGGACTTCAAACTGTCCCTAAGTCATGCAGTGGCACACAACAGTCCCGGCAGTCCATTTAGAAAGATACTCCGGGCCACCTCCTGGCAGCCGATGTTTCGCCAATTAGCAGGGAACTCCACAGCCGTGAAGTCCCCGGGATGCTTGAAATGTTCTGGGCCTCGAGTGTCCCCTGATGCCCGAGACCCAGGAGTCCTTGTCTCTTTTTATGGAGGCTCATACCCCTCAGGGTAGGTGATGACTGCTACCGCATAGCAGCCGCATGGGCAGTATTCGTTTTAATAGGAGACTGGGTCTCCCTCTCGCAGAGCCCGTCCATGTCTGACGGGGGTCACAGTGAGGTAGTCTTTGTGGCCAGTGGCGAGGTCCCGGATAAATTCATAGCCTTTTGCGGTGTTAGTATATACAAGCCGCCCATATGATTGAGGGATAGTCATGACTGCCTCTTCCTTCTCGTGTAACAGTGCCCACACCTCCTGCTCTTTGGCCTCCTTCTACTCAATAATCTCTGCATCCCAGGCGGAGGGTCCGGTGTAGGCCGCAGAGTCAAGTGGGTGGGCCACAGTCGGGGTCAAGAACGGGGCAGAGGTGGCCGCGGACATTGGGGAGCAGGCCGCAGCCAGAGTCACGGACGGGACAGAGGCGGCCACCGGCATCGGCAGGTAGGCCGAGGAGCAGGCCGCAGCAGGGATCAAGGCAGCCGCGGGCTCCAGCAAGAAGGCCGCAGCAGGAGCCCAAATGGCGGCAGGCCCTGATGGACAGGCCACCGCCGGAAGATGGAGTGCGGCAGGGGCGGCCACAGGTCGGTTCCGTGCCGGCGACACGGAACAAGGTGCCGCGGGGCGGCTCAGGATTGCTGACAGGAGCCGCAAAGTCATCCAGGGCTGGGGTCGCTGAAGAACGGGAGGTCAGGCGGGGAGGCCGGGGGCAGGTGTCAGGGCCCTGGGGCCTGTCTAGTACACGGGGCATGGGGGCGGGGTCTGCCTGCGGTGCCGCCGGCTGAGCCGGAGTAACGCTCACCTTCCCCGGCACCGCGGCTCCCGACAGTCCATCCCGCAGCTCCTCCAGCAGCCGATGTTCTTCACCCTGCCGTCTGGCAGGGCCAGCCTCCAGGCCCGATGACTCCGCACGGACGATCGGCAACAGCTCCTCTAGCAGCTGTTCCTGGTAGTCCAAGGTGGCTGCAAAATCCTGTGCTTTTTGGCACCAAATCGCCACAGCCATTTTTAACAAGGCCTTTTTCGCTCCAGATCCACCTGCAGAAATCCAGCAATTCACAGTCCAGTTTGTAATCCACAGGAAAAGATCTTCAACCCGTTCAGCTTGGGTCCTTTGAATCTTCAAGGCAGGTTTACCGCTGAAGATGTTGTATTTGCGGTGAAGATCCTGCCGACTACGCCAAATGTAGGTAAGGTAGGAATGAGGGCAACCGACCGGGGGGTGGTCCGTTACTTGCCGTAGACAGACTTGAGACAGCGACAGGATCATGTTCAACAGGTCTTCTTTATTGATCGTCCTTCCACGACCCACAGCATCTCACAGCAACGGCACATTAATTTCCGCAGCCTTACACAGCAGCTACTCAACAATCCCTATAGCCGCACACAGCAGCTGCTCAACAATCCCCTCAGCCACACACAGTAGCTACATGACAATCTCCACAGTCGCACACAGCAGCTGCTCGTCACTCTCCACAGCCGCACACAGCAGCCGCTTGACGATTCCCTCAGCTACCCGCAGTAGCTGCTTGACTTCGTACACTGGCCCAGGTACCTTCACTTTCTTTCATTGACAAATGGACGTCCCTCGCGGCTCTGTCACTGTGGCTGCCCTAGGCCTATCATCACAGCGTTTCACCAGTCCGAGTCCGTTCGGTTTAGTGGTACCCCAGGCTGTATCTGTCTGCGGCCCTCTTTGCTCTCTGTCTGTGGCCTCTGCTGTCTCTGTCTGCGGCTAATCCTGTCAGGGCCACCCCCCATAACTGGCACAACTGTGAGTCCTCTCAGGAAATTCCTTTCTCCTCAGCCGTGCTTCTTGTTTCCTGTGCTCCCTTCGCTGACTGACTTTTCCAGAACCTTCTATCCCTCTTTTGTGCACTTCTGTTCTGGTAACCCCGCCCACCATGACTCAACCGTTTTCTAAGCCAGTGGCTTTTGTTCAGTCCTGACCTCACAGCTCTCCATTGCCCTCTAATGGTCAAAATCCAATACTACAGCCCTCCTTCCTATCTCCAGCTGTTTCCCCTCTTTTACTACAACAGTCTACCTTCTATACACTACACCTCCGCCCTTCTACAGACAGGTCTGTACGTCAGTCCACCTTCCCTACACTCTTCCCTATATATACTGCACGAGACCCACACAGCCTCCCTATATACAGTGCATGAGCCCCACAAAGCCTCCCTATATACACTGCATGAGCCCCACACAGCCTCCCTATTAAGAGCATGAGCCCCACCCAGCCTCCTTATATACACTGCAGGAGCCCCACACAGCCTCCCTATATATACTGCATGAGCCCCACACAGCATCCCTCATATTCGGCATGAGCCCTACACAGTCTCCCTATATACACTGCATGGGCCCCACAAAGCCTCCGTATATACAATGCATGAGCCCCATACAGCCTCCTTATATACACTGCAGGAGCCCCAAACAGCCTCTCTGTATACACTACATGTCACACCCATAGCGACCTCATGTGCAGCATGTCGCCTCCATATGCAGCACCATGTCACACACCCCCGTGTGCAGCACCATGTCACACACCCCCGTGTGCAGCACCATGTCACACACCCCCGTGTGCAGCACCATGTCACACCCCTCCGTGTGCAGCACCATGTTACCCCCCCGTCACCCCCCCCCCATGTGCAGCACCTTAGCCTCACCATGCCCACCCAAACATTCTATACACATGAAAAAAATAAAAGCACCACATACTCACCTCAGTCCCGTTCCCGGGTGCTCTGCTTCTCTCTGCCTCCGGTGTGCTGACTCTCTGCAGTACACAGGTGATGCGATGAAATGTCATCGCGTCAGCTGTTTCACACGCTGACTGGTGGAGGAAGTGGCTGGAGGCAAATGGAGACAGCGAGCGGATGGGCACCGTGCATCCCATGGACATCTGGTTTCCAGCCCCACGGCTGTTTCGTTCTGCGAGCCGACTGAGACAGCCAGGGGGCCGGATGTGGCTCGCGGGCCACACTTTGCCCAGGTCTGCTTTAGACTCAAACTTTATTTTCACAAGGGTTTCAGGAGAAAATGGACGACAATTTGTTGTGCAATTTCTCCTGAGTACGACAATATCCCGTATGTGGGAGGAAAGCCACTGTTTACACACATGGCAGAGTTCAGAAGGGAGGAAGCACCGTTTGACTTTCTGGACACAAAATTGTCTGGAATCGAATGCGGTCACCATGTCGTGTTTTGAGACCCCCTGAAGTGCCTAAACAGTGGAAACCCCCCAATTCTAACTCCACCACTAACAGAACCCTAACCCCAGCACACCCCTAACCCTAGTCCCAACCCTAACCCTCACCCCAACACAACCCTAACCCAACACAACCCTAATCGCACCCAACACCACTCTAACCCCCAACACCATCGCAACCCTAACCAAATCCCCAATCCTATCCTAACTAAGGTTGTGACAAAGGGGGGGTTTGATTTACTATGTTTTTTATTTTGATCACTGTGATGGACCCTATCATAGTGATAAAAATGAACCAATAGGAAAAATCTCCTATTGTTGCCGGGTGCCGATCAGCTGATCTTGGCGGGGGCACTGCTCATGCGCACTCCATTTTCTTCCAGGAAGGTAATGCAGAGGGCTGGGGGACGGAGCAGGAGGGTCTGGGGATGCCGGCGGGAGGATCGGGTGACCCCATTTCTCTCTCCTTTGGTATGATAGATCATATCGGGGAAAAGAGAATTGAATGGCAAATCAGAGATTTTCCGACGACTGTTGGCGCTATACAATTATTTCTTAACACCTTTAACCCCTTTCTGACATCTGACGTACTATCCCGTCCATGGGACCCGGGACCCTATGCCCATGGACGGGATAGTACGTCATAGCGATCAGCGGCGCACACCTCGTGAGCGCCGCTGATCGCGGCCGGGTGTCAGCTATGTGTCAGGGGCGGTCACAGACCGCCCCCGACAGGTTAACCCCTGGCACACTGCGATCAAACACGATCACAGTGTACCGGGGTTTTAGGGAAGCATCGGCAGGGAGGGGGCTCCCTCCGTGCTTCCCTGAGACCCCCGCAGCAGCGCAATGTGCAGCGCTGCTGCGGGTGCCTCCTTCCCTGCAGGTCCCCGAATCCAAAATGGCGGCTGGGGCCTGCAGGGAGGCGGCTTCCTCATGCCTGCAAAGCGCCGGCATAAGGAAGCCTGCAGCACTGCCTGTGACAGATCGCCGATTTGTCACAGCGATCTGTGATGTGACAGATCAATGATCTGTCACATAACAGTTAAGTCCCCCTGGGACATTATAATAAAGTTTGTAAAAATAATTTATAAAAAAATCGCTAAATAAATTAAAAAAAATTCATTTTTTGGAAATAAAGAAAACAAAACAATAAAAGTACACATTTAGTTTCGCCACGTCCGTAACGACCCGCCCTATAAAACTGTCCCATTAGTTAACCCCTTTAGCGAACCCCTTAAAAAATATAAAACAAAGCAAAAAATAATGCTTTATTATCATACCGCCGAACAAAAAGTGCAATAACGCGCAATCAAAAAGACGAATATAAATAACCATGGTACCGCTGAAAACGTCATCTTGTCCCGCAAAAAACGAGCCGCCATACAGCGTCATCAGTGAAAAAATAAAAGTTATAGCTCACAGAATAAAGCGATGCAAAAATAATTTTTTATATAAAATTGTTTTTATTGCATAAAAACGCCAAAAAATTAAAAAAAGATATAAATGAGGTATCGCTGTAATCGTACTGACCCGAGGAATAAAACCGCCTTATCAATTTTACCGCACGCGGAACGGTGTAAACGCACCCCCCAAAAGAAATTCTTGAAATGCTGGTTTTTGTTCATTCTGCGTCCAAAAAATCGGAATAAAAAGCGATCAAAAAATGACACGTGCCCGAAAATGGTACCAATAAAAACGTCAACTCGTCCCGCAAAAAATAAGACCTCACATGACTCAGGGGGACAAAATATGGAAAAATTATAGCTCTTAAAATGTGGTGATGCAAAAACTATTTTTACAATAAAAAGCGTCTTTAAGCGAATGACAGCTGCCAAATATAAAAACCCACCATAAATAGTAAATCAAACCCCCCTTTATCACCCCCTTAGTTAGGGAAAAATAATAAAATTAAAAAAATGTATTTCCATTTTCCCATTAGGGTTAGGGCTGAGATTAGGGTTAGGGGTGTGTTGTGATTAGGGTTGGAGTTAGAATTGGGGTGTTTCCACTGTTTGGGTACATCAGGTGCTCTCCAAGCGCAACATGGCGTCTGATCTCAATTCCAGCCAATTCTGCTTTAAAAAAGTCAAACGGTGCTCCTTCCCTTCCAAGCTCTGCCATGTACCCAAACAGTGTTTTACCCCCTGTGATAAAACACTTCGGGATCGCCTTTGCTGGGGTCAAAGGTCACGTGCGTTCAGCATGAAACTCAGGCGCAGAGCTGGGATTCGGGTATAACTGACACTGGGTCAGGTTTATTAATGGTGAAAGCAATGCATAAAGAAATAAAACATAAAACAAATCCTTGCCTGTCCGGCACTAACTAAACAAAGTACAACCTAACTACCAACTGGCGGGCTTCTCCCGTCCAGCCAAACCACAGTTGCAGTGGGCACTGCTTCCACTCACGTGTGTCTCTCACACAGACAGGCTCTCTGTGTTCCCAAGCTGAGACACTCACACAACCACCTTGCATCCTTTTATATCCACCTCTCATTCATTAGCAAGCAGGTGTGATACTGACCAGACTAGGCCACATAGGAAAAGAATCTGGGCGAGATATACCTGCCCTCATCCACTATTCCCACATGATTCTCACATATCCCCCCCCCCCTCTGCTCAGACCACTCTGGTCGAGCAATGACACCCGCCAAACAGTGCACTCGGGACAGGGCATCTGTATTCCCCATCTGTACCCCTGGGCGGTGCTCCACCGTAAAAGTGTAGGCCTGCAGGGCAAGGAACCACCGGGTCACCTGGCTATTCCGTTCCTTGTTCAAGTGCATCCACTTGAGAGGGGCATGGTCAGTGATCAGCCTGAATCTTCGGCCAACCAGGTAATATTTGAGGGCCTCTAGAGCCCACTTAATGGCGAGGCACTCTCTTTCTACGACTGCATACCTTTGCTCGTGTTTATTCAGCTTCCTGCTGAGATAGAGGACTGGGTGTTCCACTCCGTCCCTCACTTGTGAGAGTACGGCCCCGATACCGGTATCAGAGGCATCCGTTTGTACCACAAACTCGCTGCGGAAGTCCGGAGTCACCAGTACGGGCTGAGAGCAAAGTGCCCGTTTTAGGCTATGGAAGGCTTCTTCAGCCGCTAAACTCCATTTAATCATGACGGAGTCTTTCCCTTTTGTAAGATCCATCAGGGGGGTAGCGATGGCTGCAAAATTGGGTATGAACCAGCGATAATAGCCGGCGATCCCCAGGAAGGCTTGCACCTGCTTCTTGTTGACAGGTTGTGGCCAGTCCTGAACCGCCTGAATCTTATCAACACCCCTCCCAATTACATACCCCAAATACCGGGCTTCTTCTAGCCCGATGTGACATTTCTTGGGGTTCGCGGTTAGACCTGCCTCCCACAGGTCGTCAATCACAGCTTGTACTTTCTGGAGGTGAGTCTCCCAGTCCAAGCTGTAAATGACAATGTCATCCAAATAGGCCGAAGCGTACCGCCTATGTGGCCTCAAGACTCGATCCATCAGTCTCTGGAAGGTCGCCGGTGCCCCGTGCAGTCCAAACGGCATATACACATACTGAAATAAACCTTCCGGCGTAGCAAATGCCGTCTTTTCTCTGGCAGCCTCAGCCAGAGGGATCTGCCAATACCCATTTGTTAGATCTAGGGTCGTAATATACCGGTCTATTAACTCGTCGACCCGGGGCATAGGATAGGCATCAAATTTTGAGACCGAATTCAGTTTCCTGAAGTCATTGCAGAACCGGATGGTGCCGTCCGGTTTAGGAATTAGCACAATCGGGCTGGACCACGCACTGTGCGATTCCTCAATGACTCCTAACTCTAACATTGCCTTCACTTCTCGGGAAACGGCTTCACGGCGCGCTTCCGGGATTCGGTAGGGCTTTACGTGAACTGTGACACCAGGTTCCGTTACGATGTCATGTTTCATTAGCATAGTCTGCACGGGTTTTTGTGAGAAAAACTTTTGGTTGTGAAGTAGAAACTGCCTGACCTCAGTCTTTTGCCGCTCCGAGAGAGTCTCTGCAACCCGTACCTCCGGCACGGTATGCGGGCAGACAGGACGGGCCAGCTCCGCTGACAAGGCAGACCGATCCTTCCAGGGCTTTATCAGATTTACATGATAAATCTGTTCAGGTTTCCGTTTACCTGCCTGGTATACTTAGTAGTTTACTTCACCAACTCTTTCCTTGATCTCAAAGGGGCCCTGCCACTTTGCCAGGAACTTACTGTCCACCGTGGGGACCAGGATCAACACCCTATCTCCGGGTGCAAACGTACGGATCTTGGCGCCCCTATCATAGATTCTTTTTTGGGCTCCTTGAGCCTGTATCATGTGTTCTTTGACGATAGGCATAACAGCCGCAATACGGTCCTGCATTTGTGTGACGTGATCTATCACTGTTTTAAATGGAGTGACCTGACCCTCCCAGGTTTCTTTTGCAACGTCTAACAGTCCGCGAGGACGTCGGGCGTACAATAACTCGAAAGGCGAGAATCCCGTGGAAGACTGGGGTACTTCCCTGATGGAAAAAAGCAAATACGGAAGTAAATAGTCCCAGTTCTTCCCATCCTTGTCTATCACCTTTCTCAGCATCTGCTTCAGAGTTTTATTGAACCGTTCAACCAACCCATCTGTTTGAGGGTGATACACGGATGTGCGTAACGGTTCGATTTGTAACAATCGGCAGAGCTCCTTCATTATCCTGGACATAAAGGGGGTCCCCTGGTCGGTGAGTATCTGTTTTGGTATACCGACCCGACTAAACACATGCACCAGTTCCTTGGCAATCGTCTTGGTGGCCGTGTTACGCAAAGGGATGGCCTCCGGGTAACGAGTGGCATAATCCAAGATGACCAGGATATGTTGGTGTCCACGTGCAGACCGTGGAAGGGGCCCAACTAAATCCATCCCAATCCTCTCAAACGGGACTTCAATAATAGGTAGGGGTACCAAAGGGCTACAGAACCGGGGCTTAGGTGCAGAGGCTTGGCAGTCAGGACAAGACTCACAATATACACGAATATCGTGATGCATGCCTGGCCAAACAAAACAGTGTAATATCCTTTTGGTGGTTTTCTGGACTCCCAGGTGACCTCCCATCACATGTCCGTGGGCCAGGTCCAGCACCTGCCGCCGGTAGGGTTTTGGCACTACTAATAGTTGCACCGTATCTTCCCCCTTTTTCTCTATGTGATAGAGTAAATCATTCTCCAGAACCATGTAAGGATATGCCCGCCTAGAGCCAGGTTTACGGGTACCCCATTTATCACTTTTACATTTGTCCTAGCCTGAGAAAGGGTAGGATCCTTTATTTGCTCGCTTTGGAAGTCATCTTTCTCAACTTCTAAATCCGGCAAACGGGGAGGTGGACGGCTGTCGGCCTCCTCCTCTTCCCCGGTCTCCTCCGTATCACCTGCCATGACTGAAAACGGGAACGGCAGGTCATTTCCTGCAGACTCTTCCCCAGAGTCTTCTGGGGAGACCTCTTCCAGGGGTTCGGGACCCACACGTGCCCTGGGAGAAGAATCATGTACACTATTACCCTGGGGTATCAACTGATTCTCCCACAATTGCCAGAAGTGGGGAAAATCCCGGCCCAGGATAACATCATGCAATAACGCCGGGACGAGTCCCACTTTATGTTGCACAGACCCATAGGAAGTAGTAATGCATATGACCGTGGTGAGGTACGAACAGGTGTCTCCATGCACACACGTTACAGAAAATTTGTCTGATGGTCCAGTCGGGGCTGACACCAGACTGGCCTTCACCAGAGTCACCACACTTCCCGAGTCTAACAATGCCACCACATTTTTGCCATCAACAATTAAATCACACAAGTGTTTTTCCACATCCTTTTGACCGGCATTCACACTCGCCACCCGTGCAACCATAGACATGCGGTTTTTAGAGTCTGTGACGTCGCACTGCATGGGTTCAGTAGTGACCGGACAGTTCGCAGCAATATGTCCCATCTCTTGGCAGCGGAAACACCTAACGGACCCCTTGCTTAGACCATAGTTCGTTACTCTCGGCCTCGCAGTGCGGGCAGTCCCGTTTTCCTCCCCCACTGTCTTAGGGATTTTTCCATCTCCCCTACTCCCTGGAACAGTCTTACCGGTTCCACGTGGAGATGAAGAACGAGGTGGGGTAGCATCGTCTCGGAGTCCTTCCGCCACTGAGTAACGTTCAACCAGATCCACCAGTTGATCTGCCGTCGTAGGATTTCCATGGCTTACCCACTTCCTCAGTGCTGGCGGTAGAGCTCTCAGGTACTTGTCCATGACGACTCTCTGGATTATCTCTGGCGCTGTCAACACCTCGGGTTGTAGCCACTTCTTCGTCACGTGGATCAGGTCGAACATCTGGGACCGCGGTGGTTTATCCGGCTGATAAGTCCATTGACGCACTCTCTGTGCACGGACAGCGGTCGTCACTCCCAGACGGGCCAAGATCTCGGCTTTCAATTTGTCAAAGTCCTGCGCGGCTTCAGGCTCTAAGTCATAATAAGCCTTTTGGGCCTCACCGGAAAGAAACGGGGCAATCAGGCCGGCCCATCGTGCCTTCGGCCATTTTTCTCGTACCGCCGTCCGTTCAAACGTGGTCAGGTATGCCTCGACGTCCTCTTCGGTCGTCATCTTCTGCCAGTACCGACTCACGTGAATCACTCTTGACTCGGCTTCCAGGTTAACCTCATGTAGGCTTGCCAGGCGCTGCGCCACCTGCTGGAGAAGCGAACGATCGGTAGCTGTCATGTCCACCAACTCCTTCAGCTGGGCCATCATCACCCGATTAGCTTCTTGCTGGACGGCGGTGGACTGTACCAGTGCTTTCACCACGTCCTCCATGCTCATGCTTGCAACGTGATGCCCGCGTTCTCCACCACAATGTGATAAAACACTCCGGGATCGCCTTTGCTGGGGTCAAAGGTCACGTGCGTTCAGCATGAAACTCAGGCGCAGAGCTGGGATTCGGGTATAACTGACACTGGGTCAGGTTTATTAATGGTGAAAGCAATGCATAAAGAAATAAAACCTAAAACAAATCCTTGCCTGTCCGGCACTAACTAAACAAAGTAAAACCTAACTACCAACTGGCGGGCTTCTCCCGTCCAGCCAAACCACAGTTGCAGTGGGCACTGCTTCCACTCACGTGTGTCTCTCACACAGACAGGCTCTCTGTGTTCCCAGGCTGAGACACTCACACAACCACCTTGCATCCTTTTATATCCACCTCCCATTATTCATTAGCAAGCAGGTGCGATACTGACCAGACTAGGCCACATAGGAAAGGAATCTGGGCGAGATATACCTGCCCTCATCCACTATTCCCACATGATTCTCACACCCCACATATGGGGTATCCGCCTACTCAGGACAAATTGCAAAACAACTTTTGGGGTCCAATTTCTCCTGTGACCCTTAGGAAAATATAAAATTGGGGGTAAAAACATCATTTTTGTGGAAAAAAAAATATTTTTTTATTTTCACGCCCGGGCATTATAAACTTCTGTGAAGCACTTTCGGGGTTCAAGGTGCTCACCACACATCTAGATAAGTTCCGTGGGCGGTCTAGTTTCCAAAATGGGGTCACTTGTGGGGAGTTTCAACAGTTTAGGCACATCAGAGGCTCTCCAAACGCGACATGACACCCACAGACCATTCCATCAAAGTCTGCATTCCAAAACGTCACTACTTCCCTTCCGAGCCCCGACGTGTGCCCATATGGTAGTTTTATCCCACATATGGGGTATCAGCATACTCAGGACAAATTGGACAACAAGTTTTGTGGTCGAATTTCTCCTGTTACCCTTGGGAAAATAAAAAAAAATTGGGTACTAAAAGATCATGTTTGTGGAAAAAATGATTTTTTTATTTTCACGCCCGGGCGTTATAAACTTCTGTGAAGCCCTTGGGGGTTCAAAGTTCTCACCACACATCTAGATGAGTTCCTTGGGGGGTCTAGTTTCAAAAATGGTGTCAATTGTGGGGGGTTTCCACTGTTTTGGCACATCAGGGGCTTTCCAAACGCGACTTGGTGTCTGATCTCAATTCCAGCCAAAAAAGTCAAATGGCGCTGCTTCCCTTCCGAGCCCTGCCATGTGCCCAAATAGTCGTTTACACCCACATATGGCATATCAGTGTACTCAGGACAAATTGCACAATAACTTTTTAGGGTCCTCTTACCCTTGGGAAAATAAAAATTGGGGGTGAAAAGATCATTTTTGTGGAAAAAATATAAATTTTTAATTGTACGGCTGTACGTTATAAACTTCTGTGAAGCCCTTGTGAGTTCAAAGTTCTCACCACATATCTAGATAAGTTCCTTGGAGGGGTCGAGTTTGCAAAATGGTGTCACTTGTGGGGAGTTTCCACTGTTTAGGCACATCAGGGGCTCTCCAAACGTGACATGGCAGCCAATTTTGCATTGAAAAAGTCAAACGGCGCTCCTTCCCTTCTGAGCTCTGCCATGCGCCGAAACAGTGGTTCCCCCCACATATCAGGTATCGGTGTACTCAGGAGAAATTGGACTGCCAAAGTTATTGTGCAATTTCTCCTGTTACCCTTGGTAAAATAAAAAAAATTGGACCTGAAGTAAATTTTTTGTGAAAAAAAGTTAAATGTTCATTTTTATTTTTTTAAACATTCAAAAAAATTCATGTGAACAACCTGAAGGGTTAATAAGCTTCTTGAATATGGTTTTAAGCACCTTGAGGGGTGCAGTTTTTAGAATGGTGTCACTTTTGGGTATTTTCTATCATATAGATCCCTCAAAGTGACTTCAAATGTGATGTGGACCGCAAAAATAAAATGGTGTTGTAAAAATGAGAAATCGCTGGTCAACTTTTAACCCCTATAACTTCCTAACATAACAAAAAATTTGGTTCCAAAATTGTGCTCATGTAAAGTAAACATGTGGGTTACTTAAGTTTTTTGTGTGCCATATCTCTGTGATTTAAGGGCATAAAAATGCAAGTTGGAAAAATGCAAAATTTCTAAAATTTTCGCCAAATTTACGGCTTTTTGACAAATAAACGCAAGTTATTTGATTGAAATTTTACCACTAACATGAAGTACAATATGTCGTGAGAAAACTGGGTCAGAAGCACCGGGATCGATGGAAGTGTTTCAGAGTTATTACCTCATAAACGGACAGTGGTCAGAATTGTAAAAATTGGCCCGGTCAAGTACATGCAAACCACCCTTGGGGGTAAAGGAGTTAAAAGCAGCGCTGAGGAATAAGGCCCCTTAACTGCCACCGTTAAAAGCTGAGACGACGAAAACTAAATCTCTGAGCAAGCCAAAATACTCGGAGGACACCCCAGCATGCTCAGGAAAACCCGAGCAACGCGTGTACTCGCTCATCACTACTAAGGATGCAAACAAACAAGTACTCTCACAGCTTAGTTGATAGTTGAAAATGTTATGGGTCTCTGAAAAAGGTGACCGCATTTGTTTTTTTGTTGTTTTTTTTTTTTCCGATGTCTTTTTCCACCCTTAATACATTGGAAAAAAATCTGTTTTTAGTTTTGCCATAATGATACTGACCTGGACAGCAGAATCAATACTGTAAAAACAATACCCCCAACAAATGGAAGAATTACAGGTTTTTGCTTCACAATTTTGCCGCACTTCAAATTTTTTCTGTTTTCCTGTACACTGCAAGTTACAATCTATGGTGTACCGTATATACTCGAGTACGAGCCGATCCGAGTATAAGCCGAGGCCCCTAATTTTGCCACAAAAAACTGGAAAAACTTATTGACTCATATAAGCCTTAAAAATAGATACACATAAAGGTAAAATTAATTGAGACATCAGTAGGTTGTGTTTTTGAATATCCATATTGAATCAGGAGCCCCATATAATGCTCCATACAGTTGATGATGGCCGCTAAGATACTCCATACAAAATACGCCCCATATTATGCGGCACAAAGGTTAATAATGGCCTATAAGATGCTCCATAGAATAATATGCCCCATATGCTGCTCCATAAAGGTTATGGCCCCATAATATGCTCCATAGAATAATAGACCCCATATGCTGCTCCATAAAGGTTATGGCCCCATAAGAAGCTCCATAAAGTTTGACTCCATAAGATGCTCCATAGAATATTCCCCATATGCTGCTCCTTAAAGGTTATGGCCCCATATGCTGCTGCCGCAAATAAAAAAAGAAATGGCTTGCTCACCTCTCGTTGCTGGGGGCCAGGTGCCGGTGCCCTGAGCAGGTGGGGACACCAGTGCGCTATGAGGGACAGGTGCTGGCGTCACCGCTGGTTCAGGGCCCCAGCACCTGAGATATTCACCTGTCCCCATTCCACCGCCGCTCGCCTTGCTGTCTTCTGGGTCCTCTGTCAATGACTGTTCAGGCAGAGGGCCCGCAATAACCACATCATCACGCCCTCTGACCTGAACGTCACAGCCTGAGGACGCTGAGGACAGAGCGGTGGGACAGGTGAATATAGTATGGCTCCCCCGTCATACTCACCCCGTCCTGGCGCGTCTTTGCAGCCCCTGCTTCTCCCATGGTCTCCGGCACCACAGCTCTTCCAGTGTTCAGCGGTCACTTGGTACCGCTCATTAAAGTCATGAATATTCACATATTCATGACTTTAATGAGCGGTACCAAGTGACCGCTGAATACAGGCGCCGGAGACCATGGGAGAAGCTGGGGCTGCAGAGACCGTGCCAGGAGGGGGTGACTATGATCTGACACCCGCGCTCCCCCGCCAACCCCCTGGTATATGACTCGAGCATAAGCCGAGAGGGGTGCTTTCAGCCTTAAAAAATGGGCTGAAAATCTCAGCTTATACTCGAGTATATACGATAATTAAAAATTGCAACATGTCCCACAAAAAACTTACATTTCCAATGACATAGCCATATAACAATTGACTAGTGAGGTCATGTGGCAATTATAGAACTTCAATTTCTCATTGTGTAATGTGATTTGAAAACAAAATGGTTTTGTGTGGATGTACAGTATATACTCCAGTATAAGCCGACCCGAGTATAAGCAGAGGCACCTAATTTTACCATGAAAAACTGGGTAAGCTTATTGACTCGTGTATAAGCCGGTTATGCATTGTTCCCTCATCCCTGTCCTGGTATGCATGGCTCCCCCGTCTCTGTCCTTCTATGCATAGCACCTTATCCCCTATCCTTGTATGCATGGCTCACCCATCGCTGTCCTGGTATGCATGTCTCCCCCGTCCCTGTCCTGGTAGGCATGGCTCCTTATCCCCTATTCTTCTTTGCATGGCTCCCTGGTCCCTGTCCTTGTATGCATGGCTCCCCCATCACTGTCCTTGTATGCATGGCTCCTTATCCCTATCCTTGTATGCATATTCAAAAAATAAACATCCTACTCACCTTCCTCCGCGCCCTCGCCGCATTTCGTTCTGGCGCCAGTAGCTCTTCCTGCCGAGTGACCACGTGGCACCGCTCATTAAGGTAATGAATAGTCACTCCACACCTATGGGAGTGGAGAGGCGTGCATATTCATTACCGTAATGAGCGGGGCCACGTGATCACTCCGCCAGAAATGCTTCTGGCGCCGGAACCAACAAGATGCAGTGATGGCGCGCAGGAAGGTGACTAGGATGTCTTCTGGAAGCCGGCGGCTGTTGGTATCACTGTGTGCACACGTTGCGGATTCTGCTGCGGAATTTTCCGTTCGGATTTGTATAAATCCGCAGGTCAAAAGACCTGCAGTTTATCTGCTTATTTAGTGCGGATTAACCTGCGGTTTGACACCTGTCATGGAGTAGGTGCCAAACCGCTGCGGAATCCGCACAAAGAATTGACATGCTGCGGATTTAAATCCGCCGCAAATCCACTTGGAAAATTCCGCACCGTGGGCACTGCGTTTTTAAATTTACATTAAATTTAATGGTACTGTACACCGCAACGGAAACTGCTGCGGATCCGCAGGGCCAAATCCGCTGCGGATCCGCAACATGTGCACACACCCTAAGAGAAATGAATATTCATTTCTCTTTAGCAGCAGGCACAGTTGCAGCCGCCGGCTCCTGCCTCCTGTGACCCGCTGCTCCGCAGCTTCCCCTCCCCCGCCGGCCCTCTGAGACAATTGACTTGTGTATAAGCTGAGGGGGGCGTTTTCAGCACAAAAAATGTGCTGAAAATCTAGTCTTATACACTAGTATATATGGTAGTTTAATAAACACATTTCTAATGATCTGTCCCCTTTAAGAATTAAGATTGCCCGATATGTTCTATTTACATAAAAATATAGAATTTTTACTGCTGGATTTTTACATTAAGTCCTAGTATATGCTGGTCCATTGCAAAAGCGGGAACATAAATGGAGATGAAATTGAACTTTTTACATTAATGCTCCGTACATTAGAAACCTTTACTCATTTTTTAAAATCTAGCATAGCGAATTTATATTTTACTCATTATTTAAATGAAAGTTTAACAAATTGATGGAAAAAATCATATTCTATATATAAAATTACTGTATAGGAATTTTTTTATGAAGAATTTTGTAAATTACTATAAATTTGTACTAAGCAAAGTGAAGATGCTTTATTATAGATCTAAGCTCTTGTTTTTTACCTAATAGGGATATTTCCAGTTGAAGGCCAATCCAGGGGCATGGCTGCTGCGGCTTCGTAAAGGAAGATCAGAAGATATTTACCATATAGTTTCGTACGTATTAGAGTACTAGAGTACATAACGTTAATTTTTTGTGAAGCATAGATTAAGTATTTCTTACCTTTTAAAATTATAAACTATTGCACAGCTGGAAACTAGGTCTGCAACAACCTCATAGATCTGCTGGATGCACCTTATAAATAATTGTATTTCTATAGCGCCGACATATTCCTCAGCACTTTAGATTTTAAAAGGGACTTGTACAGACTATAGACATTACAGCAAAACATTAAACACAAAGATCAACAGATACCAAAAGGAATGAGGGCCCTGCTCGCAAGCTAACAGTCTATGAGAAAATAGGGGAGACATGAAAGGTGGATGGTAACAATTGCTTTCGTTGTTCGGACCAGCCATAATGTAGGCAATCGGGCGTTCATGTAATGCTGCGTTAACCGGTTATCAGCCAGAATATGTAAAAGTACAGACACAGAGGGCTATTAAATGCATAAAGCGTATGAGAACATATGAGGAACCTGGTTACGGTAAAAATTTTGAATGGGCAACACAGGAATAGTTAGATTAACCCCTTCATGACCAATGACGCCACATAGGCGTCATGAAAACTGGTACCAATCTAACCAGTGACACCTATGTGGCGTCATGACTTTAAAGCCCCCCTGCGGGTCGGGTGACCTAGGTCACTGAAAGGTCACCCGACCCTAAGATACAGGGGGCTTTGTGCTTCGCCCCCACGTGGCTACGATCGCTCTGATTGGCTGTTTCACTTTTAACAGCCAATCAGAGCGATAGTAATATTTCATCAATGAAAATTGATGAAATATTACAATCCAGCCATGTCCGACGCTGCTGTAGCATCGGACATGGCTGGTGACACCGATCTGACCCCCCCCCCCACCAGTTAAGTGGGGCGATCTGCCCCCCGCCACTGAATGACAGCGGCTATGTGCCGCCGTCCCGGACCATGGGCGCCGCCATATTGGAAAATGGCGGGCGCATGCGCAGTGTGCCCGCCGGCTGCAATTTACTTTCATTCATTTTGATCACTGTGATAAACTCTCACAGTGATCAAAGTAGAATGAAAAGTAAATAAACCCCGTTTATCACCCTCATAGGCAGGAACAACTAATAAAATAAATTATTTTTATTTTTCCGTTAGGGTTGGAAAGAGGGTTAGGGTTGGAATTAAGGTTAGGGTTGGAATTAGGGTTAGGCTTGTGGTTAGGGTTATGGTTAGGGTTGGGATTAAGCACATCAGTGGGTCTCCAAACGTGACATGGTGCAACCATTGATTCCAGCCAATTTTGTGTTCAAAAAGTCAAACGGTGCTCCCTCACTTCCAAGCCCCGACGTGTGCCCAAACAGTGGTTTACCCCAACATATGGGGTATCAGCATACTCAGGAAAAATTGCACAACAACTTTGGGGGTCTAATTTCTCCTGGTACCCTTGGGAAAATAAAAAATTGGGGGCTAGAAAATTATTTTTGTGGTAAAAAATTTTTTTTTATTTTCACGTCTCTGCGTTCTAAACTTCTGTGAAGCACTTGAGGGTTCAAAGCGCTCACCAGGCATCTAGATAAGTTCCTTGGGGGTCTAGTTTCCAAAATGGGGTCACTTGTGTGGGGTTTCTATTGTTTAGGCACATCAGGGGCTCTGCAAACGTAACGACGACCGCAGACCATTCCATCAAAGTCTGCATTTCAAAACATCACTACTTCCCTTCCAAGCCCCGACATGTACCCAAACAGTGGTCCCCACCCACATATGGGGTACCAGCATACTCAGGACCAACTGGACAAAAACTTTTGGGGTCCAATTTATCCTGCTACCCTTGTGAAAAAAAAATTGCTGGCTAAAAATCATTTTTTTTGAGGAAAAAAAATTATTTTTTATATTCACGGCTCTGCGTTATAAACTTTTGTGAAGCGCTTTGGGGTTCAAGGTGCTCACCACACATCTAGATAAGTTCCTTGGGGGGGGTCTAATTTCCAAAATGGGGTCACTTGTGGGGGGGTTCCACAGTTTAGGTACATCAGGGGCTCTGCAAATGTAACATGATGCCCGCAGTCCATTCCATCAAAGTCAGCATTTCATAATGTCACTACTTCCCTTCCGAGCCCCGACGTGTACCCAAACAGTGTTACCCACCCACATATGGGGTACCAGTGTACTCGGGACAAACTGGACAACAACTTTTGGGGTCCAATTTATTCTGGTACCCTTGTGAAAATAAAAAAATTGCGCACTAAAAAATAAATAATTTTTTGAGGGGAAAAAAATATTTTATTTTCACGGCTCTGCGTTATAAACTTTTGTGAAGCACTTGGGTGTTCAAAGTGCTCACTATGCATCTAGATAAGTTCCTTAGTGGGTCTAGTTTCCAAAATGGGGTCATTTGTTGGGAAGCTCCAATGTTTAGGTACACAGGGGCACTCTAAGCACGACATGGTGTCCGCTAACGATTAGAAGTAATTTGCATTTCAAAAAGTCAAATGGAGCTCCTTCCCTTCTGAGCCCTGCCGTGGGCCCAAACAGTGGTTCCCCCCCCCACATATGGGGTACCAGCGTACTCGGGACAAACTGGACAACAACTTTTGTGGTCCAATTTCTCCTGTTAGCCTTGTGAAAATTAAAAATAGCGTGCTAAAAAATCATTTTTGAGGAAAAAAAATTATTTTTTATTTTCACTGCTCTGTTATAAACTTTTGTGAAGCACTTGGGGGTTCAAAGTGCTCACTAAACATCTAGATAAGTTCAATAAGGGGTCTAGTTTCCAAAATGGGGTCACTTGTTGGGGAGCTCCAATGTTTAGATGCACAGGGGCTCTCCAAACGCGACATGGTGTCCGATAATGATTGGAGCTAATTTTCCATTCAAAAAGTCAAATTGGTGCTCCTTCCCTTCCGGCCCCTCCATACGCCCAAACAGTGGTTTATGACCACATATGAGGCATCGGTGTACTCAGGAGAAATTGCGCAACAAATTTTAGGATCCATTTTATCCTGTTGCCCATGTGAAAATGAAAAAAACTGAGGCTAAAAGAAAATTTTTGTGAAAAAAAGTACTTTTTTTTTTTTTTTTTTTAACATCAATTTGTGAAGCACCTGGGGGTTCAAAGTGATCATTATGCATCTAGATAAGTTCCTTGGGGGGGGTCTAGTTTCCAAAATGGGGTCACTTGTGGGGGAGCTCCAATGTTTAGGCACACAGGGGCTCTCCAAACGCGACATGGCAACCGCTAAATATTCCAGCATGTTATCCATTCAAAAAGTCAAATGGCGCTCCTTCCCTTCTAAGCCCTGCCATGCACCCAAAGAGTGGTTTATGACCACATATGAGATATCGGTGTACTCAGGAGAAATTGCCCAACAAATTTTAGGATCCATTTTATCCTGTTGCCCATGTGAAAATGAAAAAATTGATGCTAAAAGAAAATTTTTGTTGGAAAAATTAAAATGTCCATTTTTTCTTTCCACGTTGCTTTAGTTCCTGTGAAACATCTGAAGGGTTAATAATCTTCTTGACTGTAGTTTTGAGTAGCTTGAGGGGTGCAGTTTTTAGAATGGTGTCACTTTTGGGTATTTTCTGCCATATAAACCCCTCAAAGTGACTTCAAATGTGAGGTGGTCCCTAAATAAAAATGGTTTTGTAAATTTTGTTGTAAAAATGAGAACTTTTAACCCTTATAACTTCCTAACAAAAAAATATTGTTTCCAAAATTGTGCTGATGTAAAGTAGACATGTGGGAAATGTTATTTAGTAACTATTTTGTGTCACATAACTCTCTGGTTTAACAGAATAAAAATTCAAAATTTGAAAATTGCGAAATTGTCTAAATTTTCGCCAAATTTCACAAACGCAAAAATTATCAACCTAAATTTACCACTAACATGAAGCCCAATATGTCACGAAAAAAGTCTCAGAATCACTAGGATCCGTTGAAGCGTTCCGGAGTTATTACCTCATAAAGGGACACTGGTCAGAATTGCAAAAAATGGCCTGGTCATTAAGGTCAAAATAGGCTTGGTCATGAAGGGGTTAATGTGTTGAGGCGGTAGGCCAGTCTGAAGAAATGCGTTTTTAGTGCACGCTTAAAACTGTGTATTGGCGATTAATCAAATTAACCTGGGTGGTGCATTCCAAAAAACTGGCGCAGCACATGAAAAGTTTTGGAAACAGTAGTGGAAGGTTCTGATGATTGAGGATATTAACCTCAGATCATTAGCACAGGTAGGGTGGTAAACTAAGATGAGGGAGGGAATGTAGGGTGGTGCTGAGCCATGGAGTGCTTTGTTGGTGAGAGTAATAAGTTTATACTTAATTCTAGAGTGGATGGGTAACCAGTGTAATGACTGGCATAAGGTACAGGCATAGATGTAACGGTTGGTGAGGAATATGATCCTGGCTGCAGCATTCAAGACAGATTGGAGAGGGGAGAGTTTGGTAAGAGGGAGACTGATTAGTAGAGAATTACAGTAGTCCAGACGAGAATGAATAAGAGAAACTAAGAATTTTTGCAGTCGAAAATAAGAAAGGGTCGAATTTTAGAAATGTTTTTGAGGTGCAGAAGACAAGATTGAGCCAGGGATGTTGGGGGTGAATGAAAGCTTTGAATCCAGTATGAACCCAAGACAGCAGGTGTGTTGCTTTGGATTAATGGTGGAACCACACACGGAAATGGCAATGTCAGGCATAGGTAGGTTAGTAGAGGCAGGAAAAACAAGGAGTTCAGTTTCAGATAGAGGGAGGACATGATGATGGAGACAGCAGTAAGACAATCACTGGTGTTTTCTGAAAAGGCAGGCGTGATGTCAGGAGATTAGGTGTATAATTGGGTTTCATCAGCATAATGATGGTACTGGAAAACAAATCTACTGATTGTCCAGTTGGGGCGCACGATACAAAGAGAAGAGGAGGGGGCCTAGGACTGGTCCTTGAGGAGCCCCAACAGTAAGGGGAAGATGAGAGGAGGAGGAGCCAGCAAAAGATACAGTGAAGGAGCAGTCAGAGAGGTAGGAGGAGAACCAAGAGAAAATGGAGTCCTTGAGGCCAATGGAGCGGAGTATAGTGAGGAGGAACTGACGATCCACAGTGTCGAATGCTGCAGAGAGATCTAGGTGAATTAGCATGGAATAGTGATCCTTAGATTTAGCTTTTAGTAGATCATTAGAGACTTTAGTGAGGGCAGTTTCAGTAGAGTGTAAAGAGCTGAAACTGAATTGAAGAGGGTTGAGAAGAGCGTTATCTGAGAGATAGCGGATAAGATAGGAGTGGACCAGGCGTTCGAGGAGATTAGAGATAGGTCTATAGTTAGCGGCACAGTTTTGGTCGAGGGATTTTTTTTAAGTAATAGATGTATGATGACATGCTTAAATGAGGAGGGAAAAATACCGGAAGAGAGAGGTTGAATATTTTTGTTAGGTGAGTGGTGACAGCAGGGGAAAGGGACTGGAGAAGATGTGAAGGAATAGGGTCACTGGTGCAAGTAGTAGGGCGAGAAGATGCATGGAGCCTGATCACTTCTTCTGTGACTGTCACCTTCATTTGTATATCTATGTATGTACATATTTATATAGAATATTGCGGTGTTTATCAATAGGAAACACTTATTAGTATACTTTCATGCCAAGTTATTATATATTAGCACTGCGGATTTGCTATGATACTGCATAGGTTTTTACTGGTTTTAGTGAATATAAATTTAAAATAGTCATTTTTTTAACATTTTCACGTGAACTGCAAGCTCATCTAGAGTCCACGTGTTGCCAAGTTCTGGCTTGTGAGGATTTAGAAATCATGGCTCACATGGGTATGAGACCTTCAAGTGACACACAATTGTTGTGATTAGTTTCTAGATACCATTTTCAATTGACTACAGCATCGACAGCGGCAGTATTCCCTCCTTATAGGAATATTATCACATTTAATTTACTTACCTAATGTGTGGTTCAAAATTCATAGACCTTTGACATGTCTTAAAGGGAACCTGTGACCCCCCCCTGGGTGTTTTTAACTAAAAGAACCACCTTCAGAATCACTAAGGCTGCATTCTGTGAAGGTGGCTCTTCCGTTTATGACCCCCAGTAACGCCAAAATATTAACGTTTATAAATAGGTCCTCATACCTGTAATGCGTCCCATAGGTATGGTGTGTCCCCCTGAACCAGCCGCCTTCCCGACGTCAATCATGTCTCTGTAGCGTCTGGGCCCCGCCTCCCATGGCCGTCCATCATGCCCTTGCTCTGCTATCTATGCCCCGCCTCCCATAGCCGTCCATCATGCCCCTGCTCTGCCGTCTGTGCGCCGCCTCCTTCTCTCATCTATGCCAGCGCCTGCTCTGTGAAAACAGTTCTCGGGTATGCGCAGTGCATGCTGCCCGTGAACTGACATCATGCGCGTGTTGTGGAGGCCCCAGATCCAGGAGAAATTTGCACAATAAATTTTGGGATTCATTTTTTTCCTGTTACCCTTGCAAAAGTAAAAAAAAAAACTGAGTCTAAAGTAAAATTTTTGTGAAAAAAAGTTAAATGTCAATTTTTTTCCTTCCACATTCCATTAATCCTGTGAAGCACCTGAAGGTTAAAAAAACTTCTTGAATGTGATTTTGTACACCCTGAGGGGTGCAGTTTTTAAAATGGGGGTTCTTTTGGGTATTTTCTGTCATATGTGCCCCTCAAAGTCACTTCAAATTTGATGTGATCCCAACAAAATGGTTTTGTAAATTTTGTTGTAAAATTGAGAAATCGTCGGTCAACTTTTAACCCTTATAACTTCCTAAAAAAAACATGTGGGAAATGTTATTTATTAACTATTTTGCGTGACAAACTGTCTGATTTAAGGGCATAAAATTAAACATTTGAACATTTTCCAAAATTTTCATCAAATTTCCGATATTTTCACAAATATGCAAGTTATATGGAACAAACTTTATCACCATCATGAAGTACAATATGTTACGAGAAAACTTTCGGAATCAGTGGGATCCGTTGAAGCGTTCCAGAGATAACTCACCGGCATAGATGAGAGAAGGAGGCAGCGCACAGACGGCAGAGCAGGGGCATGATGGACGGCTATGGGAGGCGGGGCATAGACAGCAGAGCAAGGGCATGATGGATGGTCATGGGAAGCGATACTGGTTATAATTGTAAAATTATTTGGCTAGTCAGGATGGTAAAGACAGGCCTGGGGCTGAAGGGGTTAAAGCTCTGCTTCTCTACTGGTTTAGCCAGATTCAGAAAGGGATTGTAAATATTCAATGGCAGGATAATAGATGAGAGCTTGGCAGGCAGTCAATGTGCACTTTTGATCTATGCTCTTGTAGTTGACAGTGATATCACCTTTCTCCTGTCACTTAAATGCCTTTTGTCATAAACTGCCTTGATGAAATTATTTCTGCAAGGGCTCACAATAAAATATTTTAAAGTGTAAATTTCCTCATATGACTCTGTATTAAATTTTAATATAGTTTGATCATGAACTGCTGCATTTTTTGAGTAAAATGTCCTTTAATTTTTTGTGCAGTTAATCACGGTTTTCTTAATGAATGCCATTTTTCTAGACCCTTCCAGAATTACTGTAGAAAGATATTGATTTTTGAAATACTTTAGTTAATTTTACTTGCGAGTTACAATATCCTTCTAATTAAAGAGCCGTATGCATGTAACTTTGGGCTGAAGTGTGATCTATTTTAAGTGAGAATGTACAAAGAGAAATTGAAGTTGTTGATCCTTCAAATTAATAAACAGAATAATCCTCACATTAATGTATAGCACTCTTAGAAAATGGTTTATTTAAGGGCAAACAAGGGATGGGGAAGATAGAAGATGAGCAAGAGCATTAAAATATAAAAGTATAAGCTTTACTGTGGATTTATAACATGCACATAAATCATTGAAAGGGGTTATCTAGACTTGCCTTATTTTTTGCTATAAGGAAAATAACTTACAGGCAGGTATTTACTAACTACGATACCTGTTCGTTTTGCCCTGCAACGATCTCTACTGGCTTGGAGCAGTCACTGACATCACATCATCAGAGCTGCTTCTTCTCTTTCACTCTGCTCTGTTGATGGGTGGCGTCTATCTCAATGTCATGCTGATTGACAGCCTAACTGCTGAGTGGGCTGTCATTGTTAACAGATTCCCTTTAATGACTCCATACAGATTTATAATTGGCTCAATGGTGGCACTGTGAGAATAATGCCTTAATGATGGGTAGCATTCAGTTGTACAAAGACATTAGACAGCCTCCTGTTAAATGCAGTGAGAGATCCGCCATTCTCTAATGATTGCAGGAGTACCATGTGGTGCTGCCAGTGTTTTTACAGGCTGATGGCAGGTGCCCTACTCTAAAGTGGGGGGAGATGCTGAATGCATGATTGTAATGTTTGGTGAGCGCTTCAGCATGTACCCAGGTTGATAAGAGACTAACAGAGCCTCACAGGTGAATTCAGGCTGTGCTAGGTATATATTTGAAATAAACTGTGTGCTTCAGTGTTCTCAATCTTAAATAAGTATAGTATTTGTTATCTGAAAAATTCTGTGTTGTGAAAAAGTGTTTGGCCCTTCCGGATTTCCTATTCTTTGGCACGTTTGTCACACATACAGTTTTGCTCAAAAGTTTACATACCCAAGCAGAATTTTTGCTTTCTTGGTCTTTTTTCAGAGAATATGAATGTTAACACCAAAACTTTTTCTCCACTCATGGTTAGTGGTTGAGTGAAGCCATTTATTGTCGAACTACTGTATTTTCTCTTTTTAAATCATATTGACAACCCAAAAAATTCAAATAACCCTGATCAAAAGTTCACATACCCTGGTGATTTGGGCCTGAATAGCATGTATTGCCCCCTCTAACATCAATGACAGCTTGAAGTCTTTTGTGGTAGTTTTGGATTAGCTTCTTTATTTTCTCAGATGGTAAAGCTGCCCACTCTTCTTGCCAAAAAGCCTATACTTCCTGTAAATTCCTGGGCTGTCTAGCATGAACTGCGTGCTTGAGATCTCCCCAGAGTGGCTCAATGATATTGAGGTCAGGAGACTGAGATGGCCACTCCAGAAACGTCACTTTGTCCTGCTGTAGCCAATGACAGGTCGACTTGGCCTTGTATTGTGGATCGTTGTCATGTCGGAATGTCCGAGAACATCCCATGCGCAGCTTCTGGGCTCATGATTGCAAATTTGCCTCCAGGATTTGCTGATAACTTGCTGCATTCATCTTTCCTTCAACTTTGACCAAGTTTCCTGTGCCTTTGTAGCTCACACGTCCCCAAATCATCATCGATCCACCTCTGTGCTTTACGGTAGGAATGGTGTTCCTTTCATCATAGGCCTTGCTGACCTCTCTCCAAATGTAACATTTATTAACGTTTATGGTTGTGGCCAAAAAGTTCAATTTTGGTCTCATCACTCCAAACTACCTTGTTCCAGAACTTTTGAGGTTTGTCTCTGTGCTGTTTTGCGTATTGTAGGCACGATACTTTGTGGCATTTGCTCAGTAATGGCTTTCTTCTGGCGTCTCGGCCATGCAGCCCATTTTTCTTCAATGGCTCCTTATTGTGCATCTTGAAACCGCCACACCACTAGTTTTCAGAGAGTCTGGTATTTCAGCTGATGTTATTTGTGGGTTTTTCTTTGCATCCTGAGCAATTTTCCAGGCAGTTGTGGATGAAACTTTTATTGGTCTACCTGACCGTGGTTTTGTTTTTACAGAGCCCCTGATTTTCCATTTGTTAATCATTTTGAATGCTGCTGACTGGTATTATCAATTCCTTGGATATATTTTCGTATCCCTTTCCTGTTTTATACAGTTTAACTACCTTTTCCTGTAAATCCACTGACAATTCTTTTGCTTTCCCAATGGCTCACAATCCAGAAACGTCAGTGGCTGGATGAAAGATGCACGAGTCTGTCTGGATCCCAGAAAATCACTCAACTTTTATGCACAATCTGATTACAAGACAACAGGTAACAGGTGAGAATGTTACCTGTAGCAGACATTCAAACCCATTTGGGTCAACTTCTGTGCATGTTATCAGGCCAAAATCACCAGAGTATGTGAACTTTTGATCAGGGTCATTTGGATGTTTTGGGTTGTCATTATGATTTAAAAAGAGAAAACACAGTAGTTTTGCAATAAATAGCTTCACCCAACCACTAACCATGAGTGGAGAATACGTTTTGGTATTATCTTTCATATTCTCTGAAAAAAGCAAAAATTCTGCTGGGGTATGTAAACTTTTGAGCACAACTGTATGTTTTGAGTCATTGTCCATCTGTTTTGTGAAGTGACATCCAATCCAACTTTGCTGCATTTGGTTGAATCTGAGCAGAAAGAATAGCCCTGTACACCTCAGAATTTATCCTGTTACTTCTGTCTTCAGTCACATAATCAATAAACACTAGTGACCCAATACCATTGGAAGACATGCATTCTGATGTCATCACACTGCCTCCACCATGTTTTACTGAGGATGTGGTGTGCTGTGGATCATGAGCTGTTCCAAGCCTTCTCTATACTTTCTTCTTCCAGTCATTCTGATACAGGTGAATCTTGGTTTCATCTGTCCAAAGAAAACTTTTCCGTAATTGGGCTAGCTTCTTTTAGATGTTTTTTTTTTTTTTGTCTAATCTGCCACACAGTGGCTCAGTGGATAGCACTGCAGCCTTGCAGCGCTGGAGTCCTGGGTTCGAATCCCACCAAGGACATCTGCAAGGAGTTTGTATGTACTCCCTGTGTTTGCGTGTGTTTCCTCCCACATTCCAAAGACATACTGATAGGGATTTTAGATTGTGAGCTCCATTGAGGACAGTGATGATAATGTGTGCAAACTGTAAAGCACTGCAGAATAAGTTAGCGCTATATAAAAAATAAAGATTTATTATTATTATTAATCTGGCTGTTCGATTTTTAGACTGTGCCCACGTAAGCGTTTTTTTCTCCTTCACCTCATTGGGGGACACAGGTACTGTGGGTGGTGTATGCTTCTGGAGGCTGACACTAAGTGAAAAAAAGATGTTAGCTCCTCCTCCGACGTATACACCCTCGCCCCGGTTGCGGGCGGAATCCGTTCTTGCTTTAGTGTCCATTGGAGGCACACGTCTGGTCTCTTTTTCCAGACTGTCATTTTTTTTTATCCTTTCCTGCTACATGGGGCATGATGCCAGACTGAGCCCTCACCACCACCCTAAGGTAGAGAAACCCTAGGCTGTACAGAGGCCTGCGAACAGTCCGTGCGGCCCCCACTGCATCACCAATGCCAGACAGCGGTGATAGAACGTGGCGGACGGTCCCTCTCCTCATCCCCTATAAGGGAAGATGGAGCTAGGGTGCCTGCACCATCCTTAAACTTTTTTCGCCCCCCCTCCCCCTAACCTGAGGATGAAGATGGACGTCGAACTAGATGGACTTGGCCTTCCTTCAACCTTAATAGCTATGTTACTATGTCGAGGGGTGATGTATGGAAGGAGATGGGCTGGGAGGGCTCCTGTGGACCCCCGTGGTCGGCGCTCATGGCACCGTTCTTAGGTATCCCCGGGCTCCCTGGCTGCGCCACATAGCGTGGCATCCGGTGGCGCAGGCTTTTGGCCCAGTATCCGGCGGTCCCGCCCCGAGTCCGGGCGCAACCCGGAAATTTGGTCCCCGGCTCTTCCGCCCGCGGCCTAGCTCCGGGAAGTTCCCCCATAACGCGGTCACTTCCGGCGGACTGGGGTAAGTGCTACCTCTAGAGGGAGGCCACCCTCTGTGTTTTTCCAGAGGCTAAGCAGCTTTTTGGGCCTTGGCATATCACTTAGCAACCATCATGTCCAGAAAAGCAAAGGCACACACATTCTTATACGTTGCGTGCACCTCCTGTCAGTCCGCCTTCCCACGGGCGCAAGCCATTCAGATTTGTGAAACCTGCGATTCCGAATGTGCCCAGGAGCCCTCCCCTACGACCGAGGCCTGTGTACCGAGCCCCCCGGAATGGGCCCTGTATCTGTCGCAGTCCATGGCATCGCTTACGAGAGCAATCGAGTCCCTTCGGGCCCCAGATAGGGGCAGGGATAGCGGCTCGCCTGTGTTAGAGGGGTCCTCCACCTCACAGGAGCCTCCGGCCTGCAGGGGCCGCTTTCACTCCAGGCAGATGCGGGGAATACGAACCCACACAGCGTCTCCCGGTCCATCTGGTGCTTCCATAAGTTCGGCGTCTCGCTCACCTTCTCCAAAGGTTGTTAACGGGAGCTCAGATTACGACTCGGATGAGCCCCTTGATTCAGGTACTCCAGAATACCGGGAAAGAATTGACAGTCTCATTGAGGCCATCAACCAGACCCTTGGGATCGAAGATGATTCCACCTTGGCCTCAGGTCATAAGGTCTCATTTAATCGAGCAAAGCGGCCGCATAGTGTTTTGTTCTCTCCCAGAGTTTGAGGACATAGTACAGCAACACAGAGAGCGGCCCGACAAACGGTTCTCAGGGCAAAAGGCGCTCGAGGTGAGGTATCCATTCGCCCCTGATCTCTAAGAAATGGGCAGAGTCCCCAATGGTAGATCCACCTGTGTCACGCTTGGCCTCTAGGACCCAGTTATCCATACCTAGTGGGTCCTCTATCAAGGATCCCACTGACCGTCTCATAGAGAGCCTAGCTCGCTTAGTATTTGAGGCATCAGGTTCAGCACTTTCCCCCTCATTTGCGGCAACATGGGTAGCAAAGGCCATGATGGCTTGGTCAGAATCATTGAAGAGAGCCCTGCAGGGTATGGACCCAGCAGCAGAGGTATCAGAGATCGCAAATCAGATCAGTTTGGCTGGAGACTGCCTGATTAACCCCTTAAGCCCCAAGGGTGGATTGCACGTTCATGACCGGGCCAATTTTTACAATTCTGACCACTGACCCTTTGAGGTTATAACTCTGAAACGCTTCCATGGATCCCGGTGATTCTGACTGTTTTCTCGTGACATATTGTACTTCATGATAGTGGTAAAATTTCATTCATATAACTTGCGTTTATTTGTGAAAAAAACGGAAATTTGGTGAAAATTTTGAAAATTTCTCAATTTTCCAAATTTGAATTTTTATGCCCTTAAATCAGAGATACGGCACACAAAAAAACTTAATAAATAACATTTCCCACATGTTTACTTTACATCAGCACAATTTTGGAACCAAAATTTTTTTTGTTAGGAAGTTATAAGGGTTAAAATTTGATCAGCGATTTCTCATTTTTGCAACACCATTTTATTTTTACTGACCACATCACATTTGAAGCCACTTTGAGGGGTCTATATGATGGAAAATACCCAAAAGTGACACCATTCTAAAAACTGCACCCCTTAAGGTGCTTGAAACCACATTGAAGAAGTTTATTAACCCTTTAGGTGCGTCACAGGAATTTTTTGAATATTTAAAAAAAAATGAACATTAAACTTTTTTTCACAAAAAAAATACTTCAGGTTCAATTTTTTTTATTTTACCAAGGGTAACAGGAGAAATTGGACTGCAAAAGTTATTGTGCAATTTGTCCTGAGTACGCTGATACCTGATATGTGCGGGGGGAACCACTGTTTCGGCGCATGGCAGACCTCAGAAGGAAAGGAGCGCCGTTTGACTTTTTCAATGCAAAATTGGCTGGAATTCAGATCAGACGCCATGTCGCGTTTGGAGAGCCCCTGATGTACCTAAACAGTGGAAACCCCCCACAAGTGACCCCCATTTTGGAAACTGGACCCCCCCAAGGAACTTATCTAGATATGTGGTGAGATCTTTGAACCCACAAGGGCTTCACAGAAGTTTATAACGTACAGCGGTACAATTAAAAAATCATATTTTTTCCACAAAAATGATCTTTTAACCCCCAATTTTTATTTTTCCAAGGGTAACACGACCCTAAAAGTTATTGTGCAATTTGTGCTCAGTACTCTGATAACCCATATGTGGGTGTAAATGACTATTTGGGCGCATGGCAGAGCTCGGAAGGGAAGCCGCGCCATTTGACGTTTTTGGCTGGAATTGAGATTGGACACCATGTCGCGATTGGAAAACCCCTGATATACCAAAACAGTGGAAACCCCCCACAAGTGACCCCATTTTGGAAACTAGACCCCCTAAGGAACTTATCTAGATGTGTGGTGAGCACTTTGAACCCCCAAGGGCTTCACAGAAGTTTATAATGCCCAGGCATGAAAATAAAAAAATCGTATTTTTTCCACAAACATGATCAATTAGTCTCCAATTTTTTTATTTTCCCAAGGGTAACAGGAGAAATTGGACCCCAAAAGTTGTTGTCCAATTTGTCCTGAGTACCCTGATACCGCATATGTGGGAGAAAACTACTGTATGGGGACACGTCGGGGCTCGGAAGGGAAGTAGTGACGTTTTGAAATGCAGACTTTGATGGATTGGTCTGCGGGTGTCGTGTGTTTGGAGAGCCCCTGATGTACCTAAACTATTGAAACTCCCCACAAGTGACCCCATTTTGGAAACTAGACCCCCCATGGAACTTATCTAGATGTGTGGTGAGCACTTTGAACCCCCAAGTGCTTCACAGAAGTTTATAACGCCTGGGAGTGAAAATAAAAAAATCATTTTTTTTCCACAAAAATGATATTTTTGCCCCCAATTTTTTTATTTTGCTAATGGTAACAGGAGAAATTGGACCCCAAAAGTTGTTTTGCAATTTGTCTTGAGTATGCTGATACCCTATATGTGGGGGTAAAACACTGTTTGGGTGCATGGCAGAGCTTGGAAGGGAAGGAGCACCATTTGACTTTTTCAACACAGAATTGGCTGGAATTGAGATCAGACGTCATGTTGCATTTGGAGAGCCCCTGATGTGCCCAAACAGTGGAAACCCCTCCAATTATAACTCCAACCCTAACCCCAACACACCCCTAACCCTAGCCCTATCCCTAGCCCTAATGGGAAAATGGAAATACATTTTTTTTATTTTATTATTTTTCCCTAACTAAGGGGGTGATAATGGGGGGTTTGATTTACTATTTATGGCGGTTTTTATGTTTGGCAGCTGTCACACGCTAAAAGACGCTTTTTATTGTAAAAATAGTTTTTGCATCACCACATATTGAGAGCTATAATTTTTCCGGATTTCGACCCACCGAGTCATGTGAGGTCCTATTTTTTGCAGGACGAGTTTACGTTTTTATTGGTACCATTTTCGGGCACGTGACCTTTTTTGATCGCTTTTTATTCCGATTTTTGGGACGCAAAATGAACAAAAACCAGTGTTTCATGAATTTCTTTTGGGGGGGGTGCGTTTACACCGTTCCGCGTGCGGTAAAATTGATAAAGTGGTTTTATTCTTCGGGTCAGTACGGTTACAGCGATACCTCATTTAGCTTTTTTTTATGTTTTGGCAGTTTTATGCACTGAAAACTGTTTTATATAAAAAATAATAATTTTTGCATCGCTTTATTCTGCGAGCTATAACTTATTTTTTTGCAGATGATGCTGTATGGTGGCTCGTTTTTTGCGGGACCAGCTGACGTTTTCAGCGGTACCATGGATATTTATATGCGTCTTTTTGATCGCGCGTTATTGCACTTTTTGTTCGGTGGTATGATAATAAATCATTATTTTTTGCTTCGTTTTTTATTTTTTAAGGCGTTCGCTAAAGGGGTTAACTAATGGGACAGTTTTATAGGGTGGGTCGTTACGGACGCGGCGATACCAAATATGTGTACTTTTATTTTTTTTATTTTCAAAAAATGAATTTATTGGGGAATATTTTTTTTTATTTTTTTTTTTTACTAATTTATTTAGCGATTTTATTTTATTTTTACACTTTTTTTTTTTTTTTAAACTTTATTACATTGTCCCAGGTGGGACATCACTGTCACATCACAGATCACTGTGACAGATCAGCGATCTGTCACAGGCACTGCTGTAGACTTCCTCATGCCTGCGCTTTGCAGGCAGTGAGGAAGTCAGCTCCCTACAGGCCCCCGAAGGTCCCCGTCGCCATCTTGGATCCGGGGGCCTGTAGGGAAAGAGCCCCCCACAGCAGCGCTGCACATTGCGCTACCGTGGGGGGGCTCAGGGAAGCACGGGGGGAGTGATTCTGCTGGCCCCAGATTGGCCTCTTCGGGCATGGTACGCAGACCTAGTACAGCTACTCGTCGACGTTCCTTGGCGCCTGCCAGGGCGCCCAGACCTGCTGTCCCAGAGCCCGATCTACCACCCGAACTCAGTGGCCCTGTGTTTGATGGCTTGGCCGTTGAATCTTGGATTCTAACCCAGGCTGGGTTCGGCCGCAATGTGGTCACTACAATGGTTAGCGCCCGGAAGCCGGCCTCAGCACGTATTTATCACCACACCTGGAAGGTTTTCTTCACATGGTGTCGGAACCATGGTTGTTCTCCACTGAGATTTTCTATTCCCAACATCTTGGCTTTTCTCCAGACTGGCCTAGACTCAGGCTTGGCCCCAAGTTCCCTCAGGAGACAAATATCGGCCTTATCCGTTCTGTTCCAGCGCAGGATTGCTACCAATCTGCAGGTGAAGACCTTCATTCAGGGGGTCTCCCACTTGGTACCTCCTTATAGGGCGCCCCTGGACGCTTGGGACCTTAACCTGGTCCTAAGTGTCCTACAGGAGGCTCCATTTGAACCGTTACAGGAGGTCTCTTTACCCTACCTTTCTTGGAAGGTAGTATTTCTTGTCGCAATAATGTCAGGCGCGTCTCAGAGCTGGCAGCTCTATCCTGCCGAGCTTCGTTTCTGGTCTTCCACAAAGATAAGGTGGTTCTCAGACCAGCCCCTCCTTTTCTGCCAAAGGTCGTTTCCTCCTTCCACATTAATGAGGATATTGTCCTGCCCTCTTTTTGTTCAGCATCGGTACACAATGTGGAAAAGGCTCTTCATACGCTGGACCTGGTGAGAGCTCTCAGGAGGTACGTGTTGCAGACGGCACCCTTTCGTCAGACAGACACGCTGTTCGTGCTTCCCGAGTGGCGCAGTAAGGGACTCGCTGCCTCAAAATCAACCATAGCCAGGTGGATTTGCTTGTCTATTCAGGAGTCTTACCGCATCAGAGGCACACCATTTCCAGCAGGGATCAGAGCGCACTCTACTCGGGCAGTGGGCGCCTCTTGAGCGCTTCGGCACCAGGCACTGGCGGAACAGGTTTGCAAGGCTGCAACCTGGTCCAGCTTGCACACATTCGCAAAGCATTACAATATCCATACTCAGGCTTCGTCAGATGCGAGTCTGGGTAGAAGCATTCTCCAAGCAGTGGTGGCGCACCTTTAGACAGGAGGTGAATGTAGCTTGGATCGGTGAGTCAACTTCCCACCCAGGGACTGCTTTAGGACGTCGCACAGTACCTGTGTCCCCCAATGAGGCAAAGGAGAAACATGGATTTTTGTGATTAAACTCACTGTAAAATCCTTTTCTCCGAGACGCTCATTGGGGGACACAGCACCCACCCTGTTAGCCAAGTTGGCTTCTGTTTTGTTTAATATACTTTTTTTTTTTTTTTTGAATGATATTAGGGTGGTGTTTTTTCTAGACATGTTACCTGCATTAAGGTTGATATTGTCTGATTTTTGTTTGATCTCCTACTGCTCTTGCACCAAACTGATTCCGCCCGCAACCGGAGCGAGGGTGTATACGGCGGAGGTGCGAATCTCTTTTTTTCACTTAGTATCAGCCTCCAGGCGGCAGAAGCATGCACCCACAGTACCTGTGTCCCCCAATGAGCGTCTCGGAGATAAGGATTTTACAGTGAGTTTATCACAAAAATCCATGTTTCGCGTTTTTAAGTGTTTTTTCCCTGCAAAAATGCTTAAACGCATACATTAAGCATCCCATTCTTATAATGCATTCCGCAATTTTTGTGCACATGATGCATTTTTTTTCCGCAGAAAAACGCAGCATGTTCTTTAAGTTTGCCTGAAAAAACGCATTTCCAACTATATTCTATGAGAATGTGGATGCTCCGGAAATAAAGGGTAAAAAATGCACGAAAAAAACACTGAAAAAAAAATGCGTTTTTCCTGGGAAGAAGTCCGGTTTTTAGTCAGGAATTTTTTGCATACGTGGGTAGATAGCCTTAAGGCTGATTAATGGTTTGCACCTTGTAGTGAAAGCTGTATTTCTTCTCATGAAGTCTTCTCTTTATGGTATACTTAGATACTGAAACGCCTTCTTGGAGAGTGTTCTTCGCTTGGGTGGATATTGTGAAGAGATTTTTCTTCACCATGGAAAGGATTCTGTAATCATCCTCCACTGTTGTCTTCAGTGGTCATCCAGGCCTTTTTGATTTTCCAATTCACCAGTGCTCTTTTTTTGCAGACTGTAAAAAATTGTTGATTTGGCCACTCCTAACATTTCTACTTTCTCTCTGATGGATTTTGTCCCTTTCAGCCTAATGAAGGTCTGTTTCTCTTTCATTGAGAGCTCCTTTGATCATATGTTGTGTGTTCACAGCAACAGCTTCCAAATGCAAATGTCACACCTGGAATCAGCTCCAGACCTTCTACCTGTCTTATTGATGGAAAAACAAGGGACTAGCCCATGCAGTCCATTAACCCCTTCTCATAGAAACCTGTTTTCACCTTCCTGACCAGGCCAATTTTTACAATTCTGACCACTGTCACTTTGAGGTCATAACTCTGGAACGCTTCAATGGATCCCACTGATGCTGACATTGTTTTCTTGTGACATATTGTACTTCATGACAGTGGTAAAATTTCTTTGATATGGCGTGCATGTATTTGTGAAAAAAAAGTAAATTTGGTGAAAATTTCGTGATTCTCAAAATTTTTTTTTTTTTTTCATACATCAGAGGGGTAAATGCCCATGATCGGTGCTAGCACTGATCGTGGCCGTTGCTGCAGGGTGTCAGCTCTCACACAGAGCTGACACCCGCACCCGATTGCCACGGCGCCATACATATACTGCTCTTTGCGGGAAGTATATGCATCTACAGTAGCAGGATCTTGCAACATATGTAACTGCAAAGTGATCCCCTGTTCTTGAGGATTCCGAGGTATCTTTGCACAATTTGTTGTAACTTTTTTTTTTTTTTTTTCCGTGCTTATTCTGAAATAAAAAAAAAAAAAATGGTTGGAAATGTGTTAAAATAATTTTAAAAAAAAACTTGCCTATTTATCCCCCACACAGTTCTATGGTCCTCACATATGCAAATATGGCCACTAAAGGTCCATACAAGCTTATAAAAGTATCAGTTTCATCCAGAAAAGTGGGACTATGCGCTTCTCACTTGTCGTCTGTGTGCAGTCTGTATACAATCTGTATTTAACAGCAGCAACTATTAATCATTTGCAAGACCATTTACAGTTTCCTATGTTACAGAATTGCAATGTATCCGTAAATGTCTGATGCTATGCTGTGGTTCTGTATTTTTATTTATTTTTATATGCCCATAGACTTGAATGGGTGGGACTCATCCCATCTATGGAAGAATTTATGGTCATTGAAAAATAGTGACTCATCTGTACTGCCCCATTAAATACTATCATCCGAGTGCTATCCGTTTTTTTCACGGACAACGCTTAAACCGAAAATATAGTTGTGTGAACAAGCTCTTATTGTAAAAATACATTTACCACCTATGGGACAGTTTTTTTACGTTTTTTTTTATTATTAATCATGGACAACGCCTTTAACCTTCCAAGTTATTTGGAAAGACTTAAAAATTCCAGACAGCCTCTTTAATTACCCTAGTTATTTGTTAAGATAAAACTTAGACATTGCTAGAAACCCTAGGTGTTCTATTCTTTATTTATTGATCACTTTGATTCCTCTGGAAGAAAGTAATTTCCTGAAACATGTAATTGATTGGTCTATTTTGAAAGTTGCAAACATGTGATGAAATCGGTCACCAGAATGCAATACCTTTAGAAAATTGTTGTATTGCTCTTGGTTTTGTGATAAATATTTCACCGTCTGGAGTTTTTCATCCAGCTTTGTCATTTCACACTAGTGTTCCCTTCTAATTGAACTTTGAATTTTATATGTAGAGGTGAGCTTTGAATATAACACCTAGAATCCTCAACATGGAGGATCTCTGCTGAAGTGTCTATATACTACGTGATAATTTACAATCCGTTAGTGAAATGGAAATTGGCAACAAATGTTTTTCAAAAAGAAAAGCAAATAGACTGCAACGAGAAAAGTTGTTATTTGATAGCCTTTGCATCATAGTATGCTGTATCGAATGAGTGTCTATCATGTAACTCTTTATATATTTTTTACCTATTGATACCGTATTTTGCGTATTATAAGACGCACCGGATTATAAGACGCATCCCAAATTTTGAGGAGAAAAATAGGAAAAAAAACTTTTTTTTTTTTTTTTTTTTTTTTTTAATTAAATGGTGGTGCCTCTTATAATCCATGTGTCTTATTGCTTACCAGGGGTGGTGGTTGTGGTGAAGCGGAATCCCAGGGTCGCTGCTGGAGGAGGCAAGAGTGGCACGTTGCTGCAGGCTGGGATGAGGGGATGTTCCAATGTGTGCCACAGCGGGTGAAAATGGCTGTGGACATCTGTGGTGCGGGGGCTCCGCCGGCATTCTGTGAAAGCCTGCAGCCCCCCCTCCGCACATTCATTACTGCGATGCAATGGCCTCTGGGAAAATGGCCGCCACCATGGTCAGATTGAGATCTCAGCAACGAGATCTTTGGTGCCTAAATCTCGTTTTCTGAGATCTCGGTGCGAGATCTTGTTGCGGAGTTCTCAATCTGAGCATGCGCCGCCCCCGGCAGCCATTTTTCCAGAGGCCATCGCATTGCAGTAATGGATGTGCGGGGAGCTCTGGGATAATGGCCGCAGGGGGGGGGGGCATGCTCAGATTGAGATCTTGATAGCGAGATCTCGGGACGAAATCTCGTTGCCAAGTTCTCAATCTGAGCATGCGCCTCCCCTGGTGGCCATTTTCCCGGAGGCCACCGCATCTCAGTAATGGATATGCGGGATGCTACGGGCTTTCAGAAAATGCCGACGGAGACCCCCCCCACATCAGAGGTCTGCAGCCATTTTCACCTGCAGCGGTGCACATTGGAACACCCCCTTATCCCAGCCTGCGGCCTGCAGCAACGCACCACTATTGCCTCCTCCAGCAGCGACCCTGGAACCCTGCTCCACCGCCGCCAATAAGGTCTATCCACATTATAAGATGCACCTCCATTTTCCCCCCAAATTAGAATCTGAAAAATGTGTTTTGTTTTTTTTTTTGTTTAGTTCATATAAGTGCAGTTAAGAACACTCCTGTATGCTGTAGTTGACTCTAGAGAGCTAGTGAGAAAATTATAATTTCAAGGGAACTTGTTATGAGGATTTTAAAACTCAAAGTAATGACCTGTACAGTGAGTGGCATGAAAGTGTTGTCTTCCCTCTTTAAAATTACTTTAAAATTACTGTTATTGTCAACAGTTAAGCAAGTTAAAGGGGATCTGTCACCCCATTTTTCGAGTATCAGCTGCGGCCACCGCCATCAGGGGCTTATCTACAGCATTCTGTAATGCTGTAGATAAGCCCCCGATGTAACCTGAAAGATAAGAAAAAAGAGTTAGATTATACTCACCCCGGTGTTCGGTCCAGTCCGATGGGTGTCGCCGTCCCATCCGGCGCCTCCCATCTTCATACGATGATTTCCTCCTCCTTGCTTCTCCCTCCGCTCCTGCGCACGCCTACTTTATCTGCCCTGTTGAGGGCAGAGCAGAGTACTGCAGTGCACAGGTGTGGTAGGGGGGTGGTCCACTGCTTACCACGTCCGGACGACACAGACACCAGGCGCAGCAAGGACAAGAAGACACACTTCGTCCTGTATTCTGGGACAGGCTGCTCCTATCAGTATTTGTGTCATTAGAGACAGTGCTCACACATACACTGCATCAAATCTGCTGCTGTGTGAAGACATCAGTGACACAGAGCTGTCTCATTCACACAGCAGAGGCTTTGTCACACAACAGATTACATCAGTGACTGCCATCCCCTGTGCAGATTAGAAGCTGCAGACCCCCATCACTGGCTATCACACAGTCTGTTCTCACTGCTGCCAGCAGCCTGGGACAGTGAGGGAAGTAATTACTGATAATGAGTTATGTATTATAATCATGGAGTGGCCCAGAATACAGGACGATTTTCCCTCCTCTCTAGTATCACTTTCCATAGATCACTGTTCAGCGTGTGTCTGGGGGAGGAGCAGCTGCTCTCTGCACTGAGGCTGCTAGAGGGGGAGGATTTATTACTGTGTGATGAGGGCTTCTTCATGTGGACGGGGAGGGCCTGTAGCTATGGAGGGTGGGGTTGTTGCTATAGAAGGCATGTTTGGAGTAGAGTAGGAGGTTACGACTAGTTCTCATTTCAATGCCATAACACACCCCCCTTGGACGTTCTGTTCAGAATATCAAGAAAACCGTGCAAACTAGTGACAGAAAGCAAATTACTTATTGTCATAATTCTGCAGCCCAGATATGTACTGAGATTATGTGAAAAGCCCGGACAACCCCTTTAAGGATGTTGGTGTATCAATCATGCTTTGCGGTTGTGTGGCTGCCAATGGCACAAGGAACATTACAGGGGTAAAGGGAAGAATGGATTCAATGAAAGTTCAACAAATTCTTGATGCAGAAAATCTGTAAAAAAGCTGAAGTTGGCTGCTACACATGGATAATGATCCTAAACGCAATAACTATCTTAAAAGGTGCAAGCTGTAAGTTTTACAATGGCCCTCATCGTTCCCTGATCTGGACAACATTAAAAATCTCTGGCTAGATCACAAAAGAGCAGTGCGTGCAAGACGACCCAGGATTCTCACAAAATTGGAAGAATTTTCCAAGGAAGAATGGATGAAAATCCCTTAAACAAGAGTTAAAAAAAACTCTTGGCTGGTTACAAAATGTATTTACAAGCTGTGATACTTTCATAAGGGGGTGCTACTAGGTACTAACCATGCATGGTTCCCAAACTTTTGCATCTACCCATTTTATTTTTTGTAGTTGTTTTTTTTTTTGTTTTTTTTTTTGCCAAAAATACAAAAAATGTGTATTCTTTAACTTTAGGTCTTTTAGAGATCATTTAATCTTCAACTTTCTTAACTGTTCACAATAACAGTAGTTTTGACCAAGGGTGCCCAAACCTTTACATGCCACTGTATGTACAGGCTCTTGTAATGGACTGGGTGGTGGAACCACTGTGCCATGATCCGAGAATACCCTGGAAGGGCGTGACTAGGTACCTCACTAAGTCTGACCTCGGATGCACAGCGGCTGACAGTACTGCGATCCGAGGAGAAACGATGGAGGCGGGACAAGATTCTACTCCTGGGCTGACCTATGGTAGATGGCATCTGACCCCCCCCCAAGGGACAGGATGCAGGAACGGCCAAGGATCGTAGGATTGGCAGGCAAGGCTGGTAGCTGGCTGGCATGGCTGATAGACAGGCAGGCATACAGGAATGCGAGCACTGGGACCTGAGAACTAACAATAGTGTTAAGAAGAAACTTACAACATTGCACATGCACCTCCTGCCTGGTGGAGGTGCCTTAAGTAATAAATGTTCCCCAGCCATTGGCTGAGGACACTTTTGGATGGTGTGCTGTCTCTTATTAAAGCGCCGGGACCGCGCGTGCCATAAGTACAGTGCCCGGAGATCTGTGAGCAGTATAGAAGTGGGCACAGCAGGTAGGAAAGCATACAGGAATACGAGCACTTAAACATGATAATTAACAAGTGTTAAGAACAAACCTGCAATGTTGAAAAGGAACCTCACACCTGGTGGAGGTGCCTTCAATAACAAATGTTCCCTAACCATTGACTGGGGACACTTTAAGAGGGCGAGCGCTGTCCCTTTAAGATGACGGGACCACGCGTGCGCCCTAAGCACCATGCCCGGGGATCTGCGAGCAATGCGCTGACGTTGGACAGCTACAAGAAGACAAGGATGGGCGTGGGACAGCGGCGATCAGAGCATCGGCTTCTCTGCTGGGGAGAGTGGTGCAGAGACACTGGCGTTACAGCCCTTTTCTGCTTAGTATATCCTTAACTTGATTTTAGAAATCAGTTTTTCAGTTTCTGAGAAATCCAGTGTGGAAATCGTATGAAATGAACTGCAAGTGCTTTGAAGTAGGATGTTACTCTTGCAGCTCTTCTGTCCTCCCTTTGTATATCCTACCTTTTTCCTGCCTCTTATATCTGACTGACAGGTCACTCTGGTTTCAGTGATCCGCCTCCAGTGGAATTACATGACTCTCTTGGGACCCAATGCAAAGTCTCCAGCCGTGCCCACAATTCTCACTGGTCTTATTAGATTTTTCACATGGATGTTTTGGGCCCTCTAAATTCCAGGAATTGGGTGCAATGGCAACCTCTACACCTATTATATAACTATGCTATGACTAAGAGCAAACTGCCTGCTCAAAATACAAAAGATTCTTTTCCTTGTTCCATATGCTGGAATTTTTAATATATTTTTTTTTTTGTTTGAAGATAAAGTGATTTTATCCATGTACTGAATTTGTAAAAGTGCTAGATTTCTTTTTTTTTTCCCACTGTCAGTGCTGCATCATATCCGTGTACCTGTTTCCTAAGGCTACTTTCACGCTAGCGTTGGGCCGACGTACCGACGCACGTTATGAAAGATTTGCATAACGGGGGCAGCGGATGCAGTTTTTCAACGCATCCGCTGCCCCATTGTAATGTCCAGGGAGGAGGGAGGGGAGTTTCGGCCGCGCATGCGCAGTCGAAAATGGCGGACACGACGCACAAAAAAAAGTTACATGTAACGTTTTTGTGTGCGTCGCGGCCGCCAAAACACGATGCATCCGTCACACGATGGATGCGACGTGTGGCCATACGTCGCAATGCGTCGCTAATGCAAGTCTATGGAGAAAAAATGCATCCTGTGGGCAACTTTGCAGGATGCGTTTTTTCTCCAAAACGGTGCATTGCGACGTACGTCACACGACGCTAGTGTGAAAGTAGCCTAAATGAGCTGGCTAAACACCTGTTTTGTTTTCTGCACCTACTACGGTTATGCTCCTACAAGTCTTCCCTTTCCTGAAAGGTACAGTAGGCAGGCAGTTGGTGGTGACTAGGTCTAGAAGCAGGAGAACCGCAAAAGTAATGTAGATTGCCCCATGCTATTTAAGTGCGCCATACTAATACATACTATTAGAATGGTACATGATGCTACCGGATACAATAAGAGCTTTGTGCAGGCTGATGATGTTATGATGCACCACCTGCTGATGTAAGCTAATGTATCAGACTCGCATCGCAAAGTTTGATTAGTTTGAAGAGTTCATAAGTCAAGTTGGTTTTTGGTTTATAGCAAATGATGTATATTTATTCGAAATGTTATAGATACATTTTTGGGACAAATTTCTGTCCATTAGTTCATATATTAAAGTCACAAAACATTGTTAGAATATTTTCTTCCAACAAGATATACAATTCACAGCTGTAGAAAATTATCTATTGCCCCCTTGAAACTTTCCAAGCTTGTCTTCATGTTCAGAATAATGATCCGCCTAGCAGCTGTACAGTTTGTGTGCAAATTCAGAAGTACTACCGTTCACATCATATCATGCTAAGAAAACCCATTTCACAAATGTCAGCTTGAACAAGCTAGGTCTTGATTAGATTGGAGAAAACTGATCCGCTATTTGTTTGTATCATCTTAAAGGAAGGACTATCAATCCACTTGCGGCAATTAGGTGATTCATTTCTCAACTTCCTGGACATCCTAAAACTGTCTGTATGGCTTGAAAAGATTTCACTTGAAGAGACTTTTGTCAGCTTGGTAGATGTCATTTGATAGCTTGTTTTTTTCGCTAGATCAAGTAATTCTATAAATTTATTTTCTTGACCGGAGAAAATATGCTGATAAGACGGTAGTATATTTGGCTGTACTTGTGAAAAGGATGTTTTAGGTTCAGTTTTGTTTTAATTTTTGGGAGATAATTTTCTTAGTGTCTTGACTTTTTTTTTTTTTTTGTTTTGTCATTGGCTCACATATGGTCGTGATGTGTGTGCCAAATTCAAATTGCAGGTTTTACAGAATTTCTCTAGAAGTTAACACTATGCAGTTATTGTACATGTGACTCCATATTTTAGCTCACCATTAATGTTTGAGTTGAATTGAATCTCTTAGTAAGATTGGCTCTACTAAGCCGTTTAAGGGTATGTGCAGAGGTGGAAGATTAGTTTGCGGAATTTTCTGCACAAAATCCGCATCTCTTGGCAGAAACCGCAGGTGAAAATGATTGCTGATTTCGTGTGGAATTGACGCAGATTTCCTGTGGATTGTAATGCGTTTTTGTTGTGCGGATTTTGGATCTGCACGTTTTCTCCCTCGTGGTTGGAGAGAGAGAGACTGGAAACGCCGCTGCGGAACCACAAAAAGAATTGACATGTTGCGGAAAAAAAGCCGCTGCAAATTTGACCGGAATTTTCTGCAGCATGTGCACAGCGATTCTTCATTTACCATAGACTAACATTGCCTGTGCACTACACTGCGGATTTGATGCAAATCTGCGCAGCAAAAACACTGCGGATCCGCATCAAAATCCCCAACCTGTGCACATACCCTAAATGATTGCTGTTGGAGAAAATGGCGCAGAATAAGGTCTTATCCAAGATCATTTTGGTTAATACAATTAAACTGTACTCACCAGACGAAGCTGATGATATAGCATATAGGATTATCCGCTGCAGCAGATCCACCAGACACTAGGTGACAGAACTATAGAGATGAATGGGAAAAATGTGGATTTGATCTGCGCTGCCGAATAACTTGAGGGTCCAGAATTATTCACATACTAGAGTGTGGTTTATTCAACGCGTTTCGAAATACAATGACTTCTTCAGGAAATTCCACATACATCATATATGTGTGTATGTGGCATTTCCTGAAGAAGTCATTGTACTTTGAAACGCGTTGAATAAACCACACTCTAGTATGTGAATATTTCTGGACCCTCAAGTTATTCGGCAGCGCAGATCAAATCTACGTTTTTCCCATTCATCTCTAAGCCGTTTAAATAAACATGCAGGTCATAGGAAACTGTATAAAATGATACCTGCAACCTGATGACTTATTCCAGAGAAATCTACATTTTTCTTAAGATCAATGGGATGAACACAGATCTCCGAGAGAGTCTGTCATCACAGCTTAGGGTATCGATAAAACATAAAACCCGCAAAAGACAAAGTGAGCAAAAACCCTGCTGTAACTAAATAAGTAAAAGCAAAAGTGCATCTAAATAATACAGAGTCCTTTTGTCTGCCCTTGTCCACACATTGAGGTCAACTTTGACACAAAGCAAGGTTTTTAATATTAGACAGTGTAGAACTATCCCGAACAGAGTTACCTTGTCGTGGTGGGATGGCTTTCATGCTACTTTTGATCAAAAACAGTATTACTAAAAACTCTGTATTATTTAGATGCACTTTTCCTTTTACTTATTTAGTTACAGCAGGGTTTTTGCTCACTTTGTCTTTTGCGGGTTTTATGTTTTATGGCCAATGTCAACATGCATTTATACGCTGCATGTGTATCATCTCAAACCAAGCTCAATTTTTGTGTTTTTTCTTTGTATTTTTTGCATTCTGTGCAAGCTGGGGTGTGGCCTCCCTCTCCTGAGCTGGAAATTGTATAATAGGCTTCCCCAGACTGGTGTCTACTGTTTGGGACCCAGTCCTTTTGTCTGCCCTTGTTCACATATTGAGGTCAACTTTGACACAAAGCAAGGTTTTTAATATTAGACAGTGTAGGACTATCCCGAACAGAGTTACCTTGTCGTGGTGGGATGGCTTTCATGCTACTTTTGATCAAAAACAGTATTACTAAAAGCTCTGTATTATTTAGATGCACTTTTGCTTTTACTTATTTAGTTACAGCAGGGTTTTTGCTCACTTTGTCTTTTGCAGGTTTTATGTTTTATGGCCAATGTCAACATGCATTTATACGCTGCATGTGTATCATCTCAAACCAAGCTCAATTTTTGTGTTTTTTCTTTGAATCTTTTAATGTTAGCTTCATTGGAAAAAACTGCTTTTCTTTCAGAAATAAGGAAATTTCTAAGTGACCCTAAACTTTTGAGTGATGGTGTAAGTGTGATTGCATACACCTCTTTAGCTTTCTTATCATACATCCAGTGTGGAGGTAGAGGCAGTACAGGAGGAGAGCTGCTAAGTGTTTGTAACTAGACAGAGCTCAGTGACGTGAACAGACTGTCATTACATGTCTCACACAGGAGAGTCTGCTCTCATTGCAGAATTTTTGCTAATTACAACAAACTCTTCTCCAGATTAAATTTCACAAGCAGCCAGTGTGTGGTGAAAGAGCAGAACAGTTGAGTGTATAGCACAGTGAAAGAAAGCTACAACTGCAAATGTATTTTTAATGAGATAAAGTTCAGTTCTGCTTCACAGTGTTAATTATAATCACACTCCTCTCTGCAGACTGTCAGTCATTACATGTCTCACACTGGCAATGCCTCCCTTTCATTTTAAAAATTCTCTGGGAGCAGATTCTCAAAGAGATCTGTGTCCGGTCCATAGATAAGATCATTTTCATATTAAGAAAAAGGTGGATTTCTATGGAATAAGACAACGGATCGCGGATGTCAAGGTATAATTTTGTTCAAATTTCTATGACCTACATATCCATATAGACGGCTTAGTAGGTTTGATTCTTCGAACAGATTGCCTTTAAGTTTGTGTTAATCACTTTACTGAATCTGGTGCTACACGGTGGTGTTTTTTTCTATCATCACTCTGTTGGCTCACCACCAGCGCTTGTGAGTTACATCACTCTGATGGGAAAGTGAAACGTTATATTTTCCAGCACTTAATCCTTAAATATATTTGTTCCTGTCACAGGTTTACTGCAAAAGAGAGGAGCCAGAAGACCACAGCGTCTGATTTCTCCTACTCCTGCACTGATTAGATGCACTTCACCTTCTTATTAAACGGTGTAAATTTCTTTTGGCAGTGCGGGGTTAATCTTCTCTGAGAGCTCCTGGAGCATTTAGACTCTCATCTGTGCACTGATAGCCTCTCCCATCTCCTATATAAACTAGGCCCTGGCTAGCATTCCTTGTCAGAGTAGCTTGTGCTGGAGGTGGTCATTGGTTATTACAGGAGAAGGCTTTTGGTGGGTTTATCTGTGACTGTTGCTAGGTTTTGAGTGTGTAATTATTCCCTTTCTTCTCCTACTTTGGTTTAACCCCAACTTCCACTCCCAATGCATTCCTCTGTTATATGTGCGAGTATATTTGAATTTTTGGTATTTTTCATTACCCCGGTTTGAATTCCCTTGTTAATCTGGTTGGTGTATTACAGAACACTAGATTCAGGAGCTAAGGCAAAGAACTTGGCCCCAGCATCTTCACAATCAGCAGTAATCCGGGGAACAGGGCTGGGGCCCTGTCAGAAGAAGTGGTGGAGACTAAATGTACTGTCACACTTAGCGATGCACCAGCGATCCCGACCAGTGATATGACGCGGTCAGGATCGCTGGTGCATCGCTAAGTGGTCACTAGTGAGCTGCCACACAGGCAGATCTCACCAGCGACATAGCAGCGATCGGGGGTCGTTACTTACCTGTCAGACGAGGCGATCCTGACGTCCTCCCGCCCGCCTCCATGCGTTGCTCGTCGGCGCCACAGGAAGCCCAGCAGGAAGCTGACGACGAGAAACGGCCCAGGACGGTCTCGCGCGACCAGCGATAACCAGCGGGGAGCCGGTCGGAGGTAAGTATCAGACATAGCGATATCGCTAGCAATATCGCTATAACGTCACAAAAACCAGTGACGTTATAGCGATATTGCTAGCGATATCGCTTGGTGTGACGGGCCCTTATGCCGTACAGTCCTGTTTGAGGGAGGAGAAAGCTTAGGAAATGGACAATGGCTGAAGTTGGAGGTAGACTGAAGGGGATCTTATGTGGGTATTTGGGGCAACATAAAACAAATCATTGTACTGAAGCTTCTGAACTAAGCACTGTCCCTCACTGAAATGCAGTATTTAAAAAAAACTTCAGGCTCTAGCAGGTGCTATGATCTCCCACCGCTATGAATAGCCTGTATAAAGTAGTCTCCTCACACATTGCACCTACATTACCTGGGTACAAATGTCAAAAGTAGTTCAAAATTCAGACCCTTATATAATTCATCCCCCTGACCAGACCTCCAAATTAGTTCAGACCCATAACCAGACCTCTTATCTGATTCAGACCACTGACTAAATGACCTCAAAATCTCAGATCCCAAACCTTACTAAAAAAAATCAATAAAAGCAAATGAAGAATGTGAGACCACAAGAACATGCTCTCTCTGGTACATCATTGCTCCTTGTAGATGCCTGTTTAGTGGTATACATTTTCTTTGTTACATTCAACCTTCAGTTTTTTCAACTTTAGTTTAATATTACTCAAGTAAGCTATCTAATCAATAGATCATGCAATGAATAAAATGTTAAACAGCTGAATTGCAAACCATAGCGGGGAACGAGAAATAACGCATTTTGTTACTGTAGATAATAACTTTCGCTAATAGATGCAGAGAGAAAATGAAGGAAGAAAATACATTTGCAATGTAAACAACTAGCTTGGCTTTCCTATTTCCCTATACAGTTGTGGCCAAAAGTATTGACACCCTTGCAATTCTGTCAGGTAATACTCAGTTTCTTCCTGAAAATGATTGCAAACACAAATTATTTGCTATTATTATCTTCATTTAATTTGTGTTAAATGAAAAAACACAAAAAGAATTGTCCTAAATCCAAATTGGATATAATTCCACACCAAACATAAAAAAGAGGGTGGACAAAAGTATTGGCACTGTTCGAAAAATCATGTGATGCTTCTCTTATTTGTGTAATTAACAGCACCTGTAACTTACCTGTGGCACCTAACAGGTGTTGGCAATAACTAAATCACACTTGCAGGAAGTTGACATGGATTAAAGTTGACTCAACCTCTGTCCTGTGTCCTTGTGTGTACCACATTGAGCATGGAGAAAAGAAAGAAGACCAAAGAACTGTCTGAGGACTTGAGAAACCAAATTGTGAGGAAGCATGAGCAATCTCAAGGCTACAAGTCCATCTCCAAAGACCTGAATGTTCCTGTGTCTACCGTGCGCAGTGTCATCAAGAAGTTTAAAGCCCATGGCACTGTGGCTAACCTCCCTAGATTTGGACGGAAAAGAAAAATTGACAAGAGATTTCAACGCAAGATTGTGCGGATGTTGGATAAAGAACCTCGACTAACATCCAAACAAGTTCAAGCTGCCCTGCAGTCCGAGGGTACAACAGTGTCAACCCGTACTATCCGTCGGCGTCTGAATGAAAAGGGGCTGTATGGTAGGAGACCCAGGAAGACCCCACTTCTTACCCCGAGACATAAAAAAGCCAGGCTGGAGTTTGCCAAAACTTACCTGAAAAAACCTAAACCGTTTTGGAAGAATGTTCTCTGGTCAGATGAGACAAAAGTAGAGCTTTTTGGGCAAAGGCATCAACATAGAGTTTACAGGAGAAAAAAAAGAGGCATTCAAAGAAAAAAAACACGGTCCCTACAGTCAAACATGGCGGAGGTTCCCTAATGTTTTGGGGTTGCTTTGCTGCCTCTGGCACTGGACTGCTTGACCGTGTGCATGGCATTATGAAGTCTCAAGACTACCAACAAATTTTGCAGCATAATGTAGGGCCCAGTGTGAGAAAGCTGGGTCTCCCTCAGAGGTCATGGGTCTTCCAGCAGGACAATGACCCAAAACACACTTCAAAAAGCACTAGAAAATGGTTTGAGAGAAAGCACTGGAGACTTTGAAGGTGGCCAGCAATGAGTCCAGACCTGAATCCCATAGAACACCTGTGGAGAGATCTAAAAATGGCAGTTTGGAGAAGGCACCCTTCTAATATCAGGGACCTGGAGCAGTTTGCCAAAGAAGAATGGTCTAAAATTCCAGCAGAGCATTGTAAGAAACTCATTGATGGTTACCGGAAGCGGTTGGTTGCAGTTATTTTGGCTAAAGGCTGTGCAACCAAGTATTAGGCTGAGGGTGCCAATACTTTTGTCTGGCCCATTTTTGGAGTTTTGTGTGAAATGATCAATGTTTTGCTTTTTGCTTCATTCTCATTTGTGTTTTTTCATTTAAGACAAGTTAAAATGAAGATAATACCAAAGAATTTGTGATTGCAATCATTTTCAGGAAGAAACTGAGTATTATCTGACAAAATAGCAGGGGTGTCAATACTTTTGGCCACAACTGTATAAACAATAACCTGAAACTCCACGTATTTCTTCTATACTGTACATTCCATTAAGATCTCAGAGTTTTATATTCAGTACAACATAGTTGCGGTATATGCAAAAAGGACACTGGTGAATACCATCACAGTTTTTTGTCTGTACTCCTCCTGCTACTGAAATCTGTGATGTAATGCACCACCTAACTTATTTTATGTTCTATATCCCCTATGTAAAGTATTGTACAAGGAGCATGTAGTCCTTATGTAAAGGGTGTAATCGTGGCCTTAATTAGATTAAAAGGATTTCATATTTACTTTCCTTAAATGGGGTAGGACATACGCCGAGTGATTTGGCTCAGCACTCTGGTGGCATGTGATGGCAGCAATATACAGTATACTGTAATACACTGCTGTCGCATTCTATCTCTGAGCCTTTCTAAAGATTGTCTGACCTGGAGCCCATTGTGTTTGCCAATAAGTTTCATATTCTACGGTAATTGTATTTCAACTTCTACTAGAATCAATATCATCTACAAGTGTCATGAGCAGGAAACCGCCCATGGGAAATAGATATTTCAAAATCCTAATATATTTCTGTTCCAGAACTGAGTGGTCAAATATGCCTAATAAAACAAAAAGACAACGATTTCGTCTTTCATATATTTTTTTTTCATATTTGTATTAAATGTAGTCATGTTAAATAGGCTGGTAGAACTGGTTGTGGTATAAGGTATTGTATGGCTATGTGTTGGCACTCTTAGTGGACAAACCATATACTGTATAATGGTAATGTAAAAGAATATTTGTTAATGGACGGTTTATTATTATGGCTCGAAATATTGATTTATGGTGGAATAAATATGGAATTACTAAGGAAAGCCACATTGCTGGCCTTATCTATTTAGGAAACCTCCATTTATTTGTGTCCTGTGTCCAGTTTAACCCCTTAAGGACCGGGGTTATTTTCGTTTTTGTTTTTCGCTCCCTTTCTTCCTAGAGCCATAACTTTTTTATTTTTCTGTCAATATGACCATGTGAGGGCTTATTTCTTGCGGGACGAGTTGTACTTTTGAACAACAGCATTGATTTTACCATGTCTTGTACTATAAAACGGGAAAAAAATTCCATGTGCGGTGAAATTGCAAACAAAAGTGCAATCCCACACTTGTTTTTTTGCTTGGCTTTTTTGCTAGGTTCACTAAATGCTAAAACTGACCTGCCATTATGATTCTCCAGGTCATTACGAGTTCATAGACACCAAACATGTCTAGGTTCTTTTTTATCTAAGTGGTGAAAAAAAAAATCCAAAGTTTGCTAAAAAAAAAACCCACCATTTTCCGAGACCCGTAGCGTCTCCATTTTTCGTGATCTGGGGTCGGGTGAGGGCTTATTTTTTGCGTGCCGAGCTGACATTTTTAATGATACCACTTTTATGCAGACATGTTCTTTTGATCGCCCGTTATTGCATTTTAATGTATTGTCACAGAGATAAAAAAAAAAACGTAATTCTGGGGTTTTGATTTTTTTTTTCTCACTACGCCATTTAGCGATCGGGTTAATGCTTTATTTTATTGATCGGGCAATACCAAATATGTGTATGTGTAATTTTGTTTTCATTGTTTTATTTTGAATAGGGCGAAAGGGGGGTGATTTGAACTTTTATTTTTTTTTTATTTTTTTTTTCATTTTTTAAAATACTTTATTAAAAAATAGCCTCCATGGGAGGCTAGAAGCATGCCATACTTGATCGGCTGTGCTACATATAGGCGATGAGCAGAAAGCCCATATTGTAGCAGAATTACTGCATAGCTATGAGCGCCGACCATCGGGTGGCGCTCATAGTAAAGCGGCATCAACAGTCATAGAGGTCTCCAAGAGACCTCTGGTTGTTATGCCAACACATCACTGACCCCTGATCACGTGACGGGGGTCAGCGATGTTCAAAACAGCTGACATGTCCCGGCTTTGATACGGGCTCAGCGCCCGTAAAGCAGGGGAGAAGTCCAATGACTGACTGTGTCCATCATTGGACATTAAGGGGTTAAGCTCGCAACCTGCCGAAGTCGTTGGCCGAACAAGCCCAGAAAACCAAAGGGTCAGGTGTCTGAATCTGAACTGATGGTAGACCGATCCCGACGATATATACATTAAGTGGCTCAACTGACATTAAACTGAGCATCTGGGGCCTTAACGGGCACATCAAAATTATGACTTGACCAGGCACAACAGCTGTTTAAAAACTCACATACTGTATATCCATTTATGAGGACTTTTTTTTTTTTTTATTTCTGATGCCATTGTTCCTTTTATGAGTTCTTGTCACTTTCTTCTAGGCACATGGGAACAGATTCTCCACCGGATCAAGAAGAGGTGATTGTAGTGCTCAGTAACTTCAACAGCAAGATTATTAAAGTTCACGTGAGTAGGCAACCTCTACTTTAAGCCTATCTATATATTATGCTACTTACATCCATACCCATAAGGATGTGAAGACAGGTCGTATAGACAAGCAGACTCTATCTTTATGCATATGGTGTTTCTTGAAATCTAAGTTGTAGGTTCTCATTTATCAAAGATCTCTTAAGAGTAAAACTGTCCTTGCTGCACATTGCAGACAATCAGGTTAGCATTTATTTAAAATACTTTTGCAAAAATGATAGCTGAACTGTTGTGATGTGCAAACCAATTTTTAGATAGTTTGACAAGTAAGACCCACAGAATTGCAAAGGCTATGGACACACCTGTCATCAAAATGATACATTCCTGATTAACTTTCATTGAAAAAATAAAGCTGCACTTTCAAAAATGTTTGTGGGCAAGTTCAAACCAGTAGTGATAGATGCTGGATATGAGTTTGTTGCATTCATGATGCTGCTGACTTCATCATGGATCAGCACAGCTTCATATCTGTGTTGATTTTCTCTTCTACAGCTCATGTACTTTTATCCACTGCCCTGATAGACAATGATGCTGTAGAATATGAGATTGACTTGCATGTGCTTTCTTCCCTCTCTACACTGTGATGCAGTGCAGCCTGTTCCCTTAAGACTTGGATGCGTTCTCCCTTATCGGCACTCTTATTTGAAATTACAAATTCCCTTCTTCCTTCTGTGATTATGGAAGAATGAATGCAGGGAGATGGGGGAGTATAGAGAGCCAACACATCTGTGAGGATTGTACTGTCAGGTCTGTGTCACAAACAGCAATACAGATAACTTTAATAATTAATTGCAAGTCATAACAAAATTATAGGTCTGTTATTAAAAAGTATCTGAGAGCAGGTTTTTGTTATGTATTAGGACAGCAGCATGAAATGGGGGCAGAGAGCCTGATTCCAACCATGCATCACTTAACGTATTTTTCAGATCATAATATGCACTTTTTTTTCTCCAAAATTTTTTGAATGTAGCTTACCGGGGGGAAGGGGGGGTTGGCTGTGGTGGAGCAGGGTTACAGAAGACAGGATTGCTGCTCCAGGAAACAGGCAGCTGCAGGAGTGGGGAGATGCTGTGGTCTGGGAGGAAGAGCTGTTTGGCAGTGTGGCAGTGCGAGGCTGTTGCAGGCCCCGGTCTTTCACAAAATGTCTGGAGTCTCTACACTTACCATCCTCTTCAATGTGGTAGACTTTGGCAAAATGGCCGGCGGAGGCGCCGCATGCACAGATTGAGGCCTCTTAGACCTACTACCCAGGGACAGCGCTCTTTATCCCTAATAACCAAAACATCTCTTAGCCCTACTAGCCAGGGACAGCCTTCTTATAGCTCTACTAACCAGGGACATCTCTTATAGCCCCTGGCCAGTCCGAGCATTGCAGTCTCATACTTGTACTGTGTTGCATGGAGACTTGCACAAGCCCTCAGAATTACATATGGACCTTGGAAGGCAACCATAATGCTGAAAATGAGTTTGACACCTCTGTTCTGGAGAATTCCATGTTCATTTGTATGTAAATGAGCTGTTAAGAACTATGGGCCAGACATTGATCTGCATAAGAATAAAGAAAATTGGAGTTCGGACTTCAAAAATTAAACCCAAACATTATTGAGGAAAGATAAGATAGGATCCACATCTTTAAGTTGGTCATTGTGGGTGGTGGTGGATTTCCAGATTTTTTTTGGCTGATTCCTCAATTGCCATGTTTTAAAAGTCACAATAGTTTTGTGCAATTATACTCCGATCCCTCCTTGAAATTATTTCATGTTCCTTAATTTTTTGTGCAAATATTTAAGGTATTTATGCTGAAAAGTCAACTTTTTTGTGCTAAAAAGTCGCAAAAGGTAAAAACTTTGGCATTTTTTGTACTTTGCACAAAATTCATGAGCTACAGGTCCAGTTTTAAAAAAATTGTTGCAAAAAGCACCAGCAAATACCACAAAGCAAAAAGAAGAAAAGTAACTTAAAAAATGCAAGTGATGATTCCGGCGAATTATATTTAATACTAGATGGTGGCCCGATTCTAACGCATCGGTTATTCTAGAAAATGTATGCAGTTTATTTTTGAAGATTTAATAATAATGCACCCTCCAATCCTGATATGTATGGTTCTCTCACCCCCAATCCTGATATGCATGCTACCCCTCAACCCCCCTATCCTGGTATGCATAGTCCTTTGACCCCCCAATCCTGGAATGCATTGTCCTCTAACCCCCCCCCCCCCCCCAATCCTGGTATGCACGGTCTTCTCACCCCCCTTTCCGTGTAGCCACGACCAATCAGCGTCGCGGCCCTCTGTCCGCGACCAATCAGCGTCGCGGCCCTGTAGCCGCGACCAATCAGTGCCGCGGCCGTGTACAAAAATATTAAAAAATAACAAAGTTATTCTCACCTTCCGACGGCCTCCTGTCTTTCCACACGCCCGACCTCGCGTTCCCAGTAATGCTTTGCGGCTTAGACCGCTGATGACGTCGGTCCTTTCTCGCTCTCGCGAGAGTGACGTCGGTCTTCTTTCTTGCTCTCGCGAGAGTGACGTCATCAGCGGTCTAAGCCGCAAAGCATTACTGGGAACACGAGGCCAGGTGCGTGGAAAGAAGACAGGAGGCCGTCGGAAGGTGAGAATAACTTTTTTTTACTTTAATTTTCTTTTTTACAGATTAAGGCCTGCCGCTGATTAGTTGCGGCCTGGTGGGGGCCTGGCGGCCGCGACCAGTCAGCGGCCCGCGATTTCGGTTACAGACAGACACCAGACACGATAAGGCATATATATATTATATGGGAAGTGCCGCAGTAGTTTAAAAATGGACCAGCCCAGGACAAAGTGATGACTAGGGCTTGGATAGGACTTAGTACAAGTATACATTGCTTTAAATTGTAGCTAATAAAGGCCCTTTTACACTTAGCGATGCACCAGCGATCCCGACCACGATACGACCCAGTCAGGATCGCTGGTGCATTGCTAAATGGTCGCTAGTGAGCTGCCAAACAGGCAGATCTCACCAGCGATGTACCGATGCTCGGCGGTCGTACTTACCTTTTAGACGAAGCGATGACCGCCGTCTTCCACCCGTATCCATAGCTCGCTCGTCGGCGCCAGTAGGAAGCTGACGACGAGAAGTGGACGATCTCGCGTGATCAGCGATAGCCAGCGGGGGAGCCGGTCGGAGGCAAGTATCCCATGTAGCGATATCGCTTCTGCGTCACAAAATCTGTGACGCAGCAGCGATATCGCTATGTGTAAAGCCACCTTAAATCTGCATTTTTATCTCCCATCTACCATCATGTACTTTATAAATAAAAAGTTAAAAAAGGGAAGCAAACTAAACATGTAAAGAGAGACAAGTCTTCACACAATAGTTGGAAAGGAATCCATTTTCCATGCAGAAAGTCATCTTCAGCTCTCAAGTTTTATTTTTATCTGCACAGGCTGAATTACCCCAAGAAGCTCTGGAAGTTTTAATGTCAATGAATGACCTTCTAGATACAAAGGAAAAAGCAAAATGCAATAAAGCAGTCAATCATAGGATTCTTTTTTTTTTTTTTTTCTTAACTTTCTAGTAAGGTCAACAATAGTCAAGGAAAATACTCGTGAGAGCGTAAATATCGCAATAGTAAAGTTGGTTTTAGCAAATTACATTTCCGTATGGGAAGCACTGGTTGATGTTTTTATTGTGCCATGCAGGTGCAGAAAAAGCCGGATCAAATTCATGCCGATCTCCTGAGCAGTGCTCCAGAAGAGAACACAGGGCTGTGGGAATCAATTATGAGGTATTGCGATCTGCCCTTCTCTATAAGTGAAACTGATAACAGAAACTATATGTAATCAGCATAGCATTGGGTAACCTTAAAGCGTTTCACTATATGGTATTTGTTAAAGCAATTTAGTCTTGTTTGTTGTGTTTTTATCTTTTTGTTGAAATGTTTTTTAAAAGGAATTTGTCAACAGTTATTTGTTACCCCATCTGAGAGCAGCCTGATATAGGGCCAGAGACCTGGATTCCAATGATGTCAATTACTAAGCTGCTTGCTGTTGATTTGATAGAACCATGGATTTATCTGCTGTTGATCTACCAGCTCTCTTAATGCTGAGCTCTATACAGGGTGTCCCTAAAGTCTGGACACATAGGAATTCTCATTAACTATAATTTTAAATAATTTAATTTTATTAACAATAATGGAATATTGCAAAGGGCATCAAGCTTTGCATCGCAAATGATGGAATTCATATTGAAGATACTTAATATTCCAATTTCTAAAATGTTGACTTCTTGAAAATATGTATTTTTGCCTGTGGTTCCAGACTTTAGGGACATCCTGTATAATCCCGCCCACACCACTGACAGCTTTCTGTGTACACTATGCATAGGCAGAAAGCTGCCAATCAGTGGATGGGGCGTGGTTGGACTACATGGCAGCAGGTTTACTAACCCTCTAGTGGTGATCTCCTGCTAATAAAATAGCTATTTCATAAAAAGTACACTAAGAAGCCCAGTAAGTGACACAGTAAGGTTTCTGATCCTACATTATGCTAATCTCAGATTAGGTAGAAAAAGCTTGGTGACTGTTTCCCTTTAAATCATTGATAGTATGTCTTTTCTATCTATTGACTGCCTCCAGACAGATTTTACTTCAGAACAAGTCTTTATACACATTACAAAAAAGCATTGTGAACCAGCTGATTTTGGTGGCAACAACCTGCCATCTGTTTGTTGGGACCTCCAATCTCTTCCCTGATAGATAATTTTTTTGAAAAAAAATCATCATGTAGCTTGAATTCAGATGCCACATTATTTTATCCCACTGGGAGATGAGCTACTGAATGTTCATGCATATTGAGTTAATGCAAAAGGTTTTCTTCTTTGACTGAGAATATCAATAATACATTTGTGGGGTTCACCGTGTACCAGCTCCAGAGGCGTATCCAGGCTTTCTGGCACCTGGGGCAAGAATTTGGTTCGGTGCCCCCCCCCCCCCCCCCAAGTACATAAGCGACTTGCACAGTTAGTCATGTACCCACGAGCTGCTCTCCCTAATGCTCTCACTGTTCAGTAAAAAACTGAAAGCAGGAAGAGAAGCTCGTTGTCACAGGACCATAACTATGAAAATCGCATATGAGTGAAGTGTCCATGTGATTAGTACTGGAACCTGCAGAGCTGAATCCTGACATTGCAGCTTCTGAATGTGAAGAGGCGCAAAAAGCCCGCATTAGACACGGACAAATGATTCTCTATGGGGTCACTCGCACCAGCCGTATATTTCTCCTCAGTATCCTACGCTCCGTGCCAATCGCAGCATGCTGCGATTGTCAGCGTAATACGCCCGTAGTACGCCAATGCAAGTCTATGGGTGCGCAAAAAATACGGATTACACACGGACCAGACGTGTGACTTGCAAGAAATACGCACCCGGTGTCTTTTAGCAAAGCCGGCAATTCAGTGCGCTATACAGTAAACTCACACTGACAGTTTTAATAAAGAAATGAAAGAATAGATATAGACACATAGAATAAATATAAATATATATATATATATATATATATATATATATATATATATATATGCATTCTATGTGTCTATATCTATTCTTTCATTTCTTTATTAAAACTGTCATAGGGCTCCATTATATGTCCATTTTGCAAGCCTGCGAGAAAATCTCACCATACGGATGCCATACGGATTCCATACGGATGCTGACATGCGCAAAATACGCGACCACACCTTGATTACGGATGACATACGGAGCACTGTTTAGGGGTCTGTCATCCGTATTACGCATGTAAAATACTGACCGTATTTTGCGCAGGTTATTGTGACTCCAGCCTTATGCTTCCAAATAAAAATATCTCCAATATACTGTTGCCTCCCACTATTCCCCTCCCACCTCATACTGTCTCCTCATATTTTTACCCCCTCACTCTCTATACTGTCTGCTCACACATATCCCCAACTCCCCATACTGTGTCCACATGCATTCACCCGTTCGCACCCCTTACTGTCTGCACCTATCCCCCATACTGTTTCCTCATACATACTCTTCATTTTGTGTCCTCAAATCTCCCCACACACATTAAATACCATCCCCACTCCAAATCCCCCCCATCCCCAATCCCCCACACACATTAAGTACCCCCCATCCCCACTCAATAACCCATCGTCCCTACTCCCAAATCCCCCCACACATTATGTACCCCCACTCCAAATTCCCCCATCCCCAATCCCCCACACATTAAGTACCCCATCCCAACTCAATAACCCCTCGTCCCTACTCCCAAATCCCCCCACACATTATGTACCCCCACTCCAAATCCCCCCCACACACATTAAGTACCCCCATCCCCACTCAATAACCCCTCGTCCCTACTCCCAAATCTCCCCACACATTATGTACCCCCACTCCAAATCCCCCCACACATTAACCCCCATCCCCACTCATTAACCCCTCCACACATTAACCCCCATTTCCACTCATTAACCCCCACACTAATTAACCCCCATCTCCACTCATTAACCCCCATCTCCACTCATTAACCCCCACACTAATTAACCCCCATCTCCACTCATTAATCCCATCTCCACTCATTAACCCCCACACATTAACCCCCCACTCATTCACCCCATCCCCACATTAACCCCCATCTCCACTCATTAACCCCCATCTCCACTCATTAACCCCCATCTCCACACATTAACCCCCATCTCCACACATTAACCCCCATCTCCACACATTAACCCCCATCTCCACTCATTAACCCCCATCTCCACTCATTAACCCCCCACTCATTAACCCCCATCTCCATATTAACCCCATCTCCACTCATTAACCCCCATTCCCATATTAACCCCATCTCCACTCATTAACCCCCATTCCCATATTAACCCCCATTCCCATATTAACCACATCTCCACTCATTAACCCCCATTCCCATATTAACCCCCATCTCCTCTCCACTCATTAACCCCCATTCCCATATTAACCCCCATCTCCACTCATTAACCCCCATCTCCACTCATGAACACCCCCCCATCTCCCATCTTCGGTGGTTCTTCAGCTCCACAGTGGAGCACACTTACCACAAGCGTTCGCTCTGGGCGCCAGGAGTGACGTCAGCAGCGTGATCACATGACCTGATCACGCTTCTGACGTCGCTCTGACCCGGCGGTCAGAGCTTCAATTGTACTGGCGTCTGTATAGGGGGGGAGACACTGCGGACCGCTGCATTAGGCGGCCGGGCGGCCCGACTGTGCCCCCCTGCTGCCTGCGCCCGGGGCAACTGCCCCGGCTACCCCCCCCGGATACGCCTCTGACCAGCTCTGTGCATTGCCTCTGAATTTGCAAACAACTGAGATGGCGTGCCAGGTTTTGGACTTGCATGCATTTGATAGTTATTACCAATTTTAAGGATAGACCATCAAAATTAAAGTCTTTGATTTTTATCAGAATTAGAAAACTAAAGCCCCCATCACATTTAGCGGTGCACCAGCGATCCCGAGCACGATTTGACCCGGTCAGGATTGCTGGTGCATCGCTAAATGGTCGCTAGTGAGCTGCCACACAGGCAGATCTCACAGTGATGCAACAGCGGTCGTTCTCGCCTGTCAGACGCGGCGAGGGTGATAGTCTTCCGCCTGCATCCATGGCTCGCTGGCGCCGACGATGAGAAATGGACCATGCCGATCTCGCGCGATCACCGATAACCAGCGGGGGAGCCAGTCGGAAGTGAGTATCACATGTAGCGATATCGCTAGTGATATCGCTGCTGCGTCACAAAATCGGTGACGTTTTAGTGATATTGCTAGCGATATTGCTATGTGTAACAGGCCCTTTAGGATACATTGTCAATATCAGATTAGTGGAGATCTGAAACCAGGCACCCCAACCGGTCAAGCTGATAGCAGCATCTGCGGGGGCTGAATGTACACAATGGACAGAGATGGCACACTGTAGCTCCATATAATGTTAAGTGGCCATTCACAGGTACTTCAGCTCCCATTTGCTTAATTAGGAACTGAGGGGCAATACCCAAGAACAGACACTAAACTAAGTACGGAGCTGTACAAGTCCTACAGAGGTTAGGGAAGCATGTGCCAGATAACATAAATATACTTTATTAGATCAAAAAGTTAAACACCTTACATAAAATAACTTTTCAAGGGAGATACAAATTGCAAAATAAACCGTCTGCAAGGAAAACATACATAGGCCTAAAAGATCATTGTCATAGTAAAGGCATTTATTAAGAACCTACTAGGTAATATACACTAAAGTTAATCACTCATGTCGAAATTATTTAAAATAAATTGACAATAAATGTCTGCAGAAATCCACAGATGCCAGTGTATAATTAAAGGTACACCTAAATCAGGCTAAGGCTCTTGAATATATCCACTGGCATGTGGGGATTCTATACTACGACCTAACAGTTGGTAAATGCGCAAGAAACACTCGGGCAGCAGTACAATCTTAGATCTGATGTACATAGAATAAAGCCTGAAGAAAATAATAAGAAGCTAAATCTAATAGCCACTTTCAATAAGCATGTAATGTTAATATAAGGCTACATAAATGTCCAACAAGAGGCCAAATCATGAAAAATACACATGGACAAATCTGATATATGTAAACATCACTAAGCTATCAGAAACTGTTGAAGCTCTTATAAAGTGCGTCAGGCAAATCAAGTATACATGTGCAAATAGCAATGAGTAAATAGTGCCTCTAGTGCAGTAGGCTGAATAGGGTATGTTACCTGGCAGTGCAGTGCTAAGCCCCGACGCACGTTTCGCGTGATGCGTCTTCCTAGGGGGTTACTGTAAACGTTTTATCTGATAGCTTAGTGATGTTTTGCCATTTGTATCTCCCTTGAAAGGTGATTTTATCTAAGGTTTTTATCTTTTTGATCTAATAAAGTATATTTTTATCTGGCGCATGCTTCCCTAATCTCTGTAGGATTTGTGTTTATTGGTGGAAGTACGCCAAACCTAGACCTGTAAATAGATAAATTTATGAACGGAGCAGTGATGTTCCAGCTTTGTACCCTGTCCACATTCTATGGCTAGGCTATTAATTTTAAAGTCCTGCATAGCCTCTTTAAGACTGATATAAAGATCCTAACCCCTTAGTGATCGAGCCATATTTTTTTAATCTAACCAGTGTCACTTTATGTGGTAATAACTCTAGAATGCTTCAACATATTCCATTGATTTTGAGATTGTTTTTTACACATTGTACTTTATGGTAATGGTAAATTTAGGTTGATATTTTCTGCGTTTATTTATAAAAATCTCAGAGATTTTGCTAAAATAAAAAAAAAATAGCAATTTTAAAATGTTGAGTGATTATCTCTTTAATCCAGATGGTCATAGCACACAAAAATATTTAATAAATAAAATTTCCCTCATGTCTTCTTTACATCAGCACCATTTGTGAAATGTTTTATTTTTTTAGCATTTTAGAAGGTTTAGCAATGTAGCAGTAACTTTTCATTTTTTTCAAGGAAATTTGCAAACCTGTTCAGGTTTGAAGTGACTTTGGGGGTTCTATATATTGGAAACCGCCAAAAGTGATACCATTTTAAAAACCGCACCCCTCAACGTATTCAAAATTGCTTTCAGGTAGTTTATTAACCCTTCAGATACTTTTCAGGAAAGTGGCATGACAGGAATGAAGAAGTTTATTTTTACCACCTAAATGTTTCTAACTTCTGAACAGGTCACTATAGCCGGCAGACTCTAAGGCCATGAATTGCCATGGCAAACATCAGGACCACATGATCAAGATCTCGGGGTGCCAATGGAGTTACAGAGAGAGCACCCACAATCTGTTTACCATCTAGATGCTGTACTCATTTTTTACAGCAGCATTGAAGGGGTTAAATGGCTATAGTCAGTGCCAACACTGATCATGGCTGATGCAGCAAGTTGTCAGCTACTGTATATTGTACAGCCGACATCTGCTGGATTGTCAACTGTATGGGGATGCTGGTCTCTTATATCTCAGGTCAGTAAAAAGACCTATTGGTGGTCATTAAGGGGTTAAAAGTTGAATGCATTAACAGTAGTAAGATTTAGGCTTTATTGCCACCGGTAGAACTGTGAGATGCTTTGGGCGGTTATCTTATTACTTCCTTGCAGCTATGTCTATGGCAGTAATTCTTCCCCAGGTTATTGCATTGTGTGCTGCCTCTGGTGGCATGGTGACTGTGAGATTAAATGAACTCGCTATATAAATTGGAATTTGTGAAATATTTAGCAGAAAAATCAAACCACTAAGCCCTAGGTGAACATGAATATGCATTTATTTGAAATCTAATGATAAGTCTCCGTTTGGGGTAAGAAGGGTACTGCTTTACTTTTCCTTAGTTGTCAAGAAGTACCGTAGTTTATTTTTAGCCCAGAAATGTTTCATTTCTCATCACTGCCTACTTTTCTGTAACCTTCAAAACCCAGCTTTACATTCCATAATTGTCTGATGAATAGCTTCATTGCGAACCATATTAATGTATTTCCTTTTATCAAGGGACTATTTTTCTGAGTGCAGACCGAAAAGTGGAGCAGCTACTAGGATTTAGTAACTCCTATGAAGCATGTAGCTGTTACCAATATTTCATCTTGCTTATTGTATCAAAAAGACAAAATTGGTGTTTTTGTTCTATTTGTTTTATTTGTGATATTCCACTAAAAATAAAAGTATTTTAGCTTGGTTTATGCATTCTTACATAATAAGAAATTCATGAGAATTGTATTCTGGCCCATGTATTCCCTCCCACCATCCCCAAAAAGGAAAAAAAAGGGCATGACTAACTGAATGCAGGAAGACAAAAATGTTCAAGGTGCTCACTGTGGCTTAATCAGAAAGTCCTTGCTATACTGCAATCTATCATGACTATTCAGTGGAGCGCCTAACCCTTTCCAATAAAACAGATGGTGCTGTGCCACACTGAGTATTAACAAAATATATTAATTAAAGATATCACCATATTAAATTGCTCTAAGTATAGTATTAATTGGAGGTGACATTGTTTATGAACTCTAAGTAGCTAGAGGAGTCTATCAACCACCAGCTAGAGAACCACCGGCATGGGAACATGAGTCACATGTTGCTTCTGAGCCACTGGCTAGGGACCTTGTTCAATAATTTATAAATCCATAAATTGAGATAAAAGGACTTCTTAAAGGGACCCTGTCTTAATGAAAATGCAGTCCAATCTGTAGGCATAATCTTATAGATCACTGGGAGCTGAGCAGATTGATTATATAGCTCTATGAGAAAAGATTCATTATAACCTTTGATTTAATCCTTTGCTCTTTCTTGTATTTTCCGTCCTGTGTGACCCCAGAGGTGTATCAAGAGTTTCCAGCACTCAGGGCAAGAATTCAGTTTGGCTTCCCCCACCCAAAGCGCGCATTCGATTTCACACTGTCACCTGCCGACGAGCTACTCTCCCTAATTCTCTCAATGTTCAGTGAAAAATGTAGAGAAGCAGGAATAAAAGATAGTTGTCACATGACCATAAGTATAAAAATCACATATGAGTGAAGTGGCCATGTGATGACTACTGGAACCAGAAAACTGAGCTGAATCCTGACAATGAGAATATTACATACCGTTAGGGTTAGCATGCTGCAGTGCTACTAAATTCTCACTCCGCACTGCTGTCAGGATTTTCTGGTGCCAGCAGTGAGTGGATGGTGACGTGAGCAAAAGTATGCGATTTGTATACTTCTGGCCACATTCCCACTAAACGTGTCTGGTCTTTCTTAATTCACTTTGAGTGAGGCCATGACTTCCCACTCTCACCACTGGCACCAGAGAATCCTAACAGCAGTTCACACTGTGAGAATTCAGAAGCCTGCAGTGACATAGAATAATTGCAGATTCATCACAAACTTCAACAACTACTTTAATGCTCTTGACAGAAATAAAAAAAAAAAAAAATAGCCCTTATCAGATGGCACAACACTTTATTAACATAGCCATATATCAAGTTATGGATTGTTACATATATACAGGATCACAACGAATACCAGCTCAAGAATCCATCACCAGAACCACCAGCAGTACATAAATACATTACTAGAACCCTCATCACTACTGAAATACATCACCAGAACTACTAGCAGTCAGAAATACATCTCAATAATCCTCATCAGTATAGAAACACTGCATCAAACCCCTCATCAGTACAAGGCATCACAAGAACCACCAATAGTGTATCCACTGCTACTTCCGTCACCCCTGTGTGGTGTACCCTGCTTACTCACCGCCCAGGCCATCGGCACAGTCTACGGCATGCTCCTGCTTCCTATGTGCACACCGCAGTCACGGCAAAGCGCTTTGTATGCGTGCTCCCCTGTTCTTAAAGGGGCAGCGCACACATATACTAAATGCTCTCACTGGGTATCTGAGAGGGATTTAGTATAAGTACACCTGCAAGATTGCTCCCAGCCAATTGCTGGAAGTCATCCTGTATGAAAGACTCCCTCTCCCCTAGGGAGTCACCAGGCAATGTGTTGAATTATTAGTCTGTAATGTGTTCTACTAATGAGTTGTGAGGTCCCCTGGTCCTGGTGCAGCCAGTGTTCTGAACCAGTTTCCCTACTTCTGGTGTGGCCAGTCTTTTGTGTCCATAGTCCCCTGGTCCTGGTGAGGCCAGTCATGTATTCGAAGTCCCGGATAGGCCTCTGGCTGAACCTCATCCCCAGGTTTCGGAGCGACCAGTGCCTGAACCTTGTCCCTTGGTCCCTGAGTGGCCAGTAACCGAACATTTTCCCCTAGTCCCGGTGCGGCTAGTCCTGTTCCCGAAATCACGACGTGTCTGAACGAAGCCCTAAATCAGTGTAAGCGTACCTGACCCCTGGGGTCAGCAGCTGCAGTACCGGGTTCTGCCCAGGAGTGGTACCTGACAGCTATCTGCAGCTCAGTCTGCCTCCACCATCAGGAGCTCCAGTGACCACCAGATAGCCGCTTTGCTACGCCCCTTCCTGGTCAGGCCAGGCCCTGTGGCACAGCAGGTCCACAAATCTACATGCACCACCATTGGGCGTGACAGTCAGTGCAGGAATAAATCACCAGAACCATCATCAGTGCATGGTACATCAATTGTAATGACAGGTCAGACCCATATACATTTGTATCGCATGAACGTACAACTTCCAGTCCTTAACAATGATAAGGAGATACTGGGAGATGTTGCTATCAGTGATTTGCAGTCTGATGATCATAGAGATACCACAACCCTGATGAGAATTAGTGAGCATCGCAAAAAAAACATTTATAGCCAGGTACCTTATAGATGACTTTTTGTCTCTGGAGTCGTTCCCCTTTTTTTCTTTATCTTGTCCTGATGCTATGATGACTTGTCTATGCATACTTACATCTTCTGCAGCACATCTCCACATGATATCCTTAAAAATAGCAGTGTCATTATAATGCTCCTGAATAAAGAATATCTGCCCTATGCCGAACCCCTGAATAAATGATTGCCCTTCACTATATTCCTTGCAAATAATGTGACACACACACTGCCCCTCTTTTGGTACATGCCCTCCACACTGCCCCCTCTTTTCCATACTGGGCCCCCTTTTCACACTGTCCTCTTACACTGTGTCCCGCATATAGGGCCCAGTCTCCTCATCACACTTATTCTCCTTGGTATACTCTCTCCTCCTGGCTGTGGCATTACATTGTCCCCTATGCTACCACCCCCACACCCAACTACTCAGTCTCTATTCTGTGATTGGCAGCTTTCTTTAACTATGTGCCTACAGAGATTACTGTCACTCACTGACAGGGACCGCCCACTGGAATGAAAATCCTAGAAAAAGTAAAGATTAAAACCGGCTATGCTGAATGTTTTCTCACAACTATCCATCTACTCGGCTCTCCCTTCTCTAGAACATGATGCCTGATGATTGGATTGCATATACTTGGTGACAGATTCCCTTTGACATTCACAAATAATGCAAAACTGGAACTCCATAGCTCAAGAAGCCCTACCAAAATTCATCATTTATTAGCAGGTCCTTCTGATTTTATAACTGTTATAGAGCAGTCCTCTTGCCGCAGCGAAGACATTTCTAGGGTACTCTTAATGGAAGGAGTTGCTGTCTACTGCTCCTCTCTAAAAGCATCTACCATACTTTGCAGAAATAAATTTCTCATAGTGGCAATGAACATGATTTTAATGCTTGTAGAAAGTTATGTGTCACTTTATATTGGTGGCAACAGGTCTGTGAGACCACCCAAATACCTGATTCCCCTTGAAAAGTTGCAATATGTTGCTGGTTCCTCAAATTAACAATAATATCTTATATTGCAGTTTTCTCACACAAGGGTCGAAAACTATGTGGCACGTCTTGGCGTGAACAGTTGCTGCCATTGGTCTCTCATCCCTCCATAACCTGTACACTCTATTTCATAGGAACCCAGGCCTGGATAATCTTATAAATGTGCCCCTGCTGTGTACTGTGTAATGGCTGTGTCTGACCGTGCAGGAACATGGTCTGATCATACCACAGCTCCTGGACAGGGAGGAAGCAAAATACTAGACAGGACAGCAGGGGATCACAGCTGCTCTTGACTGTGAAGGAAAGCATTTCCCTGCCTTTTTTTAAGCAGTGTTAACCCTAAAGAAAGAATCCATTGTGATCGCATGCTGTAATGTCTGTATCCTCTTTTGTTTCCTCCCCTGCCCAGGAGCTGTGGTATGATCCAAACATGTTCCTGCATGGTCAGACACAGCCATTACACAGAAGGGGCACATTTATAACAACATCTTAGCACAGGAAATAAATTTTAAACATATAACTGTGGAACTTTTTATTATTAAAAAATTGATTAAAATATTGATTAAAATTAACTTTATTTTAAAAACCCCTTTAAAAGCTCATTCATTGGTATTATGAATTGTTTCTTTATTTTTTTCTAGTTTGATCCCTTATTTATGAATATTATCTTTTGAGGATAAATACTTTGTTTTTATGTCTATTGGCGCATATCCGTAAACTTAATATTTTCGCTATCTTTTTTGCCATGCCTCCCTGGTAAACTCTGAATAACATCTCCTAGGCTGGAAGGCAAAGCATATGTAAATCCATCTACTATCCCTCCCTGTATTTCATTAGCTGCCTGCTAGGAGCCTTCCCATCCTTTAATCGTATAATTGTAGAGGCATACTATATTAATTTTATGTGTGATTGTCCTCTCCTTGGACTTCTCTGTGTGTCATTTGGATTAAGAAAGCATTAGTACAAGTGCTCTTAGGCATGTAAGTTAAGTTTCACTATGATTAATTAGTTTAACCCAAAAGGCTGTTCCATTCTGCTGGCTATGGAAATCCACCACCGGATTTGTGTCTCACACAGTGTTAGCTGGCCTCCCTCTGTAATGATTACTGTGCATTATGGAAAATGCTGAGAATACATAGAAACCACCCATCCCTGCACTCTGCAGGCAGCAGCATTGGTTCCAAATGGTAAATTTACTAGCTTCTTTTATAATGCAGGTAAAAAAATATTCCAGCAATGTTTATAGTGTAGCATCTGATATGCTGGACTAATTGTTCTGTATTAAGTGTATAATTCATTTAAATGTAATCCGTCACCAGATTTTTTGCCACTTAATCTTAGAGCACTATAATGTAGAGACAGAGACCCTGATTCCAGCGGTGTGATACTTACTACTAGGCTGCTTGCTGCAGTTTAACCCCTTAACCCCCAAGGGTGGTTTGTACGTTCATGACCGGGCCAATTTTTACCATTCTGACCACTGTCCCTTTATGAGGTAATAACTCTGAAACGCTTCCATGGATCCCGGTGATTCTGACATTATCTCATGACATATTGTACTTCATGCTAGTCGTAAAATTTCATTCATATAACTTGCGTTTATTTGTGAAAAAAATGGAAATTTGGCAAAAATTTCGCAATTTTCCAACTTTGAATTTTTATGCCCTTAAATCACAGAGATACGGCACACAAAAAACTTGATAACTAACATTTCCCACATGATTACATCAGCACAATTTTGGAACCAGAATTTTTTTTTGTTAGGAAGTTATAAGGGTTAAAAGTTGACCAGCGATTTCTCATTTTTGCAACACCATTTTATTTTTACGGACCACATCACATTTGAAGCCACTTTGAGGGGTCTATATGATAGAAAATACCCAAAAGTGACACCATTCTAAAAACTGCACCCCTTAAGGTGCTCAAAACAACATTCAAGAAGCTTATTAACCCTTCAGGTGCTTCACAGGAATTTTTTTAATATTTAAAAAAAAAAATGAACATTTAACTTTTTTTCACAAAAAAAATACTTCAGGTTCAATTTTTTTTATTTTACCAAGGGTAACAGGAGAAATTGGACTGCAAACGTTATTGTGCAGTAATACGCTGATACCTGATATGTGGGGGGAACCACTGTTTCGGCGCATGGCAGAGCTCAGAAGGGAAGGAGCGCCGTTTGACTTTTTCAATGCAAAATTGGCTGGAATTCAGATCGGACGCCATGTCACGTTTGGAGAGCCCCTGATGTACCTAAACAGTGGAAACCTCCCACAAGTGACCCCATTTTGGAAGCTAGACCCCCCAAGAAACTTATCTAGATATGTGGTGAGCACTTCGAACACACAAGGGCTTCACAGAAGTTTATAACGTACAGCCGTACAATTAAAAAATCATATTTTTTCCAGAAAAATGATCTTTTCACCCCCAATTTTTATTTTCCCAAGGGTAACAGGACCCTAAAAGTTATTGTGCAATTAGTCCTGAGTACGCTGATACCCCATATGTGGGTGTAAACGACTATTTGGGCGCATGGCAGAGCTCAGAAGGGAAGCAGCGCCATTTGACTTTTTTGGCTGGAATTGAGATCAGACACCATGTCGCGATTGGAAAACTCCTGATGTACCTAAACAGTGGAACCCCCCCACAAATGACACCATTTTGGAAACTAGACCCCCCAAGGAACTTATCTAGATGTGTGGTGAGAACTTTGAACCCCCAAGGGCTTCACAGAAGTTTATAACGCCCGGGAGTGAAAATAAAAAAAATCCTTTTTTTTCCACAAACATTATGTTTTAGTCACCAATTTTATTTTCCCAAGGGTACCAGGAGAAATTGGACCCCAAAAGTTGTTTTGCAATTTGTCCTGAGTAGGCTGATACCCTATATGTGGGGGTAAAACACTGTTTGGGCGCATGGCAGAGCTTGGAAGGGAAGGAGCACCATTTGACTTTTTCAACGCAGAATTGGCTGGACTTGAGATCAGACGCCATGTTGCATTTGGAGAGCACCTGATGTGCCCAAACAGTGGAAACCCCCAAATTATAACTCCAACCCTAACCCTAGCCCTAATGGGAAAATGGAAATAAATACATTTTCTTTTACTTTTATTATTTTTCCCTAACAAAGGGGGTGATAACGGGGGGGGTTTGATTTACTATTTATGGCGGTTTTTATTTTTGGCAGCTGTCACACGCTAAAAGACGCTTTTTATTGTAAAAATAGTTTTTGCATCACCACATATTGAGAGCTATAATTTTTCCATATTTTGACCCACCGAGTCATGTGAGGTCTTATTTTTTGCAGGACGAGTTGACGTTTTTATCAGTATCATTTTCGGGCACGTGACATCTTTTGATCGCTTTTTATTCCGATTTTTGGGACGCAGAATGAACAAAAACCAGCGTTTCATGAATTTCTTTTGGGGGGTGCGCTTACACCGTTCTGCCTGCGGTAAAATTGATAAAGCGCTTTTATTCTTCGGGTCAGTACGGTTACAGTGATACCTCATTTAGGTCGTTTTTTATGTTTTGGCGCTTTTATGCAATGAAAACAATTTTATATAAAAAACTATTTTTGCATCGCTTTATTCTGCGAGCTATAACTTTTTTATTTTTTTGCTGATGATGCTGTATGGCGGCTCGTTTTTTGCGGGACAAGATGACGTTTTCAGCGGTACCATGGATATTTATATGCATCTTTTTGATTGTGCGTTATTCCACTTTCTGTTCGGCGGTATGATAATAAATCATTATTTTTTGCTTCATTTTTTATTTTTTAAGGGGTTCGCTAAAGGGGTTAACTAATGGGACAGTTTTATAGGGCGGGTCGTTACGGACGCGGCGATACCAAATATGTGTACTTTTATTTTTTTTATTTTCAAAAAATGAATTTATTAGGGAATATTTTTTTTTTTTAATTTAGCGATTAATAATTTTTACACTTTTTTTTCTTTTTTTTTTAAATTTATTACATTATCCCAGGGGGGACATCACTGTCATGTGACAGATCGCTGATCTGTCCCATCACATATCACTGTGACAGATCAGCGATCTGTCACAGGCACTGCACAAGGCTTCCTCGTGCCTGCGCTTTGCAGGCATGAGGAAGTCAGCTCCCTGCAGGCCCCCGAAGGTTCCCGTCGCCATCTTGGATTCGGGGACCTGCAGGGATTGAGCACCCCGCAGCAGTGCTTTACATTGCGCTGCTGTGGGGGGCTCAGGGAAGCACGGAGGGAGCTGCCTCCCTGCCGATGCTTCCCTTTTACCCCCGGTACACCGCGATCGTGTTTGATCGCGGTGTGCAAGGGGTTAACGTGTCTGGGGCGGTCCGTGACCGCCCCTGACTCATTGTGCTGGGTGTCAGCAGTGATAATCAGCTGACACCCGGCCACAATCAGCGGCGCTCACCACGTGGGCACCGCTGATCGCTGTGACGTACTATCCCGTCCCTGGGAATTAAGTCCCAGGGCACATGGACGGGATAGTACGTCACATGGCAGTAAGGGGTTAAATAAAATCATTGTTTTAGCAGCAGGTAATTAGCATTAAAACAGTACTAAACTTGCTGCCATGTAGTCCTTCATATTCATGAGAGCTGTATAACTACACCTAAACCACTGATTGGCAGCTTTCTGCCTATGCGCAGTGTACTCAGAAGTCTGCAATTCAGTCATGTGGCGGGGTGATCTGCAGCAGATAAGAGTGATTTTATCAAAATGGCAGTAAAAAGCAGTTGTGGAATCAGGCTGCGAAATAGTAGTTTTGTAGTTGTTTTAGAAAGTTAGGTTTTATTTTTTTATTTTTAAACCAGTTATTTTTATTTAGGTTTCAAAAGATTTTAAACAATAAACAGTGGATATCAATATACATGTAACAATTCACATATCTTGTAGTAATACAATCAAAGCCATCCCCCCCTCCCCCCTCCCCCAATACTCCTTATGCCGGGTATACTTGAGTCTTAGCAATCATATCACCGCCATCCAGGCGGACCATATTTTTTCGAAAGTGCTTTCACCATGCCTTCGCCTATAAATGCTTTCCTCTAAATGCATTACCGTACGTGTCTGAGCAATAAATTCCCTCCTAGTGGGGGGAGAAAGTTAGGTTTTATTACTTGCGCAATAATATAAAGGCTTGTGTAATTTAATTGACCTTACGTTTTATCCCGTATGTATACCGGTATGCACATTTTGCTTTGCATCTAATGCTATGTGAAATATATATATTCTATATAGTACTTATCACCATTTGCAAGTATGTATGCTGTATATTCCGTTTGTGGTTTAATAAACAAATTAAAAAAAAAAAAAATCAGCACCGTGATGCATCATGGGAACAAACAGGCATGTTTTACTTATTGATATAAATCTGGCAAATGCTTTCATATTCTTCTGTGCCCTGTTTAGGTCATGTATTCTCATCCAGGGACTCTTTAATTCCCACCCCATCCATGGATAGGTTTTAGAGGTACATATATTTGATGGTAAAATATGCAGCATATACCGTATTTTTAGGACTTTACGACGCAGCGGACCATAAGACGCACCTAGGTTTTAGAGTAGGAAAAATAAAAAATAAAGCCAAAAATTTGGTTAATTCTGTACTTAATATCCTTTACCCTGGTATATATGGTCCCCTCATCCCTTACCTGGTATACATGGTCCCCTCATTCCTGCCCTGGTATGCAGGGCACCGTCTTCCCTATCCTGGTATGCATGGCCCATCTCCTTCTCAAGCTGGTGTGCATGGCCCCCTCATCTCCATCCAGGTATGCATGGCTCCATCATTATCCTGGTATGCACGGCCTCCTCATCCCCATCCTGGTGTGCTTGGCCCCAGGGCTGTGGAGTCAGTAAGCCAAACCTGCGACTCCGACTCCTCAATTTCCCTTACTCCGACTCCCACATATATTGCTTATATTTAAGTGAAAAATGTATTGTATTACAATGTGAACATAAGACATTTAATCATTTCTATGATCCAATAATCAAGATTTTTAGTTAGAACATAATATCTATTTATTGGAATACAACTTTAGAACACAAAAAACTGTAATAAATTGTAAATATGTAATACACTGTATACATGTACATGTATGCGGTACAGATCAAAGTTTGGACACACCTTCTCATTCAAAGAGTTTTCTTTATTTTCATGACTATGTTTTGATGCCTTCAGAATGAATCTACAATTTTCAATGAATTAACACATGTGGAATTGTATAATTAAAGTGTGAAACAACTGAAAATATGTCTTATATTCTAGATTCTTCAAAGTAGCCACCTTTTGCTTTGATTACTGCTTTGCACACTCTTGGCATTCTCTTGATGAGCTTCAAGTGGTAGTCACCAGAAATGGTCTTCCAACAGTCTTGAATGAGTTCCCAGAGATGCTTAGCACTTGTTGGCCCTTTTTCCTTCACTCTGCGGTCCAGCTCACCCCAAACCATCTCGATTGGGTTCAGGTCTGGTGACTGTGCAGGCCAGGTCATCTGGCGTAGCACCCCATCACTCTCCTTCTTGGTCAAATAGCCCTTACACAGCCTGGAGGTGTGTTTGAGGCCATTGTCCTGGTGAAAAATAAATGATGGTCCAACTAAACACAAACTGGATGGAATAGCATGCCGCTGCAAGATGCTGTGGTAGCCATGCTGGTTCAGTATGCCTTCAATTTTGAATAAATCCCCAACAGTGTCACCAGCAAAGCACCCCCACACCATCACACCTCCTCCTCCATGCTTCACGGTGGGAACCAGACATGTAGAGTCCATCCGTTCACCTTTTCTGCGTCGCACAAAGACATGGCGGTTGGAACCAAAGATCTCAACTTTGGACTCATCAGACCAAAGCACAGATTTCCACTGGTCTAATGTCCATTCCTTGTGTTCTCTAGCCCAAACAAGTCTCTTCTGCTTGTGGCCTGTCCTTAGCAGTGGTTTCCTAGCAGCTATTTTACCATGAAGGCCTGCTGCACAAAGTCTCCTCTTAACAGTTGTTGTAGAGATGTGTCTTCTGCTAGAACTCTGTGTGGCATTGACCTGGTCTCTATTCTGAGCTGCTGTTAACCTGCGATTTCTGAGGCTGCTGACTAGGATGAACTTATCCTCCGCAGCAGAGGTGACTCTTGGTCTTCCTTTCCTGGGGCGGTCCTCATGTGAGCCAGTTTCTTTGTAGCGCTTGATGGTTTTTGCCAATGCACTTGGGGACACTTTCAAAGTTTTCCCAATTTTTCGGACTGACTAACCTTCATTTCTTAAAGTAATGATGGCCACTCGTTTTTCTTTACTCAGCTGCTTTTTTCTTGCCATAATACAAATTCTAACAGTCTATTCAGTAGGACTATCACCTGTGTATCCACCAGACTTCTGCACAACACAACTGATGGTCCCAACCTCATTTATAAGGCAAGAAATCCCACTTACTTAACCTGACAGGGCACACCTGTGAAGTGAAAACCATTTCCGGTGACTACCTCTTGAAGCTCATCAAGAGAATGCCAAGAGTGTGCAAAGCAGAAATCAAAGCAAAAGGTGGCTACATTGAAGAACCTAGAATATAAGACATACAGTATTTTCAGTTGTTTAACATTTTTTTGTTAATTAATTACATAATTCCACTTGTGTTAATTCATAGTTTTGATGCCTTCAGAGTGAATCTACAATTTTCATAGTCATGAAAATAAAGAAAACGTTTTGAGAAGGTGTGTCCAAACTTTTGGTCTGTACTGTGTGTATATACATAATATATATGCACACATACACACACACTATGACTTATTTCGGCTAAGATAAAGCCTAGATCCTCAGGCTACATTCACGCTATGGGCGTAGCCAGGATCAAACCTAGGGGGGGGGGGGGGCAGAATCTCATTCTGTTCCGCAGAATTTCATACTGCACACCTCGGCTGCTGCAGAACCTCATACTTCACACCCCTACACTTGAAAATTAAGCCTGCACTTTAAGAAGATGTGGTGATGAATGCAGTCTATTCCAACTATCAGTTGATGTTGATGTTACTGAAGACGAGCAATGCCTGTCCTGGGCGTCCTTTTGGGCAGCTAGGAGGTGTACCTGACTGGTGCTAAAAAAAAAAAGGCGTGTTAGTCTTTGTGCTATCCGGCTTTCATTCTTTTTGGTACAGATATGATATGGATAGACAGATATGGATAAATGGATATATAGATAGAGCAGATTTCTAATCTGCTTTTGCTATTGAAAACATTATCTATGAGCTCAAAAACCTTTCAGGTGATGTGTTTTTTAAAAAGCTGATCTGCTTTTGCAACTGAAAAACGTATCCTCAAAAAACGCAGGAAAAACGCTGTGTGTGAATGTAGCCTTAGATCAGGAATAGAACAGTCATTTATAGGACATTTCATAACTTTCCCAAATTCCTATGAAAAAATATTCAGCATATTCTGCATTGAACTACTGTACCCAATTTATTATATATTTTAGGAGTTGGAGTCGGTCCATTTTATACCGACTCCGACTCCACCAAAATGAGCACCGACTCCACGACTCTGACTCCACAGCCCTGCTTGGCTCCATTATCCCTATCCTGGTGTACATGGGCCCCCTCATTCTTTTCCTGGTATGCATGGCCTCCTCATCCCTATCCTGGTGTGCTTGGCCCCCTTATCCCTATCCTGGTGTTCTTGGCCCCCTTATCCCTATCCTGGTGTTCTTGGCCCCCTTATCCCTATCCTGGTGTGCTTGGCCCCTTTATCCCTATCCTGGTGTGCATGACCCCTTCATCCTTATCCTGGTATGCATGGCCTCCTCATCCCCATCCTGGTGTGCTTGGCCCCCTTATCCCTATCCTGGTGTGCTTGGCCCCCTTATCCCTATCCTGATGTGCTTGCCCCCCTTATCCCTTTCCTGGTGTGCTTGGCCCCCTTATCCCTATCCTCGTGTGCATGGGCCCCCTCATTCTTTTCCTGGTATGCATGGCCCCCTTATCCCTATCCTGGTGTGCTTGGCCCCCTTATCCCTATCCTGGTGTGCTTGGCCCCCTTATCCCTATCCTGGTGTGCTTGGCCCCTTTATCCTTATCCTGGTATGCACGGCCCCTTCATCCTTATCCTGGTATGCATGGCCTCCTCATTCCCACTCTGGTATGCATGGCCCCTCTCATCCTCATCCTGGTGTGCATGGCCACCTTGTCCGAAACATATGGTAAATATTTCTTTAGTATATGAATGTTTGCAGCAAAATGCTCTGAGTAGAGGTATGTCATTAATACAATAAATTGACCGTATAAGAGGTTATTAAACTAAGGGAGTTCTCAATTCTTCTAGATCTCCAAATACCTTGGAAACCTTTATAAAAAATTAAAGTTCATTCTACTTCCAAGCACCTGTTGCTGTAAAAATACACCTTAATAAGCTCCCCCTAGTGGCAATGATGTGTGGAAAGCAGGGGATTTTTAACTGGTTCTGTCACAGTAAGGCCTCATTCAGACATCATTTTTTTGGCGTTTGAGAATAATGGATCAAGTTTCATGAGTGATTTTTACATAGTCTTTACAGTTTAATCAGAGTTTCGTTACTTTCAGTAGCTTTTTTCACTGACGAAAGACATTTCTCCTTCGCCTCATTGGGGGACACAGAGACTGTGGGTGTATGCTTCTGCCGCTAGAAGGCTGACACTAAGTGAAAAAGAGGTTAGCTCCTCCTCCGCAGTATACACCCTCGCCCCTATTGCGGGCGGAAATCAGTTTTTTGCTTAGTGTCCATGGAGGCACACGTCTGGTTTTTCTCCAGATCTTTTCTTCGTCTTTTTCCCATGAAGATGTGACAGGGGCAACAGATCCTATTGAAAAGGTCCGATTTCCCCAAACCATCAACGGGCGAGCACGTGAGTGTTGCCTCCACGTATCCTCTCCCGTGACGTGGGACACAGTGCCGGACTTAGCCCTGACCACCCCTAGGTATTGAAACCATGGGCTGTACAGAGGCACAAGTCTAGTCCGTGCGGCCCCCACTGCTCCACCAATGCTCAGACTGTGGTGCTGCAAGGTGGCGGACGGTCCCTCTCCTCACCCCCTGAAGGGGTTAGGACGGTGCAGGCACCCTAGCTCCATCTATCTGTTTTTTTGTCAAAGACCCCCTCACATACCTGCGCTGCAGATGGAAGAGGATCATCGGAGAGAGGGTCTGGGAGGGCTCCTGGAAGTCTTCGGGCTGGAGCCCACAGTGCTAGTCATGCAGAGGATACGTCAGGCGGCAACCTGGAATGCCGCACCGGTCAGTAGCGCCATACCGCCCCCCCCCCCCCCGGTCGGGTAGGGGGAGAAATTGAGGCCGCGGCTTCGGCTGGAGCTAGGCCGTGGCCGGAAGTCCCGCCCCCGGGACCGCGTGTCACTTCCGCCCTGCACTGGGAGACGATAGAAATCGAGGCCCTGGCTTTGGACCGCGGCTAGGCCTCAAAGCGGAAGTACCGCCCCTAGACCCGTTTTCACAGGCTGGCGCGCACCGCAGATGGCGCGCGATTTGAAGGAAGATTCTCTTTGGGGGGGGCGCAGGACTGGGGTAAGTGCCCGAGAGACCACGCTACAGGGAAAAACAAGGTGCTACCTACTCCCCATAGACCCAGCAGAGGACAGATACAGCATGTCTGAGAAGGAAAAGACGCACACGTTCTTTTACGCTGCATGCATCTCTTGTAAGGCTGCGTTTCCGCCGGCACAGAGCTAGCGTTTATGCGAAGCCTGCGATTCTGAACACGCCCAGGAGCCCTCCCCTGCGACCGCGACCAATGTGTCATATCCCCCGATGTGGGCCCGATCACTGTCACAATCCATGGCGTCGCTTACGAGAGCAAGAGAGTCCCTTCAAGCCCCAGATAAGGGCAGGGACTGTGGCTTGCTGTCTTTAGAAGGAACCTCCACCTCACTAGAGCCTCCAGCCTGCAGGGGCCGCTCTCACTCCAGGCAGACCCGGAGGAAACGAATCCACACGGTGTCGCCCAGTCCATCCGGTGCCTTGGCATCCGTAAGCTCTGCTTCTCGCTCCCCGTCACCAGTGGTTGATAGCGAGCAGATCTCGTATTGCGAGTCAGATGAGCCCCTTGACCTGGATACTCCAGGGTCACGTGAAACAGTGGACAGCCTCATAGAAGCCGTCAATCAGACACTGGGGATTGAGGATGATCCCGCAGCGGCTACGGGGCATAAGGTGGCATTTAAGCGAGTGAAGCGCCCGCACAGAATTTTTTCCTCTCACCCTGAGTTTGAGGACATAGTGCAGCGAAATAGAGAACGTCCAGACCGGCGTTTCTCGGGTCAAAAGGCACTCGAAACAAGGTATCCGTTTGCTCCGGACCTCCGTAAAAAATGGATGGAATCCCCGATAGTGGATCCGCCGGTTTCACGCCTGGCCACTAAGACCCTGTTATCTGTCTCTAGTGTTTCCTCGATTAAGGATCCCACGGACCGCCTTATTGAGAGCTTAGCTCGGTCAGTATATAAGGCGTCAGGGTCTGCACTCGCTCCTTCGTTCGCAGCAACAACAAGATCGCGCAGGAACAGGATCTACCTGCAGAGATTTCGGAGGTCGCAAGTCAGATGGCGATGCCGGAGACTATGTAATTAATGCGTCTTTTGATGCGGCCAATTGTTCGGCATTTGCTGCTGCTAATGCAATCTCTATCAGAAGAGCCCTGTGGTTGAGGACATGGCGAGCCGATTCTACTTCTAAGGCTAGTTTCACACTAGCGTTTGAGCGCAGCGACGGCCTGCGCACGGCCGTCGCTAAGCCCCGCCCCTGCCGCGCCTCCGCCAGTAGCTCCGCCCACCGGCGCATGACGCTGCATTCGTCCCCGATCTTTATTACAGGGGGCGCAGGCCGTGCGCAGTATGCGTTTGGCGGCGCATGCGTCCTTTTGACGGTGCGCCGACCTGCGCCAAACGCAACCTGCTGCAGTTTGGTTGCGTCAGCGCACCGTCAGAAAGGCGCATGCGCCGCCAAATGCATACTGCGCATGGCCTGCGCCCCCTGTGATAAAGATCGGGGACGCAGGGAGCATGCAGCGTTATGCGCCGGTGGGCGGAGCTACCGGCGGAGGCGGGGCTTAGCGGCGGCCGTGCGCAGGCCGTCGCTGCGCTCATAAACGCTAGTGTGAAACTAGCCTAAGAAGTCCTTGACTTCCCTGCCTTATCAGTGCGGCCGCCTATTTGGGGAAAAGTTAGACCAACTTATCTCCGACAACACAGGAGGAAAGAGCGGGTTTCTCCCTCAACAAAAGGTCAAACCTCTTTTTAGTCACCCTTTTCAGGCATGTTTTCGGGCTTTTCGCAACCCCGGGTGGACTACAGGGCCCAATTCCGCAGCCCCAACCAGGATAGGGAGTGGCAGGTCTCATATAGAGCCAACCCATTGGGAAGAATGCGTGCTCAACAGGCCAGATCGAGAGGATCCAGATCCCAAAGATCATCAGCCAAGTGACTTGAGGCCTTTACCAGATGACACCAGCAGGGTGGGCGGCCGCCTACTCTGGTTTCACCACGTCTGGGCCAACGTTGCTCACGATGCATGGGTAGAAGAATTGGTGTACTCAGGTTACAAAATAGAATTTGTCAGATGCCCTCCAAGACGGTTTTTTCTTTCCTGGCTTCCCAGGGTAGATGCCCAGGCAAGGGCTCTATTGGAAGCCATCAAATCGCTCCAGCACAACGGAGTCATTATTCCAGTGCCGGAACACGAAAGAGCTCAGGGATTCTATTCCAACCTCTTCGCGGTTCCCAAAAAGGACGGGTCGGTCAGGCCTGTGTTTGATCCTGACGAATCTGTTCAGAAGCTTCAGGTCCGACATTTTCAGATGGAGTCTCTCCGTTCAGTCATATCTGCCATGGAGCAGGGAGAATACTTGGCATCAATAGACATCCAAGCTGCATATCTGCATATTCCCATTTTTCCTCCTCATCAGAGGTTCCTACGCTTCGCCATCAACGATCAACATTTTCAGTTCGTAGCGCTACCCTTCGGGCTAGCCACGGCTCCCAGAGTGTTCACAAAGGTTGTGGCAGTTGTCATGGCCATACTGCATTCTCAAGGCATGGTCGTCTTGCCTTATCTGGACGACCTCTTGGTCAAAGGCCCTTCAATACGGGGATGCGAGGAAAATGTCAGCATCACGCTGGATACTCTTGCCCGCTTAGGGTGGTTGGTCAATGTGAAGAAGTCATCCTTTGTGCCAGCTCAGAAGATCTCCTTCTTGGGAATGATCTTCGACACTTGCCGAGGGTTGGTGATTCTCCCTCAGGTAAAGGTACGGGCTCTCCGGCAGGGAGTCCGGGCACTTCGCCAACCAGTCCCTCATACCATCCGATCTGGGATGAGGATTCTAGGAAAAATGGTGGCAGCAATGGAAGCGATACCTTTCACCCAGTTCCATCTTCGCCCCCTGCAGCACGCCCTCCTGTCAGCTTGGGACAAGAACCCTTTCACGCTCGATCGGCAGTGTCGTCTGTCCTCTCAGGTCAGACAGTCTCTCGGATGCTGGATAACCAGTTCCTCTCTGACTCAGGGGAAACCATTTCCCCCAGACCATTGGCTGGTGGTGACAACCGACGCCTGTCTCCTCGGCTGGGGAGCAGTGTTTCACCACCACACAACTCAGGGATGGTGGTCGCCACAGGAGGCACGCCTCCCGATCAATTTATTGGAGATACGAGCAATTCTGCTGGCACTCCAGAAGTTTCATCACCTCCTAGCAGGCCGCCCTGTCCGAATTCAATCGGACAACGCCACAGCGGTGGCTTACATAAATCACCAAGGGGGCACTCGCAGCAGAGCAACCATGTGCAATGTAGGGCATGTTCTTCAGTGGGCCGAAGCAAACCACTCGGTGATTTCAGCAGTTCACATCCCGGGCGTGGAAAACTGGGCAGCAGACTTTCTCAGCCGGGAGGATCTTGCGTCCGGAGAGTGGTCTCTACATCCCCAAGTCTTCCAGCAGATTTGTCAGCGGTGGGGAACACCGGATGTGGACCTGATGGCTTCCAGAGTGAACGCCAAGGTGCCCACATATGTCGCTCGGGCCAGGGACCTGCAGGCAATCGCGGTGCATGCGTTGGTTCTGCTATGGAACCAGTTTCGCCTCCTGTATCTTTCCTCCGCTGCCACTACTTCCAAGAGTCGACAAGAAGATCAAGACGGAATCCTGCTGGCAATCGGCAATCCTGCTGGCCCCAGATTGGCCCCGTCGAGGGTGGTACACAAATCTAATGCTGCTACTCGCCGACGTCCCTTGGCGTCTACCAGAGCGCCCGGATCTACTTTCTCAAGGGCTGATTTGCCACCCGAACTCGGGCCCTGTGTTTGACGGCGTGGCCGTTGAATCTTGGATTCTAAGGCCGGTTTCACATTTGTGCTTCAGGGCGCAGCGACGGCCTGCGCACGGCCGCCGCTAAGCCCCGCCCCTTGCCACGCCTCCTCCGGTAGCTCCGCCTCCGGGCGCATGACGCTGCATGCGTCCCCTATCTTTATCACTGAGGACGCAGGCCGTGCGTAGTATGCGTTTGGCGGCACCTGCGTCCTTTTGATGGTGCGCCGGCCAGCGCCAAACGCAACCTGTTGCAATTTGTTTGCGCTCGGCGCACCGTCAAAAGGACGCAGGCGCCGCCAAATGCATACTGCGCACAGCCTGCGTCCTCAATGATAAAGATAAGGGGCGCATGACGCATGCAGCGTCATGCGCCCAGAGGCGGAGCTACCGGCGGAGGCGCGGCAGGGGGCGAGGCGTAGCGGCGTCCGTGCGCAGGCCGTCTCTGCGCCCTGAAGCGCAAATGTGAAACCGGCCTAACCCAGGCAGGGTTCGGGAGCAAGGTGGTTGCTACAATGATTAGTGCCCAGAAGCCTGCTTCAGCATGAGTTTACCACCACACCTGGAAGGTGTTCTTCACTTGGTGTCGAGGCCATGGTGTTTCTCCACTGAGATTCTCGATCCCCAACATCTTGGATTTTCTCCAATCGGGCCTAGACTCGGGCTTGGGCCCGAGTTCCCTCAGGAGACAAATATCGGTCTTATCCGTTTTGTTCCAGCGGAGAATTGCTACCAATTTGCAGGTGAACAGTTTTATCCAGGGAGTCTCCCATTTGGTACCTCCCTATAGGTCGCCTATGGACGCCTGGGACCTTAACCTGGTATTAAGTGTTCTGCAGGAAGCTCCATTTGAACCACTGCAGGATGTGTCTTTGAGGTACCTTTCCTGGAAAGTGGTGTTCCTGGTGGCCATCACTTCTATCAGGTGGGTCTCTGAGTTGGCGGCCCTATCCTGCCGAGCTCCGTTCCTCACTTTCCATAAGGATAAGGTGGTGCTCAGACCAGCCCCTCCTTTTCACCCAAAGGTCGTGTCCTCATTTCACATTAATAAGGATGTTGTCTTGCCTTCTTTTTGTCCAGCACCGGTGCACCGTGTGGAAAAGGCTTTTCACACGTTAAACCTGGTAAGAGCCCTCCGGAGGTACGTGTCGAGGACGGCGCCCTTTCGTCAGACGGACACGCTGTTCGTGCTCCCTGAAGGGCGCAGGGAGAGACTCGCTGCCTCAAAATCAACCATTGCCAGATGGATTCATTTGACTATTCAGGAGTCCTACCGCATTAGAGGCACGCCGATTCCAGCAGGGATCGGAGCGCACTCTACTCGGGCTGTGGGCGCCTCTTGGGCGCTTCGGCATCAAGCTTCGACGGAACAGGTTTGCAAGGCAGCAACCTGGTCCAGCCTGCGCACATTTGCCAAACATTACAATATCCAAACTCTGGCCTCAGTGGATGCGAGCCTGGGTAGAAGGATTCTCCAAGCAGCGATGGCGCACCTTTAAACCAGAGGTTCATGTAGCTTGGATCGGTGAGTCAATTTCCCACCCAGGGACTGCTTTTGGACGTCCCACAGTCTGTGTCCCCCAATGAGGCGAAGGAGAAACATGGATTTTTGTGAGAACTCACCGTAAAATCCTTTTCTCCGAGACACTCATTGGGAGACACAGCATCCACCCTATTAGCCATTTGGCTCTTATTTGTTTAAATTAATATATGTTTACTTATTTGATATGGGGTGGTGTTTTTCGTTGGACATGTTGTACCTGTATGAAGGCTGATTTTGTTGTCCTCCTACTGCTATGGCACCAAACTGATTTTCGCCCGCAATAGGGGCAAGGGTGTATACTGCGGAGGAGGAGCTAACCTTTTTTTTTTTTTTTTTTTTTCACGAAGGCTACTTTCACACTTGCGTTTTTTTGTGCTGCGCACCGTGCGGAGTGCAAATTCACATAAAAAACGCATCATGCGTTTGTGTGCGTTTTTTGCGGGTTTTGGTGTGTTTTTTTAAAAAACACTGTTTTTTTGCACATACGTGCGCATTACCATGCGCACGTATGCGCACTCATATACTATAATGGGTGTTTGGCTGTAAAAAACGCATTGCGTGCGCATGCGTTTTTTGGGGGCAAGTCGGACGCACAAAAAATGCAACAGGATGCATTTTGTGCGCCCGAGCGCACACTACCAAAAACGCATACGCATACAAACGCATGTGTATGCGCACCCATGTAAAAGATAGGGAAAAAAAGCATGCGTTTTTTGCGCTAAAAAACAGCGCAAAAAAACGCAAGTGTGAAGCCAGCCTTAGTGTCAGCCTCCTAGCGGCAGAAGCATTCACCCACAGTCTCTGTGTCCCCCAATGAGCGTCTCAGAGAAATGGCTTTTACGGTGAGTTCTCACAAAAATCCATGTTTCTCTACTATTAGAGAAGAGTCTCTTTTTTTTTTTCCCACACACGAATAGGCTTTTTTTGCCGAGTTTCATCCAAAACTCTCATCAATATCGGACATGTCTATGTGATTTTGCACGGAACACTTTGCAAAAACTGAGACGAGTGAACAGCTCCATAGACTGTCATAGGTATGAGAGCTATCCGCAAAAAAAACGGATATCACTAGTATATGAAAAGCAGTCATGTGAATGAGCCCTTAAATGTAGTAAACCTTAGATTAATGTTAGTTAATATGGAGTCACTGAGCATTGTTCCTGGCTCTTGGAAATCTGTGACCTTTCTATTTTATATGCTACGATTAGAGGAGATCTTACTGTTTGGTGTCAGTCGCTGTAAACAGTTGCATTAATCTGACAGTCTCACAATCCATCTGAACAACATTCATGTGAGCACTGTTTTAATGTCTGCTTGAGACCACAGGCTCAAAAGGCTGTGTCGGACAGACTTGGCATAAGCCACTCAGTCTGTCAAACTCCTGAGAAATCCCAATACACTTTAACCCCTGTACCAGGATTGTTTTTTAAAATAGGAGCCAGTGGAATGCTACCATGGAAGGGCTGTCATCTAGCGGTAGGAATGGTCACCAAACAAGGTGAGAGCTGAGAAGTAATTTTGAGGACAAAATCAAGATAAGTAAGGATAGTTAGAAACAAGCCGGGCTCAAAACAGGAACATACTAAACAAGCCAGGAGGAGAATATGCACACCTAGCCAGGAAACACTAAGCTATATCTGGCAGCTTCCAGCAACAAGCTGGAAGCTTTGGTGGTGTGTGGTGCTCTCCTATTGGCTGGAGCAGGGAGCTGATAATTTCAGCTGGAAGCACACACGCCAATACTGCCAGACTGTATTTCACTACAGGTCCCAGCCCCTCTAACCTTAGTGGCTGGACAGAGTCTGCCATCCAGAGCTTCTTGTTCTGATATATCTATCACCAGCGATGCCCACAGAATGAATACGGCGGCAACAGAAGCAGAAGGTTTTGTTGGAGATGTGAAAACTGTCCTGATTACTCTCCTGGTTTTGTTCCCTTCTGAGCTGCCTTAGCAGATAGCATGCACAATGTTTGCAATGTTTTTCAGGAGGATAGTTTTGGTTACCGTATATACTCGTGTATAATCCAAGTTTTTCAGCCCATTTTTTTGTGTTGAAAAAGCCCCCCTCAGCTTATACACAAGTCATTGTCCAGAAGATGGCAGGGGTGGGAGATCGGCGGAGCCGCGGGTCACAGGAGGCACGAGTCGGCTGCTGTAGCTAAAGCTACTCCCATGCCCACTGCTAAAGAAAAATTAATATTCACTGCACTGGCATACCTGGCTTATACTCTAGCCAATAAGTTTTCCGCCTCGGCTTATACTTGGGTCGGCTTATACACGAGTATATACGGTAAATTGTAGTAATAAATTATATTTTTATCTAAAACGCAAGGTCTTCATTTATTATCATGATATAAATATTACATTTTTACACAAACAAATATTTTAATCTGAATCTGCATCAATGAGAATTTTTAAAACATTGTTCTAAAAGGTAGCATATTAATTTCAGGCAATGCTGCTCTGGTGGTGAGAGAGAAGGGGAAGTCTACTAAAAAGCTTGAAGGAAAAGCATAAACATAATTAACAGTAGGGATATAAATAATCATAGGTGTAGTAGAATGAAATACATTTTCGTACAAAAAAGAATGAAGGAATTTTGTAGTTCTATGTCACAGAACAAAAGTTGCATTGAAAATACCTTGATCTGCTGCTGATTATGTTCAGTATGAAGCTGGAAAGACAATATGCGCAATAGTCTTCTCCAGTAAATCAGAAGAATGTGTGCCATGGTGCTCACCTGGTCGAGTTATGATCTAACAACCCCTAAAAAGGTGTAGGCTGCTGCAGATCCACGGTAATGGAAGTATCAAGGACTGGAATCAAATGAGTTAATTCTGCCGGCGAAACAGTGAAGAGAAGTCAGGAATGCTTTTTATTGGTCAACAATTTTCAAAGTATCAAACTTATTCATCAGGACAAACTACAAAGATCATGTGGTTTGTATTGATTAACGCAGCGCAGAGTTAACAAATTTGATCCCAGTCCTAGTTAATTATATTCAGGTATAAACACAAAGCCAGTTAGGATATACACCCACCCCAGTGCTCAAATTAAAGTTTCTATTTTAAAGGGAATGTGTCAATTTGTCCCCACATCTTAAACGGTTTGTATGAATATTTAGCCCAGTGAAAGATGGACTCATTGGTACCTTTATAATGCCAATCCTTTGAATCTTGAGAAATCAAGAACTTGTCACACTAAACTGGATACATATGAAGTGAGGTTTTTTCACCTCTATTGCACAAATAATAGAAATCAAAGTATGTGGCACCTAATGAGTTAACTTTTATTCCAAGTATGTGTTACCAGCTAGTTTTCACTGATGGCATGTACTTCTCCCTGTACGATGCAGATAAATCAGAAGCAGGCAGCAACACACGTGCGAACACATACCCCACTATAACTTAGAACAGGTGTGACATGTAATCACAATTATGGCGACTGTACTGGAGCAACTTGAAATCTCTCTACGGTGAGATCACGGCTGTCATATGTCTCACACAGGAGCAGTCTGTTCTGGGCTACTCATGTGTGAGACATAAGGACAAAATACACTACACTCACTTCAGTGCCATTACGAGTTTCCTAAGCACAAAAGATATATTTGTGACACTGATACATCTTCAGAAGGTAGTGTGAGAGCGAGGGTCAGTACAGCAGAGTGGACATTGCTATGAGAGAAAGAGAGCTGATAGAAGGGCTTGTAATATGACACAGTTAAACTTGACTGCTCTTTCCTTCTCTCTCCCCCACTGACTCATGTAGTAGATTAAATTAGAAGATCAGAGCTGATGTTTTGAAACAGACTGCAGATGGTAGTGTTGCATTCTTTCATTCCTGGCCCTGGTTTTCCATGTGGACCATGGTCACAGGTTTCTAGTTAAAAACCCTACAGTATAGGGTTTGGGTGTGTCAGTCTGGTGTGTGCTAGAGGGCAGAGCAGTTGTCTCTGCAGTGCTCCATCTGTGTGAGACAACACAGGCAAACGAGGCCAAAGCAGCTCAGGGGTCTAGCACCCACAGCATACACGGTGGTGCAGTCGCCCATGGCAACTGGTCTTGGGGAGGACTGTCTTGTGCCCAGCAGTGAACCGGAGGTAAACTGTCCTGTGCCCGGAGGAGGACTGGCGTCTTTAGTGACTGAAAACTGAAGGATATGGTTCCCGGCTGCGATCCAGAGGATATCGTGTGCTGAGTAATGCTCTAAGTAAAACATTAACACAGTGGTGCAGTCGCCCACGGCAACTGGTCTTAAGAATAGAACTGGCGTGTTTAGTGACTGTAATCCAGAGGATATGCCCAGCAGCGATCCGGAAGATAACGTGTGCTGTTTTGCGGAGTTGAACATTAAAGAGACATTTTGCTTTGCTTTGCTGGGTCACTGCCGCATCACTGCACAGGTTGCTACGGCTGCACTACAATACCCACTTCTATTTAAGAATAGTTAACTCATTAGGTGTAGCCACTACTACATCCTGTGTCCAATTGAATACAAACGCATGGGCCATGTACTGTACATACAGCGAACAAGTCGGTAGGACAGTGTTCACACCACCAAGAGACTGAAATACAGAGAAACAATGCAAAAAACGTGTAAAAATACTCTGCTGTAAAAAATATCTAACAATAAACAGCAAGTGCTAGTAAAAAGATGATCACAAAAAAGGGTATTTAATTGATACGTTTTTTGCAAAAAATGTATACTAAGCCGCTCTACCAGATGCCAAGGTATACCCATAAGAGCAGTCCTAACCAATGTATTAAAACCTGTATGTGCATGGCCCATGCGTTTGTATTCAATTGGTTTCTTGCTTTTGCAAGATTCTGGGAGGTCTTCACCCCTCTGTTGTGGGCCATGCACATATGAAGCCGTCTTACACAGCGTGTCCACATCAGACATTACCTTTCAGAATCCTGCTCATGTAGGTACTGTTCATATGGTCAGGTTTTAAATACGTTGGTTAGGACTGCTCTGATGGGTATACCTTGGCGTCTGGTAGAACGGCTTAGTATACATTTTTTGCAAAAAAAAACCTTAACTAAATACACTGTTCTGTTATCTTTTTACTAGCACTTTCTGTTTATTGTTAGATTTTTTTTTTTTCAGCAGAGTATTTTTACACGTTTTTGTATTGTGTTTCTCTGTGTTACATTCTGTGTCCAATTCAACTTGAAAAATTTGGTTAAAGCTCCTCTTTAATGTCAGGAGACAGAAAAATGCACTTGAGCAAACTGTCTCCCCAGGTTCTGAACACTGCTGTTCCTCTGATTACAGGGTGAAGGAGAGCAGATCTGAATGTACAGTGGGGAAAAAAAGTATTTAGTCAGTCAGCAATAGTGCAAGTTCCACCACTTAAAAAGATGAGAGGCGTCTGTAATTTACATCATAGGTAGACCTCAACTATGGGAGACAAACTGAGAAAAAAAAATCCAGAAAATCACATTGTCTGTTTTTTTTTCATTTTATTTGCATATTATGGTGGAAAATAAGTATTTGGTCAGAAACAAGCAATCAAGATTTCTGGCTCTCACAGACCTGTAACTTCTTCTTTAAGAGTCTCCTCTTTCCTCCACTCATTACCTGTAGTAATGGCACCTGTTTAAACTTGTTATCAGTATAAAAAGACACCTGTGCACACCCACAAACAGTCTGACTCCAAACTCCACTATGGTGAAGACCAAAGAGCTGCCAAAGGACACCAGAAACAAAATTGTAGCCCTGCACCAGGCTAGGAAGACTGAATCTGCAATAGCCAACCAGCTTGGAGTGAAGAAATCAACTGTGGGAGCAATAATTAGAAAATGGAAGACATACAAGACCACTGATAATCTCCCTCGATCTGGTGCTCCACGCAAAATCCCACCCCGTGGGGTCAGAATGATCACAAGAACAGTGAGCAAAAATCCCAGAACCACGCGGGGGGACCTAGTGAATGAACTGCAGAGAGCTGGGACCAATGTAACAAGGCCTACCATAAGTAACACACTACGCCACCATGGACTCAGATCCTGCAGTGCCAGACGTGTCCCACTGCTTAAGCCTGTACATGTCCGGGACCGTCTGAAGTTTGCTAGAGAGCATTTGGATGATCCAGAGGAGTTTTGGGAGAATGTCCTATGGTCTGATGAAACCAAACTGGAACTGTTTGGTAGAAACACAACTTGTCGTGTTTGGAGGAAAAAGAATACTGAGTTGCATCCATCAAACACCATACCTACTGTAAAGCATGGTGGTGGAAACATCATGCTTTGGGGCTGTTTCTCTGCAAAGGGGCCAGGACTGATCCGGGTACATGAAAGAATGAATGGGGCCATGTATCGTGAGATTTTGAGTGCAAACCTCCTTCCATCAGCAAGGGCATTGAAGATGAAACGTGGCTGGGTCTTTCAACATGACAATGATCCAAAGCACACCGCCAGGGCAACGAAGGAGTGGCTTCGTAAGAAGCATTTCAAGGTCCTGGAGTGGCCTAGCCAGTCTCCAGATCTCAACCCTATAGAAAACCTTTGGAGGGAGTTGAAAGTCCGTGTTGCCAAGCGAAAAGCCAAAAACATCACTGCTCTAGAGGAGATCTGCATGGAGGAATGGGCCAACATACCAACAACAGTGTGTGGCAACCTTGTGAAGATTTACAGAAAACGTTTGACCTCTGTCATTGCCAACAAAGGATATATCACAAAGTATTGAGATGAAATTTTGTTTCTGACCAAATACTTATTTTCCACCATAATATGCAAATAAAATGAAAAAAAACCAGACAATGTGATTTTCTGGGTTTTTTTTTCTCAGTTTGTCTCCCATAGTTGAGGTCTACCTATGATGTAAATTACAGACGCCTCTCATCTTTTTAAGTGGTGGAACTTGCACTATTGCTGACTGACTAAATACTTTTTTTCCCCACTGTATGTACTAACACATCTGTACATCCTGCAGCACTGACCAAGTGGAGTGAGGGGGAGTGGAGAAGAGCTGACAAGGCTGTGAGAGCTGCAGATGCAGAGATGTTTGTATTGACTCTCAGGTCTGCTCTCTTACCTCTCCTCTCCCCACAAGATTGAAACAATGGATTGACAATATAAGGGTTTGTGTACTGCTAAAGCCACTTCAGGAAAAAGCAGGTATTTTTTCTTGGGAGTGGGTTTTTTTTTTTTTTTTTTTTTACACATACTACCATGTTTTTGGCAGTTGTGCCCCCATTTTTTTTTTTTATAAACAGTATGCATTAAGAGTGAGACACATCCAAGTGGAAGCTGCTAGAAGAATGATCAAGCCACTTTTTTCAACTGCTTCACAACATCGGATATTTGAACAGATTTGAAATTTTAAAAAAATTGGAGTATATGCTTTGCAAATCGTATTTACATTGCTATGAATATGTTCATTCGTTTTGGCCCTTTTAAGCACTTTTTCACAGATGGGTTCCAGGCAGAATCCACCTGAAAAACACTGTGTGAACATGCTCGAAAGTACCAATGAGTTAATCTTTCACTTTCCCACATGTGTATATAAATGGTTTTGTGGAAGGGTGAATGAAGCTTACTGATTCATCTTAATAAGTGCTGTATTTTTATTTTTATATTTTTTGCATGTCACTAACAAGCTCCATGCTGCATTCATTTTGGAAAAGGGCCGAGTAGTGGGGACACGTTCATTATGGCTGTCCTTTACTTCCTCCCTGCTGTCAGCCACAGAACTATAATAACTTGAGTATGTTATGTAAATAGGAATCTACAGGTTGTTTGTGTGTCTATGGAGGGACCACGTCGGCTTATAAAGTCCTGTTATTCTAGCAGCCTTTATAGTCATTAAAGCAGTGTTAAGTGAAAGGGAGGCGGAAACCAGACACACATAATGTGGAAAAGTAAATTTGTAGAAAGTGTGACCATTACCGGGTTTCTTTATCTGTAAAATGGCAGGCGACGAAAAATTCTTGTTCTCAAATATGGAAGAGAGAGGTATTTGGGAATATGAGAGCACTGAGTTATTTTCTCTGAAGGTCTCATTTAAACAGCTCTCTTCTATGTAAATGTGACGGCATGCATGCTACTATGGACAATGAATTGGGGTTTACTTTTGGGGTTTACTTATTAGTTCTGTTCTAACAAGAATTTTATTATGAGATAGAATAAACTGCTCAATATATTTCTGATGTTACAATGCCTCATCTAATATGTAAAGCTCAATGTGGGTATGTATATGTGTGTGTGTGTGTATGTCCGGGATTGGCATCCGCACCGTCGCAGCTACAGCCACAAAATTTGGCACAGTCACACGTCTGGACCCCGAGAGTGTCCTAGGCTATGTTGTGAGGTGAAATTTTAACCCCGCACGTTCCAATGCACCAAACAATTTTGCCCCTATCTTCATACTGGGGAAAATGTGTGCGTGCGTCAAGCCCCGCCCCTCATTATGATGTCATAATGGTTGCCATGGCGACGCTGATGTCATCATAGGTTGCAAGCCCCGCCGCTCATTATGATGTCATAATGGTTGACTATGGGATGGAGGATGTGTGGGTATATGGGCACTGGACTGTGGGATGGAGGATATGTGTGACGGGTATATGGGCACGGGACTATGGGATGGAGGATGTGTATGATGGGTATATGGGCACGGGCCTATGGGATGGAGGATTTGTGATGGGTATATGGGCACGGGCCTATGGGATGGAGGATATGTATGATGGATGTATGGGCATGGGACTATGGGATGGAGGATATGTATGATGGGTATATGGGCACGGGACTATGGGATGGAGGATAATTATAATTTGTTATAACTAACCACAGTTAGTTACTATGCCTCATAAGTTGATAAAAACAAACCTGAAAATCGCATGTACTAATTTTTTATACAAAATATTGAAGTGTTTCAAACTCGACTATTTAATTCCTTGTTCTTAACCACAGTAAACCTTACATTTTTGTTCAGCTTTACAGGAGCAACAAATATGGAATCAAAAGAAAAGAAATCAGACGTCCTAAATATTTTCTCTGTTGCATCTGGGCATCTATATGAGCGCTTCCTACGGTGAGGATACAGTTTAATAAAAAACATGTACATTATTTGATCAGTATAGAATGTAAAAACATTTAGTTTTTCAATTTGTTTTCTTGTTGGTTATTAGCTTGCAATTTTTTTTTTCCTCCTTGCTTTTCTGAACTAAGCCCAATCTTATTGCAATATTTTATGATATTGTTGTAGTTTCTATATTTTATTACTCATTGAAGCCTCTAATACTCATTGAAACACCCCTATGAAAGGAAACTTCTTGAAACCAGTTTATAGTTCACATCTGCTCCAGTTTTATAGACACTTATACATTTGCCAAATATATATTTTTTACCCAACCAGATGATTTTCCTTTTCTTGCGCCTTTGTTTTTTCCTCCCATTGTTCAAAAATCCATATTTTTCTTTTATTTTTCTGTCAACAAGGACATATCAGAGGCTATGTTTTTGCAGGACTAATAGTAGCTGTAAATGACACCATTGATTTTAATATGCTAAGTACTGGAAAGGAGAAAAAAGATTCCAAGGGTGGTGAAATAGAGGGAAAAAAAGCAGTTCCACCGTTGTTCATCGTACGGTGAACATGGCCTGAAAATATGATTCAACAGGTCAATATGATTACAGTTGTACCAAGCTTGAAAAGTTTTCTTTTTCATTTATGTAGTGAAAAATTATTCAGAGTTTTGTTAGAAAAAAAAAAGTTGTTTTCAGTCACCATTTTCCATTATTTATCTGTCAGTGGACCTGTATGAGGATTTGTTTTTCTTTGTGTGTGTGGCCAGGTGACATTTTTATTGGTTTTATACATGTGTAGATAGAAAAATTTCATCTTTTTATTGCAAGTTATTAGGCAGGAGCGACAAAACCCCCCTGCAATTCCTGCATATCTTTTCTCATTACGGTGTTTACCGGTTGGGTAAACTTATTTTACGTTTTGATAGCTCAGGCGTTTGTAGATATGGAGATATCAATTATGTATATTGTTGCTTCTTTATTATTGAGAGGGGAATTAATGGGTGATAGTCTTTTTTCCACACAAGCTGGGTTTCATAGGACAAGAAATTTGGTAGCCATGAGAACTTTCAGCAAGCCCTCTGCTGCAATGGCAACCCATTGTGCCCAGCTCCAGCCTACAGTTGCTGATGATGCAAGATGCTGGCAATGAATCACAGTTGGCATCACCCAGCATGCACCGCTTCGGGCAGTGAGAGACAGGTGTCAGCTGTCATGTTAGTTGAACACCCGGCGGCTATCGCGCAGGCATGGCTCCCGAGGCCGCACGATCGCCATGCGTATCTATACTTCCTTGGTCGCGAACACCTTCTTTTTCCATGATGCAAAGATGCGTCAAATATCGTGAAGAGGTTAAAGGGTTCTAGAGAGACAATAATTGCTTTTTTATGAGCAAGTACTGCATTTGAAGACAGATTTGAGGCAAATGAAATGGAAGAGTGTTGGTACCATCGCAGAACTAAGGGTGCATCTATCTATGTCTTCCTCATAGATTTGCTAGTTCATCATATGAAACACTCTATTATGTGAAGCAAAGACCTTATATTCAGTATGTAGTAGAGTTTGTTTTCCAGACATCATTTCATGCCTCTCCTCATTTTAACACTAAATTAACAAATATAGTGTTACTATCTAATGATCACTAACTGAAATGAATATTTTGACACCTCTACTCTGCAGTTTGTACAATCTCCACATAAACCAGAAAGATGTTCTAAAAGGCTTGATAATGAATTTAAAAAAGAGTAGAACATACACTATATGGACGAAAGTATTGGGACAACTACACATTACATCTATAGGAACTTTTATTACATTGTAAATCCATAATATATGTGGTTGTCCTACTCCACCCCTGATTTATAGCTATACCAGCTTACTCCCTTGTGTGAGGCCTTTCTACAAAATTTTGCACCACATCTGAGATCTTTTTCCCATTCATTCATTTGTGAGGTCAGACACTCATATTGGATGAGAAAGCTCCATATTCAATCTCCGTTCTACTTTATCTCAGATGTGCTCAATAGGTTTTAGGTCAGCACTCTGTGTTATCATTGGGTCTCAATTTTGTGCTGGACCAAGATTTTGATCTTTTTACTACTATTCTGGACATTTAATAAATTCATCCGTAACTTGACCATAAAGAAACATGTTTGGAATGATGAAAGTGAAATACATCAACATGTGTTAAACCCAAGTTACAATGAATTCCAAGATCTGGACTTTAAAGAACAAATGGTGTTGCTTACTTTGCTAGATTAGTTGTCTCATGTGGATGGGAATCATATGATTATCACTCAATCACACAATTTAAATGTGAAAAATCCCTTTTTTTATCCACTTCAAACCAGAGTTGATTGTATGGATAAATTTCAAGAAGTAATTGAAAGAGAATTAAAAATCTTGAAGACTAACACGGAATTAGGTCCAAATACATTTAGAAAAATAGTAACCTTTCTTTGAGACTGAAAACGGCTCTACAGGAACTCAAAAATATGTCCAATATTACCATTAAAATGGCGGACAAGGGGGGAATGGTAATGGTGCTCAATTCAAAAGATTATCAAGATAAAATGAGAGAATTGTTATCTGATGTAACTACCTATGAAAAACGTGATCATAATTCGACAACAAAATTTAACAAAGAAATAGACAAGATCATTGATGGTTTAAATCTGGGTGTTCTAGATAAGAAACAGGCTGATTTCCTGAGGGTACCTAATCCGGTTATTCCAGTACTTCACAGATTACCCAAGATTCATAAGGGTACTGTAATTCCTGCTATGAGACCCATTGTCTCGGGAATAGGATCCACGAATGAACACCTTTGTGAATGGGTGGATTCTTTTGTTGCAACCTCTGGTATGCAAATTGCCGGGGTACATTAAGGATTCAAGAGACATTTTGAGAATTTTTTCTAAAAAAAAAAGAAAACATTGTCCAGAGATTACACATGGTTGTGTTGTGATGTTATTTCACTATATACCTGTGTCCCTCATAATATAGCTATGCAAGCTCTACATTTTCATCTTGAATCTAGTCAATACTCACAAGATTTAATTCAATTTATTTTACAGGTGACATATTTTCTTTTGACTCATAATTTTTTTTCTTTTGATGGAAAGTTTTATTTACAAAAAGCAGGCGTGGCGATGGGAGCAAAATACTCTCCATCCCTAGCCAATTTAGTCGTGGCATTTTTTGAGTTGGAATGCATATAATTCCATACATAATCCACATTTTCAGGACCTGGTATGGCAGATACATCAATGACATCCTCATCATTTGGGGGGATGATGTATCTGTCATACCGGACTTTATAGATTTTCTCAATTCCAATAATTTTAATATCCGATTTACCCACAGATTTAGTCCCAATCATGCTGCCTTCTTGGATTTGGACCTTCACAGTGAAGGCCAGGTCATTTCCACTAAAACACATTGCAAACCTTTAAGTGGCAATTAGTGTTGAGCGATACCTTCCGATATCGGGAAATATCGGATTGGATCGGACCAATACCCAAAAAGGATCGGATATCGCCGATTCCGATACCGGAAACCAATGCAAGTCAATGGGACAGAAATATCGGAATTAAAATAAACCCTTTCTTTCCTTGTAGGTTAATTCTACATGCAGGAAAACAACTAAGAATAATGTAGAATGTATTGGGGGAGGTGGAGGAGACATTAAAGGCATAGAGGTTTAGCCCAATCAAATGGAATAGCAGGAATTAATTTTTTTTTTTTTTTTAAGACGTTCGGAGTAACAAAGATATTGACTATGTTAAAGGGGTTGTGTAGCAATAGAGGGAGACGTTCAGAAAAGTCACATGTTGGCGGAGTGTTGGAACGGAGTGCTTCATCTAGCTTGGAGGTTGACTGAGCCCCTGACCCGAAGGACACTGCATAGATGCGGGCACCTGTATGCACAACAGACTGTGAGTAAAGCTTTGGAACTACATGCCCTGGTGTCCTTCAGTTATTCCTGCGCCAACACACTCAGCACTGCTACATCGCTGTGCCTGACATCGCTCCATCTATGCCTCTTCACTACCTCTCCATCTACACTGCCCTGGGACTACAGCCCTACCTGTGGAGGGCCACAACATCATTGCTGCACCACACCATCTGTCCCAGAGGATCTGTCTGCAGCGTCGGCTTAACATCTTCATTGCCAAACACCACAGGTGGCGTCACGAATCATTCACTCATAAACTTTAATTATCATCCACACGTTCAACATTTCCCTTTTACAATGGACACCCAGGGCCACTGACCGGGTCACAGCTACTATGACATCTCCCATTGAAACCAACGGGCCCGGTACCGAGTACCCCACCAGCCCTGGCAGGCGATCCAACTTGGCAGAAATACATAACAGAACAGGTTGTCGGACACTGCCTCTGCTGCACGCTCGTATAGTGGATTACTTTTTTTTTTTTTTTTACATACTCAACAAAATGTACTTTTCAGGTCATCCCCACAATATCCTCACTTATCTTCTCTTCTTTTGAGGTCAACACATTCAACACTTTTTCAGCCCGTCTCTCTGTGACGGTTGTCTGTCACCCTCTGGGTCCCTCTTGCGACACCCCCCCCCCACGCAATTATGATCGCTGTGATTGGCTGTTCAATCCTGCAATCCTGAACAGCAAATTGCAGTGTTTCTCAGTGTTTCAAGCATTCCGATTGCCTGAAACACTGATCTCCAGCCTAGGATCGGTGCTGTAAGAAGCACCGTTCATAGGCTGAAGCCTGGCAACCACAACGTCACCAATCAAAGCGCACAGACGCGCTGTGACCTGCAAGTGACAGCCCTGTACATTCTCAGTCTAGCTTCGGATTTCTACAGGGTGGTCCACTTTGACAGTCTATGGGCCGTTTGGTACCACAGAAGCCTGTGCCATCATTAAGATTGCTGCTGCTCCTCCTACTGATCCTGCTGAAGAAGAAAGAAGAGTTCCTGATCCTTGCCTGATCTTTCTCTAATTTACCCTAATCCCATGCTCCCACCCCCTTTTTCACCCCCTCCTCGCCAGCCCACCCTTCTGCCACCGATCGCTGATCAGTATTTCATCGCTAAACAGTATTTGATCGCTCCTTTTTGGTATTTTTTTTCTTTTTTCGTGCATCCTGCAGCCGATGAAAGTTGATCTGTGACGCAATTCACTGATCAACGTCCGTACTCGGTGGTTTCCAGGAGTGTTGTCTCTGTCTATTTTTCCCGCCTTCTCCCCACTTTGCACCACCTCCATTTGCGCATCCTGCAGCTGCCAAGCATTGATCAGTGACACAAATCACTGATCTGCACTCTTGCTCACTGTTTTCCTTAACTTTTTTTTTTTTTTTTCACTAACTATTCCCCCCGTCCCATTGCACCACTCAGTGTGTGCATCCTGCAACTGCTGAATTAGCATCTGTGCTCCTTTTTGGCAAGGACTTTTTTTTCCCCTTTTTTATCCCCTTTTTGCACCACATCCATACGTGCATTCTACAGCCTTCTAGTGCTGGTCGGTGACTGACCTCACTGATTTGTCCTCCGGTTTTGCTTTTTTTGTGAAAAAAGAATCAAGTAAAAAATCATTTAATTTGATACGATTAGATTAGTTGGGGACAGTAAAAATATACCGTAGTAATCGTCTAAAGCGTGTTTTTTTTTGTTTTTTACTGAATTGAGTTACTGTCAGTAAAGTGAAAAAAATTAGATTAATTGATAGGATTAGATTAGGGCCAGTAAAAATAAACCGTTGTAATCGTCCACTATGGTATTTTTTACGGAATTTAATGTCTACGCGGAAAAAAAAAAAATCCGTGCGTACTAGATCCATTGAGCGCTCTGATCACTGATGTGCATCAGTGATCAACTTCCAGTTGTTGGAGGTTTTTTTGTTTTTCTAAAGAATCAAAAAATAATTTAGATTATGGACAGTAAAATATACTGTAGTAATTTTCAACTAGTAAAGTATTTTTTACTGATTTGAATCAGGTTTGTGTCAGTTGCAGATGCTCAGGTGTTTGTTTTTTACTGACATCCATTTAGTAAGTTTGTTTTTTATTTTACCAAATATTTATATTTCTCTTTCTATATTCTTTCTTTTTTATTCCCTTCTAAATAAAAAAAAGTTTACATTAAGCACTCTCAAACACACCTGAATCAAATTTGGTACACAATCACCACATACGTGAAAAAATGTCGTCACGCTCGTCCCAAACCCGGTTTTCAGCGGAGGAGGCATATGCTTTCCTTGCCTCACACACTGACAGGGAGAGGATCCCAACTTCCTTTATTTTTCCGACTCCCCCTGCTCTTCCTCTAATGATACCGAACCGCCACGCAGGTGTCCCAGGGCAGAAAATGAACCAGTGCACACCGTATGGACCTCCCCTCCCAAAAATTATGAGCCACAGCTTCCTGATTTTGTGGCACAATCAGGAATCCAATATGACACCACTGGCCTTACAGGAATTTACTTTCTCAAATTCTTTTCTCTGAAGATTTTGTAAATCTCCGTGTCACAGACCAATTTGTACACCCATCAGTTTTTATCCCAAAATATGACTTCATTTGCCAACTGGACCCCTGTAGGCATCATAGAAATGATGACCTTTTGGGGCCTGGTTAATCACATGGGGATAGTGAAGAAGCAAGAAATTCGGCAATATTTTAGGGTTCATGTTTTTTATGACAGTCCAGTGTTCCGCACAGCTACAGCACATACACGTTTTGAAGCCATCCATAAATTATTGCATCATAGTGATATTGCACAATGTCCTCCCCGAGATTACCCAAACTTTGACCGACTTTTCAAAGTTCAGCCGGTCATTGAGCACTTCAGCAACAAGTTTGCTGAGGTGTACAACCCCCAAAGGGACATCTGTATGGATGAGACTCAAATTCTGGCAATACCTGCTCAGTAAGAGGGCCAGATTTGGAGTTAAGCTGTACAAACTGTGCAAGAGTACCTCAGGGTACACCCACAAGTTTAGCGTTTATGAAGGGATGGACCCCTGGATTGAACCCCTTGAATGCTCCCCTGTCCTGTGAGGTCCCTCAAACTGCAAAGAGAGGAAGGGCTCAAAAAAGATGCCAAGCGTGTTACAGAAGTGGGATATGAAGAACACCATTTACAGTGAAGGAAAGTATTTGATCCCTTTGCTGATTTTGTAAGTTTGCACACTAACAAAGACATGAACAGACTATAATTTTAAGGGTAGGTTAATTTTAATATTGAGAGATACAATGTCAAAAATAAAATCACATTGTATAAATTATATAAATTTATTTGCATTTTGAAGTGAGAAATAAGTATTTGATCCCCTACCAGCCATTAAGAGTTCTGGCTCCTACAGACCAGTTAGACATTCCTAATCAACTCGTGACCTGCATTAAAGAAAGCTGTCTTACATAGTCACCTTTATAAAAGACTCCTGTCCACAGACTCAATTAATCAGTCAGACTTTAACCTCTACAACATGGTCAAGACCAAAGAGCTTTATGAGGATGTCGGGGGGAAAAGATCATAGACCTGCACAAAATTTGAATGGGCTACAAAACCATAAGTAGCAAACGCATATATACCAGGCTGATACCCACAAAAAACTGATTAAAAAGTGTGTGTGTATATATATATATATATATATATATATATATATATATTATTATTATTATTATTATTATTATTATTATTATTATTATTATTATTAGTGTGTATGTCCGGGATTGGCATCCGCACCGTCGCAGCTACAGCCACAAAATTTGGCACAGTCACACGTCTGGACCCAGAGAGCATCATAGGCTATGTTGTGAGGTGACATTTTAACCCCACGCATTCCAATTCACCAAACAATTTTACCCCCATCTACATAATGGAGAAAGAGTGTATGTATTGGCATCTGCACCGTTGTATCTACAGCCACAAGATTTTGCAGAGTCACACATCTGGACCCCAAGAGCGTCATAGGCTATGTTGTGAGGCGAAATTTTAACCCCGCGCGTTCCAAATCACCAAACAATTTTGCCCCTATCTACATAATGGGGGAAAAAGGTGTTGGAGGCAAATTGACAGCTGCCAGATGTGAACAAGGGGGACTTAAAGAATGAGAGCGATGGCGCCAAAGAGTATATACCGTACAGTTGCTAAGGTGGGACCATGACATGGGATATCACACCACACACGGGGATATGAACACACACAATGCGCCACACACTACCACGTGCTTCAACACATTGAACTTTTTATATTTTTTTTATATTTTTAAACACTTTTATATGTATGTTATTTGCGCTGATATGTATTCTATAGTACCAGAGTTAGACTTTAGTCAAGACACAAAAAAAAGGAAAAACCAAGCATAAAAACATGCAAAACTGCATGGATAAAAAAGCATAACCCTGATAATAAAATTTAATAGATCATATGGAGCCACATTTCTGCATGGACAGTTTTACCTTATTTAAGGTATTTTTAACCTATGAAATAAAAAAAAATGTGAAATATCATTTTTGGATGTGAGTCCTGGGAAGCGCTGCCGTTTATGGGCTGGATGTGCCTTTCTTGATTTACTTATTTAAGGTATGTCCAATAGGTTAGTGTCCTTGATATCCACTTAAAATGGAGTCCTTCCAAGGTGGAGAGAAGGTGGCTGTAGAAAATCTTCTGGGGCGCTCGTCCTACAGTGTCTGTATCGCGCGTTATGCATGAATTGAGTAAACTCGATAGGAGCCAGCATGGTGTGATAAGCCTGCAGGACCTTGCGTGATGTCACGGTTACGTGATTGATCAACGTCAAGCTATTAAAACAACTTCAAAATAATAAAGGTATTATTATTCGTCCAGCTGATAAAGGGGGGGATAGTTATTTTAGATTCTACAGATAATGAAAGAATCTTTACGTCTACTAGGGGATACACGCATCTACAGGATGCTATCTTTAAAGAAATGAAGCAATTGATTATGAAAGGACTAGACCAGGGTATTCTCACAAAGCATGAATTTGATTTTATTAATACTACGCACCCAAGAATTCCCTATTTTAATTATTCGCCCAAGAACCACAAAAGTTTAACTGACTCACCCGGGAGGCCCATAATATCTGGGATAGGATGTTTGACTGCCAATATGTCAAAATTTGTTGACTGCCATTTACAAAAGAGAGTTCCTAAGCTTCCTTCTTATCTTAAAGATGGCACTCACATACTACAGATCTTAGAAACAATTCAATGGCAGGAACGTTATATCTTGGGCACTTTAGGTATTACCTCATTGTACGCTATCATTCAACATGATAAGGGATGTGAAGCAGCTAGATATTTTTTAAACAGATATGATACACTGCCTAATGATCACATTTCTTTTGAGAATGTATGCACTTTATATTGAATCATAACTATTTTCGTTATGGGATGCACTACTACACCCAGCAGTGGAGCACTGCCATGGTTACCAGGTTTGCGCCAAGTTATGCTAACTTGTACGTGGGTAGGTGGGAACAACAAACCATCTATAAACATGACACACTACGTGCGAACCTGGTCCTATGGCAGCGTTTTATTGACTATATTGTTTTTATCTGGTCTGTTGGCCCTAATTTATTGTTGGATTTTATTACTGAATTGAATAAAAATGAATATTTTAAATTTTACTGCAACCACCAGTACTGAGTCAATACATTTTTTAGATATAAAAATATTTATAGAAGAAGGCACAATTCAGACTCGGACGTACCATAACCCCACTGATTCAAATAACTATTTCATTTGATAGTTGCCACCTCCCGAGCTGGCTCATAAATGTTCCTACGAGCCAACTCATATGAGCACATAGAAATTGCTCTAAGGCACATGATTTTAATTTGGAGGCCAACCTTTTGACAAAAAAATTTTGTGATAAAGGATATTACGAGAGTTCCTTGATACAAACAAAAGAGCTAGTTGAAAAACTTCCAAGAACACAGTTACTCGAGAATAAGGTGAAAAACAATGATTACACATTCGCTGATGAGGTTCCTATCATCACTCATTTCAATGCAAACACCCATATTCTCAGGAGAATTGTAAATAGACGTTGGGGCATCCTCAAAGAGGATAAAATTATTGGGGAGTAGTTAACGGAACGTCCCAAATATATTTACACAAAAGTGAATAATTTGGATAACATCATAGCCCCTACGATTTCCAAATCCCTAGTTCCATCAACATTTTACCACCAACAAATTCAATCCGTTTTTTTCCCATGCCGGAAATGCAAACCATGAAAAAAAAAAAAATTAGATACTAAAAAAACAATTTAATATTTCTAATGGTTCTATCGAACGTGGTATCAAGGACTTCATTACATGTGCCACACAGGGTGTAATCTACTCCATGAAATGCCCTTGTGGCAAATTACCACCAACTGAACAGCTGACATGTGCCTGCAATAGCTATGTCATCAAGAGGAAGAAGTCCGATATCGGCGTACTATTACGCCCGATGTCGGAAAGGGGTTAATAGTTAAGTTTTTTTTTTTAGCCCAATCGCTATTTAAATAAATGTTAATTATTAAGTATTTTGTGTGACATAAGTCTGATTTAAGAGCATACAAACTTTGAATATTGCAAAATCTTACAAATTTTTGTCAAATTTCCATTATTTTCACAAATAAACGCAAGTCATAACAAATTTTACCACTGGTATGGTGTACAGTATGTCACGAAAAAACATTCTCAGATTCAGTGGGATACGTTGAATGGTTCCAGAGTTATTACCCCATAAAGTGACAGTGGTCAGAATTGTAAAATGTGGCCCGTTCATGAAGGTAAAAAAAAGTCTCGGGGGTGAAGGGGTTAAGCGTGCACTAAAAACACACTTCTTTAGACTGGCCTATAGCCTCACCTCGCTTATGTAGCAGTTCCCTTTTTGCCCCTACAACATTTTCTTACAAATCTGGTCCCTCGTAGCTTCTATTTACCCACCCTTCATGCCCTTTATTAGCAATCTGTGCCTGTACTTGTACAGATACTGGCTGGTAACTGGTTCATTCAGTATTGTTTGAATACCCTATTATCAGATAGCTGAACCATACAATATGAGCACTTTTTACCACTTACCTTTCATGTCTCCCCTATTTCCTCATAGATTGTAAGCAGGGCTTTCGCTCCTCTTGGTATTTGTTCAATTATGTGAATATTCTCTAATGTATTTGTATGTGCAAGTCCCCTCTGTAATGTAAAGTGCTGCGGCATATGTTGGCGCTATAGTAATAAACATTATTATGTTCCTAATGGCTTCCACTTGTCAATAATGCCACTCACAGTAAATCATTTATGAAGCAAGAAATTTCCTAAACTGATTTTATTACAACTGTGGCATCCTAATATATAAGCATGTTCAAATTCCGTGAACTCTTTAACCCCTTTCTGACATCTGACGTACTATCCCGTCCACGGTACCCGGGCCCCTATGACCGGGGATGGGATAGTATGTCATCACGATCAGTGGCGTCCTCTGGGGGGAGCGCCGCTGATCGCGGTCGGGTGTCAGCTGATTATCACAGCTGACACCCATTACTATGTCAGAGACGTCACGGACCGCCCCCTGCGCTTTAACCCCTGGCACACTGCGATCAAACATGATCGCAGTGTACCGGGGGATTAGAGAAGCATCGGCATGGGGGGGCCCGCTCCGTGCTACCCTGAGACCCCCGGCAGGCACGAGGAAGCCTGCTGCAGTGCCTGTGAGATCACTGATCTGACACAGCGCTGTGTGAACTGTCAAATCAGCGATCTGACAGGAGACAGTGATGTCCCCCCCCCCCGGGGCAAAGTAATAAAGTAAAAATAAAAGGTGTAAAAATAATTTAGAACAAAATCACTAAATTGGAAACAAAAAAAAATAAAAGTACACATATTTGGTATCACCGCATCCGTATCGACTCTCCCTATAAAACTGTCCCACTAGTTAACCCCTTTAGTGAAACGCTTAAAAAATAAAAATAAAAAACAAAGCAAAAAATAATGCTTTATCATATCGCCGAACAAAAAGAAAAAGTGCAATAACGTGAGATCAAAAAGACGTATATAAATAACCATGGTAAGCGCCAAAACATAAAAAAAAACAAATGAAGTATCTCTGTAATCGTACTGACCCGAAGAATAAAACCATTTTATCAATTTTACCACACGTGGAACGGTGTAAACGCACCCCCCAAAAGAAATTCATGAAATGCTGGTTTTTGTTCATTCTGTGTCCCAAAAATCGGAATAAAAAGCGATCAAAAAAGTCAGGTGCCCGAAAATGGTACCAATAAAAACGTCAACTCATCCCACAAAAAAATAAGACGTCACATGACTCGGTGGATCAAAATACGGAAAAATTATAGCTCTGAAAATGTGGTAATGCAAAAACTATTTTTACAATAAAAAGCGTCTTTTAGCGTGCGACAGCTGCCAAATATAAAAACCCGCCATAAATAGTAAATCAAACTTCCCTATATCACCCCCTTAGTTAGGGAAAAATAATAAAATTTAAAGAAAATGTATTTATTTCCATTCTCCGGCTAGGGGTGTGTTGGCGTTTAGGGTTGGAGTTAGAATTGGGGGGGGTTCCACTGTTTTGGCACATCAGGTGCTCTCCAAACTCAACATGGCGTCTGATCTCAATTCCAGCCAATTCTGTTTTGAAAAAGTCAAACGGTGCTCCTTCCCTTCCAAGCTCTGCCATGCACCCAAACAGTGGTTTACCCCCACATATGGGGTATCAGCCTACTCAGGACAAATTGTACAACAACTTTTGGGGTCCAATTTCTCCTGTTACCCTTGGGAAAATAAATTGGGGGCAAAAATATCATTTTTGTGGAAAAAAATGATTTTTTTTATTTTTATGGCTCTGCGTTATAAACTTCTGTGAAACACTTGGGGGTTCAAAGTGCTCACCACACATCTAGATAAGTTCCTTGGGGGGTCTAGTTTCCAAAATGGGGTCACTTGTGAGGAGTTTCCACAGTTTGGGCACATCAGGGGCTCTCCAAAGGCAACATTAACATGCGCAGACCATTCCATCAAAGTCTGCATTCCAAAACGTCACTACTTCCCTTCCGAGCCCCGACGTGTGCCCATACAGTAGTTTTCTCCCACATATGGGATATCGGCGTACTCAGGACAAATTGGACAACAACTTTTGGGGTCCAATTTCTCCTTTTACACTTGGGAAAATAAAAAAATGAGGATTAAAAGATCATGTTTGTGGAAAAAATGATTTTTTTTTTTTCACACCCGGGCGTTATAAACTTCTGTGAAGCCCTTGGGGGTTCAAAGTGCTCACCACATATCTATATAAGTTCCTTGGTGGGTCCAATATGGGGTCATTTGTGGGTGGTTTCCACTGTTTAGGCACATCAGGAGCTTTCCAAACGTGACATGGCGTCCGATCTCAATTCCAGCCAATTTTGCAGTGAAAGTCAAACGACGCTCCTTCCCTTCTGAGCTCTGCCATGCGCTAAAACAGTGGTTACCACCACATATCAGGTATCGGCATACTCAGGACAAATTGCACAATAACTTTTGCAGTCAAATTTCTCCTGTTACCCTTGGTAAAATAAAAAAATTGGACCTGAAGTAATTTTTTTGTGAAAAAAAGTTAAGTGTTCATTTTTTTAAACATTCAAAAAATTCCTGTGCAGCACCTGAAGGGTTAATAAACTTTTTGAGTCTGGTTTTGAGCACCTTGAGGGGTGCATTTTTTAGAATGTTGTCACTTTTGGGTATTTTCTATCATATAGACCCCTCAAAGTGACTTCAAATGTGATGTGGCCCCTAAAAATAAAATGGTGGTGTAAAAATTAGAAATCGCTGGTCAACTTTTAACCCTTATAACTTCCTAACAAAAAACAATTTTGGTTCCCAAATTGTGCTTATATAAAGTAAACATGTGGGAAATGTTACTTAAGTTTTTTGTGTGCCACATCTCTGTGATTTAAGGGCATAAAAATGCAAAGTTGGAAAATTGCAAACTTTTCAAAATTTTCACCAAATTTTCGTTTTTTTCACAAATAAACGCAAGTTATATCAATGAAATTTTACCACTAACGTGACGTACAATGTCACGAGAAAACAATGTCAGAATCACCGGGATCCATGGAAGCGTTCCAGAGTTATTACCTCATAAAGGGCCAGTGGTCAGAATTGTAAAAATTGGCCCGGTCATGAATGTGCAAACCACCCTTGGGGGGTTAAGGGGTTAAAGCTATCCATTCTATCCCAAATGTTTGCAAAGTAAAACTGCATGGTGAGGGGCTGGATTTTTTTTTTACACTTGCGGTAATAAGACTAAATGAACAACCTGAGTAAAATTCAAGTGGTGTGCTCCAATAATTTTTTCCATATAGCGTAAATCATATATGTCTGTATGGCCGATTGTCAGGTGTATATTGAGCAAGCCCAGGAGCAGAGTCCGCCCAATCCATGGTGGGTGCCTCTAACTGCTGGAGTTGTAGATTACTCTGACTGCATAATTTTAGATGTCGTGGTCAATAGTGTGCCGTCATCCCAAAGACTGCCTAGCCTTCTAACTCTGCGACCTTCACCATAGGCGGGACTTTATAGAAGTTCAGTTAAATGATAATACAGTAAAAGTAAAATAATTACCAATAAAAAAGTTCATAGTTTCAGGGTAACAACTCCTGGTATGATATGCTATTATGTACACTAGTAGTCAATATTAAAGCATCCTTTAATAAAGGGCATTCACAAAATTCAGTGATAATAGTCTACCTGTGGATGGAGCTGCATAGAGTTATAGGCACTTGCTCACCTTTGACAAAGGTGTCTTTAACAATTCAGGTATAAGGGTTCTATGTGCTGTTTTACATCTCTCCAATGTCCTATCCAAACTCAGCTGGCATTGCCTTAAATTCCAGAGTCTAATCCAAGCAAAAGATAATATGACCATGTAATTTTCTCTGTATATTGTACAGATGGTGCAAACAAGTGAATTATTTTTTATATTAATACTAGCTGAAGAGCCCGGCATTGCCTGGGCATAGTAACCAACTGTGGTTAGTTATAACAAATTATAATGATTATATTGCACATAAAAACACTTCACATCATATATTCAACACTACAGATTTGCAACACAAATTAACGAAACGATTACCCAAGTATTGATAGTATTTTATTTTAAACTCATTCAAGAGCCTTTTGATAAAGAACATGTTTGGTTTTTCCCTTCGGTGCAAAGAGGAACAGATTTTTGGCAGTTCCAACTCTTGAACAGATCACGTAAAGTTGACCATGAGAAAAGCATGAGATTGCAAATCCAACCCTACTACTTAAATCGATCCCTGCTACTTTCAAGGACTGCACCTTAGCATTGTTAATGGGCATTGCAAATAGCAGTTGAACTGGAAACTGGAAGCGTTTAAAATCAAAAAACAAATCAGATGGAATGAGTGGAATTCTTGGAATGAAAATGTCCTCTCATTTGGCACATCCTGTTTCTGAGCTGTGTATCTAACCCTATCCTGTGTGATACTGACTGCTGAGCCGTGTATCTAATCCTATTCTATGTGATACTGTCTGCTGAGCCGTGTGTCTAATACTATTCTGTGTTACTGTGTGCTGAGCTGTGTATCTAATCCTCTCCTTTGTGATACTGACTGCTGAGCTGTGTGTCTAATCCTCTCCTGTGTGATACTGACTGCTGAGCCATGTATCTAATCCTATCCTGTATGATACTGGGCTCCCCCTGCAGTCTGAGTCAGAGGGTGGTCTGTGTTGGCACGGTAATAAATTGTGTTATTTCCAGCTTTAGGCTGGTTTCACATTCGCGCTTTTTAAGCGCACGCACGGCCGGGGGTAGCTCCGCCCCCGAGCCGGCTCTCTGCCCGGCGTGCCCGCCCCTTCCTTGTAGCGCCGCCTCCTAGCGCACAGCGGCGCCTGCGATCGGCGCACCCTATCTTTAGCATAGGGTACGCAGATCGTGCGCAGGCCGTGCGCTAGTTGCGCTTTGACCTGCGCTGCGCACTTTTGACGGTGCGCAGTGCGCGCCAAAATCAAACTTTTCGGATTTTGGCGCGCACGGCGCACCGTCAATAGTGCGCAGCGCAGGTCAAAGCGCAACTAGCGCACGGCCTGCGCACGATCTGCGCACCCTATGCTAAAGATAGGGTGCGCCGATCGCAGGCGCCGCTGTGCGCTAGGAGGCGGCGCTACAAGGAAGGGGCGGGCACGCCGGGCAGAGAGCCGGCTCGGGGGCGGAGCTACCCCCGGCCGTGCGTGCGCTTAAAAAGCGCGAATGTGAAACCAGCCTTACAGAAGGACGATAGCACCATAGAAATGATAGGCCTCAATTACCACAACTGTCTACAAAGAAAATTGTTGCTGATAGCAACCAATCACAGCTCATTTTTCATCTTTTAAACAGCTCTGGGACAGTGTGGCAAGTTTTAAGTGGCAACTTTTATGTTTTGACTTTTATGTGATGAGGTTGGTGTATGTGTGGTGAAATGTGTGCTGAGGGTGGTATATGTGTTGAAGCACGTGGTACTGTGTGGCGCATTTTGTGTGTGGTGAGTATCCCATGTCAGGGCCCCACCTTAGCAACTGTACGGTATATACTCTTTGGCGCCATCGCTCTCATTCTTTAAGTCCCCCTTGTTCACATCTGGCAGCTGTCAATTTGCCTCCAACACTTTCCCTTTCACTTTTTCCCCATTATGTAGATAGGGGCAAAATTGTTTGGTGAATTGGAACGCGCGGGGCTAACATTTCGCCTCACAACATAACCTATGGCCAGGCCCGGATTGGTAATATGCCCATCCGGGCATTTTCCCGCTGGGCTGCTGTCATGTGGGCCGCGGGCGGCAGCGCCCGCTCATCTGGCCGCTTGCCAGCTGATGCGTCCACTGGCCTGGCTGTTGTTCCTGCTTCCAACCCTTCTGGGATTTTTCTATCCCTCACTGCTGGGAGATAAGCCCTCCCTCCCACCCAACGCACCCCATCCTCGCCCTAGCATGAGCACCCCCCCACCCCCCCGCAGCCACTCACAGCATCCTTGCCTGCTCACTTCTCTGTACACAGGACCTGTGATGAGGTCACAGGAGGGGAGGAGTCGGGGTCACATGATCAGGAGTCTTTGTCCAGACCCCTGACTCCGCCCCTCCTGTGATCTCATCACAGGTCCTGTGTGCACAGCCCTGCCTCTTGATGTCTGCAGGACTCTGCTGTGCTGGTTGTCATGGTGCTGGATGAGGGAAGTATGTGTGGGTCAGGAGGGGTTTACAGGGTAGATGTAGCAGAGCTATGTGTGTACGAGGTGTACGGAGCGGAGCCGGATGTGTATGAGGTGTACAGAGCGGTGCCGCGCGTGTATGAGGTGTACGGAGTGGAGCCAAGTGTGTACGAAGCATACAAAGCGGGCTTTTCCGACGGACACAGGAGTACACGGCGGAGCATTTTAAAACTCACACATGACGTTCCACCTGAAGTGATGTTCTGGAAGCTGACCGGAAATGAGATAATTTCATGAGGAAATTGTGACGGAACTAGGAATGCTTCAGATCCATCACCATGTCCTCCTCCGACAGCACAGACAGCAGGATCGCCTTGGAATCAGGGATGCCGGCCATGTGAGCGGATCATGATATGTCCTGCATCGGGAGGCTCAGGTGGGCACTACAATGGGAGCCGAGCTGCTATAGTATCTTTATAGAATCTTTTTTCTTTCTCTCTCTCTCTGTTCTTTCTTTTCTCTCTTTCTTTTCTCTCTCTCTGTTCTTTCTTTCCTCTTTCTTTTCTCTCTCTCTGTTCTTTCTTTCCTCTCTTTCTTTCCGTTCTTTCTTTCCGTTCTTTCTTTCCTCTCTTTCTTTCCTCTCTTTCTTTCCTCTCTTTCTTTCCTCTTTCTTTCCTCTCTTTCTTTCCTCTCTTTCTTTCCTCTCTTTCTTTCCTCTCTTTCTTTCCTCTCTTTCTTTCCTCTCTTTCTTTCCTCTCTTTCTTTCCTCTCTTTCTTTCCTCTCTTTCTTTCCTCTCTTTCTTTCCTCTCTTTCTTTCCTCTCTTTCTTTCCTCTCTTTCTTTCCTCTCTTTCTTTCCTCTCTTTCTTTCCTCTCTTTCTTTCCTCTCTTTCTTTCCTCTCTTTCTTTCCTCTCTTTCTTTCCTCTCTTTCTTTCCTCTCTTTCTTTCCTCTCTTTCTTTCCTCTCTTTCTTTCCTCTCTTTCTTTCCTCTCTTTCTTTCCTCTCTTTCTTTCCTCTCTTTCTTTCCTCTCTTTCTTTCCTCTTTCTTTCCTCTCTTTCTTTCCTCTCTTTCTTTCCTCTCTTTCTTTCCTCTCTTTCTTTCCTCTCTTTCTTTCCTCTCTTTCTTTCCTCTCTTTCTTTCCTCTCTTTCTTTCCTCTCTTTCTTTCCTCTCTTTCTTTCCTCTCTCTTTCTTTCTTTCCTCTCTCTTTCTTTCCTCTCTTTCTTTCCTCTCTCTTTCTTTCTTTCCTCTCTCTTTCTTTCCTCTCTTTCTTTCCTCTCTTTCTTTCCTCTTTCTCTGTTTTTCTTTTTTCTCTGTTTTCTCTCTTCCTTAGTACCAGTCAGTGTGCCCACAATACCAGCAAATGTGCCCATAATGCCAGCCACTGTGCCCTCAGTACCAGTCAGTGTGATCAGCAGTGCTAAATGGGTGCGGTTGGGCGTGGACATGGGTGTGACTAGTTGCGAAATGGGTGTGGTGTACGGAGTGGAGCCAAGTGTGTACGAAGCATACAAAGCGGGCTTTTCCCACGGACACAGGAGTACACGGCGGAGCATTTTAAAACTCACACATGACGTTCCACCTGAAGTGATGTTCTGGAAGCTGACCGGAAATTAGATAATTTCATGAGGAAATTGTGACGGAACTAGGAATGCTTCAGATCCATCACCATGTCCTCCTCCGACAGCACAGACAGCAGGATCGCCTTGGAATCGGGGATGCCGGCCATGTGAGCGGATCATGATATGTCCTGCATCGTAATGGAAACCAAAAAAATCAAAATAAATCCAGATTGCTCATGAGACCATTCAACTAACTAAATAACATATTGCATTGCAAAACAAGACCATGCAAAAAAGATTTCATGGGTGGGCCTCGAAGTTTTCAGGCGCCCCTCGTACATACCAACACACACACACACACACACACACACACACACTGAGCTTTATAAGATTTCTAAGCAATCCATTTTGGCGTTGTGAACAGAATTAAAAACGTAATATAGAACAAGGCAAAAAAGTTTCTCAACAGATGGAGAAAAAAATGTGACTGTGACAGAGAAACATTCAAAGCTTTAGTTAGGCAGTGTAAAGAGCAATCTGTGTACAAGGTGTTGTTTGGTCCCGTGTTGATGAATTGGAGGTGTTGCTGAAATGTCTTCATATACTAAAAATACAGACTGAGTTTGTATACTTAGGCAAGATGTGTGTGTGTATATCTATTATATAAAGCTCAAGTGTGTGTATGTCCGGGATAGGCATCCGCACCGTCGCAGCTACAGCCACAAAATTTGGCACAGTCACACGTCTGGACCCCGAGAGTGTCCTAAGCTATGTTGTGAGGCGAAATTTTAACCCCGCGCGTTCCAATTCACCAATCAATTTTGCCCCTATCTACATACTGGAGAAAAAGTGTATGCGTATCAAGCCCCGCCCCTCATGATGTCTCAATGGTTGCCATGGTGACGCTGATGTCATCATAGGTTGCAAGCCCCGCCGCTCATTATGATGTCATAATGGTTGACTATGGGATGGAGGATGTGTGATGGGTAAATGGGCACTGGACTATGGGTTGGAGGATATGTATGACAGGTATATGGGCACGGAACTATGGGATGGCGGATATGTATGATGGGTATATGGGCACGGGACTATGGGATGGAGGATATGTATGATGGGTATATGGGGATTGGACTATGAGATGAAGGATGTGTAATGGGTATATGGGCACTTGACTATGGGATGTAGAATATGTATGATGGGTATATGGGCATGGGACTATGGGATGGAGGATGTGTGATGGGTATACGGGCCTATGGGATCGTGGATATGTATGATGGGTATATGGGCACGGGACTGTGGGATGGAGGATAATTATAATTTGCTATAACTAACCAGTTAGTTACTATGCCCGGGCAGCGCTGGGCTCTTCAGCTAATTATATATATATATATATATATATATATATATATATATATATATATATATAAAAATTTTACTTGTGGACGAATCTGGAGCAATAGAAAGCTAAGTAACTAATGTTCAAAGGTCAAGCAAGCTTCACAAGTGAATGTGCGTGCTCCTTATAATTAGCAAGACTGTGCAGGAAGTGTTCTAGTAAGTTATAAGAGTAAATATACATATTGTAGATTGGAATATTGATAGCTGGGTACCCATAAATATAAATTTGGACAAATTATAACGCAAAAAGTCAGGTAATTAACACGAAAAAGAAGGGCAGAAAAACCGAGAGTGTATGTTAGACCCATAAAACATAAACAATTTAAAATTTGAAGAACTTGTTTGCAGATTGAGAGCCTGTTCAAGCAAATATGCAGGGACTCATACACATGTATACAATGATAAAGTGTACAAATTGTATCATAAGTGAAGTTATAAACATATTGCTTCTAATTGTCATGAGATAAACATTTCCCAAATGAACAGGGTAGGCAAGTAGTTAGTGGTACACTTACATGTACAGACCACTGATAACTGCGATTTATTCGGTCGTCCATGACAGCACCACCTGAGAGGGGATCCGCCCTTTAGGAACAGGAAACCTACAGATACAAAAGGGTGGCACCTCTCCCACGCATCAGTTGGTTTCCTGTTCCTAGAGGACAGGACTCTCTACAGATCGTCCGTCAGATTCATCATGGAATACCCAGGCCGGCTGACCGACCCAGGTAGCGAGGGGGTCTCCTACCTCGGTCAGTGCGGGGTCCCTGGAAGCGCCACGGTGGGGCCGGGTAGGTCACCACGGCAGTGGACGAAGCAGGTGGAGCAAGGGTCCGGTGGATGCCGTCTCCAGAGCCAGCACCTGGTAGGTATGCCCCGGTGCGCTTCCCCAGGCCCGGTCCTCCGGGTCAGTGCTGTCTCCTGGCCGGGCTCATGGCGGCGGGCGCGGGGGGTGCTGGCACTCCGGGCGGGCCTGCGCGGCTCCTTCGCGCGCGCTCCCGCAGGGCTCTGTGAGCGGCGGAAGTGACGCGGCGGAAGGGGCGGAGCGATGGCGCCGATACCGGAAGTCGGGTGCCGGCGGCCTCCGGCGCGCGCCGCGGGTGCATGCCGGTCCGGGGGTCGCGCGGCGACCCGGCGAAGGCGAGGGGGGCCGGAGCATGGGGGAGGGAACGCAAATGCCGGGGGGTGGTGCTAGGACAGTATGCCTGCTGACCCGGACAGGAGGCCATATAAGGCAGATGGGGACGCCGCTGGGGTGCTTCTGAAGGCCCCAGCAATGGAGACGTCGGAAGCCCCCTTAGTCCAGCAGGACGAGACGCAGGAACACCCGCAGAAACAGGCGAGTGGCCAGCAGAAGAGACAGAAACGAACTAGCGACCAGAGCCGCGAAAGTTCCTCCAGAAAGGACCCCCCTGCCTCCCTCCGTGATCCGGTACCTGCCTCATCTGCATGGGTAAGAGATCTCCGTGAATGTACCCTGATGCAGTGTTCCTTTATGTTTTTTTTCAGGGGAAGGTGGTTACGGGAAAACAGAAACACAGGGAATGTGCCCTCTGTAGTTCCCCCCTTCCAGATGGCCACCCTAAAAAATTATGCCAGCCATGCATACGGCAGACGGTAGGAGTTATTAAGGACAGGGAGTCCAGGGGTAGATTGTCAGGCCCTTATACTCTCCCCCGTTTATGCAGGTAGCGGAAAAGACACCTGACTTCACTTCAAACCTGAGAGACATGATCAGGGCAGAAATGAAAGCTTTACCTCAAAGAGAACCTTCTAGTGGTTCAGGCTCGGAGGCCTCAGTCGCCCCTGGGAAGGGGGACAATTCTTCGGACTCCTCGGCCTCCTCGTCGTCTTCCTCGGATGAAGACTCTAGCCAGTTCTGCTTCCCCTTAGACCAGATGGACAAATTAGTGAAAGCTATACGGTCCACCATGGGGGTAGCGGACAAAAAACAGGAACTCTCAGCACAGGACATTATGTTCGGGGGGTTGGACCCCAAAAAACGTAAAGCCTTTCCATTAAACGAAAAGGTTCAGAGCCTAATTGATAGAGAATGGAAGAGACCGGAAAAAAGGGGCTCCATGCCACCAGCCTTTAAGCGGAGATACCCCTTCGAGGACCCGGTAGTAAATAGATGGGATAAAGCCCCGAAACTAGATGCTGCAGTAGCCAAAGCATCTAAAAAATCCGCCATACCATTTGACGATATGGCCTCCCTGAAAGATCCGTTAGATAAGAAAGCGGATTCTTTCCTTAAAGGGACATGGGAGATGTCAGCAGGCGCGTTAAGACCAGCGGTAGCTGCCACCTGTACAGCCAGATCCATGATGGTATGGCTAGATCAGCTAGATTCCGAACTAAGAGATGGAGCTTCAAGATCATCTATTCGGAAAAATTTACCCATCATTCAGAATGCCGCAGCGTTTTTAGCCGATGCTTCTGCAGACTCTGCAAGAATGGCGGCAAAAGCCGCAGGTCTGTCTAATGCAGCGCGAAGAGCGCTCTGGTTAAAATGCTGGCCAGGAGATATTCAAACCCGGTCCCGTCTCTGTTCCATTCCCTGCGAGGGGGAGTACCTATTCGGTCCCGTCTTGGATGAATTGTTGGAGAAAGCTGGAGATGACAAAAAGAAATTTCCCAGTCTCCCGAACCCCTCGTACAGACGTCCCTTCGCCAGGAAAGGGGTTTTCCGGAGAAGGCCGTCCAGAGATCAGGGCAGATGGGATGATAAAAAAAGGAAAGGTACAGGATTCATGTTTGGGGGAGGGCGCCAGGAAGGTCCAGCTCGGGACACGAAAAAGCCACCCCAATGACTAGTGGCCCCGGTAGGAGGGAGACTAGCTGCCTTCTACCCATCCTGGTCTCTGATCTCCAATAGCAGCTGGATATTGGGGATAATAGCCGTGGGACTACGACTAGAGTTTTCTAGGGTTCCCCTTGATCAATTTAAAATCACCCCACTCAGGTCATCTGCGGCAGAACAAGCTGCCCTGGAAGCCGAGGTTCATATCCTGTGCGCTAAGAAAGTCCTGATAGAGGTTCCAGAGGAAGAATGGGGGAAGGGATTCTACTCCCCTCTGTTCCTGGTCCGCAAACCGGACAGCTCCTTTAGGACAATAATTAACCTTAAAGCCCTCAACAAATTTTTGGTCATACGTCCCTTTAAGATGGAAACGATTAAATCTGCAATAAAATTGCTGTTCCAAAATTGCTTCATGGTGGTGTTAGATTTAAAAGACGCATACTACCATATACCCATCCATGCAGGCCATCAGCGGTTCCTCAGAGTGGCGGTTCATTTGGATGGGTCAATTCGACATTTCCAATATGCGGCCCTCCCTTTTGGAGTGGCAGTCGCTCCCCGAGTGTTTACTAAGGTGATAGCGGAGGTCATGGCCCATCTACGTGAATCAAACATTCTGGTGATCCCCTACCTGGACGATTTTCTTATTGTAGGTAAAACGGCGAACCATTGTTTACAACAGCTACAAAAGGCAATGTCTGCCCTAGAACGGTTAGGATGGTTGCTGAACGTCAAAAAGTCCCGGTTGCAGCCAATGAAAGTCCAACAATTTTTGGGCCTAACCCTGGATTCTGAAAAACAGGAATGCCGTCTGCCTCCGGACAAGCTTGTTCGCCTCCATTATCAGATCCTGAACGCCTCCAATAACCCCACCATGTCCCTCAGAAAAGCCATGTCCCTTCTAGGCTCTCTCTCGGCCTGTATCCCGGCAGTCCAGTGGGCCCAGTTTCATGCAAGGAAACTACAGAGCGAGGTCTTATTACATCAAAAAGTCCTTGGAGGTTACTTGGAGGGTCAGCTAACCTTATCCCGTAACACAAGGGAGTCCCTAGAGTGGTGGTTACACAAGGATAACTTATTAAAAGGGGTGCCCTGGGAGTATAACGTAACCCGCATAGTCACCACGGATGCTAGTCCTTACGGTTGGGGAGCTCATATGGGTGAAATTTTAGTCCAGGACCGATGGCAACATCATCAGTTAGGAATGTCATCTAACCTAAAAGAATTAACGGCAGTAGAACAGGCGGCTAAAAAGCTCTTTGTGTAACTACAGGGCCATCATGTACGAGTGTTCTCCGACAATCAGGTCACCGTGGCATACATCAGTCGCCAAGGCGGGACTCGTTCCAGACCCCTGATGTTGGTAGCAGAACGGTTGTTCCATCTAGCAGAACAATACTTCCTATCTTTAACAGCATTGCATATAAAAGGAAAAGACAACATCACGGCAGACTTTTTAAGCCGCAATCGGCTAAAGCAAGGGGAATGGTCTTTAAACACCTCCATATTCAAACTGATTGTTCAAAAGTGGGGATATCCAGAGGTAGACCTATTCGCCACCAGAGACAACACTCAATTGGAACAATTCTGCTCCCTGAATCCCAGAGAAAATCCTCTAGCGGTAGATACCTTCCTGATAAACTGGGACTTCAAACTAGCCTACGCCTTCCCTCCCCTATCTCTTCTACCCCTAGTGATGAGGAAAATCAGGAAAGACAGAGCAAGGGTGATAGTTATCGCTCCGTTTTGGCCCAGGAGAGCATGGTTCTCATGCCTCAGGACCATGTCGGTGTCCGATCCTTGGGTTCTGCCGGACATCCCGGATCTCCTGTCCCAGGGCCCAGTCTTCCATCCTCAGGTGGCTGGCCTTCATCTGACGGCGTGGAGTTTGAACGGTCATTATTAGAAGAAAAGGGTTTCTCCACAGACCTAATTAACACCCTTCTTAAAAGTAGGAAAATCATTACCACAAAAATTTATGTCAGGATTTGGAAAAAATTCCTTCAAAACTCAGAAGTAATCGCTGGGGATTCAGCACCTATAATGCAGATATTAGAGTTCCTACAAAAAGGTCTAGACATGGGACTCTCTACCAGTACCCTTAAAGTACAAGTGTCAGCCTTGGGGGCTCTGTTTAGCTGCAACATTGCTGGTAATTATTGGATAAGCAGATTCATTAAGGCAGCAGGTAGATCCAGGCCAATAATGAAGGATAGGTTTATGCCGTGGGACTTGAACCTAGTCCTCACTGCTATGACAGAGACTCCATTCGAACCTATCTCGTCGGCTTCCCTAAAAATCCTGTCCCTCAAGGTAGCTTTCCTGGTAGCTCTGACATCAGCTCGCAGAATAAGCGATATTCAGGCCTTATCTAGGTGTCCTCCTTATTTACAGTTTAAAGAGGATAGGGTAATACTCAGACCTGATCCAGCGTACTTGCCAAAGGTAGTTTCTAGTTTCCATAGGACGCAGGAGATAGTTCTGCCATCCTTCCTCCCGAATCCAACTAATGAGAAGGAAAGGAAACTACACACCCTGGATGTCAGGAGAGGCCTCATAGAATATCTGTCAGTCACTGATCCCTGGAAGAAAGATAATGCCCTATTTATCTCTCATCAAGGCCCCAGAAAAGGTTGTAGAGCATCAAAAAATACACTAGCCAGATGGATTAGAGAGGCGATTGCAATAGCATACACATCAAAGGGCAGGTCGCCACCCGGAAAGCTGAGGGCGCATTCCACCAGGGCAATGGCAACCTCATGGGCCGAAAGATCAGAAGTCTCCATCGACCAGATATGTAAGGCGGCTACTTGGTCCTCTCCGAGCACCTTTTATAGTCATTATAGGCTAGACCTAGGTGCTTCCACAGACCTCTCTTTTGGTATAAGGGTGCTGCAGGCTGTAGTCCCTCCCTAAAAACTGATATTACTCTCTGTAAATCTCTCAGGTGGTGCTGTCATGGACGACCGAATAAAGTCTTAGTTACTCACCGGTTAACGGTATTTTTCGGAGTCCATGACAGCACCCGTATATTCCCTCCCTTTAGTTTAATTGGGGTGTGCACGTCTTTTTTCTTGTATATACTCACTGGTGATAAAAGTTATAATTGTAAAGAATACTGTACATAAATCATGCATTAACCTTGGAAGTCCTCTTGTGCTCTGTAATCCAACTGATGCGTGGGAGAGGTGCCACCCTTTTGTATCTGTAGGTTTCCTGTTCCTAAAGGGCGGATCCCCTCTCAGGTGGTGCTGTCATGGACTCCGAAAAATACCGTTAACCGGTGAGTAACTAAGACTTTTCCTGCCGCCCCACATTACATTTAGTTCTTCCATCATCAGGAGGCGTGTGTTGGGGAGGTGGTGCACATGGTTAAATCATAATGGCTAGCCAATCATATCGCTAGGAGGAGGGAGCACTTGAATCACGAGACCGACGTTACGGAGGTCACATGATGATGATAGATGTGGTGCCATATCCATCGTATGGCACATGTGTCATTGACGTCGCTCGCATGAAGTGGTATCCACACTTGCAACCCCATTCCTCAGTGGCCCCTGAGGAAACCACTTTGGCTCCACGCGTTGGACACCTTTGCCTTGTTGTCTTTTTTGACCATATTTTGATCCAGAACATTACTGCTCCATCATACTCAGGTTTATTTGGATTCATTCACTGTAGCTACCAATGTGCAGTGAACGTAATTTACATTATGGTTTGATTTAGATATTAAGATATTCTGTTTAGGTAATGCGCTATAGATTTCTGCTATTGCTTGCTATATAATAGACTTTTTCCTATTGACCACACATGCAAATATCTAACCAGTGAGTTTTGGAGACATTTATTATTATCTGTATATGTATTTTTTCCCTTCACCCATGACAGCACCACCTGAGAGAGGGATCCGCCCCGCCAGGACAGGAACCTACTGAGACATAAGGGGCGGCACCTCTCCCCCGCTTCAGTTGGGTTCCTGTCCTGGAAGGAATCCCACTGTGGCGGTGCCTGTCATGGGCGAAGAGAAAGATAAAGACCCAGGCCCGTCCCGGCACGGGAAGAACAGGTAGCTTACCTGTAGCGCCGGCCGTCGGGTCCTGGAAGCGCAGTCCCCGGGGTCCCTGGGGCTCCGGGTTCGTGCGGGCGTGGATGGGATCCCGGTGGCTCCGGGAAGCCCCCACCGCGCGGCCCTCCCCTCGCGCACGCCGCATCTCGATCCCCGTGGTAGGGGAGAGACGCTGGCGTCTTCCGGCCGCTGACGTCAGCGGCGCTTGGAATGCTGGGTGCGCCGGCTGACGTCAGCAGAAGGCGACGGTGTAATGGCGCCGGGTGCGACGCCGGCCGGCTTTCTGAAGCGCTGGGCCGGCGGTCGCAGGGGGGAGGGGAGGAAGACGCTCACCAGGCGGAGGCATGCAATTTAAAAGGAGAAAGACAGCTGTAGATCGGCGGTGCAAGATGGAGTCCGAGCAGGAACGTTCAGCGTCCCTGCCTCCCTCACAGCCCTCTGGCAGAAAGCATGGAAGCCATTCAAGCAGCAGTCGCCCCAGCCACAGGTCGGGGCACTCCTCAAGGTCCAAAGAGCGCGGGTCAGGTGCTCCGACGCAGCCTCCAAATCCGGTACCCTTGATTACGGGTGGTGAGTGATCTTCGTGAATGTCAGCAGTATATTAATAGGGGGTTTTTCTATTGTATGCTTCACCCTGTAGGAAAGGCCCAGAAAAGCAGGAAGCAAGAAGAACAATAGGGATTGTGCTATATGTAAATCTCCCCTAGCAAGAGACTGGCAAAAAGATCTCTGTGCTTCGTGCATTCAGCGGACTATGGCGGAGGAAGCGCCTAGTTTCGCAGCCAATCTAATATCTGCCCTCAGGTCAGAAATGGAAGGCTCAATTAAGTCCTTATTGAAAAAAGGGAAAAAAAGCAGGAAGGATTTCCCTAGTTCCCCCTCAGATTCCGCATCAGTATCATCTCAGGCGGAAAAATCCTCCTCCTCAGACTCCTCAGATAGTGACACAGGGGGTAAGCCATGTTTCCCTGTAGAAGATACAGATGCCCTCCTAAAGGCCATTAGAACCACAATGGGCCTACAGGAAGAAAGGGCGGCTAAAACCCTAGAGGACGTCATGTTTGGGGGGCTTCAGGAGAGGAAAAAACGAACCTTTCCAGTAAACGCGAAAATCCAGGCGCTTATTGAGAAGGAGTGGAAAAAGCCTGAAAAATCGGGGGCCCTTCCATCCGCCTCTAAGAGACGATACCCCTTTGAATACAAGGATACGGAAATATGGGACAAAGTCCCAAAAATAGATGCAGCGGTGTCCAGGTCTTCCAAAAGGTCGGCCCTGCCCTTGGAAGACGCAGGGGTTCTTAGAGACCCGCTAGACAAAAAAGCGGACTCATATTTGAGGCACGCATGGGAAGCGACAGCAGGAGGTCTTAAGCCGGCGATAGCGGGCACCTGCACGGCACGCTCCCTCATGATCTGGCTGCAGCAGTTAGAAGAGAAGCTGGCGTCAAGGGTCCCAAGAGAGAAGATCTTATCAGACATGTATCTCTTGCACGGGGCAGCGGCTTTTCTGGCAGATACCTCGGCGGACTCTATGCGATTGACAGCCAGAGCAGCGTCACTATCAAATGCTGCTAGACGCGCGTTATGGCTTAAGGGCTGTCCGGGTGACCTTCAGTCCAAGGCCAAATTGTGCTCTCTCCCCTGCGATGGCCGATTCCTGTTCGGCAAGAACTTGGACGATATTCTGGAGAAAGCAGGCGATAAGAAAAAAGGCTTCCCCAGATTCCCTATGGATCAGAGGAGACAGCCCTTTCGGAGGGGGAGATTCAATAGAGGGCGTCCTCCCGCTGACAGAAGAAGATGGGAGGATAAAAAGAAGAAAGAATCAGGGTTTATGTTTGGTGGAGGCACCTCCACCTCCAAAAAGTCACCACAGTGACGCCAGTATTCCAGTAGGAGCGAGATTGGCACTCTTTTTCCAGGCCTGGGAAAAGATCTCCTCCAACACCTGGATTCTGAGCATCCTAAAAGAAGGCCTGAAAATCCCCTTTATTCGTCAGCCAAAATCCGTGGTCGTCATCACACCTATCAGGAAGATGACCGAAGAACAACTGGCCTTAGAAACAGAAATCCTGAGCCTGATAGACAAGCGGGTACTGTCCGAGGTGCCACGCTTACAGGAAGGAAAGGGGTTTTATTCACCCCTTTTCCTAATAAAAAAACCGGATCAGTCGTTCAGGACAATCATAAATCTCAGACGCCTCAATCTATGGATAAAGAACCCGACCTTCAAGATGGAATCAGTAACTACGGCAGTGAAGCTGCTACATCAAGATTGCTTCATGGCCGTAGTCGATTTAAAGGATGCGTATTACCACATCCCTATCCATCCAGATTACCAGAAATACCTGAGGGTAGCGCTTTATATTCAGGGCACACTAAGGCACTTTCAGTTCAGGGCTCTTCCGTTTGGCATATCCATAGCCCCGAGGGTCTTCACCAAGGTCATAGCGGAAGTGACAGCCTTTCTCCGGATTCACGATACGGTCATAATACCATACCTGGACGATTTTCTTATAGTGGGCAGTTCAGAGGACCACTGTACAGCACAGCTGACTCAGGTGATCAACATCTTGCAAGAGTTAGGGTGGATAGTCAATTTCAAAAAATCAAAATTACAACCCCTAAAGAAACAGACCTTCCTAGGATTTATACTGGACTCAGAAAGGCAAGAGTGTCTGCTCCCAGAGTCCAAGATAGAGAAAGTGCACAATCTGGCCTTGGCGGGCCGAAACCAACCATGTATGACATTAAGAAAAGCAATGTCCCTGCTAGGTACCCTAACATCCTGTATTCCGGCGGTCAGGTGGGCTCAGTTTCACACCCGGCAACTCCAGGGGGAGATACTAAGAGCACAAAGATCGCTAAGAGGGCGTTTGGAAGGAAAGCTGGAGCTTTCCTTAAAAACCAGAGACTCTCTCAACTGGTGGTTGAACGAGACAAATCTGACCTTAGGAATACCATGGGACAGACAGGCGACAGATATAATTTTAACAGATGCAAGCTCCTCGGGGTGGGGGGCACACCTAAGGGGCCTCATAGGTCAGGGTTCCTGGACACATCAAGAAAGGAAGGCATCCTCCAACCTGAGAGAACTGTGGGCAGTGGGCAAGGCCCTAAACCACTTCATTCCGCTACTCCAGGGTCGAGATGTACGCATCATGTCAGACAACAAGGTAGCAGTGGCATACATCAATCACCAAGGAGGGACAAGATCACACTCCTTAATGGAAGCAGCAACAGACATTCTGAGCAGTGCAGAGGATCACCTACACTCCGTGACAGCCCTACACATAAAAGGGGCAGAAAACATAGAGGCAGATTTCCTGAGTCGCAATACCCTGAGGCAAGGAGAATGGGCGCTAAACCGATCCATTTTTCAAAAGTTAATTCAGCTTTGGGGGGAACCGGTGATAGACCTCTTTGCAAACAAGCACAACAGGCAAACAGAAAGGTTCTGCTCTCTAAACCCAAGGGAAAACCCATGGGCAGTGGACTCATTGCACATCCAGTGGAACTTCAGACTGGCTTACGCGTTCCCCCCAGTAGCTCTGATCCCGACTGTGGTAAGAAAAATCAGAAACGATCAAGCCAGGGTGATTTTAATAGCTCCATTTTGGCCAAAAAGGCCCTGGTTCGCTCTGCTACGGAAGATGTCCCTCTCCGATCCTTGGGTTCTGCCAGAAATCCCGGACCTACTAGTTCAGGGTCCAATATTGCACGCTCAGGTCAAAGGATTCCATCTGACGGCGTGGAATTTGAAAGGTCGCTTTTAATAGATAGGGGGTTCTCCCCTGGGCTGGTGGCCACTCTGCTAAAAAGCAGGAAACCGGTGACTACTAACATCTACGGCAGAACATGGGATAAGTTCCTACAGTTCTTGGGTAAGCCGTTAGGGAAAGAACCCCCGATTAGTGACATCCTAGAGTTCTTACAATCTGGGTTGCAGATGGGGTTAGCAGTAAACACACTTAAGGTTCAGGTGTCGGCACTAGGGGCGCTCTACAATTGCAAACTGGCATCAGATAGGTGGATAGCCAGATTTATTAAATCCTGCCATAGAGCTAGGCCTATTCCAATACCTAGAATAGCCCCCTGGGATTTAAACCTGGTGTTAGAAGCCCTTACAAAAGAACCGTATGAGCCATTACATCAGCTACCCCTAAAGTTTTTGACCCTAAAAACGATCCTGTTAGTAGCCCTCACATCAGCCCGCAGGATAAGCGACTTACAGGCTCTCTCAGTAAATCCTCCTTATAGGCAAGTCTTTCAGGACAGGGTAGTGTTAAGAACAGACCCCAGTTATCTGCCCAAGGTAGTGTCAGATTTCCATCGGGGTCAGGAAATTGTTCTTCCATCCTTTTGCGAAAATCCAAAAAATCTGGGGGAGGAAAAATTCCATAGTCTGGATGTTAAAAGGGCTCTCGTAGAATATATATCTGCCACTAGCCAGTGGAGGAGGTCACAGTCCCTATTCGTAGCTTTTCAGGGTGCCAGGAAAGGCTATGGGGTTTCAAAAGGGACTATTGCTAGATGGATCAGGGAAGCCATTAGTGTAGCCTATTCAGCTAGTGGTATCCCGATTCCTGACGGCATCAAGGCTCATTCCACCAGAGCCGTGGCGACCTCCTGGGCTGAAAAGGCAGAGGTATCAATCGAACAAATTTGTAAGGCCGCTACCTGGGCCTCACCTTCAACCTTCTTTAAGCACTATAGATTAAATCTATCCTCCTCTGCTGACTTAACCTTTGGTAGAAGGGTGCTGCAAGCGGTGGTCCCTCCCTAAGGTGTTTCGAAGTCTCCAAAAATCTCTCAGGTGGTGCTGTCATGGGTGAAGGGAAAACCACCATGGTTACTTACCGGTAGCCGGTTTTTCCGGAACCCATGACAGCACCCGTACATTCCCCCCCTTTTTCACTGTATGGTGTGCACAATTAGTAGGGTGTTTTGAGTGTTGTGGTGTTGGATTAAACATGTAACTAACCGGGAAGTCCTCTCAATGCTCTGTAACCCAACTGAAGCGGGGGAGAGGTGCCGCCCCTTATGTCTCAGTAGGTTCCTGTCCTGGCGGGGCGGATCCCTCTCTCAGGTGGTGCTGTCATGGGTTCCGGAAAAACCGGCTACCGGTAAGTAACCATGGTGGTTTCATGCTGATTGACAACTTTGTTCTATTTATATGGTATTTAAAGCAGCTGGGTTTTCAATGCTATTGTGTATATTTTTATGTGATTTTTGACTTTTTAAGTGTTTTTACTGGTATCTCAGTTTGTGTTAATAAAAACTTGATCTTTATTTATGCATTATTAATTTTTGTGATCCATATGTTCATACATGTAAACCGACAGATGCACAGAACATGCTATCTTGTTCACATGCTTCAGGTTGATGCCTTATATATGGTGGTGCCCGCTATTTCAATTTTTGTCAGTAGGGGAGGTACTAAACCCTGGCGAGACAGTGGAAGGGAATCTTGTCTTGCACCATCTTGTATTCTTGCTGGGAATGTACTATATGCTGTTGACTGTTGGTGACCTAACAAAGTCTTGTATCATTAGTGTTTTGCCCATGGGGGATGGGATGAAACCCGGCTCTTGTGGTTTTTATAAAGACAACCAGGCAAATGGACAAGAGCACCCACTGACCCTCGTTTCTCCACAACTCGCAGCAGTTGTATATTAATCATTACTTAGATCATCTTATCCGGGGGAGCTACAGGGGGCTGGCGTTAGTAGACACCATCTAAGGGCTCCACAACCATGCAGGCATATAGGCATACCCAGCAGGCATAGGTGAGGCATACACAGCTGGTTTCAGATGCCACCATATCCAACCCCACCAGCTCAGCCTTGGGAAGATGACCATAGTGGATATTCAGCTATAACATGAAACAGCAACTTCAGGAGCAGTGCCAGCTTCTACAGATCGGAAACCGGGTCTCCGACACCCGGTGGGATTTGATCCAGGAGTTGATGTGTTGGAATGCCCAAAACATTGGATTTACAACAAAAACCCCACCGAGGTTATCCCAAAGGAATTAAATTGCATGCCAGATCAATGATCCAGTGGGAGTTTGGAACAGCCCAAATTCAAGATTTGTTTGTCGCATTGTGGCTCAGAGACTCAATCTGGGAGCTGGCTTGTGTAATGGAATCAGTTTTGGGAGTTCCAGTTCCCCTATCGCTAACACCTGACCTACCACCAAGGAAATCATCTACGATACAGGGACGTGCCAGTATTTAATGATTCCAGCACCAAAGTTGATGAACTCCTTCAAAGTTTTGAGACCCTGATGCTGATGCACCAGGTGATCACTGCTGATTAGGCCAAATACCTGCGGACTAGTTCGGCTTACCCGTCTGCCAGCCCAGCCAGTCAACGTCTACCTAGACGAGATTTCTGGGTCTGAGGGACGCTAGCTCTGAAATACACCAGCTGCGAAGAAAGTGATATACCCAGTCCACATCCTTTGGTGAGTTGGCCACTCTACACCAGCCTACCTCCATGGCCACATCCAGCTGATCAAGTTTGGTGACATCCAGGTATAGGGACTTTAGGACACTGAGTCTTACATCACTCTGGTAAGACAGATATTGCCCCTCCAGAACATAATTTGCCAGGCCGACAAGTAACATTTTACCTGGCTGGGGGTCAGCACTCAGAGATTCATCTGGCTCGTGTGCAGTTGGACTCTGGTAAACAGACAAGGGAGAGGTCGAAGTGGGGATTATGTATGGCCTCCCCACACCTGTTACTTTGGGGAATGACCTAGGACAAGGGCTGTCCAGCCAGTTTGTCACAGTCATCACATGCAACCAAGCCAAGCAGCACCCCAATATGGATCCTTGTGCCACCCCTTGCAAAAATAATGCACATTTCAAGCCTCCATCATCATCCTCCTGAACCAGCGACAGTGAATACACCTGACCAAACTTTAAACATTGACTGGGGGGAATAGATCGCAAAGAGACCCAACTCATGGACTCCTGTTGTGAGTTCATTTTCCCCTCCGTCACTGAGGCCTGGTGAACTCCCTATTCTAGTGAAGGAAGGTAGTGAGCCTGATTATCAGACACCTGGGACTAAAGAAGACGATTGGCTGAGTGGAGTCACTGACTGGATTTAAGGCAGCATACGCCCTTTCTGCCCTGCGGGTGATTGCTCTGTGGACTCTTGGACACCAGTCTGATTCCTGCTCTCCTAAAGCTAAGTTTTCTGTTTTGCCTTTTTGCATTTAAGATTTGTTTTTGTTTTTCTTGCTTTTTGGATTCTGCCACTCCCTGCTGGAGTGTGCAGTGTTCCGTTAGCTCTGTCTTCTGAAAGTACCTGAGTGCTGATTTAGTTTTTGAAGCTTAGTTGCTTCAGGGCCATTTTTATATCAGCTTGTTGGCTTTTGTCTCTGATAGGGTTTTGGCAGATTGCAGACAGCAGCCTTCCTATCCGTTCCTATCTAGGTAGTTTTTGGCCCCGTCTTTGCTCAGCCTGTCTTTCTGTCTGTGTAAGTGTTTTCATCTTGCTTCACCGTCATTATATGTGGGGGCTGCCTATTGCTTTGGGGTCTGCTCTGGGGCAGTTAGATTTCCCCTTTCCTTCTTTAGGCCTATGTATCTCTCCGGCTGTGTTCGAGGGGTCTAGGTCATCGTAGGAACCCCCCCGGCTACTGCTAGTTGTGTTGATAGGTTCAGGGGTCTGCAATCTGATAGTTGCCAACTTCTCTGGTTTTCTGGACTTAGCTAGCATTTCTGTTTTTGCCTCCTACGGTGACTCAATCATAACAGACTCCACCCTAGAGCTTGTCCGCAGTATGGCTGCCCGAACTGAGGAAGTAAATCAGGGGGAGGTGTATGGATGGGAGAAGGGGTTCTTATATCTGATAAAACTCACATCCTGCCAAGAGAAACTCTGGATGCATGTCCATTTGTATGTGGTATCCCAGCAGTACCGACCCCAACTCCTGCGCTTGGCCCACAATGTCACTGTAGCTGGGCACATTCAGGTCAGAAAGACCCAGGCGTGCCTGCTGCATAGTTTTTTTTTTTTTTTTTTTTTGGCCAAGTGTCACTCAAGATGTGCAGAAATACAGAGCCTCTTGTCCGGTGTCAACGGATGGGGGAGCACCCCGTCATGCCCTGCTCCAAACCATGCCATTGATAGATTAACTGTACCAGAGGTTTTCCATCGATTTAGTAGGTCCCTTAGCTATCCCCAGTGCAGCGGAAAGAGGTTCACCTCACCCTGGTCAACTTTGCCACCCGGAGGCCATTGCCCTGTCATCCATAGATGCAGAGCACGTGGTTGAAGCTCTACTTGGACATCTTTAGTCGAGTAGTGTTTCCGCAGGGGGTATACACCGACCAGGGGGCCCAGTTTCAAAGCAAACTGATTCAGACACTCTGGGAGAAACACGGAACCACCCAATGCATACTGCCCCATACTATCCTGAAACTAACAGGTTGTGTCAGTGCTTCAGCGGAATGCTCAATCAGCTCATTAGCGGATATGTGGCGTTCGAGGGGGGAGTTTGGAAGAAAAGCCTGCAGAAGCTCCTCTTCACCTTCTGGGAGGTGCCATAAGATTTTACCAGGTTCTCCCTCTTCGAATTGTTGTACGGCCAAAAAGTATGAGGCCCTTTTTGGAGCCTTTGGAGCTGACTCAAGTAAGTTAGGAGAGCAGCTTCCCCACAAGAGGTTCCCATACTAGATAATGTCAAAAAGTTTAGGGAAAAGATGAGGTACTGCACGGGAATTTAGAAGTGGCTCAGGCAATGGTGTTACATAGCAGATATTTGAAGTAACGAGCTTACCTGGGCAGCTTTCGGCATGCAGAAACAGGGGAAAAAAAGTGTGATTTCACATGAATAGTCTAAGGAAAAGGGAACATTTTCCAACTTCTTCAAATTCCAAACTTTATTCAGTGCATTTTTAAAAAATGGATCTATATTGTGATGAAAAAAAAAAAGCCATCAAAAGCAACGCGTTTTGATTGCTCTCCTGCGATTTCTAAAATCAGAGAGCTGATGTTACAACCGTACTACTAGACTCCAGATAATTTTCTGTGGACAGAAGGTCCTAGTATTGGTACTCAAAAGGAAGCTGCAAGCCATGTGGGTGGGTCCGTTCATTACCAGGAAATACGGGAATACTGACTACACTGTGGCCCTGGATCAAGCAGGTGTTCGTGAATGGACCTACCATGTCAACAGGCTAAAAGCTTATAAGGAAAGGTCTCTCTTTAGATGATCCAGATATGGACCATATCCCGAACTTATTGGTGGACTCCAAAAGAAGAATGGGGGTAACTGATGTCCTGTTGAGGTAGCGGCTTGGTCCAAGCTGCAGTTAACAAACCTGCTCGGAACATATGCACCCCCTGTTCACGAGTCGGCCTGGACGATCACCCTTGGTAGAACATCATGTCAACACCATAAAGGCAGCCACTCCACTCAACCTGCCTACTGGGTGACCCCCTCCAGTTTTTGCAATGATGAAGATTGAGGTGGATGACATGTTGAATATGTGGGTCATAGTTCCTTCCCATTGCCCATGGGCTTCCAGTGTAGTGTTGGTACCGAAAAAGGACGAGAGTACCCACTTCTGTGTGGACTATAGGCAACTCAATAAGGCTACAGTTACAGATGCCTACCACAGATCTTGAATGGATGAACTACTGAACAGGTTAAGGGGGGTCTCTGTTCATATCAACCCTCAGTCTTAGCAAGGAATACTGGCAGATCACATTCACAAAAGAGGCTTAAGACAAGTCCGCGTTAATTGCCCCTTTTTGGCCTGTATGAGTTCACCAGCATGCCATTTGGGATGAAGCATGCCTCAGCTATGGATGGTGGACCAGTTACTAGAGGGTTGGCCTTCCTGAATGACCGCTATTTTGCGCGACACCTGAAAGATCATTTTTCAGAAGATCCGACCCCACAAGTGCTGGATGGGGATGGCCAAGGTGCTATACCTGGGACATCAAGTGGGAATTGGGTGCATTCATGCAGAACAAACAAAAGTAGAAGCCATTACCCAGTGGCCCGCCCAGTAAACCAAAAAAAAGTCTACACATTGTTACTGACCGGAAATTGTCAAGTTTATCCTCAATTATAGTACAATAGCCAAGCCCCTCACTGATCTCATCACCAAGAAGTATGCCCACAACCTCCTGTGAACTTCAAAATGCGAGTTTGCTTTCCTCCAGTTGAAAAGTCAGCTAGCCCAGTGCCCAGTCCTGACTGCTCCCGACTTCCGCTGAGGCTGGTTCATTGTCCAAACGACATTGGATACAGGACAGGGAGCCATATTTGGCCTAGTGGGGGCCAAGAGTCAGGAACACCCTATATCCTTTATCTCCCAGAAGCTGTTGGACTGGGAGAGAGCATATGCTACATTAGAAAAAGAACAGCTGACTATAGTCTGGACCTTGAAAAAATTGCAGCTGTACCTCTATGGCAATGTGTTCACCGTCCTAACTGACTATAATCCCTTAAGTTGGTTAAATCGGACTGCTGGGGACAATGGACGTTTACTCAGATGGAGTTTGGTCTTACAGTCCTATAATTTTTCTGTCTAATATAAAAAGGGCCGCTATCATGGAAATGCCGATGGACTATTTAGACAAGTGGAGAAGTATTATCAGAAGCCTATTACGACTGACAGCCCCATCAACAGTGACCCACAACAGGATCTAGCAGTCTCTGGGACTAATTAAGATGAAGGAGGGATGTGACGACTCGGCCTCAATCTGGCCACTTGTGCAGGGGTGAACTATTATTAATTATGCCAGATGTACTATTCCTTTGTTCAGTAGGTCAAGGATTATGAGCCATTAAGACCTCATGTGACACTGTTCATTGCCCCTTTTTGTATGCCAGTTTATGGAATGCTTGCGGATTACAGATTGCATCCACCCCCTGCAGTGTATTAGTCTGTATCATTTGGAGAACCATTAAGCAGTCTAATTGAACTAGTGAACAATGAGGGAACAGCCATGATTATTCCCCCTCCATTTTGTGGGGCACAATGCCCTGAAATGGGAGCTGAGGGATATAAAAAGGGGCCTGCCCCTGTCACTGATGTGATTTTTCTTGACTTCAACCTAGGGACCATGGTTCCAATTGATCGATTACAGAACTGCTCCACTGCCCAACACTGAGCCCACAAATTCATTTGGAGTTCCCAGGTTGGGGCAATCTGGTCACCTGGCCACATACTACTTTGTGCTTGGTCAGCTTCCTGTTATCTCCTGTCAGTGGGTGCCTGCCAAAAGCGTGGTGCTGCTGGCTGGGGTAGTTGGCCATGGATACCCCAAATTCGCAGCGGTTCTAATTCTTGGTGAGCCAGTGGAAGGGTGAGACTGTCACTTGCACAATCTTGTATCCTTGGGAATGTACTATATGCTCTTGACTGTTGGTGACCCAGTAAAGTCTTACCAGAGTGTGGTACCCTCACCCTGTGTTGCCTGAGTAGTGTTATGCCCATGGGAAAGGAGTACAGGCGTTCAGTGGGACAAGCCCCCGGCCCATGCTGTCTTTCTAAAGACAGCCAGGCCAGCAGATGAGAATACCCACTGACCCTCATGTCTCCATAATACCCACCCCGTTAACTGCTAAGTCCAGAATGTAGAGATTTCCCTGAATAAATTAGATAATATTCTCGAGTATTTCAGACAAGAATATATAACAGCCTACTATGCTTTTTTGTTTTATAATATGCTGCCGGCAGATCAGACTGCTTGTTTGATATGACAGGTTCCCTTTACATATGTCAACAAAATCAGTTTATCTTCCCGGAGGGAAGTTCACGCTTGCCAGATTAAAGGTTTCTGCGGCGGTTCCATGTTTCTGAATGGGGCTTGCAGAAATTCATATACCTACTGCATGTGACTGTATCACTGAGGATTTCCTGCAACACATTTATAAGATATAGGCCGCATTTCATCAACGTTTTACACTAGAATTCTGGTGTAAAAAGCTTTGAATAGTTTCAAAGATCTTTGAAAAGTTTTGCATAGCTCTGCCAAAATGGGCATTGCTGGGGTGGGAAAGAGATTTGATGCTTATCTAATCCATGATGAGTTTTTTGCGCTCCTTACCTCAGAATTCTTACTCAAACGTCTGGCTTCATCATGTCTCTCAAGACCTGTATGAAAATCACTGGTCTTGATGGATTGGAGCCATAGATTTTATTTATTTTTAAAGCACTTTTTTATACTATAAACCACAGTAATAAGTGATAAGATAAATTATAGAGCATTTTATTTACTACTTTCTTCCTTTTTCACGTTTTTTTCATGTTCTTCTTTCAAAATTGGATTAGATAATTAAAGCAATGTATGTGCTTAAATAGTTCCAAAAAACCCATATGTTTAATATTTTTTTAACTATAGAAGGTGATTAAATATACGATATGTGAACCTCTTCAATAAATTAATAAATCAAAAATATATATTAATATTTTTTATTTTATTTTAATCAAATATTTGACCTGAGCAATGACCATGTTGTTTGTCTGTGAGAGGAAGGAATAATTTTCAGCTGAAATAAGGGCATAGAAATAACGTATTGGGCAATGCTCTGCCCTCTCTTTTTACAATGAAAAGCAGTTCTCACTGTTGCTTTGAGTTATAAAATTTATTTATTATCTACCATGTTAAGGTAGGGAAATGAGCATATATGCTTGAATGCCTTGCATTTCAAGGTCACCCAATCTTTTGTGGCTTAAAAAGATGAATTCATAAGCTGAGCTTGTGTTGTGAAATGACAATATTATTGGGCATGCCAGAATACATCATGCAGACATTTAATCAAAAGATGATTAAGTTATATTTCAATCTTTTCTCCTTCAGATAGTTGTAGTTAAATTTTACCTTGTTACGTGCTCCATATTTTCAAGCAGAGGCAGAAATAGCTGTACTGTGAAATAAGGGCCTGCTGCCTCTACTCAGTATTGCAGCATATGTACTTTTTACAGAGATGAGTGTCTATCATGTGTATATGTCTATGTACATGTATGTATTAAATGGCATATGGACTAAACAAATGCTGACCATATGAAGATAAATGGGTAAATATTTATCAAGTCTTCAAATTATCCTATCTGGACTAGGACTGTATACAAATCATGCCTATGTTTACTAAATATACTATATAAACACGGAGTTTAGATAGAGAGTTATGGCTGAAAGTTTTGTCACCCTTGAAATTGTTCCAGAAAATAGTCTTTCTCCCAGAAAATTATTGCAATTACGCGTTGTTATACATGCATGTTTATTTCCTTAGTGTGTATTGGAACAACACAAAAAAAAGCAAATTGGACATAATTTCCTACACAACCCCAGACAAAATTGTGTTCACCCTCAACTTAATAATTGGTTGCACACCCTTTGGAATAAGTGCAATAAATCGCTTCCTATAACCCTCAACCATCTTCTTACAACTTTCAATTGGAATTTTGGACCACTCTTCTTTCGCAAACTGCTCTCATATGTTAAGGGTGCCTTCTCGCAACAGCAATTTTAAGATCTCTCCACAGGTGTTCAATGGGAATTAGCTCTGGACTCATTGCTGGCCACTTCAGAATTCTCTAGCACTTTATTTGATTCATTTCTGGGTGCTTTTTGAAGTATGTTTGAGGTCCTTGTCCTGCTGGAAGACCCATAACCTAGGACACAAAGCTAGCTTTCTGACCCTGGGCACTACATTGCGACCCAAAATCCTTTGGTAATCTTCAGATTTCATGAAGCCTTGCACACAGTCAAAGCACCCAGTGCCAGAGGCAGAAAAACAACCACAAAGCATCTTTGAACCACCACCATATTTGATTGTAGGTAGAGTGTTCTTTTCTTTGTAGTCATTATTCCATTTTTGGTAAAGAGTAGAATGATGTGCTTTTTCCAAAAAGCTCCATCTTGGTCTCATCTGTTCACAAAACACTTTCCTTGAAGGATTTTGTATTACTCATATACATTTTGGCAAACTGACAGCTATATTTTTTATGTCTGTCAGCAGTGATGTCCTTCTGGGTCTCCTGCCATCGCATTTCATTTCATTCAAATGTTGACTAATAGTCCATGCTGACACTGAAGTACCCTGAGCCTGCAGGACAGCTTGCATTTCTTTAAAACTTGATTGGGGCTGCTAATCCGCCATCCAGACTATCTTGTGTTGCAACCTTTCATCAATTCTCTGCTATCCACAACCAGGGACATTAGCTACAGTGCCATGGTTGTAAACTTCTTGACTATGTTGTGCACTGTGGACAAAGGACCATCAAGATCTCTGAAGATGTATTTGTAACCTTGAGATTGTTGATATTGTTCAACAATTTTGGTTCTCAAGTCGTCAGACAGTTCTCTTCTTCTTTCTGCTCTTCATGTTTAGTGTGGCACACACAGACCCCCTCACAAAGATTGAGTCAATTTCTTCCCTTTTTAACTTGTTTCAGGTGTGATTTTCATATTGCCCGCACCTGTTACTTGCCACAGGTAAGTTTAAAATGAGCATCACATGTTTGAAACAAAGTTGTTTACCCACAATTTTGGAAAGGTGCCAACAATTTTGTCAGCCCATTTTGGGGGTTTGTATGAAATTTTGTCCAATTTGCCTTTTTTTCTTTTTTTTTTTTTTTTTTTTTTTTTAAATTTTTCCAAAACACAAATGGAATAAACACATCTATAACAAAATATGTGTAATTGCAATACATTTCTGGGAGAAATACTTCATTTTCTGGAACAATTTCAAGTATGTCAACACTTTCGTCCATGACTGTATACATAGTGTGTGTGTAGATAGATAAAGATAAAATTGTCAAGTTTATGCAAATATCAAAAAAAACATGGTAAATGTGTGGGCAGACAGCGTGCCCCAGCAATAAAAGCTGATCATTTTATAAAAATGTTTTAAATTTACTGAACGACTCTTGATGAGAGTAAGGGTAGTTCTTTCTATCCTATGTCCAATTGCTGGAACAATATGGGGTATTCTCAAGTAGCTTCTTGAGTAGCTAACTGCTCTGCATTCTCTTTACAGCCTGGTGGCTTAGGGGGCCTGTACCCCTCCTTGAATGATAGCTGTGATCCAAGAAATTCACCCTGCTTCTCACATTAAAGGGAATTAATATGGGCATACAGGTTATATAGACAGCTGAATAAAAGCAATCCCTGTATTTCTCATATCAGATTCCTTGTTGAGAAATTCTTTTATCACTTTATTCTTTCTCTGAATCTCTTCATTCAGCAATTTTTTATGTAAGTCCGAATATGGTGACTAATGTGAAGTGACAGCCATTAGTATTTTTGGACACCTATTGGTTTTTTTTCGTACAGGAGCATGGTCTGATCATATCACAGCTCCTGGCCGATATTACATAACCTAATGAGATTTTCTGCTGTCCATATAAATAGTAAAACTCCAGCTTCTATTTTTTTTGTTCACATATACACATTGTATAAAATGTACCCTCTGAGTTTTGTGTTTTTATTATTTATTTTTTTTTCATTACCCCCAATAGGATTATGATGCTTTCTGTTCTTCGTCATACAAAAACACCAGTGAAGTTTTGGTTTTTAAAGAACTACCTTTCTCCACGGTTTACGGTAATATTTTTTTTTCTTACTTACTGCCTTCACGATCGTTACTTTCTAGCATTTTATAAAGTGATGATCACTGTCGATAAGGTTGCTGTGACTTCTTACCGTTTTGATGTATTTTACTAATGTATTTTTGCCAGCCTCTGGAAATCCAGTCAGTCAGTTGTATACTTCCCCACCCAAGTGCCTAACAAAGTCTACATCTGCTTGTTTTTGGATCTTTCATTATGACCACTCACTACAGCAATAAATGTAGTGAAAACCATAATGCAGGGGTCCTCAAACTTTTTAAACAGGGGGCCAGATTACGGTCCCTCGGACCGTTGGAGGGCCGGAATATAGTTTAAAAAAAATTATGAATAAATTCCTGTGCACACTGCACATATCTTGTTTAGAAGTAATAAAACAAAAATAGGAACAAATACAATATTAAAAATGAAGTTAAATCATCAAACTTACCGATTTTTGGGGTTCTTCGAATATCCTACACTTCGAGTCAATTTTTTCTCTTTCTTGATATCATTGTTTCCTAGGGATTCAAAATTGCTATTAGTAAAATACCAACATATATACAGCGCTACAAAAACAATATACCAGCAATAAAACTGCCCACACAGAGACATACAGACTGCACTGCCCATCAATGCAGCCTGATCAGTGCCCATCAATGCAGCCTGATCAGTACCCAACAATGCAGCCTGATTAGTGCCCATCAATGCAGCCTGATCAGTACCCAACAATGCAGCCTGATTAGTGCCCATCAAAGCAGCCTGATTAGTGCCCATCAAAGCAGCCTGATCAGTGCCCATCAAAGCAGCCTGATCAGTGCCCATCAGCGCAGCCTGATCAGTGCCCATCAATGCAGCCTGATCAGTGCCTATCAATGCAGCCTCACCAGTGCCCATATTGGTGGAACTCCACTTTTACCTCAGGCTCAGACTGGTGTGGTGCAAGAATCCCCAATAGGCAGCATGGGTCCCTAAAAGGCAGGTAAATGTACCCAATAGGCAGCATACGTCTCCAATAGGCAGGTAAATGTCCCCAATAGGCAGCATAGGTCCCCAATAGGCAGGTAAATGTCCCCAATAGGCAGCACAGGTCCCCAAAAGGCAGGTAAATGTCCCCAATAGGCAGCACAGGTCCCCAAAAGGCAGGTAAATGTCCCCAATAGGCAGCACAGGTCCCCAAAAGGCAGGTAAATGTCCCCAATAGGCAGCACAGGTCCCCATTAGGCAGGTAAATGTCCCCAATAGGCAGCACAGGTCCCCAAAAGGCAGGTAAATGTCCCCAATAGGCAGCACAGGTCCCCAAAAGGCAGGTAAATGTCCCCAATAGGCAGCACAGGTCCCCAATAGGCAGGTAAATGTCCCCAATAGGCAGCACATGTCTCCATTAGGCAGGCAAATGTCCCCATTAGGCAGGTAAATGTCCCCAATAGGCAGGTAAATGTCCCCAATAGGCAGCACAGGTCCCCAATAGGCAGGTAAAGGTCCCCATTAGGCAGCACAGGTCCCCATTAGGCAGCTAAATGTCCCCATTAGGCAGCACAGGTCCCCAATAGGCAGATAAATGTCCCCAATAGGCAGGTAAATGTCCCCATTAGGCAGCACAGGTCCCCATTAGGCAGCACAGGTCCCCAATAGGCAGGTAAATGTCCCCAATAGGCAGCACAGGTCCCCAATAGGCAAGTAAATGTCCCCAATAGGTAGCACAGGTCCCCAATAGGCAGGTAAATGTCCCCAATAGGTAGCACAGGTCCCCAATAGGAAGGTAAATGTCCTCAATAGGCAGGTACAGGTCCCCACTAGGCAGAACAATGTCCCCACTAGGCAGGAAAATATCCCCAATAGGTAGCACAGGTCCCCACTAGGCAGGAAAATATCCCCAATAGGTAGCACAGGTCCCCACTAGGCAGGAAAATGTCCCCAATAGGTAGCACAGGTCCCCACTAGGCAGGAAAATGTCCCCAATAGGTAGCACAGGTCCCCACTAGGCAGAAAAATGTCCCCAATAGGTAGCACAGGTCCCCACTAGGCAGAAAAATGTCCCCATTAGGCAGCACAGGTCCCCATTAGGCAGCACAGGTCCCCATTAGGCAGCACAGGTCCCCATTAGGCAGCACAGGTCCCCATTAGGCAGCACAGGTCCCCACTAGGCAGCACAGGTCCCCACTAGGCAGCACAGGTCCCCATTAGGCAGCACAGGTCCCCAATATGCAGCACAGGTCCCCAATAGGCAGGTAAATGTCCCCAATAGGTAGCACAGGTCCCCAATAGGTAGCACAGGTCCCCAATAGGAAGGTAAATGTCCTCAATAGGCAGGTACAGGTCCCCACTAGGCAGGAAAATATCCCCAATAGGTAGCACAGGTCCCCACTAGGCAGGAAAATATCCCCAATAGGTAGCACAGGTCCCCACTAGGCAGGAAAATGTCCCCACTAGGCAGAACAATGTCCCCACTAGGCAGAACAATGTCCCCACTAGGCAGAACAATGTCCCCACTAGGCAGAACAATGTCCCCACTAGGCAGAACAATGTCCCCACTAGGCAGAACAATGTCCCCACTAGGCAGAACAATGTCCCCACTAGGCAGAACAATGTCCCCGCTAGGCAGAACAATGTCCCCGCTAGGCAGAACAATGTCCCCGCTAGGCAGAACAATGTCCCCGCTAGGCAGAACAATGTCCCCGCTAGGCACAGCAATGTCCCCGCTAGGCAGAACAATGTCCCCAATAGGACCCGGCATTAAAAAAATAAAAAATAAAAAAAAAAAGTACTCACCTATGTCCCCGCGCTGCTCTGAAGAGGCGCCCGCTCGTCTCCGTCTTCTTCCGGCACAGGCCCAGGCGGCGTGACATCATCAGACCGCGCAGGCGGCGTGATGACAATCACGTCGTCTCTGTGCACTGTGCTGTGGGAGGGCTGCGCAAAGCCTTTCCTCGGCGCCTCGTCCCGCCCGCAATTACACGGCCCGCCGGCACTGAACTGCAGTGCAGTTCAAGAGCTCAAAGTCGGCCTGGCAGGGGGTCGGATAAAAGTCTTTGGAGGGCCGCATGCGGCCCGCGGGCCGTAGTTTGAGGACCCCTGCCATAATGGTTTCTCACTTCTGTAGTATATTTTTTCCATATCAGAGAGCACAATAACCCCAGATTTTGTTGTCAGTGTGCATGTTTCGCACTGTTTCCTTGACAGTGTTTTTACATAAATAAGTAGTGATTCAATATTATACTTGCTTTATAGCTAGCCACACATGAACATGCATTAGAAATATAATTTATGTAGCTGAATGTTCGTCTTTTTCTGTGTCTGCAGGAAATCATACCAGACATGGCCCAGGAGTATGGCTTCCAGTATGAGTTAGTCCAGTACAAGTGGCCTCGATGGTTGCACCAACAGACTGAAAAACAGCGAATTATTTGGGGTTACAAAATCCTCTTCCTTGATGTTCTATTCCCACTTGCTGTAGACAAAATAATCTTTGTTGATGCTGACCAGGTACAGTGTGTGAAATTAAGCATGTCTTTCTAACAGAATCAGGTGCCAACTTGCAGGCTTTGCTCAGACAGTACTGTGAAAACCGATTTTATTCTTAACCCAAATATCAAGCTTAGTGGCAAACAGAGTGAGATTGTGAATCCATCTCAGGTAATTATGTGAACATTCTTTTAATCCCAGAGGGATTTTAGAAGCTCATTACCTTCTCTCACCGGTCTTTGCCGAATATCCTTGCAGACGGCTTTCGTCGCTGCATTTTCTATTCCTCCTCCTTTGTTCTTATAAGTCGAGGATGTTCAGTGTTTAAATGATCAGTGTCTTGCCTGTAGCTCCCAAGGAAAGGAAACTGAGCTTGCGTTTAATGAGAAAATCGGAAGAACGAATGCTTCACAGATCCTTACAAATCCAAGCTAGGCCCTGGAGTTGAGACATATTTAATCCGAATATTGACAGTTTGAATCCAAGCACATCCTTAAATAGTTTATTTGGAAAATGTTACTTTAACCACTTTTTGCCCTGAATTTTTTCCATGTATATGGATCAATTGATTTTGTGATATTTTTGAACTTGTATACTTGGACCCACTATGTCTCGCATCTTGAATTGCATGTAAGAAAAATAGAAAACATTAACAAGCCATAGTTAGTCACAACGTATTCTGTGGCCTTGTCTTGAAATCTAATTTTCTCAAAAGGTAGTCTGAATGTAGCAAAAACCGGAGGCAAACTGATAATTTTCTAATCAGCCTTTTTTTTTAATTAAGGCCAGATTCATTAAAGCGTTTACAGCACAAATCTGCTTTGAAAAATTACGCTATTTTTGTGGTGTTGTGCAAGAATTTTGTGACTTTTGTAATTTTTTTTACCAGTATCTCCCCAATTGGCTAAGTGAAGGTGTCACACCACAGTGTCTTATTCATGGCTTACTAAGGTGTTCCTTATGCCAGAAAACTTCTGTCCCTGATTGGTGTAAGAATTTTGGCATGGCACATGACCCCAACACGCTCCCTCAAGACAGGCATGAACATCACCAGTCTTTATGAATTGCGGGCCTAAGAGCTGATACTTGACACCAATTTTTGCTGCTATTGACTGACGATGCACTATGGTTTTAGGACACTTCCCACATCCCAATCATGGAGAACTTCAATGCAAGCTACAGCAACTAATCGATGTTGCAGCATTAGTTGATATCATGTCACTGTGTCTTCCTAAATCCTTCTAATCTTGAGAAATTACAAGTATTGACAGTATTTGTATTGCATCACTAATTTCTTTCATTTTGGGGTTACGTGGGCTTTTTATAGTTCCAGAAACTACATTGTGGTGATTGGTGCTTGTGTGTTTTTATCAGTATTTAGATGAGGAGGTAGGGGAGAGGGGGATGGTTGGAGCTCTTCACGCTGGTAGTATAGTTGGATCTGTTGCTTTAATTAGAAACCAGTGGGTGCCATACCTGCTGGTGATTGCAGCTGACAGAGAAAAAAACGAGAGTAGTTTCCGGCACAACCAACTGAATAACAAATAGAAGTTTCTTGAATCAAGTTAAAAGTCCATAAAAGTTAGTACGCCGGAAACGCGTATGGTGTTGAGGTTTTTTACTTCTGTGGACTTTAACTTGATTCAATGAACTTAGATTTTGATGGTAAATATTTTGACTACCCTTTTTGTATCGCTATGTGATTGTTTTTTTATTTGCTTGTATCCAGATAGTAAGGACGGATTTGAAACAATTACGAGACTTTGACCTTGGAGGTGCACCCTATGGTTACACCCCATTTTGTGACAGTCGAAAGGAGATGGATGGGTATCGCTTCTGGAAGTCTGGGTATTGGGCATCGCATCTTGGACATCGAAAATACCATATCAGGTTAGCAAATATGATTGGTTAATATCCATTATTGAATACTGAAAAAATTTCTGTGGACCTTATCTACCGCATTGTAACCATGTGATTTTCTGTTTTGCAGTGCTTTATTTGTAGTGGACCTTAAAAAGTTCAGAAAAATTGCTGCAGGCGACAGGCTCAGAGGACAGTATCAGGCACTAAGTCAGGATCCAAACAGTTTGTCAAATTTGGATCAGGTAAGCATTTTTAATATAGGTACTTTTACCATCATATAAGGATAATGCTACAGATTTTAATACTTATTTTGTGTTTGTAATCTTTGTAGTTATTTCTTGTTAACCCCTTCACAACCTTAGACGTATCCATACGTCCAGATTGGGAAGTAGTTCCCAACCTGGGATGTATGGATACGTCCAGGCGACTTTGCGTGCACATAAGCTAGGCTCACGATTGCCTCCGGGTGTTCAGCTGGCAAGACAACTGACACCTGGCACTCATTGCCAGGAATGTTGCGGGGACCTCTTCCGGCAGTTTAAGCCTCTGAATGCTGCGATCGATATCGATTGCAGCATTTAGAAGGCTGCTCTCCGATCGATGCCCCGACATCACGAGGGGCCAATTGTTGCCATGGTGACCTGATGTCGTCATGACAACTTCCAGATCACCATGGCTAGTAAATTAGTTAGATCATGCGCAGTACATGATCTAACGAACTTGTGTGTCAGTGCAGCACTTAGTTATAAAGCATAGCAATTCTCCTGCATTGCTATACCTTATTACTGCAATCAGAGTTCTGAAAGTAAAATTCCCATAGTAGTACTAAGTAGAAAAGTAAAAAAAAAAATTGTAAAAATATTTATTTTAAATCACAAAATAATAAAAAAAAAAAAAAGTTCTAGCTCTCAGAATAAAGCGATGCAAAAATAATTATTTTTTCTATAAAATAGTTTTTATTGTGTAAAAGCGTCAAAACATTAAAGAACGATATAATTGTGGTATTGCTGTAATCGTACTGACCCAAAGAATAAAGCTGCCTTATCAATTTTACCACAAGCAGAATGCCATTAAAAATATCAATTACTGTTTTTTGTTCATTCTGCCTCCCAAAAATCGGAATAGATGGCGATCAAAAAATGCCCAAAAATGTCAAAAAACAAGCCCTCACATGACTGTCAGCCTATATAGGCTAATATAGAAAAATTATTGCTATCAAAACATGGCAATGCAAAAACTTTTTTTTTTTTTTTTTTTTTTGCAAGAAAAGCATCTTTTAGTGTGTGACAGCAGCCAAACATATAAAAAAATACATCTGTTATCGCTGTAATCACACCGACCCGGAGAATAAAGTCGTCTAATCACTTATACCGCATGAGGAACAGCGTAAAAAATTCATAAAACAAATTCCTGACCTGTTCATTTGATCATTCTGCCTACCAAAGATCGCAGTAAGGCTCGGCTCACATTTATCCTGTGCTCTTCACTGAGCGCTTACACCAGGGTAGACTTCTTAAATACGTAATTCAGACAGAACCTACAACGGAAGATTCCCTACATTGAGTCAGATGGAGCAACTGTTGACGCCGTCTGGCCTGTGATTCGTTGGTGTCAGTCTTTTTAGGATTGCATAAAAGTGCTGTTGGCCACAGTTTTGTGCACCTCTGAAAAGGACACCGCTGAACAGAGGCCAGACTGAGTGCAGAGTAACTCTGCTGCCTCATTCTAATGAATGGATCCCTTGGGGGTTTCATCTCAATCAAGTCATTCGGAGATTTAGTTGGAAACCCCAATATAAGTGCTTAGCATAGAGCGTCGGATAAATGTGATTTTTAAATGTTATGTAAAATGTTTCTAATAAAAACTTCAACTCAAGCCACAAAAAAACAAGTCCCCACTCAGGTCCATCATCTGCTAATGGAAATATAGTGGGCTTCCAATTTACTTGTAGTACAAAAGCTCGGGAAAAGCACTATAGATCCATGCCCTCCAAAAGAAATCCAGCGCATTCTGTACACCCAATTATTCCAAATACCCTTCTCCCTTCTAAGACTCACAGTGTACCTAAACCCCATTTAGCGTCCACATACTTGTCATTTCTGTAGTGATGAGAGCCCACCTAATTTACAGGTGCGTGTCTCCAGAAGCACGAACTGGGCTTAACGTAATGGGCTGGACACTACTATGTATGGGCACTGCAATATCGCATTTGCCATTTTCACTCCACAACATCCACTGCTGCTTATTACTGGAAAACACCCATGGAGTCAAAATCTTCACTACACTTACTGTATATATAAATTCACAAAGGGGCATAATTTCCAATATGGGGTCACTTGAGAAAACTTCACTTCATCCAGAAAACAGACGATTTAATTTTAATGTACATACAGTTTTCATCCGTGTGCCATACGTGTGTCCGTTCTTTTAATTCTGTGTTGACATCTGTGTTCTCTCCGTGTGATATTGATGTGCAATCTGTTTTCATATCTACACTAAAAAATGTACATGATGAAAAATGGTTTCTTAGGTTTATAACAGAAATGTATCCATAAAAATTGGGTGCCATTTGGTTGTTCCATGTGAGATCGGTTTTGTTTTTTACGCACCCATCGACTTGAATGGGTGAGTTTCATCTGAGACTCGAAAGAAAGTAGTGCATTCTGCGTTTTTTTTATTCTCACGGACATTCCAACCAAGGAAAAAAATCGTTCACCTGAACAGTATTATGAAATAATATGGGTTTGTGTGCGATCTGAGTGCTTACCAATCAAAAATCGGACAGCACACATCCGATTTATACCCTCAACTGCAAGAGTGCTGAGGGAAAGCAGTACAAGCATGAAGCTGAGCTAGTGGCAGGCAGCAGGAAAGGACATTTTACATGGTAAAAGTCTGAAACTATGAGTAGGTTGCAAACTTAATTTCAAAGGGTCTGAAAATATATGAAGGCATGAAAATGACAGTCTGAAACTTGGTGAAACCTCATTTTAACTGAAGGTAACCACTAATGTATATAAAAATATTTTGTGCCTAAGGTGTCCATAGATGGATATAAGGCATTTCTGACACCACTGTCATTCTTTTCAGTCTTTGGACAAAATCTATAAGAATTATATTCTGTGTTTTTTTTTTTTTTCTGAATATGAGAAAGTATATTGCATCTATTTCCTATAATGTACAGTTAGGTCCATATATATTTGGACAGAGACAACATTTTTCTAATTTTGGTTCTAGACATTACCATAATGAATTTTAAACAAAACAATTCAGATGCAGTTGAAGTTCAGACTTTCAGCTTTCATTTGAGGGTATCCACATTAAAATTGGATGAAGGGTTTAGGAGTTTCAGCTCCTTAACATGTGCCACCCTGTTTTTAAAGGGACCAAAAGTAATCGGACAATTGACTCCAAGGCTATTTCATGGACAGGTGTGGGCAATCCCTTCGTTATGTCATTCTCAATTAAGCAGATAAAAGGCCTGGAGTTGACGTGAGGTGTTTGCATTTGGAAGGTTTTGCTGTGAAGGAAGCACATGAGGTCAAAGGAGCTCTCCATGCTGGTGAAATAAGCCATCCTTAAGCTGCAAAAACAGAAAAAACCCATCCGAGAAATTGCTACAACATTAGGAGTGGCAAAATCTACAGTTTGGTACATCCTGAGAAAGAAAGAAAGCAATGGTAAACTCATCAATGCAAAAAGATCTGGGCGCCCACGGAAGACAACAGTGGTGGATGATCGCAGAATAATCTCCATGGTGAAGAGAAACCCCTTCACAACAGCCAACCAAGTGAACAACACTCTCCAGGAGGTAGGCGTATCAATATCCAAATCTACCATAAAGAGAAGACTGCATGAAAGTAAATACAGAGGGTTCACTGCACGGTGCAAGCCACTCATAAGCATCAAGAATCAAAAGGCTAGACTGGACTTTGCTAAAAAAAAAATCTAAAAAAGTCAGCACAGTTCTGGAAGAACATTCTTTGGACAGATGAAACCAAGATCAACCTCTACCAGAATGATGGAAAGAGAAAAGAATGGCGAAGACGTGGTACAGCTCATGATCCAATGCATACCACAGCATCTGTAAAACACGGAGGCAGTGTGTTGGCTTGGGCATGCATGGCTGGCAGTGGCACTGGGTCACTAGTGTTTATTGATGATGTGACACAGGACAGAAGCAGCCGAATGAATTCTGAGGTATTCAGAGCCATACTGTGTGCTCAGATCCAGCCAAATGCAGACAAACTGATTTGGTCGTTGTTTCATACTACAGATGGACAATGACCCAAAACATAAAGCCAAAGCAACCAAGGAGTTTATTAAAGCAAAGAAGTGGAATATTCTTGAATGGCCAAGTCAGTCACCTGATCTCAACCCAATTGAGCATGCATTTCACTTGTTAAAGACTAAACTTCAGACAGAAAGACCCACAAACAGCAACTGAAAACCACCGCAGTGAAGGCCTGGCAGAGCATCAAAAAGGAGGAAACACAGCGTCTGGTATCCATGAGTTCAAGACTTCAGGCAGTCATTGCCAACAAAGGGTTTTCAATCAAGTGCTAGAAATGAACATTTTATTTACAATTATTTAATCTGTCCAGTTACTTTTGGTCCCTTTTAAAAACAGGGTGGCACATGTTAAGGAGCTGAAACTCCTAAACCCTTCATCCAATTTTAATGTGGATACCCTCAAATGAAAGCTGAAAGTCTGAACGTAAACTGCATCTGAATTGTTTTGTTTAAAATTCATTGTGATAATGTCTAGAACCAAAATTAGAAAAATGTTGTCTCTGTCCAAATATATATGGACCTAACTGTATGTGTTACAGTTTAAGCATATAGTATAGGTTTTTGACACTGGTCAAAAGAAATGGCAATAAACTCATACAAAAAAAACTAAAACCTCTACCAATGGGCTGGAAAATAACCATGTAAAGGTTGTTATTGCTGTTTAAGCTACCTCTACATCACGGATTGTATTTTTTTAACCTCTTCACACACACTGATGTATATCACAGGGTGCGGCAAAGCCTGAAGAGGATGTGGCTATGTCTTCCCTTCCTTTCATGGCAACCGCTGTGATTTTTTTCAGAGTAATTTGCATGCGCGGAGGGGAGAAGATAGTGACTCGTGCTTGAGCGCTGATGTCACTTCCGGGGGATGTGGCCTAGTAGCGGAAGATATGAAAAAGGATACCGAAGGAAGCACCCTTCAGTGTTCTAAGAGGTGCATGCCCTGTACCGTTCCTTGCTTGCTGATTGGAAGAAAAAAGCCGAGCCAGGGATCCTGTTGAGGAATTGGCATCTCTGGACATGGACAGACCATTAGAAAGGTTATATTCAGATGTTTTGTCTTCCTCCTCCTCCTCAGATGATATGGCTAAATTGGTAAAGGTGGTTAGGACCACAATCAAAATTGAGGATGTTAAGGAGCCCAAAACTAGACAGGATATGGTGTTTGGGGGTTTGCAGGAGAGAAAGTAGAATTGCTTTTCAGTGCATAAAAACGTGTTCACTGATAAAGGAGTGAAAGAAGCCTGATAAAAAGGGCTTCATTCCGGAGGAAGTTAAAAAAAATATTTGCGTGTTGAGAAAAGAACCCCAAAATCGATGAGGCCATTTCACATGTATTCTGCAAATCATATTTGCCCTTTAACACGGGCCTCCTGAAATATTTTTGTTAGATAAAAAGGCAGAACGTTTTTTCAAAAGGGTCTAGGAGTTGGGGATAACGGTGTTTAAACCAAACATTGCAGCAACATGCACTGCAAGATTTCTAATTGTATGGTTAAACCAGCAGCAATCCAGATGAAAAATAAATGTCCGCGGATTCAGATTTTAGCCAGTTTTACAACCAATGAAAAAGAGGCTGATTTTTAAGCAGACACCTCCGCAGGGGCAGTAAGGCTTACGACCCATTTGTGCTGTTTATATAACTCTGCTTGCCGGGTTCTTTGGTTGAAAAATTGTTCAGGGGATCTTCAATCAAGAAGTAGGCTGTGCAGCATTCCATATCAGAGAGAATTTATTTTTGGACTAGTACTGGATCAGATCCTGGTAAAAACAAATACCAGGACTAATAATAATAATAATCTTTATTTATATAACGCCAATATATTCCACAGCGCTTTACAATTCAACAGTTCATATACTGTACAAATCATAAGTAACAACGTTAAAGATAATACAATAATTAAAGCAAGGATTATGTCGACCCTGCTCGTACGAGCTTACAATCTACAATGAGGTGTGGGGAAAGGGTTCCCAGCTAATTCCTTTCAGAGTACTTTACTGCTGATTGCCCCCACCAGGGCTGTGGAGTCGGTAAGCCACAGTTGCGACTCCAACTCCGACTCCTGGATTTTGTCAGGCTCCGACTCCGGCTCCGACTCCTTCATAAATGGCCAATTCATAACAACAAATTTACTGTTGTAAAATATTAAACATCGCGCTTATTCAGTTTCTCACCATCATATAAGTAATCAGACCACTTAGAGCAAAAACTACATTTATTAGAATACAATTAGAATATAGCAAATAACTTTTATAAACTTTTATAAACTGTAAGTAAATATGCAATAAACACTTTTATGCAGTTAATAAGAAGAAATCTATAAATTTGTCCTCAGAAAAAGTATTGCCTCTGTCAGATCCTCCTTCATGGATGCCCTCAAATCTGATCTAATTATTGTGAGAGCAGAGAACAACCTCTCTACACTAACTTGTGTTGGTGGCAAAGCAGTAACCACTCGGGCAACATCTCTGACAATGTCAGGATACAGAGGAATCGCTTGTTGCACTGCTATTTTTGATGAACGGTCAAATTTCTCAATTTCTTTTAGTGCACATGAAAAATTCTGCTGAAATGTACTGGCTGTGTTCCTTGATGGGGATGACTCTTCTATGCGGGAACGCTTTGCACGGTCCTCGTGATCCAAATATTTTTCGAAATTAAATTCTTCATCAGTTGATGATGAGGGTGAAGATGTGGCAGGACGACCAAATTCTTCTTGTTCCTCCTGACTGTTCTGCAACCCTTTCATCCTTACTGCTATTTCAAACAGAGCTTCTTTTCCTTTACTTAGCTGTTGATCATCTAGAAGAATCCGATGCATTGGGTCTACATAAACAGCTGCCAAAAGGATGTTATTTTGTAATAGTAGCTCCTCTCTCCGTTTCATTAATGTAGCAATGCCACTTGCAATTAACCCTCCTCTTTGGGACAGGCGAAACATCAGGTTCTTCCACTCCTTTAAGAAAATACCTGGAGTTAAGTCCTCTGCTTGTAATTTTTTAGTCACTGTAAATGGGTGCTCTAGCAATTTTTCCAGCTCAGTCACCTGATTCCACTGACTTTCATTTAGCGTCAGTTGAGGGTTAGCCATGTCTACAAGAAAGGTTTTCAGTTCAACCAAGCGCTGAATCATTAAGTAAGTACTGCCCCATCGTGTGGCTTGATCAATAATTGCCCCTTTTCCAGCACGTCTCTTCAAAATTGAGTCAACTTTAGGGGTTCTGGCAACAGTAGCCAATTTTCTCACCTTGCCAATCAGGGCAGCAGCATGTCCTTCTTGCAGACTGTCTCTTATAGCCAGCTGTAGCGTATGCACAACACAGCGCATGTGATGAATGAAAGAACATATTGACACAGTTTCAACAAGATCATCTAAACTATCATGTTGCTGTTCATCTGAAGCAACTTCAGTTTGCTCCTCAGTTACAATACTGTGTTCCTCTATTTCAAACATTTCTGTGTCTGAGGACCCAGAATGTTCTTCTAGCTGCTGGTCACCATCATTACTCTCATTCATTAGCTTAATAGTACTTATCATATTTGAAGCATTGTCAGTTACGACAGAAAGAACTTGCTCTTTTTTAAGTTCATTGCAGAACCTTTTCCACCAAGACCTGGAGAAACTCACTGGTGTGATGAGCTTTGGTGTCTTTTACTGCCAATGTCTTGGTAACTATTTCATTTTTGTCACAAACAAATCGGACATTGATGGCAAAATAGTTCACTCTGTGACGTGTGCAGGCATCCATTTTAAGAAACAGAAAGCGTCCCTTGAGAGTTTTTTTAAGTTCTTCCTTTTGTTTAAAAGCTTCTTCGATTACTAATTTTCTAATACTCTCTCTCTCCAGAGAAACACCAAGCTTGCGGGCCATTTCCCCATTCAGACACATAAAAGCTGGTCGTGAAAATAATGAAATAGGCACACTATCCTTTACAACAAGCTCTATGATCTGTTTTTTAAATGTATCTACTGTCATTGTCACAGTAACTTTGTCACTGACAAAATATCTTGCAACTGATGGCTGCAAAGTTCTCTGCTCCTTTGTTTGGCTGGAAGAGCTGGGCACTGGTTCATTGGTTTGGATGCAGTCTTTCTCATCCACTGCTTTCAGTACTTCTGGATGAAAGCGCTGTAAATGTCTCTTTAGATTAGAACCTCTGGTAGGAGCATTTTTATCTTTGCCTGAATATGCACTCATCTTGGCTTCACAGCATTTGTTTTCGTCTGGATCATTTGTCATACACTGACAGACCTAATGTTTTCTATCTTGAGTGATGGTGAAATGTTAAAATACAGCTGATTTAATGTGATGCTTCTTTGACATTCTCAGGTTTTTAATTCTGCATTCACAATCCAAATGACAATTGTTTTTCCTAAAAACAATTGTACAAAATTATTGCCAGGTCGTACAACTGATATAGTGGTCAGTAATAATGTTATTATTCCTCATGTACTCAGTTAACTGATGCAAAGTTTGTTGAAAGGATAATACTTCTTACAGTCTTCCTCTTCTGAGTAGCAGGCAGCTGTGAGATGCTTGGAAGACGCACACCTAGTATGATCTAGTCTAGAGGAGGAGCTTTACTACTAAGAATTTGCAACACATTTTCACTTTCAGTTTCATACATTGTAAGTAGGGGGGTTGGGGCAGCATGAGGTTAACCAAGTATAAGATTAGATAAGGGCAGTGGAGAAGAGTGACACAGAAGAAGTAAGAAATGTCTCTATCTCCAGCAGAACTGCTTATCACTGTTGTTCATAGTTTGATAGAACATATATATTTGAGTAACATTTATAAAATTCATATGAAAGTTCAATTATGAAATATTAATACATTTTTTTTTAAAGCAGGAGTCTGTACATTTCTACCGACTCCGACTCCAACCAAAACTAACTCCGACTCCACGACTCCGACTCCACAGCCCTGGCCCCCACCCCCCCAAAAAAAGGCTGAAAAGGTTTCTTCCTGTCTGGTTAATAATCTCTATCTCAAGAAACAAGTTTTAAATACCGTAGGTCAGGGTTTGAAACTGAATTCACCTCCCAGCCTTCTGAAAGATTTAGTTACAGAAATCCATTCCTCAAAAGCAGGGCAACAGGCCTTAGAACAGGAAGTCTTGTCCTTGGTGCAGAAGGGAGTCCTTACTCGGGTTCAGAATCAGAAAAACGGGAATCCTCTCTCTTTACAGAAAAAAACAGACCACTCCTTCAGAACTGTTGTGAACCGAAAAGATTTAAATCGCTGTTTTAAGGGTCAAACGTTTCAAAAGGGAATCAATGAGAATAATGGTAAAACTTATATTTCCAAAATGCTACTTGGCAACATTAGATTTCAGTCTCTTCCCTTCGGGGTTGTCCATGACCCCAAGAGTGATCACAAAGTGTGTGAGTATGTGTGTGTGTATATGTGTATGTGTGTATATATATATATATATATATATATATATATATATATATATATATATATATATATATATATATATATATATATATATGTCACATCTTAGTGGTCTTTATAAATGTTAATACCGGTAATTGTTTATTATTTATATTATGATTATTTAATTGCTTTGCACAGGACCTACCCAACAACATGATTCATCAAGTGGCAATAAAATCTCTACCGCAAGAGTGGCTGTGGTGTGAGACCTGGTGTGATGACAAGTCCAAGGAAAAAGCCAAGACCATAGATCTGGTAGGTAGCTGGGAAAAATAGTAGTATTTTCTGTGAATTTGCAAAACCCAAATTTTGTGACTGTGTTTAGCTCTACAGAAACTGGGATGGTGTGTGATAGTACAGTACATTACTTGGCTGCTCATTGTTTCAGTAGGTACAATCTAATAGTACATTGGTTGCTGGAGTCCTTGCTGATAAAAGGGACAACTGTCATTTCTTGATATTTGTGTATTTTACAGACCAGGTTTTCAGTGTGTGGAAAGAAATCCCTACTGACATCCAAAGTCTTTGTTGCAGTTTTATTTACATCACAAAATACAAACTTGTGCACTTATTAGTATCGCTGTAAGCAGGTCTGGACTGGGACTGAAATTCAGCCCTGGCATTTGAAATCACACAGGTTCATGCGGTCCCCGTCTCCAAGCACCAGATGGTGATATATTACTAATATTACCCTGGATGGAGGAAATCAAGATTTACTACAAGACCAATATTTCTGATGGTATCCATGGCCTGCTGGGGTAATTGACGGAGTCAGCGACTTTGTTCTCCGTCTCAACTATTAACAGTATGGGTGTCTTGAGAACACTGCTCGTGGGCCGCCTTGTCTGCTATATTGTTAACAGAATCAGACAGGCCCTTCTGGCATTTGCCCGAGTTGCCAGATGGCCAGTCGGGCCCTGGCTGTAAGTAAACAAAATATATTGGGTCATCTCTAAACTGCAATTCTCTAACGCAGTTTTCCCCACCCAACCAGTATAATGCATCCTTGGTTGCCCTCATAGATAACTGTTGGTTGAGATAATGGCTTGCCAAAATCTTCCAAAAGTTGTTTCAGCCAAATTACTTCTTGACTTGCATAAGCAGCAGACATGCAGTATATTCTGCTTCTGTAGAAGATAATGCGACTGACACTTGTTTTCTGCTGGACCAAAAATTTGAATTTTCTCCTAACTTGAATAAGTAACCTACAATACGTTGTAGGTAGATTCACAACAAACAACATACTTCTTCCACTTTTGCAGAGAGTACGGTTCTTTCCCTCTGCAATGTCATTTTGTTCTGGGTTGTATGGAATGGTAGTCTGGAACACAATTCCATCCTTTTTCAAAATGGTTTTTACCTTACCACTTGTTTATTTGGTTCCATTATCTGCACGCAGGGCTTTTGGCATTCTTCCAAATTTGTTAAACTGCATTGACATTGATCCACTCAATGCCGACTTTTATTCCCCATTGACTTACATTGGGGTCGGGTTTCGGACGAAACTCCGACTTTTTTTGCCCTAGTCGGACCAGTTTCATCTGAAACAAATTTTGTTTCAGTTGAGTTTAACGAAACCCGATCCGACCAAAGTCGCTCAACTCTACGCCCATGATGTAAACCCTCCCAGAAAATGAATGAGATGAGCCTCTGCGTTATTAAGCCTGTCAGGGAGCAACCAATATTTTAAATATCGTAACTGGCCAGCCAGATAGTACAAAAAAAATCAGGTACCGCATAACCACCCTGCCTTTTGGGCCTTTGCAGGGTACCAATACCCACTTAAGGCCTAGATGAGCACCATATAAACGCTGCTATCAAGCTATGCATTTTCTTAAAGTAACCCTTGGGGACTTTAATTGACCTGTGTTCCAACATATATAGACACTTTGGAAGGATTATCATTTTAATTAATCCAATTCTGCCTGCTACAGACAGTGGGAGTCGGGACCATAGTTCAAACTTTTTTCTCATCATATCCTCAAGGGTGTATATATTGTCTTCAAGGTTTTTAACCCCTTACTGCCATGTGACATACTATCCCGTCCATGTGCCCTGGGACTTAATTCCCAGGGACGGGATAGAACGTCACAGCGATCAGCGGCGCCCACGTGGTGAGCGCCGCTGATCGCGGCCGGGTGTCAGCTGATTATCACAGCTGACACCTGGCACAATGTGTCAGGGGCGGTCACGGACCGCCCCCGACACGTTATCCCCTTGCACATCACGATCGCGGTGTACCGGGGGTTAAAGGGAAGCATCGGCAGGGAGGGGGCTCCCTCCGTGCTTCCCTGAGCCCCCCACAGCAGCGCAATGTGCAGCGCTGCAGCGGGGGTCTCCTTCCCTGCAGGTCTCCGAATCCAAGATGACGACTGGGTCCTTCGGGGGGCCTGCAGGGAGCTGGCTTCCTCAGTGCCTGCAAAGCGCAGGCAAGAGGAAGTCTTCAATGCCTGTGACAGATCACTGATCTGTCACAGTGATCTGTGAAGTGACAGATCAGCGATGTCCCCCCTGGGACAACCTAATAAACCAGCGCTGCTTCTCTTCCGAGCTCTGCCATGCGCCCAAATAGTCATTTACACCCACATATGGAGTATCGGCGTACTCAAGACAAATTGCACTAACTTTTGGGCTCCTGTTACCCTTGGGAAAATAAAAACTGGGGGTGAAAAGATCATTTTTGTGGAAAAAATATGATTTAATTGTACCGTTTTACGTTATAAACTTCTGTGAAGCCCTTGTGGGTTCAAAGTTTTCACCACATATCTAGATAAGTTCCTTGGGGGGTCTAATTTCCAAAATGGGGTCACTAGTGGGGGGTTTCCACTGTTTAGGTACATCAGGGGCTCTCCAAACGTGACATGGCATCCGATCTGAATTCCAGCCAATTTTGCATTGAAAAAGTCAAATGGCGCTCCTTCCCTTCTGAGCTCTGTCATGCGCCGAAACAGTGGTTCCCCCCCACATATCAGGTATCAGCGTACTCAGGACAAATTGCGCACTAACTTTTTCAGTACAATTTCTCCTTTTACACTTGGTAAAATAAAAAAAATTGAACCTGAAGAAAAAAAATTTGGGTTCCAAAATTGAAGTACAATATGTCACGAGAAAACAATGTCAGAATCACCGGGATCCATGGAAGCGTTTCAGAGTTATTACCTCATAAAGGGACAGTGGTCAGAATTGTAAAAATTGGCCTGGTCATGAACGTGCAAACCACCCTTGGGGGTTAAGGGGTTAATCGGATTCTGGTTAATCACTGTGCCCAAATACTTAAATCTTGGCACCACCTGCAAACCAAACAACACGGGTACTGCTATATTATCCAATATCGGCATGACCATCGACTTACTCCAATTAATTTTAAGACCCGAAAACTTCCCAAAGCCATCAATAAGGTCAATTGCCCTAGGAAGGACTTTTCAGTCTCATCCAGGAAGAGCACTAGGTCATCCGCATACAATCCTACCTTATCCACTCTAGAATTAATATTGATTCCCTTCACCAAATGATCCTGTCTAATCTTAAGTGCAATTGGTTCAATCGCAAGCGCAAAGAGCATCGGAGACAGCAGGGTGCCCTGTCTGGTCCTCCTACTCAAATTGAAATATTCCGACGGCATGTCATTCACCAGTATGTTGGCTCTCTGCATACGATAAAGCAATTCAATCCATCTACAAAATGTTTCTGAGAAGCCAAACCTCTGAAGCACCCGTTGTAAGAACTTCCACTCCAAGGAATCGAAAGCCTTTGCAGTATCCAAAGAGGCCCATCTCCCAAGGTCTTTTATATTTATGACCTATCTGTGTCAGAACCTGCACTCTTCTAATATTCGAGGAGGTAGCTCTTCCTGGCATAACGCCAGTTTGATCCTCTGGTACAATGCTCAATATTACAGCTTTTAATCTATTAGCAATGAGTTTTGTAAGAAATTTATAATCAGTATTGAGCAAGGATATGGGATGATAGGAACCACATTCCTCTGCAGGCTTATCAGGCTTTGGAATCCCCACAATAGTGGCATCATAAAAGGACTGGCGGAGTGAATGTCCTGCAAGTGCCTCAGACAGGGTCTGCAACAGGACCGGTCCCAACTGATCTAAGTATCTTTTATATAGCTTTGCGGGCAGAAATGGGCGCCCCACTACATCCCCATTTGAATTCCCAACAATCACTATTATCCCCCAAGTAGTGGGAGCCAAGTGTCTGCATACATAGATAAGCATTTAGAGAAGGGGAGATATGTCAACATCTAACCAAACCGTAAACTAAAAAAAGGAAAATCTTTTTAACAAAACTATATGGGAGCAGTTATTGTCAGAATTGCATAAAGCTACCATTACAATTATCAAACCCTGACACATACAGAAGTGTGAAACACAGGTACTACGAAAATTTTAGAAAAAGAGACTCTGCAACATTAACTTGTATTATCACTACTTTTGGCGTTTTTCTCTCAGGGAGATCCATGCCTCCGCCAAGGTCTGGAAGAAAGTTACCCTATCCCCATCCACCACTCTCAGTCTAGCTGGGTATGCCATCGAATAGATGATATTTGAGCTCTTCAAATGTCTCTTAACAGAAATGAAGGAGGCTCTCCGCTTTTGTAGATATGCCGAAAAGTTCGAGAATAACATCACAGTAGTATTTTCGAACTTGATTGTTTGGGCCTTTCTTGCCAATTGCAGAATATAATCTCTGTCCTTCCAGTTGAGGAATCCTGGTGAGTAGAGGTCTAGGAGGAGCCCCCGGAGGATTTGGTTTTCCAGGCACCCGATGTGCTCGCTCCACCGCAAACGCAGCAGAGAAGGTGGCCTTCGGGAATAGATCACGCATCCATTTTTCCACGAAGCTGCTAGGGTTATTACCTTCTGCTCTCTTTCCGGTAATACAATTATACAAATACTGTTCCTCGATCTATTCTCCAAATCATCTTGTTTCTGGATACACAACTCCAATTTTTGTTCTGGGAGTCTGAGACGTTCTGGTAAAGGTGCTGTTTGGTCCTCCAAATTCGAAATTCTATCCTCTGCCTGTCTGTCTTTCTCTCCCAAATTGGACATGTCGTTGCGGAGGAGACCCAAGTCAGTCTTTACCTCGTCGATTTTCCCAGTCAATGAGGCTGTACTACTCTGAATGGCGACCAGTAGCTGTGCCGAGACCTGTTTCAGGGTGGGTTCTGAATCCATGTCTTCTGGCTCCTGTAACAGCGATGTTTCCTCTTGATTTGATTTGTTTAAGGATTTTTTGGTTGTTGTTGTTGTTGAGCTGGCCCCTCTAGCATAGGTTTTCAACTTGTCAACTGCAGATTGAGATTTATGAGGGCCCATAATGCGCTTCCAAGATATGTACGTGATACAAAGTTGACTCATTCTTGCTTTCCAAATTCTGCAGTCTGCTTTAAGGAGGCCGGGTTTTTTACAGACAAAGCATTCATGAGTTTCTCTAAGATTTCTTACATAGTGCCTTGTGAAAGTATTCAGCTCCCTGTAACTTTTCAACCTTTTCCCACATATCATGCTTCAAACATAAAGATACCAAATGTAAATTTTTGGTGAAGAATCAACAACGATTGGGACACAATTGTGAAGTTGAACGAAATTTATTGTTTTTTTAAAAAATTTTGTTGAAATTCAAAAACTGAAACGTGGGGCTTGCAATATTATTCGGCCCCTTTAACTTAATACTTTGTTGCACCACCTTTTGCTGCGATTACAGCTGCAAGTCGCTTGGGATATGTCTGTCAGTTTTCTACATCAAGAGACTGAAATTCTTGCCCATTCTTCCTTGGTAAACAGCTCGAGCTCAGTGAGGTTTGATGGAGATCGTTTGTGAACAGCAGTTTTCAGCTCTTTCCACAGAGTTTCGATTGGATTCAGGTCTGGACTTTGACTTGGCCATTCTAACACCTGGATACATTTATTTGTGAACCATTCCATTGTATATTTTGCTTTGTTTGGGATCATTGTCTTGTTGGAAATCTCCGTCCCAGTCTCGGGTCTTTTGCAGACTCCAACAGGTTTTCTTCAAGAATGGTCCTGTGTTTGGCTCCATTCATCTTCCCATCAATTTTAACCATTTTCCCTGTCCCTGCTGAAGAAAAGCAGGCCCAAACCATGATGCTGCCACCACCATGTTTGACAGTGGGGATGGTGTGTTCAGGGTGATGAGCGGTGTTGCCTTTACGCCAAACATATCGTTTGGCATTGTTGCCAAAAAGTTTGATTTTGGTTTCATCTGACCAGAGCACCTTCTTCTCTCTCACCCATGACAGCACCACGGAGAGAGGGGATCCGCCCTTCAGGGACAGGAACCTACAGATAAAAAGAGCGGTACCTCTCCTCCGCCTTCAGTTGGGTTCCGGTTCCTGTCCCTGACAGAGGGACCCACAGGACGGTACCTTTCGTGTGTCCAGGATCCGGGGCCGGCCTGACCGGTGGTGGCAGCGGGGAGGCCCCTGCCTCGGGAAGGTGCGGTGCCCGAAGCCGCCACTGCTGGGGTCGATGCGGGCTGCCGGGTGAGCGGGCGGGAGTGACGCCGGAGCCGCCGCTCCGGAGAGGAAGTCGGGGCTCGTGGGGACCTGGTAAACATGCGGGCGGCGCCGGGTTACAGAGGTGTACCAAGATGGCGGCCGCCCCGGAAGTAGAAGCCGGCTTCCGGGTCCCTAGAACCGGCGCATGCGCAGGAGCGCTCTCCCGGGGACCGCGGTGCAGGATGGGAGCGGTGACGCCAGCCGGGAAATTTTAAGATGGTGGCTGCACAAGCGCTCCAGGCTGGAGGCAATCCTGAAGGGGATAGTGACCAGCAACAGGAGCAGCAAGCCAGGCAGCAGCTTTAGCAGCAGCAGCAGCACAACAATCATCGTCAAAAGGAACACAGTACTGATGGTCGTTCCAGTAGTCACTCCACGCAGCATAGCACGTCAGCTGCAAGGAGCAAATCGCCACCAGGAGAGCAGCCTATTCAGGACCTGACTCCATCTCCCGAATCGATACCTGCAGCCGCATACCTTTGGGTGAGTGATCTTCGTGAATGTTCACCATTGTATTAAAAGTTCCATTTCCCTTACTAGGGAAAGAAGGGGAAAAGAAAAGAGAGTGCCCCACTTGTGCTAGTCCCCTACCTATTTCTTGAGAGAGTGGCTCTACACCTCAGAGCCAGCTGCCACCTTCACCATCTCACTCTGCTGCGGACACCAGGCAGCCAGAGTTCAACACCAGTTTCAGCAGTGGCTTCAAGCCAGCTGGTAACTCCACCAGGTTTCTGCAGTGGCTTCACAAGACGCTATCACCAACACCTGCCTAGACCATGTGACCCCATAGGAAAAGGGAATGGTCAAATGATCAGGGGCCAAAAACTGCTATAACCCCAGTGACCACCGGGGGCAAAAGCCAAAGCAAAGAAAACATTGAGTGCAGGAAAAAAAAAACAAAAAAAAAACGGAACCATGTACAAAAGAAATCCTCTGTTGGGAAACTCCGGATTTGGCCTCTGACCTAAAAGCTGCGATTAAATTGGAGGTCAGAGTGCCCTTATATCCCTTAAGCATAGGGACAAATCAAAAAAAAAAGAAAGACACAATAGTGATTTCCCAGTCGGATTCCTCGACATCGGGAGAAATCACGTCAAAACCCTCAGATTCCAGTTCCTCATCCTCAGACGAGGAAACAGAGGGGCGTCACTGCTTCCCCCTAGACGAGGTGGACAAACTAGTGAAAGCGGTAACGTCTACTATGGGGGTGCTGGACCCTAGGCCTGATAAAACAGTCCAGGACATAATGTTCGGGGGACTGGGCCAGAAAAGGCGCGGAGAGTGTTCCCGCTAAATGAAAATGTGCGGGGTCTAATCAAAAAGAATGGGATAAACCGGACAGGAAAAACACCGCGGTCCCTTCCCTTAAAAGGAAATATCCCTGTGAGGAAAGGGGCCCGAAGCTCGATGTAGCTGTCGCAAAGGCCTCAAAAAAAAAAAAAAATAAAAAATTCGCCCTCCCCTTTGAGGACATGGGCACCCTCAGGGGTCCCCTAGATAAAAAGGCAGATACCTTTCTTAAAGGTGCATGGCAGTTAGCTGGAGGTAACCTCAGGCCAGCCATAGCGGGACGCCAAGGGATAAAATCCTAGACTCTATCCCAGTAATAAGGGGAGCGGCTGCCTTCCTAGCGGACTCATCCGCAGACTCAGTCTGGTTATCGTCCAAAGCAGCAGCACTCTCAAATGCAACTAAGAGGCCCTCTCGGAATAGAAAGTTTCTTTTGCGGAGACCGCCGAGAGAGCAAAGTGGGCTGACAAGAGAAGAGATAGAGGGTTCCTCCTCGGCAACTTGTCCTGAGACAAAAAGCCCTCTAGGTGACAGTTTGCTCAGGGTGGGGGGGAAGGTTAACCCTTTTTTCTCCCAGCCTGGAAAAGAATCTCAAACAACCCATGGATAGTAAACCCCTAATCCAGGAGGGCCTAATGGTAAACTTCTCTCCCTCCCGCCTCAAAAGTATGTAATGACTCCGCTAAGATCCAGTATGCAAGAGCAGAAAGCCCTAGGAAACGAAGTCCTAAGCCTGGTAAAAAAAGGAGCCCTCCAGGAGGTTCCCCTGCAGGGAAGGGGCAAGGGGTTTTACTCCCCTCTTTTTCCTGGTGACCAAGCCAGGCGGCAGGTTTCAGACAATTATAAATTTAAAAAAAAAAAAAAATTTAAAACTTCAAAATGGAGTCAATCAGGTCCACCACCAATCTCGGTGTTGGATCTCAGCGACGCCTATTATCACGTCCCCATTCACAAAAACTCCAGGAAATATCTCAGGTTAGCTGTCTCGATAAAGGGAGAGATAAGAGAACTCCAGTATAGAGCCTTGCCATTCGGAATATCTGTAGCTCCACGGGCAGAGATGATGGCCCATATAAGGGAGCAAGACATAATAATAATCCCGTATCTGGACTATTTTTTAATAGCAACCAGCTCAGTTCAAAAACGCTGGGAACAGAGGGATAGAGTGATGGGCACTCTGCAAGGCCTGGGCTGGCTCCTGAATCTAAAAAATCAAGATCAGAGCCCAGCAGAGTACAGGAATTCTTGGGTCTAATATTAGACTCAAACATTCAAGAGTGCCTCCCAGACCGCAAGAAGGAGAAAATCGCTCAAATGGTAACAAGAGCCATCCAAAATCCCTCCATGACATTAAGAAAAGCGATGTCACGACTAGGTTCTCTCTTCGCCTGCCTGCCAGCAGTCCAATGGGCTCAGTTACACACGAGAGATCTACAGTGGGATGTACTAGCCAACTAGTCTGCAGTAGGGGGGACACCTAGAGGGTCGTATTACCCTAAATTCAAAAACTACTCATTCCCTAACCTGGTGGAAAAGCCAAGACAACCCTTCCAAAGGGATCCCCTGGGTAACAAAAATAACACACATAGCTACCACATATGCCAGTCCCACGGGGTGGGGAGCACACATGAACAACGAAGTGGCCCAGAGTACGTGGGGAGTTCAAGAATTAGAAGCCTCCTCGAACCAGTGAGAGCTCTTAGCAGTGGGCTACGCATTAGTACACTTCTTACCCCTGCTCCCGGGGTCATCATGTCCGCATATTTCGGACAATCGAGTCACAATAGCGTATATAAATCATCAGGGGGGAACCAGGTCCCGAGCCCTAATGGAAACATTCTCCAGAGTCCTCAAATTAGCAGAGGCAAACCTGCTATCTCTGTCACCACTACACATCCGGGGCACGGAGAATCAAGGGGCAGACTTTCTGAGTCGCTCCCAATTACGACAAGGGGAATGGGTCCTAAAGCGGTCCGTTTTTCGGCAGATTGTAAAAATGTGGGGGGACCCGGGCATAGATCTGTTTGCCGACTTCAGAAACAAAAAGTGGAAACTTTCTGCTCCATAGACCCCAGGGGGAATTCTCTAGCTCTGGACGCCTTCATACTCCCATGGACATGGGGCCTAACATATGCTTTTCCCCCGATCATGCTGATCCCAGCAGTGCTAAGAAAAGTCAGGGAGGATGGGGCAGGAATGATTTTAATAGCCCCCTTCTGGCCCAAAAGAACCTGGTTCTCCTGGCTAAGAATATTCTCTCTAACCGACCCATGGATCCTCCCAGATCTCCTGGACCTGCTATCGCAGGGGCCAGTGTTACACCCTCAGGCAGGAAGATTCCATTTAACAGCATGGAATTTGAGAGGGCACTGATGAGAGACAGAAGAATTTCAGAGAACCTGATAACTACACTACAAAAAAAAAAAAAAAAAAAGAAAAAATTCTTATCCACTTCGGGGGTAAAGGTTCAGGATGAGGTTCACATTGACAAAATCCTAGAATTTCTACAAAAGGGCCTAGAACAGGGTCTAGCGGTCAACACATTAAAGGTACAAGTAGCGGCCTTGGGCACCTTTATAACCATAATGTGGTAGGTAATCCCTGGGTGACAGATTACTAAGGCCGTATCCAGATCCAGGCCGATGGCTAATCAAAGATTACCATCATGGGATCTAAATCTTGTACTATCCACGCTAACAGGCCCTCCATTCGAACCTATTCACTCAGCATCCCTAAGAATCCTGTCGTTAAAAACAGTGCTTCTTTTGGCGCTAACATCAGCTCGCAGAGTGAGCGATATGCAAGCTTTATCAGTAGGGCCACCTTTCACAAAGATTCTAGATGATAGGGTCATTTTAAAGCCTGACCTGGCATATCTACCCAGGGTGTCATCACACTTCTATAGGTCCCAAGAGGTAGTCCTTCCTTCATTCTGCCCAGATCCTAGAAAGAAGGGAGAGGACAGATTCCACACCTTACACGTGATGGGGTGCCTGGTGCAGTATCTGGAGGCCACCAAGAAATGTAGGAAGGAAGGCTCTCTCCTTGTGTGTTTTCAGGGACCTCGGAAGGGACTCAAAGCATCTAAGAGTACCCTGGCAAGGTGCATAAGGGATGCGATTGCCCTGGCATATTCATCCAGTGAAAATACCATTCCGGAAGGGTTGAGAGCCCATTCCACAGGAGTGATGGTGACCTCATGGGCTGAAAGATCTGAGGTATCAATAGAACAAATCTGTAAGGCGGCCACCTGGTCATCACCTTCGACCTTTTTTAGGCACTATAGATTAGATCTAGCCTCTACGTCTGACCTGACCTTCAGGAGTAGGGTCCTTCAGGCGGTGGTCCCTCCCTAAGCTACCAATCTCTGTAATTCTCTCCGTGGTGCTGTCATGGGTGAGAGAGAATAGCTTAGTTACTCACCGATAACGGTGTTTCTCGGAACCCATGACAGCACCCGCTTATTCCCCTCCCCTTCTCGAGTGTGGTGGGCACGTTTTACTGTTAGTAGAGTGTTTCCGTTTAGACACGGTGCTTCTGATAATAAGCAATATTATAATGTTATGCATATATTTCTGTTGTCTAACTAACCTGGAGACCCTCTGATGCTCTGTAACCAACTGAAGGCGGAGGAGAGGTACCGCCCTTTTTATCTGTAGGTTCCTGTCCCTGAAGGGCGGATCCCCTCTCTCCGTGGTGCTGTCATGGGTTCCGAGAAACACCATTATCGGTGAGTAACTAAGCTATTCCACATGTTTGGTGTGTCTCCCAGGTGGCTTGTTGCAAACTTTAAACAACACTTTTTATGGCTATCTTTTGAGAAATTGCTTTTCTTTTTGCCACGCTTCCATAAAGGCCAGATTTGTGCAGTGTACGACTGATTGTTGTCTTATGGACAGACTGTCCCACCTCAGCTGTAGATCTCTGCAGTTCATCCAGAGTGATCATGGGCCTCTTTGCTGCATCTCTGATCAGTCTTCTCCTTGTTTGAAATGAAAGTTTAAAGGGACGGCTGGGTCTTGGTAGATTTGCAGTGGTATGATACTTTGCAGTGGTATGATACTCCATTTCAATATGATCGCTTGCACAGTGCTCCTTGGGATGTTTAAAGTTTTGGAAATGATCGTGTATCCAAATCCGGCTTTAAACTTCTCCACAACAGTATCACAGACCTGCCTGTTGTGTTCCTTGGTCTTCATGATGCTCTGTGCTTCAAACAGAATCCTGAGACTATCATAGAGCAGGTGCTTTTATACGGAGGCTTGATTACACACAGGTGGATTATATTTCTCATCATTAGTCAGTTAAGACAACATTGGATCATTCACAGATCCACAATGAACTTCTGGAGTGAGTTTGCTGCACTGAAAGTAAAGGTGCCGAATAATATTGCACGCCTCACTTTTCAGTTTTTGAATTTCCTCAAAAATTTAAAAAACCAATAAATTTCGTTCAACTTCACAATTGTGTCCCACTTGTTGATTCTTCACCCAAAAATTACACTTGTTATCTTTATGCTTGAAGCATGATATGTGGGAAAAGGTTGAAAAGTTCCAGGGAGCCGAATACTTTCGCAAGGCACTGTATTTAGGGAAATCCTGTGTCTTTAATGCCGTTTCTGCTCTGGATTCATTATTGCTGCTTTACATGCTGAGTTTTTCTCTTGAATTCATCCACAAGCTTGCCTTTAACATACTCTTGTGTCAGCTCATCATCTGGCCATGCATCTAGTGCAGTCCCAAGTGTGTCATAACTCTCTGGAAGACCACTAAAAAGAAGTGCAGCAACATGAAAATCTTTAATTTCTCCTCCAATACCCCTGAGAACGCTCCACAATTTCTAGGGTGTTTCTTATATAGTCCTGCATATTCTGTCCATCACTTAGCTTAGACTGATGCAGCTTTTTCATGAGATAAAGCTTATTGCTGAGATTTGATCTTTCATGCACTTTCTGTAACTCATCCCACATCTCCTTTTGTGGTTGCACACTTGCATATATGCACAATCTGATTATCATCTACACTGAGGGAGATCGTGCTTTGTGCTTTCTGATCCTTCTCTAGCCAATCATCTGGTAATGGATGAGGCAGTTGTTCCTGAGTATATTTCCATGTACCTTCTCTTATGAGCAGCATCTTCACCTTGAATTTCCAGGACTGGTAGTTCTGCTAAGTGAGGCTTGGCACTGAGAATTTGAAAAGATTGCTGCTAGTGGACATCTTCTCTGTTGCTCTGTGCTGCTTTTGTTTTGGGTTTCTGTTGCTGTGCTACTCTGGGGTTCTGTGTCACTCTGGGTCCATAATCCGTTGGTAGCGGATTATTCAGGATAATCTCCAAGCGTGTGACAACAGAGCTTCTTCATTCAGGAACAAATAGGAACAATATATCAAGAGAATGCCAAGAGTGTGCAAAGCGGTAATCAAAGCAAAAGGTGGCTACTTTCAAGAACCTAGAATATAAGACGTATTTTCAGTTGTTTCACACTTTTTTGTTTAATTATATAATTCCACATGTGTTAATTCATAGTTTTGATGTCTTCAGAGTGAATCTACAATTTTCATAGTCATGAAAATAAAGAAAGCTCTTTGAATGAGGTGTGTCCAAACTTTTGGTCTGTACTGTGTGTATGTATATATATATATATGTATGTATATGTGTGTGTGTGTGTATATATATGTGTGTATGTTTAAATTAAGTATAGAAAGGTTAAAAAATATACAATGTGACAACATAAAAAAGAGCTACAAACTAGTGAGCAATGACATCATCTCCTGATAAATAAGTAGAAGGAAGCAGCAATGTATACAGCATTCTCTTGGACCGTTGAGGTATTTATAAACTGTATAAATACGGTACCTCACTGATACAAGAGAGCGCTTGATAAAGTAAGGTGCGAAACACGCGTCTGGTACGTTCTCTTATGACATCCACTGTTTCCCTTTATTTATGGTCCAATCATACTATGTTATTGATATTTATTATTATTGGACTTTTTCAAGTATCTGTTTTCAGTTCTGTTGACTGTTTATATACTCTGTACTCATTTCTGCTACATTGTACTTATTTATCAGTAGATTATGGTTTGTAGTTATTTTTTTGTCACATTATATGTTTTATAACCTTTCGATATTGTATTCAAATAAATGTACATATTTTTTAAAATACCGTGCCTTGCACTACTTTTATAGTGTTTAAAAAAAACAAAAAAAAAAAAACCTGTATTCACAAATGTGTCATCAAGATATTTAATTTATTTATATTGCGCCATTAATTCCACAGCGCTTTACAGACATTTAGATGGGGCACACAATCTAGATTCCCTATCAGTATGTCTTTGGAAAGTGGGAGGAAACCGGAGAACCCGGAGGAAACCCACGCAAACATGGGGAGAACACACAAACTCCTTGCAGATGTTGTCCTTGGTGGGATTTGAACCAAGGACCCTAGTGCTGCAAGGCTGCAGTGCTAACCACCAAGGACTCCAGTGCTGCAAGGCTGCAGTGCTAACCACTGAGCCACTTTGCTGCCCCTCAGATATATAGAACATTCACAAAAAAAAGCTACAACATATCTGCCTTGTGTTCACATGCCAAGAGAAGAATACTGTAGGTGCTCTCTTGCCAACTCTGAGCATTGTATCTGGAGCGGACTGGTGTAATCGCATTGCTTGCAGTGCTGCGGGTTCACACTATAGAGCAGTGAATGAAGTTTTTGTTTACTTTACAAGAGAACAGAACGTTCTCAAGGAAAGTTCTTCATGTAATACCACAAATGACGCTTTAGTTCTACCGCACAATAATTTGTAGATTTATGTCTCAGTGGGCTCTGGTCATTAGCTTGCAGGCATGATTTTTAGCATCTGCCTCACATACCAACAAAGTGTGTGTAGATCTCACCTCTCCTTTTTTGGGTCAGTGATTTTGGATTATTGACGTCCTTCTTTGCAGCAGTCTAGTGACCCTAAATCTGTTTCTTCTTTCTGATGTGTCTGGGCTCCATACAGTTTCTTGTATGTTTGTCTTGTACAGTAAGCTACATGTTCCAACTGGTTAAATACAGCCCAGATTCCATATATCTTTCAGACATTTTGTTTTCTTTACCATGTTGGAAAATTGGTTTCTCTTTGTTTTCTATTCTTAATCGAATGCGGCAGCCTCTTGTTCCACCCGTGCCTAAAGGGATCAAGTTTAATAAGCCATGGGAAAGCTCTTATCCGTAGGCTTGGAATTTTCATTCTATAGCAAATGTGTTAAGAGAAAATGTACAGCACACCGCCTGGGAGCATGTCTTATTCTGTAAATGCTCAATTTGTGGAAGTCAGTAAACTATTCTGTAATCTGTCAAGGGCTAGAAAGGAGAATTGCATTACTGCCTGGGGGAGTCAGACCAAAAAAAAAAAAAAATGACAGCTATTCAAACAGCACCTTCAAGATCCTGACAGCCTGTGGTGTAATATATTGATTTAAAGAGATATCTGCAATAATCTGAGCGTTCGGGATACATTTGCAGTTATTGTATCGCTTTGAAGAGAAAAATAATTTAAGAGGAAATTTCTAGTCTGCGTAGTCTACATCTTCTGTAATATTTTACTGTCCTATTGGTTTTGAGGTTAATCTATCCCTAATATTTGGACACATCGATTTTCACGCCTTAAGAACCTTAAGATCGGTCTAAACCAGTGTTTTCCCTTCACCCATGACAGCACCACCTGAGAGAGGGATCCGCCCCGCCAGGACAGGAACCTACTGAGACATAAGGGGCGGCACCTCTCCCCCGCTTCAGTTGGGTTCCTGTCCTGGAAGGAACCCCATGGTCGGCGGTGCCTGTGATGGGCGAAGAAAAGAAAATTAACCCAGCCCCGTCCTGGCGCGGGAAGAACAGGTGTCTCACCTGTAGCGTCGGCCGTCGGGTGCTTGATGTGCAGTCCCCGGGCCCTCCGGGGTTCCGGGTTCGTGCGGGCGCCGATGGGATCCCCGGGGACTGCGGGAAGCCCCCACCGCGCCGCCCTCCCCTCGCGCACGCCACATCTCGATCCTCATAGCAGGGGAGAGACGCTGGCGTCTTCCGTCCGCTGACGTCAGCGGCGCGTTGCATGCTGGGTGCGCCGGCTGACGTCAGAGAGGGGCGACTGTATAATGGCGCCGGGTGCGATGCCGGCCGGCTTTCTGAAGCGGTCGGCCGGCGGTCGCAGGGGGGAGGGGAGAGACACCCTCACCTGAGCGGAGGCGCGTCATTTAAAAAGAGGAGGCAGCAGCAAACGGGCGGTGCAGCATGGAGTCAGAGCAGGAATGTTCAGCGTCCCTGCCTCCCTCTCAGCCCTCTGGCAGAAAGCATGGAAGCCATTCCAGCAGCAGTCGCCCCAGCCGCAGGTCGGGGGACTCCTCAAGATCCAAAGAGCGCAGGTCACGTGCTCCGACGCAGCCTCCGAGTCCGGTACCCTTGATTTCGGGTGGTGAGTGATCTTCGTGAATGTTAGCATTATGTTAATAGGGGCTTCTGTTGTATGCTTCACCCTGTAGGAAAGGCCCAGAAAATCGGGAAACAAGAAGAACAATAGGGATTGTGCTATATGTAAATCTCCCCTAGCAAGAGATTGGCAAAAAGATCTCTGTGCTGCGTGCATTCAGCGGACTATGGCGGAGGAAGCGCCTAGTTTCGCAGCCAATCTGATATCTGCCCTAAGGTCGGAAATGAAAGGCTCAATTAAGTCCCTATTGAAAAAGGGAAAAAAAGCAGGAAGGATCCCCCTAGTTCCCCCTCGGATTCCACGTCAATGTCATCTCAGGCGGAAAAATCCTCCTCCTCAGACAGCGACATGGGGAGTAAACCATGTTTCCCCGTAGAAGACACAGACGCCCTCCTAAAGGCCATTAGAACTACAATGGACCTACAGGAAGAAAAGGCTGCTAAAACCCTAGAGGACTTCAGGAGAGGAAAAAACGAACCTTTCCAGTAAACGAGAAAATCCAGGCACTTATTGAGAAAGAGTGGAAAAAGCCTGAAAAATCGGGGGCCCTTCCATCCACCTCCAAGAGACGTATATCCCTTTGATCATAAGGATGCGGATATATGGGACAAAATCCCCAAAATAGGTGCAGCAGTGTCCAGGTCCTCCAAAAGGTCGGCCCTGCCCCTGGAAGACGCAGGGGTTCTTAGAAACCCGCTGGACAAGAAAGCGGACTCATATTTGAGGCACGCATGGGAAGCGACAGCAGGAGGACTAAAACCGGCGATAGCGGGCACTTGCACGGCACGCTCCCTCATGATCTGGCTGCAGCAATTAGAAGAAAAGCTGGCTTCAAGGGTCCCAAGAGAGAAAATCTTATCGGAGATGTATCTCTTGCACGGGGCAGCAGCTTTTTTGGCCGATACCTCGGCGGACTCTATGCGGATGACAGCCAGGGCAGCGTCACTACCAAATGCTGCTAGACGCGCGTTATGTCTTAAGGGCTGTCCGGGTGACCTTCAGTCCAAGGCCAACTTATGCTCTCTCCCCTGCGATGGTCGATTCTTGTTCGGCAAGAACTTGGACGATATTCTGGAGAAAGAAGGCGATAAGAAAAAAGGCTTCCCCAGATTCCCTATGGATCAGAGGAGACAGCCCTTTCGAAGGGGGAGATTCAATAGGGGGCGTCCTCCCGCTGACAGGAGAAGATGGGAGGATAAGAGAAAAAAAGAATCAGGGTTTATGTTTGGTGGAGGCACCTCCACCTCAAAGAAGTCGCCACAGTGACGCCAGTATTCCAGTGGGGGGGAGATTGGCCCTCTTTTTCCAAGCTTGGGAAAAGATCTCCTCCAATGCCTGGATCCTGACCATCCTAACAGAAGGCCTGAAAATTCCCTTTATTCGTCAGCCAAAACCCGTGGTCGTCATCACACCCATCAGGAAGGTGACCGAAGAGCAGGTGGCCTTAGAAACAGAGATCCTGAGCCTGATAGACAAGCGGGTACTCTCCGAGGTACCACGCATACAGGAAGGAAAGGGGTTCTATTCACCCCTTTTTCTGATAAAAAAAAAAAAAAAACAGATCAAACATTCAGGACAATCATAAATCTCAAACGGCTCAATCAATGGATAAGGAACTCGACCTTCAAGATGGAATCAGTAACTACGGCGGTGAAGCTGCTACACCAAGATTGCTTCATGGCCGTAGTCGATTTAAAAGATGCGTATTATCACATCCCTATCCACCCAGATTACCAGAAATACTTGAGGGTAGCACTTTATATTCAAGGCATACTAAAGGCCCTTTTACATTTAGCGATGCATCAGCGATCCGACGAGCGATCCGACCCGGTCAGGATCGCTGGTGCATCGCTAAATGATCGCTAGTGAGCTTTCATACAGAAAGACCTCACAGCGATGCAGCAGCGACGCAGCGCACGATACTCACCATTCACACACAGCGATCCAGACGTCCTCCCGCCCGCCTCCACGCGTCGCTCGTCGTCACAGCAGGAAGTCTCAGCAGGAAGCGCCCGACGAGAAATGGAGCCGGACATTCTCGCGCGATCAGCGATGGACAGCGGGGGAGCCGGTCGGAGGTAAGTATCACACATAGCGATATCGCTAGCAATATCGCTATAACGTCACAAAACCGGTGACGTTTTAGCGATATTGCTAGCGATATTGCTTAGTGTAAAACCCCCTTAAGGCACTTTCAGTTCAGGGTTCTTCCGTTTGGCATATCTATAGCCCCGAGAGTTTTCACCAAGGTCATAGCGGAAGTGACAGCCTTTCTCCGGATTCACGACACGGTCATAATACCATACCTGGACGATTTTCTTATAGTGGGCAGCTCAGAGGACCACTGTACAGCGCAGTTGACCCGGGTGATCAACACCTTGCAGGAATTAGGCTAAGTGCACACGTACCGGAACTCTCGCGGAAATTACCGCGAGAATTCCGGAATTCCAGTCCGCGGGAAAATCGCATTTTAAATTCCCGCGATTTTCCCGCGGAAAAACTAGTGTTTTGCAAGCGTATTTAGCTTGCAAAATGCCAGCGTTTTCCAAGCGATCTGTAGCATCGCTTGGAGAACTGATTGACAGGTTGCTCACACTCGTCAAACATAGTGTTTGACAAGTGTGACCAACTTTTTACTACTGAGGCTGCCTATGCGGCATCAATAGTAAAAGATAGAATGTAAAAAAAAAAAATAGTGTTATTCTTACCCTCCGACGTCCCGCGCATCCGTTCCCAGTAATCCTTTGCGAAAATGCCCGCGATGACGACAGTTCTCGCGGGATCGCGACGTCTCGCGGTAATTCGCGATGACGTCGAGCGAATGGCCGCAAGACTTCGCGATCCCGCGAGAACGGACGCCATCGCGGGCATTTTCGCAAAGGACTACTGGGAACGAGAGCGTGAAGAGAAGCAGGAAGACTGCGCGGGACGTCGGAGGGTGAGAATAACAATATTTTTTATTTTTAAGTTCTATTTTTTGCAGGGATATGGTACCCAAAGCCCGGAGGACAGTCTCCTCTCCTCCGGACCGTGGGTACCATCCGCAAATGTTCTGCTTACTTTCCGCATGGTGTGCACAGCCACATGCGGAAAGTAAGCGGAACAATGCATTCCTATGGGTGCGGGATCGCCGCGATTCCGCAAATTAATGAGCATGCTGCTGTTTTTACCGCGAAGCGATTCCGCCACGGTAAAAACCGCAGCATTAGTACAGCATTGCGGAATCCCATAGGAATGCATGGGATGCTTATTTTTCGCGTTTTCGCGGCAAAATCGCGCTGTTAAAACCACCGCGGAAACGCGAAAAAAAACGCCACGTGTGAACTCAGCCTTAGGGTGGATAGTCAATTTCAAAAAATCAAAATTGCAACCCCTAAAAAAACAGACCTTCCTAGGATTTATACTAGACTCAGAAAGGCAAGAGTGTCTGCTCCCAGAGTCCAAAATAGAAAAGGTGCAAAATCTGGCCTTGACGGGCCAAAACCAACCATGTATGACATTAAGAAGAGCAATGTCCCTGCTAGGTACCCTAACATCCTGTATTCCGGCGGTCAGGTGGGCTCAGTTTCACACCCGGCAACTCCAGTGGGAGATACTAACAGCACAAAGATCACTAAGAGGGCGTTTAGAAGGAAAGCTGGAGCTTTCCTTAAAAACCAGAGACTCTCTCAACTGGTGGCTGGGCGAGACAAATCTGACCTTGGGAATACCGTGGGACAGACAGACGTCAGATATAATCTTAACAGATGCAAGCTCCTCGGGATGGGGGGCACACCTAAGGGGCATCATAGGTCAAGGTTCCTGGACGCGTCAAGAAAAGGAAGCATCCTCCAACCCGAGAGAACTGTGGGAAGTGAGCAAGGCCCTAAGTCACTTTATTCCGCTACTCCAGGCTCGAAATGTACGCATCATGTCAGACAACAAGGTAGCAGTGGCATACATCAACCACCAAGGAGGGACAAGATCACACTCCTTAATGGAAGCGGCAAGAGACATTCTGAGCAGAGCAGAGGAACACCTACACTCCTTGACAGCCTTACATATAAAAGGGGCAGAAAACAGAGGCAGACTTCCTGAGTCGCAATACCCTGAAGCCGGGGGAATGGGCGCTAAACCGGTCCATTTTTCAAAAAATAACTCCGTTTTGGGGGAAACCGGTGATAGACCTCTTTGCCAACAAGCACAACAGGCAAACAGGTTCTGCTCTCTAAACCCGATAGAAAAACCATGGGCAGTGGATTCGTTGCACATCCAGTGGAACTTCAGGCTGGCTTATGCGTTCCCCCCAGTGGCTCTAATTCCAACAGTTGTCAGAAAAATCAGAAACGATCAAGCCAGGGTGATTCTAATAGCTCCATTTTGGCCAAAAAGGCCCTGGTTTGCTCTGCTACGAAGGATGTCCCTCTCCGATCCATGGGTACTGTCAGAAATCCCGGACCAACTAGCTCAATGTCCAATATTCCACGCTCAGGTCAAAGGATTCCATCTGATGGTGTGGAATTTGAAAGGTCGCTTTTAACGGATAGAGGGTTCTCCCCCGGGTTGGTGGCCACCCTGCTAAAGAGTAGGAAACCAGTGACGACTAACATCTACGGCAGAACATGGAATAAGTTCCTGCAGTTCTTAGGTAGGCCGTTAGGAAAAGAACCCCCGATTAATGCCATCCTGGAGTTCTTACAATCGGGGTTGCAGATGGGGTTGGCAGTGAACACACTTAAAGTTCAGGTGTCTGCACTAGGGGCGCTCTACAACTGCAAACTGGCATCAAATAGGTGGGTAGCCAGATTTATTAAATCCTGCCATAGAGCTAGGCCTATCCCAATACCCCGGATAGCCCCCTGGGATTTAAACCTGGTGCTAGAAGCACTTACAAAAGATCCGTATGAGCCATTACATCCGCTACCCCTAAAGTTTCTGACCCTAAAAACAATCCTGTTAGTGGCCCTTACGTCAGCCCGCAGGATAAGCGACTTACAGGCTCTCTCAGTAAATCCACCTTATACGCAAGTCTTTCAGGATAGGGTAGTGTTAAGAACAGACCCCGCTTATCTGCCCAAAGTAGCATCAGATTTCCATCGGGGCCAGGAAATTGTCCTTCCATCTTTCTGCGAGAACCCAAAAAATCTGGGGGAGGAAAAAATTCCATAGTCTGGATGTTAAGAGAGCTCTCGTAGAATACATATCTATGACTAGCCAGTGGAGGAGGTCCCAGTCCCTATTTGTAGCTTTTCAGGGTGCCAGTAAAGGCTATGGCGTTTCAAAAGGGACTATTGCTAGATGGATTAGGGAGGCCATTAGTGTAGCCTACACAGCTAGTGGTATCCCGATTCCTGACAGCATCAAGGCTCATTCCACCAGAGTCGTGGCGACCTCCTGGGCTGAAAAAGCAGAGGTATCGATTGAACAGATTTGTAAAGGGCATGTCACACTAAGAGATATCGCTAGCAATATCGCTATAACTAGTGACGTTATAGCGATATTGCTAGCGATATCGCTGTGTCTGATACTTACCTCCGACCCGCTCCCCCGCTGGTTATCGCTGATCGCGCGAGAACAGGCTGGACTGTTTCTCGTCGTCAGCTTCCTGCTGTGACGATGAGCGACGCGTGGAGCCCGGACGGGAGGACGCAGGATCGCCTGGTGTGACAGGTAAGTAGCGACCCCCGTCCCCAGCGATGTCGCTAGTGAGATCTGCCTATGTGGCAGCTCACTAGCGACCACTTAGCGATGTACCAGCGATCCTGACAGCGTCATATCGCTGGTCGGGATCGCCGGTACATCGCTAAGTGTGACAGTACCCTAAGGCCGCTACCTGGGCCTCACCTTCAACCTTCTTTAAGCACTATAGGTTGAATCTATCCTCCTCTGCTGACTTAACCTTCGGTAGAAGGGTGCTGCAAGCGGTGGTCCCTCCCTAAGGTGTTTCGAAGTCTCCAAAAATCTCTCAGGTGGTGCTGTCATGGGTGAAGGGAAAACCACCATGGTTACTTACCGGTAGCCGTTTTTTCCGGAACCCATGATAGCACCCGTATATTCCCCCCCCTTTTTCACCATATGGGTGTGCACAATTAGTAGGGTGTTTTTTGAGTGTTGTGGTGTTGGATTAAACATGTAACTAACCGGGAAGTCCTCTCAGTGCTCTGTAACCCAACTGAAGCGGGGGAGAGGTGCCGCCCCTTATGTCTCAGTAGGTTCCTGTCCTGGCGGGGCGGATCCCTCTCTCTGGTGGTGCTGTCATGGGTTCCGGAAAAACCGGCTACCGGTAAGTAACCATGGTGGTTTCTCAACTCCAGTCCTCAAGACCCACCAACAGGTCATGTTTTCAGGATTTCCTTAGTGTTACACAGGTGATGCTATTAATGCTTGAGCAGGTGATGAAATTATCACCTGTGCAATACTAAGGAAATCCTGAAAACATGACCTGTTGGTGGGTCTTGAGGACCGGAGTTGAGAAACACTGGTCTAAACAAACAAAAAGAGCCAAAAATCTGCCAATAGCAGGGGCTTAGTGGTGGGCTAAATGATTAGTGTAAGAGAAAGCTCCTGGTCTGTATGTTATGTGACACATATGACAGAGTATTGTCCTATCTGAGGGAAGGAATATATCTGGTACTTGGAGTCCAGGGTAATTACACGGCTGCTCATTAGTATGATGTATTATGGATACACCGCCATTAGATGTAAGAGGAATGAGACTATAAGGTCACTGAGCAGCATGAAATTAAGTCTGCTGGTATGCCACCAAAAACTGGAGTCTTCTGATGTACTTGCTTATTCAGGAATTCATCAGACTGAATTATGGGTAATTATTTGGTAAGTAGTAGCTCAAAAATGTTTGTCTCATTACACAGTAACCCCAATCATAGCCTGGCTAAGCTTGTAACCTGGAGCGGTGGAATGCATATATCTATCTCAAGAACCAGCCCCAGCTCTCGACAATTTTCAGTGCTTCCTTAGAATTATGTGGAGAGAGCTGTTTCTTAATCTGTCAGCTTACTTGGAAAATCCTATTGATGCCATAAATGCTCCATATGTGACAACCCCATTAAACAGGGCCTGTCACATTTTTTCTCATTAATGTACACGCTTGCACCCCATCTTGACTGAAAAAAAAACAGAAATGTAGAAATTTTTGCAAATTTATTAAAAAAGAAAAACTAAAATATCACATGGTCATAAATATTCAGATCCTTTGCTCAGACACTCATATTTAAGTCACATGCTGTCCATTTCCTTGTGATCCTCCTTGAGATGATTCTACTCCTTCATTGGAGTCCAGCTGTGTTTAATTCAATTGATAGGACTTGATTTGTAAAGGCACACACCTGTCTATATAAGACCTCACAGATCACACTGCATGTCAGACCAAATGAGAATCATAAGGTCAAAGGAACTGGCCAAGGAGCTCAGAGACAGAATTGTGGAAAGGCACAGATCTGGCCAAAGTTACAAAAGAGTTTCTGCAGTACTCAAGGTTCCTAAGGACACAGTGCCTCCTTAATCATTAAATGGAAGAAGTTTGGGACCATCAGATCCATCTTTAATTGGGTCCCCCTCACCATGATAGTGCATGTGTTTGGAGTCCTGGGAAGGTAAGCATCTTTCTTCTGGTGTTTTTTGAGGAAACAAATTTTTTGGAGGATTTCAAGTCCTCTTTTTGTGTCGGTGAGCTCTGTTTTAGTGTTAGGACTCGCAAACGTGGTGAACCTTGTCGTGGGTTGCGAGCTTCCATATTTTGGCCATAATATCAACTAATACCTCATATATATTGATGTGTTTTTTGCATTGTATTTATTTTTCAGGGTGCAGTTGGGCCCAGATGGCTCTGTAAACTGTGGCCTCTGTTCACACAGGATGCATTTAGGTTAGCACTCGGCAAGCCCGCCTGTTCTAAGAGTATGGGTGTCACGAATAGTCTGTAAGCTAGATGCTCTGCATTACCTGTATGTTAATAATGCCGCATACAGATTATCGGTTTTTGAGCACTAATATACCATACAGCCACCACTTATGGATTGTCAGGGTGGTGGTTTCATCAGTATTGCTGCATGTGTTACCGCCCTCTTTAATTGGGTCCGCTGCACCCTGATAGTGCATTTGTTTGGAGTCCTGGGCAGGTAAGCATCTATGCATTTTTTCTCTGGTGTTTTCTGGCCCAGCCAGAGCCCTTACCTAAACCCAATTGAACATCTCTGGAGAGACCTGAAAATGGCTGTCCATCAACGTTCACCATCCAACCTGACAGAACTGGAGAGGATCTCCAATGTCAGGTGTGAAAAACTTGTTACATCACTCCCAAGAAGACTCATGGTTGTACTAGCTCAAAAGGGTCCTTCTACTCAATACTGAGCAAAGGGTCCGAATACTTATGACCATGTGATATTTCAGTTTGGTTTTTTTTAATACATGTGCAAAAATGTATACATTTCTGTTTTTTCAGTCAAGATTGAGTACAGAGTGCACATTAATGAGAAAAAAATGAACTTTTTTGAATTTACCAAATGGCTGTAGTGAAATAAAGAGTGAAAAATTTAAAGGGGTCTGAATACTTTCCGTACCCACTGTATTCACATTTGTTGATTTTGAAGCACATTATGTGAAATCTCTCCACGTAGTGTAACTTTTTTTTTCTTTTTTTTTTCTTCAGTCTTCTCTGGGGGTGTACACTTTAACCCCTCTCTCCCAGATACTGCCAATCACATCTCCTCAGCTGATCTAGAAGTGCTATCAGTCTGTCTCAACAGTCTATCTAGTGCGAAAAATGGCAACTAATGTGAATGTTTATAATAAAGCGACGCACTCCAAAACGGAAAAAAGCTGCAGAATCAGGGGAGCGCATGGAATTTTTTTCTATGATGACCTATCGCTTGCTCAAAAAATTGAGTAGAAATACCTCTTTAAACTTAAACTTAGGTGGATGTTCTGGTAAATGCTTGTGTGTTGAAATAGTCTGTTTTGGTTGCAGACTATATAAGGGTAACTGACGCATTCTCAATAGCTGCTCTTAAATTGTTTTATTTAAACCCACAGTGCAACAATCCTAAAACTAAAGAACCGAAATTAAAAGCAGCAGCACGCATTGTTCTTGAATGGACAGACTATGACAATGAGATCCGTCTGCTATTGAAGAAGTTAGAGGAACAGAAAAAGAATAGAACACAAGTACCACCTATAGGTAAGAGAACATCCTGGAGAATGCGTTCATACCATCCGCCTCCTCATAACTAGAACATAACTGTTAAGACATTATAGGATACCACCAACATGCTTCATTTAAAATGCCTGTTTCGCTGTGTTTGTCACTTTTTTTTTTTGCAGCGTTTTTCGAGGTGAGTGTGTATGCGTTTTCTAGAGTACATGTTTAATAAAGTTTGCTTTATTCACAAAAAATGCATCAAAAACATTGGTTGCTGTTTTTTTTTTGCAACTTTTTTTACTTAGTAATTTCTTGCGATGGGCGAAAAAACGCTGCAAAAACACTGAAAGAATTGATGCGCTGCAGGTTTAAAAATTTCTGCAGTTTTCAAATTCAGGGAAAAAAAGTACGATATGTAAGATATTTCTGAGATCTCACAGCTTTTGCGAGTGTTTGTAAAAAGCAGCTTTTAATTTACATAAAAGGAATGCATGTGAATATGGCTGTGTTTGTCACTTTTTTTTTTTGCAGCGTTTTTCGAGGTGAGTGTGTATGCGTTTTCTAGAGTACATGTTTAATAAAGTTTGCTTTATTCACAAAAAATGCATCAAAAACATTGGTTGCTGTTTTTTTTTTGCAACTTTTTTTACTTAGTAATTTCTTGCGATGGGCGAAAAAACGCTGCAAAAACACTGAAAGAATTGATGCGCTGCAGGTTTAAAAATTTCTGCAGTTTTCAAATTCAGGGAAAAAAAGTACGATATGTAAGATATTTCTGAGATCTCACAGCTTTTGCGAGTGTTTGTAAAAAGCAGCTTTTAATTTACATAAAAGGAATGCATGTGAATATGGCCGAATTCTCATCACAGTTTATTACATGATGGGCCTCTTACTATTATCCATGACTTTCTCTGGACAGTAGGAGTAATTTATCAAGCTGCACAAAGCAATGAGTTCCATTACCTTCCCTTTTCCTCGTTTACCGGACCCCAATAATTAAAACGGACTTGTGTTTTTGTCTTTCTGCCTATTAGGCCAGTGATTTTGGATTAGGTGACAAGGCGTACTGATGATGTTAAAGAGGTTGTCTAATTATCTATCTTCAGGAGAAACTGATACAACCCTTTTAACTTATCAGAAGTATGTGAAGAAGTAAAATTATACCTATAAATATCTTTTTTTTTTTTTTTTTTGCCCCATGCCCCAAATTACTTTCTTCTGGCTTTCTGGATATCCGAGGCAGCTTTGCTTCTGCAGCATCTAAGAAACATAGGGACTCTGAAGCTGGCTGGAACCAGCAATCCTTCCAGTTTCAGAGCGGAGGTTGCAAGCACACACTCTGCTCATGAAACCAGCCGCTCCTGATCGACTCCAGAGGTGACCAGTAACCTACGCAATGAGCAGTAAACTATAAATAGTTAAGGGCGTAGGTGCTCGATACTCATGATTGCCACTGTGTGTCAGACAGCCACAAAACATGCAGGGATTGCCTAACAGCTGCAAAGCATTCAGGCGCGGAGACTTGAACATGTCACTCCAGCACCCGCAATACTCGGTGCATACTCGAGTAATGAGAACTTGTACTCATCACTACCTATAAATTGTGTAATGTCAAGAAGCTGAGACAACTACTTTTAACTTTAAATGTTATCTCTAAACCCGTCTCCTTTTCACTGCACCCTTAAATAATTTGTTCCATCATAAATGTGTATCATACCACTAAACCGAAATAATGCCGCCATAGCAAGACCAATTCTTATTTTGCCAGACTACTTAATGTTGCAATGTCTCATGTTCTCTTGTTTTCCGCAGACTTGAATCATGATGAACTTTAGCAACTTTCAATCCCTTGGTGGAGAGTAAAGTCCTCGCAGCCGGTGCCTCATCCTGCAATGAAGAATAAAGGAGGGTCTTGAAATGGCAGTGACTCTTTTTGCTGGATACTAGGATTTGATGGACCTCTTTGATCACGGAGAGAGAAATGTGATTCTTAGGAGTTATATAAATTAAATATTACACTTTCTTGTTAATGATTTATATGTCTGGTAACACAATGATGGTAAGGAGCATGGCAAGTCCTGGGCACATAACTGCACTCTGCTGCCGATCTGACTCTAGACTTGTTTCCACGCGTTCAGACTTTGCTAGACCTGAAGGAGTGTTCCCCGCCTCAGTGTAAGCCATGGACAACATGGGGAAGATTTGTCGGCATTGTTGCAGGAGTAGATTTTGGTGCCATGTAATTAGTAACTTTAGAACAGTCCGTGTCATAGTCTTAAAAATGTTTCACAGATACTGGTAAATGTCTAATTCTACAGACTGTTATATAGATCCCAGCTCAGTCCTAGGTCTGACATGTCCATGATGTCCCTTATATGTCGAAAACCATACAGTGGTCACCCAGGTGGTTTTTGGCCTCTTTTATGACTTGACCCGCTGATAAACCTGCTCATGTGGGCCTATACAATGTTGACAGATAATACATTTATATGAATGTGACTTTATTCTGCTGTAAATTTTTAGTTTTGTACTGATCATGTAAGTACAAGCATCCCTGTCATAAATGACATATGTTCACATTTACATCTATGAGTTGTCTCTTTAATGGTGTGAAGGGTGAGGTCAGAGGCCCGTCTCCTTCATTCCCCTGATGCGACATATTATCTATAAGCTTGTCAGGACAGCACCGATAAGAAATAGGCTAACTGCTGGGGTTTAATGGGGCAGCCCAGGTCTTCCATATTAATGACCTATCCCTATGGATCATGAATATCTGATTGGTGGTCACCCCCAAAACTCAGCTGCTTGTAGTTATGGAAGTCAATAGGAACGGAGCAGCAGGATTTGAGGACAGCCACTACACAGTATATGGAGTTGGGTTGTATTGGCTCTGTTCACTGTGCATCTTCAGTTACGGACGGATATATTCTATCTATATGGACTAATATGTAAGCAGTTAATCATCAGACTTAATATAGAAGTCCTGGACCACTCTTTTATTTATTACGCTTTGCTTGTATAGCGCTATCTCATTCTGCAATGCGTTACAGACCTCATCATCACTGTCCCCATTGCGGCTCACAATCTAAATTCCCTATCGGTGTGTCTTTGCCTTTAAGACACAGTAGTAAAGTTCTGCAATGGAGTCATAGACTGATCGCTTCAGAATTAAATTTCCCAGTTTTGTCCTGACTGGATCTGAGCCCGTGTTTGGCAGTGAGAAGACATTTCTCATGTAGCCGCATTACCAGCTGCAGACGTGACTTTTCTTTCTCTCGCTTATTTTCACTGAAGAGGAACATGGCCATATTGTGAAGAAGAAAAAGATTGTTTTGAAAAAAGATCCCAAGCTGAAGCTTATCAGTCCCCTTCATAAAAGATAACATTTTTTTGCCATGTGCCATTGCAGAGAAAAAATGTCATTGATATGTCTGTGTCTGCACATAATTCAAGAAGTGTAATTTATACTTTGTCCACTAGATGGTGCTTGTTTCAGATACTGCTTGTTAGATCCCAGAATTGTCCTTGAAGGGGCTGCCAGCACATTTGCTGCACGACACAAGGGAACCAGGAATAACCCCTTTAGGTCCATTACTATTCTGTGACACTAAAGTGTTGCACAGGTCTCATTCATGAATTACATACCTTCCCTATTTTCTAGAAGAAAACGGTGAAAAACTGTTTTTTCAAGTGTCCGTTTTGTGATCCGTGTCCTTTTTTTTTTAAATAGATAGTAAACTGTATTTGACCTTTATTATCTTTATAATTGTAATGTATCCAAGAAAAACGCATGGCACACTGATAGTAGCCAGTATGTGATCTACTTTGTGCAATCATTGCCTTACAGTGTAATGGGCAAATCTGATCCAGAATACGTGTCAAATTAGTGCCTGCTGCAATTTCTTACATGCAGACCATCAGTCTTGGGCCTCAGTATCTGTAAGCCAGTATCAAGAGTGGGAGATGATACAGAAGTGGTGACGGGTTTCTATTATACTTTTCCACTGATTGTTCCTCTCCAAATTTTGGCTTACAAATACTGATGTGAAATACTGACCAAATTATGCTGTGTGAACGTGGCCTTAAAGCACCACTACAACATGTTTTTTCTCTTTCCCCCATGACGGCACCTCGGAGAGAGAGAGGGATCCGCCCTCAGGGACAGGAAACCTACAGATGAAAAAGGCGGTACCTCTCTCCCACATCAGTTGGTTTCCTGTCCCTGACTGGGAACCTACAGCACGTACCTGCAGTCGATGCGGGATGCCGGGGACCGAACCAGTCCGGTAATAGGCAGCGGGGCTCCCTGCCTCGGCTGGGTCGAGGCCTCACGTAGGCTTCCCCCGTATCACCACCTCCGGGGTCGGCGGGCCTTGAGGGTGAGTGGGGAGAGGCAGTGAAGATCAGAGGACGAAGCCTGCCGATCCCAAAAAAGAAAAAAAAAAAAAAAAGGGTGGCGGCGGTCACTCAAGGAGAGCCCCCAGCCGAGCGCCAGACCCAGAGCGGCTTGCAGAGGATTGCGGCCACCGGGACCGCAAAAGGTACAGGGGTCGGGGCGGGACCTCGGAGTGGCCTGGAGGGGGTGGCGGCGGCCACCGGGGGCCGCGAGGTATAAGCCCGCAGGGCTTGCAGCGATGGGGGTGGCGGCGGTCACCAGGGGCTGCGGCAGAAAACGGAGGGCGGAGGACGCCGGTACCGGGGGCGCGCGCGCAGTAGCTTCCTTAAAAAAAAAAAAAAAAAAAGGAGGCGCAATGCACTGCTGGGAAATTTCGCAGTGCACATGCGCCGGCGGCACTTCCGGCGGGGCCTCGGACAGCGGGGAGGAGGTGCCAAATTAAAAAAAAAATAAATAAATTTTTATTTAAAGCCCCACTAAAAGAGGAGAAGGCGATCACCATGAGTGGAAAGCCTCAGAAAGAGGAGACGCGGCGGTCCCCGAAGCAGGGGCGGCGGCAGTCACAAGAACAGCGCCAGCGCGACTCCTCCCAGCAGCGCGGCAGCAGTGGTCATACAGGATCACGGCGCAGCCAAAGCTCCACCATGGCGGCACAGCCAGAAGTGGATTCAGCGGTGGAAATAATCCCTACGCCCGAGACGGTATCTCTCGTTCCACAAGGGGGTGAGTGATCTCCGTGAGCTCCCGCTCGCTAATATGCGATTATTAATTTTTTCTTTTCAGGGGCGCAAGTGCACAGCAAAATCCAAGCACATGGTATGTGCTATATGCACGGAGGAGCTGCCCCCTACATAGCAGAAAAAGCTCTGTGCGGCGTGCATAGAGCAGACGATACAGGAGGAATCCCCGAGGTTTGCTTCAGACTTCAAAACAATGATAAGGACCCAGGTAGAGGACGCCCTCAAGGGTGTTAGAACCACTAAGAAAAAACGTAGATCCAGGCATAGATCTCCAGAGTCCAGTGTTAGTGAGTCAGGGAGTGAATCATCTAACTCGAGTTATTCATCATCCTCCCAGTCATCATCATCATCCTCAGAAGGGGGATGCAGCTGCTTCCCTATTGAGGAGACGGACGCACTGGTAAAAGCCGTAAGGACAACTATGGGCTGATAGATGAACGCCCTAAAAAAACGGCGGAAGAGTTAATGTTCAGTGGACTGGAACAAAAAAAACGGAGAGTTTTCCCGGTGAATGAGAAAATCCACTCTCTAATCAAGCGAGAATGGAAAAAGCCAGACAAGAAAGCCCTCCTAACACCCAAGAGGAAATACCCTTTTGATGATCCGGCCTGCTCCCTATGGAGTAAAGCACCTAAACTGGATGTGGCGGTTGCAAAGGCTTCTAAGAAATTTGCCCTGCCCTTCGAAGATATGGGTACCCTGAAGGACCCAATGGATAAAAAGGCAGAAAACTTTTTGAAAAACGCTTGGGAAGCGGCAGGAGGGGAACTAAAGCCAGCCATAGAAGCCACATGCACGGCACGTGCCTTAATGGTTTGGTTAGACCACTTAGATTCCCAAATAAAAGAAAAAGTCCCAAGGGAAACAATACAAAGGTCCGTTTCCGTAATGAAGGGAGCAGCAGCTTTCCTGGCAGATGCGTCAGTAGACTCATCTAGGTTGGCGGCCAGAGCAGCCTCCTTCTGAAATGCCGCGAGACGTGCATTATGGCTAAAATACTGGCCGGGGGATCTGCAGACTAAAACCAAATTGTGCGCAATCCCATGTGAAGGAGAGTTCTTATTTGGCCCAACGTTAGATGACATCTTGGAGAAGGCGGGGGACAAGAAAAAATCCTTTCCCGGTTTCCCTAATCAGGCATACAAACGGCCTTTTCAGAACAGAAGATTTATGCGGCGAAGACCCCCAAAAGGGAACAGAGAAGGTTGGGAGGATAAAAGAAATAAGAACAAAGGCTTTATGTTCAACAAGCCCCCCCGATAACAAAAAGCCACAATGAAGGTGCTCCCCGGGTCGGGGCAAGATTGTCCTACTTCTTCCAGGCCTGGGAAAAAATATCCACGAGCCCGTGGATTCTGAGCATAATAAAAGGACTGAGACTAAAATTCAATACCCTCCCCAATCATTTTTTTGTGATAACGCCCCAAAGGACATCACACGAGCAGCTGGCTCTGCAACAAGAGGTCGCGAACCTAAGGGAAAAGGGGGTACTACAAGAAGTCCCCTACCAGGACAGGGGCAAAGGCTTCTACTCCCCTCTCTTTCTCCGCAGAAAGCCAGACGGAACGTAGAGGGCCATAATAAATCTAAAGAGACTGAACAAGTTCCTGGAAATTCAGGGTTTCAAGATGGAAACAAAATCTTGTGTAAAATTGCTTCCCCATCATGCTTCATGGCTGTATTAGACGTAAGAGACGCATACTACCATGTACCTATGCACAGAGACCACAGGAAATACCTCAGGGTGGCGGTGACAATCCAGGGGGAGATAAAACATTATCAGTTCCGAGCTCTCCCCTTCGGGCTAGCGATTGCTCCAAGGGTATTTACAAAGATAATGTCAGAAGTAATGGCCCACATAAGAGAGCAAAACATCCTGATAGTCCCATACCTGGACGATCTCTTAGTAGTAGGCGTCACCTTTCACCACTGCAAACAGTTGGACATGGTCATGGGATCTCTAGTGAATCTAGGATGGATGCTGAATTTGCCCAAATCCAGACTCGTACCAAGTCAGGTACAGGAATACTTGGGAATAATACTGGACTCAACCGAACAAAAATGTTATCTTCCACAGGCGAAGATTCAAAAGATGACACGGTGTCACAAATGATAGCTTCCCCAGTAACTACCCTGAGAAAGGCAATGTCTCTATTGGGGTCAATGACAGCCTGCATGCCAGCAGTACAGTGGGCACAAAGCCACACGCGAGTCTTACAGTTTGAAATATTAGACGCAGACGTTTCCCTACACGGAAATTTAGACAGGCGGTTAAACATCTCACCAAACACAATACACTCCTTAGCATGGTGGACAGACCCAGCCATTCTAACCAAGGGGGTCCCTTGGGCATTACCAACGACAAAAATCTTAACCACAGATGCAAGCCCCTGGGGGTGGGGTGCACATCTAGACAGCCAGGTAGTGCAAGGGCCCTGGGCTCAAAAAAGAGTCAGTTTCCTCAAACATGAAGGAGCTGCTGGCAGTGAAACTAGCTCTCGTTCATTTTCTAGACTCACTTCGCTCCCAACACACAAGGGTCTTCTCAGACAACCGGGTAGTGGTAGCATATCTAAACCACCAGGAGGGCACCAGGTCTCAAGCACTGATGGAAGTAACAAAATCCATCTTTCACCTAGCAGAACACAATCTGGAATCCCTGACAGCCCTCCACATAAAAGGGTCGGAAAACTGAACAGCAGACTTCTTGAGCAGAACACTCCTAAAGCAGGGGGAGTGGGAACTAAGCCAGTCAGTCTTCAACCAGATTGTGAACCTCTGGGGCCGACCAGAGAGAGACTTATTTGCAAACAGTCAGAACCAGAAATTGGAAGCCTTCTGCTCAATAGATCCCCGGGGGGGGCCCAGTAGCTCTAGATGCCTTCACGGTTCCCTGGAATTATCATCTGGCTTACGCTTTCCCTCCAATATCTCTCATCCCCTTAGTACTGAGGAAAATACGGGGGGACAAAGCGACGGTAGTAGTAGTAGCACCCTTCTGGCCCCGGAGAATATGGTTCCCCTGGCTGAGGAAAATGTCCGTCACAGACCCTTGGGTTCTACCAGAAACCCCGGACCTTCTATCCCAGGGACCAGTGTATCACCCTCATATAAAAAATCTACACATGACAGCTTGGCTTTTGAGAGGGAACTCCTAAGTAATAGGGGCTTCTCGTCAAACTTGATAACCACGTTACTACAAAGTAGAAAGCCAGTAACCACTATGGCATATGGGAAGGTATGGAAAAAATTCCTATCAATTTCAGATTCTGACCCAATGGGAGAGATCTCAATAGGGGAAATTCTGGAATTCCTATAGAAAGGGTTGGAAAAGGAACTAGCTACAAGCACCCTGAAAGTACAGGAGGCGGCCTTAGGGGCTTTGTATAATCATGACTTAGCCGGAAATCGGTGGGTTAGGAGATTCATGAGGGCCGCAAGTAGATCTAGGCTGATCCCCCTACGCAACACCCCCCCCCTTGGGATCTAAACCTGGTATTGAAAGCACTAACCAAATCTCCCTTTGAACCCTTGGCGGAGGGTCCCTTAAAAATATTGTCCCTTAAGACCTGCCTCCTCGTAACCTTAACTTCTGCCCGCCGCATTAGTGATATACAAGCCTTGTCTGCTCACTCACCCTTCACGCAAGTTCTGGATGATAGGGTAATTCTTAGAACCAACCCAGCATATCTCCCCAAGGTGTCTTCACAGTTTCATAGGGCCCAAGAAATCTCCCTACCCTCCTGTCCCAATCCCAAAAACAAAACAGAAGAGGTATGGCACACTTTAGATGTAAAAAGATGCCTGGTCCAGTATATAACAACCACGAGGGAGTTTAGGAAGGATAGGGCTCTGTTTGTCTTTTCAGGGTCCTCAGAAGGGTCAAAAAGCATCGAAGGCCACGCTGGCGAGGTGGATAAGAGAAGCCATCGCCCTATCCTACTCCTCCTGCGGGGCAGCCATCCCAGAGGACATAAGGGCCCATTCAACCAGGGCAGTGGCATCATCCTGGGCGGAGAAAGCCGACGCTTCAATAGACCAGATATGTAGAGCTGCCACTTGGTCTTCCCCCTCTACATTTTTCAAACATTACTGTCTAGACTTGACCTCCTCTTCAGATCTCACCTTTGGGAAAAGGGTTCTGGAGGCAGTGGTCCCTCCCTAGATGTACAATCTTTGTAATTCTCTCCGTGGTGCCGTCATGGGGGAAAGAGAAAATCGTAGTTAGTTACTTATTTCTCTGATCCCATGACGGCACCCGTACATCCCCTCCCTTTCACACACACAGGTGTGCACATTAGAGTGAGTTAGTTAGCTTTGATACTTAGCCACACGGTGCCTCTATTAAGCTTAAGTTGAATAATTTGATTAATTGTGGATTTTTATAACCATTTGAGTTTCAGCTGAATGTTCTGTGTAATGCTCTGTAAACCAACTGATGTGGGAGAGAGGTACCGCCTTTTTCATCTGTAGGTTTCCTGTCCCTGAGGGCGGATCCCTCTCTCTCCGTGGTGCCGTTATGGGATCAGAGAAATACCGTTATTGGTAAGTAACTACGATTTTTCAGCACTGGAGTGGTGCTTTAAATCGAAGCCTCTTGCCCCCGGTTCACATACTTGCCCTCTAGCATCTTCACAAACCCATAGAAGCGCCGCAAGCGCGAAACGGCCATCGTCAGCACCTGCACACTCCTTTCTTCACTCTCCTGGCCATGATGTTTTAAAACCATTATCAATAAAGAATGGAACTTTTAAAGATTGGTGAGTGCTACCTATTTTCTTCTGTCTTCAAGCTGGATTTATGTTGTTGTTTTTCTGTGTGAGCACCCGAAGTCTACAGGTAAAGCCTGCAGTTTTTTATTACACTGATATTACAATTTGTTAGCAGTATTGGCAGCGCTGTCCTCCTTTTTTTTCTTTTTTTTTTTTTCCCTTTGGAAGTGTGGACATTTACATATATACCCAACGCTCTTTTCACAGCCAGTAAGCTCACTGATTGGCTGCCACACTGTCAATATGAGGTCAGTGCTGCAGCCAATTCCAGGCGCACAGAGCAGTGGCGAGACTTGCTGCTGGACCCAGGAAGGTGAGCACAGCACAGTTTATGTCTTTATAAAAGCCTGCACGACAGAGGAGTGAAACATATACAAAACTGTCCCACATCCTCACCTCAGAGCACATTTTCTGGTAAAAATGGAATTGCTTCAGAATACATAAAGTCTGCAAAATATGCCTCCATTAAGAAAAAACACAAAAATTGAGCTTGGTTTGAGTTGATACACATGCAGCATATAAATGCATGTGGACATTGGCCATAAAACCTGCAAAAGACAAAATGAGCAAAAACCCTCAATTTTTTTGTTTTTTTTCTTTGTATTTTTGCATTCTGTGCAAGCTGGGGTGAGGCCTCCCCTCTCCTGAGCTGGAAATTGTATATAAGGCTTCCCCAGACTGGTGTCTACTGTTTGGGACCCAGTCCTTTTGTCTGCCCTTGTTCACACATTGAGGTCAACTTTGACATAAGGCAAGGTTTTTAATATTAGACAGTGTAGGACTGTCCCGAACAGAGTTACCTTATCGTGGTGGGATGGCTTTCATGCTACTTTTGATCAAAAACAGTGTTACTAAAAACTCTGAATAATTTAGATGCACTTTTGCTTTTACTTATTTAGTTACAGCAGGGTTTTTGCTCATTTTGTCTTTTGCAGGTTTTGCAATTCCTCCATTAAGTAGCAAAATGTATTTAGCTGTAATTTGCCTTTAATGTAATTATTCAGGGTTCACACTGTGGATTGAGTGTGATTAGCGTTGCACATTTCTTTACAGATTTCAGGGAAAAACATCTGAATTTCCAGCTATTTCTGAAATGACAAATGATTAGGTGTAATTGTGGTTGATGAGGCATTGATTACTTTAATTAAGGAACTTGAGTTCCGCTTCAGTGTCATGGTTGTGCAACATTTTACAAGGATGAAACTGCATCATTCATTACAACACTAAAACATTTGCATCCTCAACATTGGGCTGAAGAGAAACCAAAATCTCAAGAATGTTTCTAGAAATGAATTTCACACTTTTAATTCCCAACATTTTGTAGCTTTTTTATGCGGATGCCTTATACCTGGAGCTTCACACACAAGACTGTGTTACACTTCTCATTTGTAGTAAGCCAATATTGAATTACAATAGAAATCCATGGCAACTATACGGTCCGCCTCTATTGTATACAAAGGTACATGGTAAGTGTTGGAGTAACAAAAATTAAAGTTCTCCTTGGTTCCTCAGGCACCATATGCATAGAGGTATTCTCTCCATAGTAGGAAATCTCTGCACAAGCAATGTCTCGTGCCGCCTGTCCCACAGCTCCCTGTATAGGGCTCTGCCATGTTGGGCTACAAGTAGGCTTTTCATAAAGGGTCATTTTGTCCATAAGTCTATATGATCGGCACATGATGCATATACAATATTTTATTAGCTTTCTATTGCTTTGCCAGTCAGAATAGTGCAACGTTCTGTGCCCTATTCAGTAACCATTAGAAAATTGATAAAACTTTAAAGAGTCAGTGGAAGTCAGCAGAACGCTCTTTTTTTCAAAATAACTTTAATGAAGTTTTATGATACAATGATAAGGGGAAAGTAAAGGTAATAGGGTTTCTGGAGAGAGGTATACATTACTTTATTAAAGACATACGAAGGGGGAAAATATAACATTAACGTTACACTTCAGACCAAAGATATGTTTATACTTATATTTATCCTTAACAGTAGGATATTACCTTGTTATAATGTGGAGAAAACTTAGCTTCGTCATATAGAGTTATGCAAAGAGAATATGTGGATGAAACTTTCGGACCCAAAAAGAGGACCTTTATGCTAACGATTATAGTGTAAATTTGGCCCAAGAGTCCCATCTTTTGCTAAACTTCTCAAAATAATTATTCGCGATTGCGTGCGATTTTTCATAAGAATGATGTAACGACATCTTATCTAGAATGTCATTCACTCTGGGAACCGAATTTTCCCCCCATAATGTAGCAGCAGAACGCTCTATCCTGTTGGGTGACGTGCACATGTTCAGTCTTTGGTTGGTATTTTACATCTCTATTTGTTAACTAAAACCAGGAGTGGGTGATAAAAACAGAGGTGGTGACGTGCTTCTATTATACTTTTCCTCTGATTGTTCCACTCCTGGTTTTGGCTTACAAATACTGAAGGTGTGAACGTGGTCCAACAGTCATGGAAAAACTAAGTACACCCTGTATGAATTCTATGATTTTACATATCAAGACACATTGAAATAAAAACACAAGTGTCTGGTCCTAAAAGGTCTTAAAATAAGGGAAACACAACTTCTTTAGAACCACTTTTTGACAAATTGCAGCCAGCATGTAGTTATTACCTTACCAAAAAAATAGGACAAAATGCCGAAGCAGTGTGAAAAATAATTACACTCCTACTCCTTCTATAGGAATGAAAATGGCACCAAGGTGCTTGAATAAAATGCCCATTTCTATAAGAGCAGATGTTTGACGGTTTGTGGTCTGGAGTATTAAGGAATGTATTCTGACAATGTCAAGGAGGAAAGACACCAGTAATGATCTTAGAGAGGCACGGTAATTGGTGCTACGCATTGCTCTGGGAAGTGTTATAAGGCCGTTTCCAAACTCTCAGTCTACAGTGAGAAGATTTTAATTGTTTTATTATGTCCTGATAAAAGCAAAGAAATCAAAGTGTGCACTTTATTTTTTTCCCTTTTCCCATGACTGTATTTTGCCTGCAGTTCACTTTCATGAAGGAAACAGTCCACAACTTTGGAAGAATTATAAATGAAAGTACTGTAATATGTCTAGAGGGTGTGGCAAAGTAGATTGTAAAACAATTTATAATAGAAAACCAGAATGTTTAAAGGATTTTTCCACTACTCTGACAACCCCGTCTCAATTCATATGTTCCGCTTGTAAAATAATAACACTTAGTGTATGTGCCCACAATCTGGAACCGCAGTGTCCAAAACGCTGCATTCTACGATACAAGCACAGTGGATGGGATTTATCGAAATTCCACGCACACCGTGCTTCTATTTGACGCTGCGTTAACTCCCCCCGTGGTGCGGGTTTACGAGCGGCAGCAGGTCAGTCTTTGTTGCAGAGGCGCTAGTCTGCACATCACAACAGAAATTTTCACATTAGAATGTATTGGATGCTGTAAATCTGCATTCTTCAATGAACACGTGGATTTAACTGCGTGATTGGAAGCAGCGAAAATACGTTGCGTCCAAAGTGCTGCGTTCAATCATGCAGTTAAAACCGCATGTGTTCACTGAACCATGCAGATTTAACACATGTAATACATTCTGTTGTGGAAATTTCTGTTGTGGAGACTAGCATCTCTGCACCAGAACATGACATGCTGCAGCTCTAATACCCAAAGTGCTGCTATTTCCAGATTATGGGAATGTTCCCTTAGGCCATGTGCACACATTGAGTATTTGGTCAGTTTTTTACCTCCATATTTGTAAATCAAAATCTGGAGTGGATCAATCAGAGGAAAAGTATAATAGAAACACGTCACCACTTCTGCATTTATCACCCACTCCTGGTTTTGGCTTACAAACATTGAGTTAAAAAAACTCATCAAATACTCCATGTGTGCACGCGGCTTTATACTTGCCGCCGGTGCCATTCCAGTTGGCACTGGCTCTCCTGTGGTCAGTTAGCTTTGGCTTAACTCTCCCTGCCTTTCAACAAATCACATACATCTGTAGGAAATGAGAGAGCAGCAGCTCTGCCTTCCTCAGGATGTATGTGTTACAGTGGCTTACGAAAGTATTCACCCCCTTTTACCTATTTTGTTACATTAGAACCTGTATTTTAGAGATGTAAGAGTATTTAGTGCCAATACATCTCAAAGTTAGTGAAGTGAGAAAAATATAGGCATAAATTAAATGTATGGGATCAAATTACTAAAAATTGGCATGTACATAAGTATTCACCCATTTTGCTTACTGAAGGGAAGTCCACCTGTGTGCAATCTAAGGCTGGTTTCACATTTGCGTTTTTTTGCGCTGGAAAAAAACGCATACCTGCGCATGCGTTTTTTTTCCCCTATATTTAACATGGGTGCGCATACCTGCGCGCTGGTAAGCGCACGTATGCGATTTTCATGCGCTGCGTTTTTTTGGGGTGTGCGTTTGTATTTTCCAGACGCAGCATGTTGCATTTTTTGGCCCTGCAAAAAAGCGCATGCGCACATATGCGCTAAAAATTGCCATTATAGCCTATGGATGCGCATACGTGCGCACTGGCATGCTCATGTATGCGTTTTTTTGCACATGCGTTTTTTTTTGTTAACCATGGAATTTAGGGGTTTGGGTTAGAGTTAGGGTTAGTTAAGGGGATTTAGGGTCAGGGTCAGGGTTAGGGTTGGGGTTAGGGTCAGGGTTAGGGTTAAGTATGGTTTGGTTAAGGGTTAGGGTCAGGGTTAGGGTTAAGTATGGTTTGGTTAAGGGTTAGGGTCAGGGTTAGGGTTAAGTATGGTTTGGTTAGGGTTAGGGTTAGTTAGGGATTGGGTTAGGGTTAAGTATGGTTTGGTTAAGGGTAAGGGTTAGGGTTAGTTAGGGTTTAGGGTTTGGGTTAGGGTTAAGTATGGTTTGGTTAAGGGTAAGGGTTAGGGTTAGTTAGGGTTTAGGGTTTGGGTTAGGGTTAAGTATGGTTTGGTTAAGGGTCAGGGTTAGGGTTTGTAAAGTCATGGTTTGGGTTAGTGTGAGGGGCCACCTAATGTTGGAAAAACCCGCAAACGCGGTAAAAACGCACTAAAAACGCATACAAACGCATAAAAACGCTGCGTTTTTTTCATGCATGCTCATAAAAATGCTTGAAAAAACGCAGCAGTTGTATGCTTTTGTATGCGTTTTTTCAATGCGTTTTTTTGCGGGAAAAACGCGCTGCAAAAAAAAGCAAGTGTGAAACTAGCCTAAGTGTCACATTGTCAGTATATGCACACCTTTTCTGAAAGCCCACAGAAGCTGCAACACCATTAATCAGCACCACTAACCAAACAATATCATAAAGACCAAGGAGATCTACAAACATATTAGGAACAAAGCTGTTAAAAAGTACAAGTCAGGTTTGGGTTATTAAAAAAAAAAACAAAACAAAAAAAAACATCTTCGATGGTCCTACGGAGCACCGTCAAATGGAAAGAACATGGTAACACAACAAATCAGCCAACAAAGGGCTGCCACCAAAACTCTCAGCCCAGGCAAGGCGAGCAATAATCAGAGAGGCAACACAGAAACCAAAGTTAACCCTGAAGGAGCTGCAGAGTTCCTAAGCAGAGACTGGAGTATTTGTCCATATGACCACAATAAGCCATACGCTCCATAGAGGTGGCCTGCATGAAAGACTGGGCAGGAAAAAATTCTTACACACAAAAATTGTAAATCTCATTTTGAGTTTGCCCAAAGCCATTTTATGGAGGAATGTGCTGTGGTCAGATGAGACCATAATTTAACGTTTTGTCCATCATGGTAAACGCTATGTCTGGCGCCAAACCAGCACAGCTCGTCACACCAAGAATACCATCCTCACAGTGAAACATGATGGTGGCAGCATCATGCTGTGGGGAGGTTTTTCTGCAGCAAGGACAGGAAAAATGCTCCGAGTCAAGGGGGGAACATGGATGATGTGCAATACAGGGATATTCGTGAGTAAAACCTGTTTGTCAGTGATTTCTGGGACAAAGATTCACCTTCCAACAAAACAATGACCCAAACCATACTGATAAACCAACAATTGAGTTGTAATTTTATAAGTATCCTCCGTTACGACGTGCATATCAGGCAGAGGGTCTTGTCCTAAATAACGGAGTGACCAAAAATGACATAATACAGAGAATACCCAGCTCACATAACTCTGGAGGACTAATCTCATTACTTTATAGATCTTTGTTGGACCTTGTATTAACAAAGCACCCCATATGGTCAAAAGAAAAATGGGAGGGCATGATAGGCCCTATTGAAGAGGGGCTGTGGTCTGAAATACTGGAAAGAGTTCCACAGTTGTCTTTGAGCGAGTCCAATAGCTTCTCCCACTTACAGGTATTATACCAGTCATATAGAACACCCCAATTTTGCCACGATATAGGGCTTTGCTTAGACCCCCCTATGTGATAAATGTAAAACATCCCCAGCTACTATGCTTCATATGTCGTGGACATGCTCCGCTTTGGAAATTTTCTGGAGGGATGTAATAGCAATCATCACTAGAACATACTCAGTCGATATAGATCCCTCACCATTAGTATGTATAATGAGATACTGTATATAGATCTAAGCACTGATGAACATGGCAAAATAGTGATAGCACGCCTGTTATACATGGCCAGGAAATTGATAGCCCAGCATTGGTTATCAGAGCAGGCGCCCACAGTAACAGAATTTATAAATAAGATTAATTGGCTATTAAATCTGGAACAAAGCATATATTTGAAAAGGAAGGTGATCTCCAAATTAAAAAAAAATGGGCTCCATGGTTTGACGGCTCTGGCCTAGCATCTAGAGAACTGCAAAGATTTCGACTAGGTCTGTTTAAATTAAATCTATACATAAATCAAAAGACATGATAAATGCTATATTCCATATTGGGCAGCTTTAGACATGTATATAACTGTGGCAAACCAAGACCTAGATTCCCCATTAATGCTGTTACGATAGTGCATCAGAGAAGCAGGAGACTGCACTGCGATGAGACCAATTTTCTGCACAGGTGTTATTCAATAGAGCCACGATTATGTGGGCAACGGTTAATGCTCTAGAGGCCGGGGTGCCTCTCCAAGCAGCACAGCCATAATAGAATCCAAAAAATTGAAGAAGACTGAAAGCACTCACCGGTAAAAGTCACTTTTTATTCCTACTTGTTAAAACATCGGCGTTGAGAGGATGGGAGCAGGAATGAAGGAGACAACGGGTGACCCGTAGAAGCGCTACTGCAGCGTGAAACGACCGTCTCCTTCACTCCTGCGCCCATACTCCCGACGCCGATGTTTTAACAAGTTGGAATAAAAAGTGACTTTTACTGGTGAGTGCCTTCCGTCTTCTTCTATTTTTTGGATGTTGTTACGATAGTGATTATTTATATTGTAAGATTTCTGATCTGCTGTGGACAGAACTGTGAAACATTTATCTCAAGAATAGATATTATGTTTAAAAGGGTGATGTTGTGGGGGGGATAGAAGGGGAACTTGGTCCCTTTCATGGTTGAGTTGTTTTTTACTCTTGAGTTACAAAAAAAATTTAAGAAAAAATATTTGATTAAAAAGAAGAGAGAGATACTTGAGACAATGAAGTTTAGTTTTATTCCCTGTATGACTCCATTTGGCTTTTGGCGCCAAAATCTGCCATCTTACAAAAGTGCAAGAGAAGCTGATTAGTAGCTACAGCTCCCATGTCAACCTCCCCCCTACCACCAGCACTTGAACCCCACTGGAAAATGCTCCTCTCTGTAAAACTGTATTCCGCTATAACAACCTGCATTGTGAATACAAAGGTTGCATTATTATAGACAGACTCTCATAAGAGAATCTCCTGCATATTACTACTGAGTGCGGCACAACATTACTTCTATAACTACACCACCGCCACCAACTGTCCAACCGAGGATACTGCAATGCTGCAACTCTCATTCACCCACTGAAGTTTATTACATTCTTCTATTTCTGATATATCTACGCACAATTCAGAAATTACCTGAATGAGATAATTGGTCCACAACAGCTAAAAGAAATGTATGTTTAAATTCTTATTTATGATCAAGTGGTAATTATTCCCAGGGTGCACTCGCATTCACAAATGGCCAAATCTAGCAAAGAGCGCATAAATAAGAGTCGGACGAAAATCCCGCTCCTTGTAAGCAACATGGCGAACTAGACAGATTCCAAAGGAAAAAGCTTTCTACCACCCAAAAGCGCTCTCCCAAGAAAACATCTTCCCATTCCCTTGCTACAGCACCAATGGAGGAATCAGAGTCCAGGAATGACGACTCTTGAGAGTGAATCACTATCCACAGACTCCACTCCTATCTCCAGGTCCTTTCTTAAAAAAAGAATTCCCTACAAATCTCCAAGGTGGAAGTCCCCTCCTGGATGCCACTTGATGCTGGATTTGATTTCCCCCAACTACAGAAAGCAGAAGACTTGACAGTATGCAAAAACTCTACTTCCAAGGTTAGGAAGCAAGTGTCATGACAACCACCTCTGCGAAGCCTAGGAGACCTTCACTTACTACCTGTTTGTCCTTTGACATAAGGATCTGGGGTTCATGAACCTCTTCTTCTTTACCCTCCCATTTTTTTTTTTATTGTCCACTCTCTTTACAAGTCACTGGACCAAAACTGCCCCCCTATTTTTTTTCTTTTCTTTGCGATTTGCCTCGCTCAATGGCTATAACTGTTTCATTAGACACAGTGTTAATGTTTTCTTTATTATCATCTAATTTTTAAGGTTTCCTGAAGGATCACCACTTGGACTGTCTCATTTATTTTTCATGTTTTTATTTAGTTTTCTGTACACCGCCTGTCCACCAAATATGCTCATCGTAATTTCTTATGGCTGACCTGACTACACCTGACTCTGTTGCAATGGCTTCATTTAACGTGAAGGGCTTGTGACATTAAATATCTTACAGGACATCTATTTACTGTATATCTATATATATATATATATATATATATATATATATATATAAATACTCTATTACCTAACATACCTCCCTAGAATTACCACTACACAGACATACATAGCAAGAAAATTACACAGAGCTTATAAATTCAGTCTCATGAGCCACACTGAGACATGTGGGTCAAACCAGGAATAGAAGCTCGAGGGAGGTAATTGGAATATTTCCAGTACATTTTGGGAAGAGTCGCCAAAAATCTGAAGATCTTTCGGTGTAGCTGAATCAAGTTGCTTGAAGGAAATCACCAAACCATCAAATCTTTACAACAGTTCAACAACAATTCATTTTCTTCAACATGGAGAAGGAGATCACCCATTTGGTGTGCTATGTTTACAGACTTGCCAGAGGAAAAGACAACTTTGTGCCAGAAATTCAAGCTTGTGACTCTGTCAGAGGAAAAGGTGCAAAGTTTTCAGGAGGGAACAGCTACACTGAAGCTCATCAAAGAAAATGAGGATTTCCTTGACAGAGCAGAAGAATCTCTTTAGAATGTTGCAAGAGATGAACTTTTCAGCGTTCCTGCAGAAACTAATGGGAGTAGAAATAACTATTCAGAATGTTCGAAGAGAAGCTTCTTTCATTGTACCTGCAGAAGAAGAGAAATGGAGGCATGTGCCCTAAAGAAACAGGAGGGTGAGTTGGCAGCCAGCACCAATACCGCTGAAGAACCAGTACCAGGCTTTCATGTAGGACAACTACGAAGATGTACATTAAAAACGAGCTTGCCCACAGACAACACTCCTAAGCAATTAGAAGCCTCTCTTGAAGAGAGAAAAAGAACCGCTGTGTCAAGAAAAGGGGAGTGGTGGTCGTGGGGGATTCCCTACTGAGAGGGACAGAAGCCAATATCTGCCAACCTGATATCACCTCACAAGAAGTGTGCTGTCTTCCAAGTGCCCAAATCAAAGATGTGTCAAGACTCTTCATTGCTACAGACGACCAAATACGTGGTGCATTCATTAAAGATTTCCTGTGACGCACTTCTATTTATCACAAGATGCTGAACCTGCACGTTTAATGATATAAGTCTATATAGGTTACATGCCAATTTGCAACTCAGAACTGATAACGATCTTGATTCTACAGGTGCTGAAGTGGTGTGAGGTTTGATAATGGAGCCAGTGGCATACAGAGCAGTCATCAAGTTACTTGGATGTCTCCTTTGGTGTACAGCCTTTCGATGAGATGAAAAAGGTTTATGGTGATGATTCCCCATCATATGATGTAGTCATGAACGCATCGTCAATTCAAATGTGGCCCGACTTCGGTGCAAACAGCTCCAATTCCAGGACGACCCCACTCAGCTATTGCTGAACACACCATCCAGCAAGTGGAGGACGCCATTTTCTGGAAAATCGCCGCATAACCATTCGCCACCTAGCCCAAAATGTCAAGATTAGTGTGGGATCCGTGGAAAATAAAATCATCCAAGACCATTTTCACATGCATAAGGTATCCGTGGGTTTCCCAGCTGCTCACATCTTTCCAGAAGCAGGAACGAGTCAAATGCTTTGAGGCTCTATTGACGTTGTGCTATGGAAACCAGGACTTTTTCAACAGAATGATCACACAGGATGAAAGCTGGGTCCATCACTATGATCCTGAGACTAAAGTCCAGTCGATGCAATGGAAGCATCATGACTCACCGCCTCCAAAGAAGGCACATGCCCAACCCTCGGCAGGCAAGGTCATACCCACAGTATTTTGGGACCAGCACTGAGTAGTATTGATGCATTTCCTAGCAAAGGGTACCATGATCACTGGGGCATACTATGCTTCACTGCTGTGGAATTTGCGGGAGGTCATCAAAACCAAGAGACATGGGATGCTCACCAAAGGTGTCTGCCTTCAGCAAGACATTGCACCAGTTCACAACTCACATGTTGCCCATATGGATGCATGATTCTGTGAAATTCTACTGCATATCTCATTCACCCGACCTCTCCCCATCAGACTTCCACCTCTATCAAGCAAAAAAAAAAAAACTATATGCAGAGACTTTGAAGACCTACGCCACAAAGTAGAGGAAGTGGGAGTGCAGGTAGTCTTCTCATCCGTCCTCCCAGTGGATGGACATGGAACAAGCAGATTGAACAGGATACTACAGGTGAACAACTGGTTACATCGATAATGCTGACAGAAACATTTTGGGTTTCTTGACAATGGAATGAAATGGAAAGGGAGAAGATTGCATATGTTGGGGAAAAAAAACACTTTTTGACAGTGAGGGTGATCAATGAGTGGAACAAGCTGCCATGAGAGATGATGAGATCCACTTCAATGTAAGTCTTCAGAGGCTGGGCAGACATCTGTCTGAGATGGTTTAGTGAATCCTGCATTGAGCAGGGGGTTGGACACGATGACCCTGGAGGTACTTTCCAACTCTAACAGTCTGAGGCTATGAACCCTTGGATGTTGGTGTTTTGTAAGGCTGCATTCAGACACAGTTTAGCTTCCTTCAGGTGCCATTCACTGATTGTTTAAAAAGGAATCCAAAAGTGTTATAATTTCTGCCACAGACAATTTGTTTTTAAAGGTTCAGCCCACTTTGTCACCAGGCTTTTCCCACCTAACTTGAAGAGCAGCATAATGTAGGGACAGAGAGCAGCAATGTGAAACTTATTGGGCTGCTTGCTGTAATTTTGATAATCTCCTGCTTATAAGTGATTATCACTAGAGGACTAGTAAACCTGCAGCCATGTAGTCCTCCATAATCATGAGCGATGTATACCCCAGCCCAACACACTGATTGGCAGCTTTATGCCAACGCAGAAACAAAAAAAAGACCCAAAATTGTGCAAAATCACCAGAAAAAAAAAAAAAAATTTTATTTAAAGTCCACAAATTTTTTTTTACAAAAATCTAAGGTTTTGGTCAAATTTTGCTATGTTAGGCTGTTTGCCCACAATGAGTTTTTGACACTTTTTTGTTGTATCAAAAACCATTCCAGCAAAATCTCATGCCCATTATACTTTTTTACTCTGCATAAACGATCCACCTGTGGCCATTGACTAGTTAAATGCCGCTGTTAGCGGCATTTAAATGGCACGTCTGGCCACCGCGTCACCAGTGTGTCGGCATGACAACCCGAGGTCTCCTGGAGACTCTATGGTTGTCAGTGCTGGATTGCTGTGAGCACCATCCAATGGTCGGCACTCATAGCAAGTCAGTAATTCAGCTACATAGAGTTGTGCCAGCTTCTAGTCTCCTATGGAGGCTATTGAAGCGTGGCAAAAAAAATAAATAAAAGTTCAAATCACCCCACTTTCGCCCCATTCAAAATAAATTCAAACATACACATATTTGGTATCGCCGCTTTCAGAATCGCTCGATCAATTAAAAAAAGGATTAACCTGATCGCTAAACGGCGTAGTGAGAAAAAAATTAAATGCCAGAATTACGTTTTGTTCGTCGCCGTGACATTGCATTAAAATGCAATAACGGGCGATCAAAAGTTTTTATCTGCACCAAAATGGCATCAATAAAAACGTCAGTTCGGAACGCAAAAAATAAGCCATCAGCGTACCCGAGATCACAAAAATGGAGACGCTACGGGTATTGGAAAATGGTGCATTTTTTTTTTTTTTTTTAGCAAAGTTTGGAATTTTTCTTCACCACTTAGATAAAAGAGAACCTAGACATGTCTGGTGTCTATGAACTTGTAATGACCTGGAGAATCATAATGGCAGGTCAGTTTAAACACTTAGTGAACCTAGCAAAAAGCCAAACAAAAAACGTGTGGGATTTCACTTTTTTGCAATTTCACCGCACTTGGAATTTTTTTTCCCCGTTTTCTAGTACACGACATGGTAAAACCAATGGTGTCATTCAAAAGTACAACTCGTTACACAAAAAAAATAAGCCCTCACATGGCCATATTGATGGAAAAATAAGTGATTGCTCAGGGAAGAATGGGAGCGAAAAACAAAAAATGCAAAACCGAAAAAAGCTCCAGGGGTTAAAACATACAAATCAATGGCGCTAGGAACAGTTGCAGGGAGCGGCCGTTGGAGCCAGGAGAACCAAAGTTTACGCAAAACAGTTGTCGCTTAATGATCTCCTCATGGGATGACCGAATAGCGTGCTTTTTTTTTTTTTTCATGTACCAGTGGTGCGTGCCGCTCTCTTCAATTGCGTCTATTTCCATTAATTTATATATTCACTGCCTTCTTTTTGGGCTGAGCACCGCCAGATATGGTTGCCATATGCTGCTCCTGGACTATTTTGTTGTATAGTATTCGGAGCAGTGCCAACGTTTCGGCCTCTTTTTTTTTTTTTTTACATGTGTTTATTAAAAACATGACATACAAAAGAGACCAAAAAAAAAACAAGTCAAAAATGCATTAGGAACCCATGGATCAAAAAATATAAAATAAAAACATCCAAGACGCAATAAATACTGCAAGACAACTAATTTACTTAATAGATGCATCATGAGAATGTAGCCTTAAGCTACTTAGAGGGTGCTGCCATATAAATTTTTTTCTTTCTGCAGCACAAAAAAAAAAATTGCGTCAATAGTAAAATATGAAATGCGGCTCATTCTTTTTTTTTTTTTTCCAGGCGACGTTGTCATGAAAGTTTTTTCTTAAAAATAAGTGTATGACTATAACCCTTGCTGATAAAAGGGAAGGGTAAAGAAACAGTTACACCACAGTCAGTATCTGTAAGCCAAAACCAGGAGTGGAACAGTCAGAGGAAAAGTAGAAAAGAAACACATCACCACTCCTGTATCCATCACCCACTCCTGGTTTTGGCTTACAGATACTGATGTAAAATACTGAGCATATACTGAACGTGTGAACATGGCGTTAAAAAGGCGGCAAACTACAGGGTGGGCCATTTATATGGAAACACCTGGGTGGGCCGACTTCAAAATGGCCCCCATGGTCACCACCCATCTTGAAAAATTTTCCACCTCCCATATAATCTGCCAAGAACAGGAAGTTGATGTCACCAACCATTCCCATTTAATTTAGGTGTATCCATATAAATGGCCCACCCTGTACAAGGTTATGAGAGGTGCTGGATCAGCCATCCACATCAGACTTCTCATATTTGGTCCTGGATCAGCCACCCACAGGGTCTTCACTCTTCATTTTGTACAACCCATTAGATGGACATTTAGTAGAACACATACATATAATGTGATTCAGTTTTATTTTGTCCACCACCGATCCATTAATAAATATTGCAGATTATTCAGTAAAGAATTTTTTTTTTCCTATAACAAAATGTTTCTTTATTAAGTTTGATGTTCCGGTATAGCACAGTAAATTTTTTCTTGGAGAACTTCAAATTTTCTACAGCAGCCAAGCTTGAACATGGCATTAACTGGCACAATTTCAGAGAGGGTTATACATGGGAAGTACAGTACAACGCTTGTGAATGAGGTTCTAAAACGCTCATTTACACGTATAAGATTTTCCCATGAGTGTGAAAGGTAAAAGATGAGAAGAAAGCGAACACTGGACAATCTCTTTCATAACATTAACTGGCGATGCACACGGACAATTGTAAGGACAAAAGGTATGCTTTAAATTCCATTTATGAGTTTATTTGTTCTTCAAGTAGAATTCCAGCTCATCAGTGGATGCTGTAAAGAAATTATGTTTAAACAGCTCAGACATCTTCTACATGGACAGAATGCGCGGAGAAAAGCCACCGCACAATGTCCAAATCCCTTATATCAACTATTGCAAACATGGATATCAAGAACAGATCTCATCCATGGTAATGGGTCCACCCTCAGAGGCACATTTGGCAACTATCAACATCTGACGACAACCACAGTGTAACAAACAGTAAATTATGTGGGGGAAAAAAAAAAAAGATGTATAAGACACAAACCCCCACTAATCTGACTGGATTAGGAGGAAATACGTTGTGAAGGAATTACTGAGGGTTCCATACTTCTCAGCTCCATGATGTAACTTTGTCATTCCTAATAAAGAGCTTGTTAATTTTTTTATTTTTGAAACAATTTCATTCCTGGGATCTAGAGGGGAAAAAAAAAAAAAAAGCGTGCAGTTTTTCTTTTAGCTTTAGTTAATGAGCCCCAAACTTCAACAATAAGCAATTAAGTCATGAATTAAGCGCCATCTTGCAGCTATAAATAAGGAAACGTCACCCTGCTAAGTACACATGGAGATACAGGAGCTCTACAGTCAGGTGTGTGCACAAACCTCTGCCCGCGTGTGGAGGCCTTTACAAAATCCAGAGACTTCGGATTACTGATCAGGTCTCTTGTATATAAGCAGAGTTAAGATCCAGGCACAATATGCCATAATCGCATGCTATGGCTACATAATCAACACTGCTGAACCGGTCACACGCAGCGACTTCACACACTGCAGCAACCGCTGGAAGCAGGAAAGATACGGTAACCCTTAGGGCAGCCGGCGCTGCCCTGCCAACCCACAGTCCGCACCAGGCGTCAGCTAACGTTCTGGCAGCGGTGACTGAACAGCACCATGCACATGAGACTTGTCACACTTATTGACAACTCTTAGCCATGTCACATTTTCGAGACTTTTAAAACAGTCAAAAAGACTAAAAAAAAAACCCAAAATAAAAACCACATGATAAATTCAGTACATGCCCTGTACGCTAACTCTTTGGCGCTTACTACATTTCTCCCACTTTGTCTTGCCGCTGTGGTAGATTACAGACATGTACATCAGGATCGTGATTCCGATGTAATTAAGACTTTCATTATATGTGACTCTTAGTTACAAGCTTCCCAAACACTGAGTAAGAAATCTTCAATATAACACTACAATCTGACAACACATTGGTAATGGGCCTCAGGAACACCCTGAAGAACTACACACAGGCTTATTAGCCCCGGTGCGAGCATGCTGGATCATAAAGATCAGGGATGTAGATCTATATAATACATCTACCCTCATTTCATACGTTTGGAGAGTAGCGCAATGTATGGAGTCTTGGCACGGCTTGATACTGTCACTTTAATGTAACGTGGCATCCCTGATCAGTCCTTGAATGACTGCAGTCTTTGGAGTTGTCCCTTTTTACAGATCATTCCTGAATGAAAATAAGTTAATATTTCTTTCTCCAGAAATGCTGCCATTTGCAAAGATCAGGAAGAAAAAAAAAATAGCTGAACACTTAATTCAAGTCTGTTTTCAGTACTCAGAAAATAATGTTTTCTTGACAACATATTCAAACAAGTAATTGTCTGGTCGACTTTACTGCACAGCAGCCATTCCACGCAATCTCCTGGGAACGTTGTACAGCTCTGTAACAAAACATTTCATTTTCTTTGCTAGCAAGGTGCGTGAGAGTGCCACCACTTTAGTCTCTAGTTGAAGTGGAATTTGAAATTAAAAGGTCCTCCTGAGCTGAATGGATTAAATCCCTGCCACTGGTTCCATCGATGGAAGTGTCCTCCACCCCCTCCTTGCTGGCTCTCAGGGTCCAATGGATCTTCACCAGCATCAAATCGACTTCTCTTCTCTATAAAAATAAAACAAACACCACAACATTTAGGTCTTCTCAAGAGACTCCCATAACTGCATAATAAACCATAAAATACACATGAAAACCAGCAGTTCTGAGGATTAGCTGAGAAACATATCCACTATAGTTACTAAAATGCTGTGAATTATGAAGTTTTACGTAACACAAACAAACCCACAACATTCTTTCCATCTCGGCCTGATAATGGGAATAACAGGAAAATTAGTAATGCCACAAAAGCAGTAGGAAGCCCGAATAATCACAGTAACCCGGTGCATCAGTGATCAGAACAAAACAAGGTCACCTGGATCTGTTAACACTTCTTTGGCAGATGCAATGTCAATGAATTTCTTCTCTGCCTTCTTTTTTTCCTCCTCATTTTGGAAGTTATCTGGGTGCCATTGCTGAGCCAGCTTTCTATAAGCTTTTATGATTTCTTGTTTCTTGGCATTCCTGTGGATTTCCATGAAAAAGGCAAGTGTGAAACAGCTTTCATATTTGTACAGTCATCTCTCGCTTTTCCTAATACCATCAAGCTATGAAATGACATGCTCTGCAAGTATCCAGTACAAGATAGACATAATTTGCATTCAAAACATCCACCCGCTGCAGAATCGGTCCCCTTCTCTCAGTTATTGCGCAAACTCTTGTTTTCGCACAAGTCTGTAAACTCACAAGCTACAGACACCATTCTTTATCATTGTTGCCCCTTCAAGTTGACCCCATTTTCAACAAGCAAAGTTCCTTTGAGATGTAACCCCCCCTTTCTTTCCATTAGGATCAATATGGCAATATGTTGTACAAATGTTACAAATTAAAAAAAAAAAAAAAAATTGAGATCACCCCATTTGAATTGTATAACAGCATGACCGGCTTTGGTATCATGCATAGCGCCCTGATCTCAACATCAACGTGTCTGTCTTGGTTTACATCAAAAGACAAAGATTTGTGCAAGCCTACATCCACAGAAGATCTGCGGTTCTTCCAAACATCTTTGAGAACTAAACTCCCTGCCAAGTGCCTTCAAAAACTACGTGAAAGTGTACCTAGGACTGATGAGGTTTTGAAGGCAAAGGGTGGTCACACCAAATAATATCTTGATTTACATTTCTCTTTTGTTACTTCACGTTACATTTTATAATTGATAAAAAGAAAAAAAAATTAAACACTTTTTAAAGTATTTTATCAGCATAAAAATTTGTACATACCTTTTGGGCTCACTATGAACTTGTAGCAGCCTTTTCTTAGAGATCAATAGGCTATTTCTAAACATCTATTAATGTGCCCGGAGATATTAAAGAACATACCTTTTTACCCCCAGGATCTTATAGTAATCCCTTTTTTGCGACTGCTTGAGGAGCCTTTGTGCTTTTTCTAGACCTTCTTTTATCTGCTTATCATTTTCGCTATTCTGCTGTGCAGTTTCATAATCCCGAATAGCTGTAAAAAGAAACGTGAAGAATGGTAAGAAAGCTCAATACATCTCCCCATGTTATATCAGCAGCTCATGCCGATGTTGCAAGGCTCACTGGCAGAACGCTCCTGATGCTAAAGATGTAGCTGATGTTCTCATCAAGAAATAAGAGGCACCGTCCGACCACACAGATCTAAGTCTAAAGGCCCCTTTACATTTAGCGATGCACCAGCGATCCCGACAACGATACGACCCGGTCAGGATCGCTGGTGCATCGCTAAATGGTCGCTAGTGAGCCACACAGGCAGATCTCACAGCGATGCAGCAGCGGTCGTTACTTACCTTTCAGACCCGGCAATCTTGACGTCCTCCCGTCCGCGTGCACGCATCGCTCGTCGGCGCCAGCAGGAAGCCCAGCAGGAAGCGCCTGACGAGAAATGGAGCTGCGCGATCAGCGACAGACAGCGGGGGAGCCGGTCGGAGGTAGCGATATCGCTGCTGCGTCACAAAATCGGTGACGCTTCAGCAATATCGCTATGTGTAAAGGCCCCTTAAACCAAGCACAGATTTGGCACATTTCACTCCCCGAGAATAAAATGAAGGCACCATTTGATATAAATCACCAGTATTTTGTCGTCTTCTACGTGACTTGTAACCACCATTTCTCTACTCTGGTCTATTTTAGGCCTTCAACTCTAAGGTGTCTTAAGTAAGACAAAGTATTTGCATCAGATGATTTCTAAGCAGATGTTCCCTCTCAGCAAGCGTTACATTTGTCTTTTATGCAGTTTCCCGGCAAGACAGCAGGAGGTGGCAACCAATTTATATTACTTAGACACTTGACAGCTCAGTGAAAATCTGTCCTGAAGTATGACATGAATCTGCAAACATTACATCTGAAATCCCGGTAATAAAAAACTGAAAGGGCACAAAAAAAAAAAAAAAATCTGAATTTCTCGTGAGAGGAAGCTTTTTCTACATGCTGGAACCAACATCAACATGTATTAGTGTCAAAACTCTTTCCTGGGAGGCTTCAAGCAATACCTATAAATATGTCGTATCCTCCACCAACAAGTGGTTTGATAAAAGGCAAAGCAAAAAAAATAAAAAATTGTGTTCGCCATCAGGTGGAGATAAGCAGATGCTCTCGCTGACATTTACCACTTTGTCAGTAGCCGGTACGCCGAGGGTTTTGACAAGTTAATATACTGTCCAGTTACTTATAAGCACAGCAGGAATCCACTACTTCATTTGTACTAAGGGGGAGTAATGGAGGAATAAAGCGCCGAGCTCTGCTCCATCTGCGGCCGTGTCAGCACAGACTCACAGGTGTTTAGCAATCATTTAACACATTGAAAGGATTCTATTGTAAAGGGCCTTTTACACTAAGCAACGCACCAGCGATAACGATAGCGATCCGACCAGGCATAGATCGCTGTTGTGTCGTTACGTGATCGCTAGATAGCTTTCAAACAGTCCACTCTCGTCAACGACTCTAGAGAGATCAGCGATCTGCATAGCGACCTCGTTGCTCGTTGAGTACCTTTCACATTACTAAACAAAAAACGATTCAGACCTCGGTGGGCGTGCTTCAGCGTTTAATTTACAACGCCCCCCAAAGCGCCGATTGGTGGTCACCGCTGCGCTGTCATTGGCCGGCGGCGTCATTAAAGAGGACGTAATAGCGTTACAGTTTAAATCTCTGGAGCGCCGTGGTTAGCTTCTAAACCAGCATTTTTCTCCCTAGAGACAAAAGTGCATTTTTGGTTAGATTTCGCTATTCGTCCTTCAGCGACCCTCTTGAAGAATCATCATCGTTGGTTTTTTTCAAATACCTGAGGCGTTCCAGCGTTGTCTTTTATAGCTTTTTTGTCAGATACATTTCGCACATTGTCAGCGCTGTAAAGACCAATAGGGAAGAGGAGGCGTGGCCGGTAAGTCACGCCTGTGTCGCTGAGCCATGCGTCGTTATTGACGTCGCTCATCGTTTTTAAAGCTTCAAACACAACGATAATTACTGAACGGCGGGACGTCAGCGATGGAAAAATGTACCTGCACATTCGAGCACGATCAGCGATAGCCGACGGGGGGTCCGGTCGCTACTACCTTTCACACTTAACGAGATCGCTAGCGTGATCGCTGTCGCGTCACAATATCGGTGTCGCTTGAGCGATATCACTAGCGATCTCACTTAGTGTAAAACCCCCTTTACAGTGTGGAACATCCGAATGCTGTCCGACAGCACGGAGTATCACAAAGCTCAGCGCACAGGCGAGGCTACACTGGGAAACAACGTGGAGGCAGCAGGAGATGGACAGGAACATCCGGAGTCCTACTGGTCACAAGAGCGGGATCTTATGTCCCGCACCCAGAGTAGCAGACTGGAATGTGTGCATGCAGATATTATGTCTACCCCACAGATTGCCAACAGTGCCTGGCGATCAACATCCGTCACTTAGACTTTGCTCAAAGTAGCACCACACATGATTGATGACTGCTCCATTCAAGTTTGGGACACCACACACGACTTTATTGTGATCAGTGGGGGTCCCAGTGATCAGACATCATTACTCGGACCACTTGCAGTCCCTACTACACTCCGACAGAACTTGTGTCGCTTATCCATGTTATGCAAATAAAAGCTTATAACCTGACGTTAAATTCATCCATTGGTTGTATAAATTACTTTTTTGAAAGCCGAAACCCTCCGAAATGTGGTTTAGGTTAAGAAAATAAATTGGCATCAATGCAGAAATATTGATCATTTAATGGACACAGAATGGACAGATTTTGGCAAGACAAAAGTTTTGTCGCCTGGTCATATAATGCACCCAATCTGTGCTCAGTAAATGATTGGTTAATTAGTGGGTGTGTATAAAAAGAAACCCAGCAGCCTAGACCTTCACTTGAGCTCTGACAACATGCCAAAAATCCACCCTGTGACCAAAGCCTGGATTATCAAGAGGCTGAAGACTAGATCCACTGCAGAGGTGGCTGGCACCTTTAATGTGTCTCAGCGTCAAGTACAAAGAATTAAAAAAAGATTTGAAGAGACTTTGTATGTGTTTGACAAGCCCAGGTCCGGCAGACCCCGCAAAACAACTGCTCAGGAGGAACGGTTGTTGGTTAGAAAATCCAAAACATCCACTCTTCCACTGCAGCAGAGCTCCAACAGGCCTGCTCACCTCAAGTCCCTGTGTCAACTAGAACAGTTTATAAGATTCTGTCTCGAAATGGCCTCCATGGTCGAATCAGTGCCCAGAAGCCAGCACTAAACAAAAGGCAAATAAAAACCATGTGGCATTTGCAAAGTCCCACAGCCTGCTAAACAGTTGGATGCTGGAAAAGTGGCAGAAAGTGGATTTCTCTGATGAATCTTCAGTAGAATTACACCACAGACGCCGCAAATACTGCTGGAGACCTACTGGAGCCGTATGGATCCAAAATACACCCAGAAAAGTTAAATTTGGTGGTGGAAAGATCATGGTCTGGGGTTACATTCAGTATGGGGGTGTGCAAAACATTTGCAAGGTGGACAGCAATATCAATAGCCTAAAATATCAAGAAGTATTAGCTACCTCTTATATTCCAAATCATAAAAGGGGTCAAATTCTGCAGCAGGATGGTGCGCCATCTCATACATCCATCTCTACAACAAAATTCCTTCAGGCAAAAAAGATCAAGGTGCTCAAGGACTGGCCAGCCCAGTCACCAGACATGAATATCATTGAGCATGTTTGGGGTAGGATGGAAGAGGAAGCTTGGAAGACAAAACCATAGAATCTAGATGAACTCTGGGAGGCATGCAACACTGCATTCTTTGCTATTCCTGATGACTTCATTAATAAATTGTATTGTAAGGGCCTGCGGAATGCACTAAATAATATGAAAGGAGGTATGAGGTGCGTTCGCAGCCCGGGGTCCACCACGCAGAGATGGAATCTGCTAAGTAATGGCGGAACTAGATGGTGGGTAAACGCTTGCTCACACATGGGTTAACTTCACCCAGTGTGAATAGAGGCAAACTCTGTTGCTCCACAGAGCCGCTGAAAAACGCCGGAGCCTGTTGAACTCACAGAGCTCGGCTGAGTGAGCGCTAATTAGGGGTCACAGAGCCCTGTCCTAGTGACACCAGACTAGAGCTCCTCTAGACCATCAGCGCTCGGCCCGCAGCTGCGGTGCCAGCAAAAGGTAACAGTATATAAATCGCACCAAGTGCACACAGTACTGCTTCGGCGGACGCCACTAACCACCCAGGACGGGGAGGAAAGCGCTAGAGGTGCGCACGTCGTTGCACGGCGGTCACAGCTACCTGGTGCGGTACGACAGTGCCCGTAGAAGGGAGGCACAGTCGGACGCTAGTGTGTGCAGAGTACTGGGAGGACGGTGGCGTGAGCATAGCCACCCATTGCCGCTGACTCTCACTCTGAATCCCTAACCAACATGCATATCAAAGGGAGGGGAGTCTTAATGAGTCAGTCACCAGATACATGTATCCATCATCATACACACAAATAAGCATAAGAGTCTATACTGGCGCATGGCCGAGTGGCCATACGACTCTTTTATAGTGGCGTCCTTCTGGGACCTTCCCAGGGACCAATCCGAGCAGGATTTTAAAGTTACTTAGGCCCTATATGGGAAATTAATCTATACTCACTTGATCACTGTATATCTTGTAGTACAGAAGAGTTGCGGGATATTAGATTTGTAAATTTTACACGGACACTTCACCTTTTAAACACAGATTATTGCAGGACCTTATGGGCCACTAAAAAGGTCATTTCTTGGCCTCTGGTTGCTATGGCAACTACGACACTTCACGCTCAAAGAGTGCCAATTGGATTAAAGAGCCACCAAATAACCATCTAAACGCCAATTTCACTACCGACAGTGGTATGTAAGGAGTTAAATGGCTGCAATCGGTGCTTATATTTACCATGGCCCATACAGTGGCCACCCTCTCTACTTGTGAGTCTGGAGCCATCAATCATTGCTCCCTACATGTACAGTGGGTTGTGGGAAGTCGCCTCCTACTTCATTTTACACATCGTAATACCAAGAAGGAGTTAAATAAAATTCTCCTCTCCATCTTCACCTACCAGCAGCGATCCAGCAGCGGGAAGGAGAGGCCTCCGCTCTGACACACTGCTCCGGCATGATGGCCTTAAGGGGGACAGGCGTGCCCTTTCTTCAGATGTTTAAAATGCCTGGTAAAAATAAACTGAATATTTCTCGTAAAAGGGATTGTCCATGTTTGGAGAACTTTATTGGTTTTATTTTCCAATTTAAGTGGCTAAAAATAATTTTGGCAATTCAGAGCCTTTACAAATGTGGCCCGGTTTGCCTTCTACAGCCTCTGTCTATTGCTGGCTGCAGAATGAGTGAATCGACAATCAGTGTGAATTGGTAGTTTTTCCAGTGGACACGTTTCCAGTGAGGAAGTAGTGACTAGTTACTGTAGGACCACCTTAATGACCATTGAAAGCGGCACAGCGTCATTTTTAGCTTCAGTTTCACCATCCCATCAATGGTCACCATCTGTAGAGCAGGACAGCCATCTAAAATAAGACTTATGAACCTTCTAACAGCCTTGCCTTGATGGAATAACCACAGCTTTCATGACAGGTGCCCTATAATCGGTTACAGGAATTACATGAACTAGAAGTAACTTTCTGTACTCCGATCAGGTTCTCTTCGACTAGACCCCAAACTTCTACCACGTTCTGCGCCAATGATGCAATCTCCATCACAACACTACAACATGCACTAGAAGGTCCACCTAGTTTTCTAAAATCTCCAGTAAGGAGCAGTGTCCTCTGCCAACGGGGACAGTATGTATGGCGCTGGGCAGAGTTACACACCTTAAGAGAAGACCACCACTTTTAATATTACAGCCCACATTTATCAGTGTATAACCTACAGCTCTTCACTGGAGCTAGAAACACATCGTATATTCCTCCTGGACACATGGAGAGAAAGAACAGCGCAGACCTCCGGATCACGAATAATAAATTCAGCTATGCTGATCCCATTTATCTAGTCTCAAGAAGCGGCTGAGAAAAAAAAATATTCTTGTGATCACCGCTAATAATTCACAATTTGAGAGGTTATTTCTGTGCGAATTATCTGGAGGTGACATAAATCCTGTCTTATCCTGACTTACATGCCCATTTCTCAAAGTAGAGCGCGGCTGGAGGGTTCTAAACTAGGTGTCCCATATAAACAGCTTTTTGACTTGATTTAGAGACAGCGGAGGTGACATATATAGCCACCAAAGACAGTGTGAATCATTTATAAGGGACTGATAATAATAATAAGCGTTTGCTCGGAATGAACAATAGACACTTATACGGAGAGAAGCCGCATCCTTGTGTAGCAAACATACCGGGAAATTATTAGACATGGCATGCATACAAGCCGAAGAAAAAGGCTGAAAGCCAAATAAAGATCCATTATGCACAAATACGATTTGGCATTATGCACACAAATCCCCATGGGTAAGCCAGTCACAATTTTCCTAACGAGAATCAATCAGCTTAAAATTCAAATGTCAATACGACATCTTTCAAATTAGCATATCTAGCCGGCTGTGAGCGTTAACCTTTTCCTGCAACATCAAGGATCAGGCCTCTGCGCGGAGAATCTAACGGAACGTTCAGAAGGGACAACCAACCGTTAGAAGTCCTCGTGTAAGGCATGTTCCCAGTCAGGCCTTCCCGTGTTACGCTCCGTATAGCATGCACTTGGGGCTCATTCAGACATGTGGTTTGTTTATTCTTGGACAAGAAACACAGTCCTAGTTTCATCAGTGGTTTTTGTTCAGCATTTCATCAGGTTTTCCTCAAGTGTCAGAGTTTCCTCAGTTTATCGTATGTGAAAAAAAAAAAATAAAATTCTCAGCTTTCTCAGTGAAAAACCAGACTCGGATGGCATCTGCATGCTATTAGATTTTTTTCCCATGGACTCATCGACTTGCAGATCAACATCGGACAGTGTCTCTAATTTTTCGTGGTCCTCAAAAAAGAACAAGACACGGACAAGTGAATATCACCATAGAACTCGCGCCTAGTATAGTCTACCTATAAAAACACAGCTAGAACCCTTACGAGAAAAACGGTCATCTGGCATATCTGCTATTAATTCAGTGTCTGACATGTGATGGCTTACTCAGCTTCCCTTTTACCTGGGAAGAAATACATGTGGAAGCAACTGTCTTTTCATTTCCTTGGGTAATATGGTGATGTATTTACAGCATCGATTGGGAATGCATCCACCCTTACACTGCTGTGAGAAGCCTGTACAGTCCTATGCTTCCTCTATGGGTCGGCAATAGTAGCACTTTGTCCCAGGGCTGTGGAGTCATGGAGTCTGAGTCGGTGACCACTTTGATGGAGTCGGTATAAAATGGAGCAACTCTCAAAATATATAATAAACTGGGTACAGTAGCTCAATGCAGGATGTGCTGTAAATATTTTCTTAAGCATTTGGGAAAGTGTAGAAACGTCATATAAATGTCTGTTTTAGCTCAGATGAATCTGTGCTGCACTTTATGCACATGACAGTAGTGAGGCAGTGCTGTGAGTCGGAGTCGGGGAAATTGAGGAGTCGGAGTTTTGGCTTACTGATTCCACAGCCCTGCCTTGTCCCCTAAAGGTGAAATGACACTTCCCATCATGCTATACAAGCCTGAAGAAAAGTATACAGACTTCTCCGAATCAATCTGTTTGCTTTCTAGGTTCATCTGTCACGCTAACCTGGGAGATCTGGGGGTAGAAGAGCACTGCGTATTGTGAATCGCAGATCTTCCATTCAGCCTGTGTATTTGGCTCCCATATTATATTCGTTTGGCTTCCTTAGGTGCTGAAGAGGTTAACAACCCTTTCTATGCTGGTCAGAAACATTCAGCTGCATTTGGTCTAGTTGTTAACGCTTGCTATAAAACCTGGAAAGACCCTCTCTGTCCTGCCGGTGAAAGCTCTGCTTCCTTGCTCTTAGGCGTCGGGAGAGGTCTGACGCCTGCGCACTGCAGGACTCTGCTGTGCCCTCAACAGGGCAGAGCAGTGTGCCTGCGCCGGAGCCATTACAGGACGGGAGAAGAGGACATCATCGCATGAAGAAGGGAGGCGCCGGACGGGACGGCGACACCCATCGGACCGGACCGCCCACCTACCTCGGTGAGTATAATATAACTTGTTTTTCTTCTCTTTCAGGTTACATCGGAGGCTTATCTACAGCATTACAGAATGCTGTAGATAAGCCCCCGATGTGTATGCCGGCAGCTGCAAGGCCAAAAAAGGGTGACAGATTCCCTTTAAAGAAAAAAAAATACCAAAATAATGCAATTTACCTTATTAAAAATCCTCCAGTCTTAAGAACGGTAGGGTTTTCAATCATACATAGTGCACGACTTGCTGCCTAGGTTACTGTTCACCTCAGCAGTGTATAAGAGGTGGACGATTTTCTAGGCAAGAAGCAAGCGCCATCTAGATCTTTGCTTTAAAATTTGTAAGTGCTTCTTTGAAGCTGGCTGGATCGCAACATCCAGCCAGCTTGAGTGTCACTGCTCTACGCCAATGCCACAGAGGCAAAGATGCCTCTTTCTGCAGCATGAGAGAGCGCAGAGTTCGAGCATGCGGCACAACTATCACATCGTCGCAAACTGTCAACCTTCAAGAGCACAAACTCCTCGGCATGCAAGAAGCTGGGAGGCAGAGGAGCAGTGGGCTCCTGAAGAACGATCGGGAGACTACAACTTCAAGAAAAGGAATTATACACGCTAGTTTCTCAAATAAATTGTAACCCATAATATCACATAAAAAATGTAAACCCTGCCCTACTTATACCAGCAGCTCAGTGATTAGCACTGCAGCCTTGCAGCGCTGGGGTCCTGGGTTCCAAACCCACCAAGGACAACATCTGCAAGGAGTTTGTATGTTCTCCCCGTGTATGCGTGGGTTTCCTCCCACATTCCAAAGACATACTGATAGGGAATTTAGACTGTGAGCTCCATCGGGGACAGTGCCAATAGAGTCTGTACAGCGCTGTGGAATTAATGGTGCTATATATTTGCGTAAAATAAATAAAAGTAAATACATATTATACAGTGCCTACAAGTAGTATTCAACCCCCTGCAGATTTAGCAGGTTTACACATTCGGAATTAACTTGGCATTGTGACATTTGGACTGTAGATCAGCCTGGAAGTGTGAAATGCACTGCAGCAAAAAAGAATGTTATTTCTTTGTTTAATTTTTTTTTTTAAATTGTGAAAAGTTTATTCAGAGGGTCATTTATTATTCAACCCCTCAAACCACCAGAATTCTGTTTGGTTCCCCTAAAGTATTAAGAAGTATTTCAGGCACAAAGAACAATGAGCTTCACATGTTTGGATTAATTATCTCTTTTTCCAGCCTTTTCTGAATATTTAAGACCCTCCCCAAACTTGTGAACAGCACTCATACATGGTCAACATGGGAAAGACAAGGAGCATTCCAAGGCCATCAGAGACAAGATCGTGGAGGGTCACAAGGCTGGCAAGGGGTACAAAACCCTTTCCAAGGAGTTGGGCCTACCTGTCTCCACTGTTGGGAGCATCATCCGGAAGTGGAAGGCTTATGGAACTACTGTTAGCCTTCCACGGCCTGGACAGCCTTTGAAAGTTTCCTCCCGTGCCGAGGCCAGGCTTGTCCAAAGAGTCAAGGCTAACCCAAGGACAACAAGGAAGGAGCTCCGGGAAGATCTCATGGCAGTGGGGACATTGGTTTCAGTCAATACCATAAGTAACGTACTCCACCGCAATGGTCTCCGTTAGAGACGAACCCGTAAGGTACGTTTACTTTCAAAGCGTCATGTCAAGGCTCTTCTACAGTTTGCTCATGATCACTTGGAGGACTCTGAGACAGACTGGTTCAAGGTTCTCTGGTCTGATGAGACCAAGATCGAGATCTTTGGTGCCAAATAAACACACGTGACGTTTGGAGACTGGATGGCACTGCATACGACCCCAAGAATACCATCCCTACAGTCAAGCATGGTGGTGGCAGCATCATGCTGTGGGGCTGTTTCTCAGCCAAGGGGCCTGGCCATCTGGTCCGCATCCATGGGAAGATGGATAGCACGGCCTACCTGGAGATTTTGGCCAAGAACCTCCGCTCCTCCATCAAGGATCTTAAGATGGGTCGTCATTTCATCTTTCAACAAGACAACGACCCAAAGCACACAGCCAAGAAAACCAAGGCCTGGTTCAAGAGGCAAAAAATCAAGGTGTTGGAGTGGCCTAGTCAGTCTCCTGACCTTAACCCAATTGAAAACTTGTGGAAGGAGCTCAAGATTAAAGTCCACATGAGACACCCAAAGAACCTAGATAACTTGGAGAAGATCTGCATGGAGGAGTGGGCCAAGATAACTCCAGAGACCTGTGCCGGCCTGATCAGGTCTTATAAAAGACGATTATTAGCTGTAATTGCAAACAAGAGTTATTCCACAAAATATTAAACCTAGGGGTTGAATAATAATTGACCCACACTTTTATGTTTAAAATTTATTAAAATTTAACTGAGCAACATATCTTTTTGGTTTGTAAGATTTATGCATCTGTTAATAAATCCTGCTCTTGTGTGAAGTTTGAAGGCTCTAACTTATTTGCATCTTATCAAACCTGCTAAATCTGCAGGGGGTTGAATACTACTTGTAGGCACTATATATATATATATATATATATATATATATATATATATATATATATATATATATATATATATATATATATATATATATACACATATATATATATATATATATATATATATATATATATATACACATATATATATATATATACACACACACACGCCACATTTTCTACAGCACCTTACAATGCTGTGCGTAAATGTCCAAGCAATGTCAGACATTTCAGAGTAACATTTAATCAATTCAAACAAGGGGAGTGAGGATCCTGTTTGTAACCACTTTATGCTGGGTGTCTGACCAATGCATATTACTGATGGCTTATTCATTCATTTAGTTCTAACTAGTGCACTTTATAGGAGAGGTCATTTATTGCGTTGGGCAATTAGGAGTGGTTAAGGAACATGATCGTATCTATATAAATCACATAAGAAGGAATAATCTGTACTCTTGGACAATACAAGAACTAGTCTCAATGGTTCACCCCATCTTCTATACAGGTTTATTGGCATTGGAGTTTATGAATATCATTTCAGACATTTAAAATGAATATTTAATAAAGTAATATTTGTATTTAGCTTTGTAGTTGTACGCGTTTCTGCATCTCCCAACACTCTGGGGTGAAGACATTGGCGTGCGTGCAGTTGGGGATGGCGCTGTGGGGTCTATGCCTACCATAGTATACACACTCTGCAGCTCATCTCTCTACCGCGTCTTCCTGCAGGACTCGCTCCCATATATAAGAGGCTACAGCCATGGAGGATGGGCTAAAATAATTTGTTATTCTGAGCAAGATGAGAATTTCTCATTAAAATGGCGAATAATCAAATTAATGCGATTAATCAGCCAGCCTTATTTCAGAGGTTGTCACAGTAGACGGTATCCGTATGGTCATCACTTCTCACAGTGTCTGATAAAAGGAGATTTTTGTGTACTCACCGTAAAATCTCTTTCTCTTAGCCTTTAATTGGGGGACACAGAACCTTGGGTGTTATGCTGCTGTCCACTAGGAGGCGACACTATGCATAATCTGAAAAAGATTAACTTTGGCTCCTCCTCTGCAGTATACACCCCTGGACGGCGTCAGCCTTCTCCAGTTTTGTGCCAAAGCATTAGGAGGAACGTAACGAAATAACATAACCATGCCTGTAAGAAGGCTACAATGTACGAGCTCAAAGAACAATATGAGAACTCAACAGGAAACAACGGCCCGTAAGGGCAACAGGGTGGGAGCTGTGTCCCCCAATTAAAGGCTAAGAGAAAGAGATTTTACGGTGAGTACACAAAAATCTCCTTTACTCTGTCGCCTAATTGGGGGACACAGAACCTTGGGACGTCCCAAAGCAGTCCCTTGGTGGGAAGCAGTGGACGAATATTGTGTTGACAGTTCCCTAGACTTGGGGTACTGCCGCCTGCAGAACCAGTCTACCTAGGCTCGCATCCGCTGAGGACTGGGTATGAACACTGTAGTGTTTCGTAAACGTGTGTAGGCTAGTCCAAGTGGCCGCCTTACACACTTGTTGTGCCGAAGCCTGATGCCGAATGGCCCAGGAGGCCCCTACTGCCCGTGTAGAGTGTGCCGTGATACCGGCCGGAAGAGGGGAACTGTTAAGTCGGTAGGCCTCATGTATGGTGGACTTGATCCACCTGGCAAGGGCAGCCTTGGAAGCCGGCAACCCCTTGCGACTACCTTCCGGAAGAATGAAGAGGGAATCAGATTTCCGGAAAGGTGCAGTCCTGGACACGTAATACCGCAATGCTCTGACGAGGTCAAGCGTATGCAGAGCCTTCTCCACTCTATGAACCGGAACCGGGCAAAGGGAAGGCAGTGAAATCTCCTCATTGAGGTGAAAGTTGGACACAACCTTCGGAAGGAAGGATGGTACCGTGCGGAGAACCACCTTGTCCTGGTGAAAGGCTAGGAAAGGCCGTCTGCAGGAAAGTGCTGACAATTCCGACACTCTGCGTAACGAGGTGATCGCCACTAGAAAAACCACTTCCTGAGACAGAATGGAGAGTGGAACTCCTCTAAGAGGTTCGAAGGGTGAAGCTTGCAATGCTGTCAGGACCAGATTGAGGTCCCACGTATCCAGCGGACGTTTGTAGGGAGGAACCAATCGGGAAACTCCCTGGATGAAAGTCCTTACTTGCGGTTTAATAGCAACGCGCTTTTGAAAAAGGACTGAAAGCGCCGACACCTGACTCTTAAGCGAACTTAAGGATAGCTTGGCATCTAGGCCCGATTGAAGAAAACCTAGTACCTTCGGGAGGGAATAACGGAGTGGGACTTGTCCATGAGATTCGCACCAAGAAAAGAAAGCTCTCCAGGTGCGATAATAGAGCTTGGCGGAGGCAGGCTTCCTTGCCCTGATCATAGTTGCAATGACTGCCGGTGAAAAACCTGCCTGGGTTAGAATCCAGGTTTCAAGGGCCATGCCGTCAAATTGAGAGCCCCTGAATTCTGGTGGAAGAACGGACCTTGAGACAGAAGGTCGTGACGGTTGGGTAGACGCCAGGGGGCGTCTGCTGTAAGTTGGACGATGTCGGCGTACCATGTACGTCTGTGCCAGTCTGGCGCGATGAGGATGGTCGGAACTCCCTCTTGCTTGATCTTCCTCACGACCCTGGCGATTAGGGGGAGGGGTGGAAAAATGTACAGGAGTCGGAACTGGGACCAGTCCTGGACCAGGGCATCCGCTCCGAGCGACCGCGGGTCGTGTGTCCTGGCCATGAAATTGGGGACCTTGGTATTGAGATGGGATGCCATTAGGTCCACCTTCGGGGTTCCCCAGCGTTGACAGATCTGGTAAACGTTTGATGCTATTCCCGCTACACCTCTGGCGGAATCCAGGGCTGCATGAATCATGTAGTCTGCTACCACTGCTATCTGGACCGCTTGGTCCGAGAGCTCAGGATTTGAAGCCTGAAGACCCTCCTGTAGTTTTTTGGCCCAAGCCAGGATGGCCTTGGCTGCCCAAACTGAAGCAAACGCAGGGCCCAGAGAGGCGCCTGCCGCTTCGAAAATAGAACGAGCCATGCGTTCTACTTGCCGGTCTGCTGCGTCCCTGAGGGTTGAGCTATCCGGCAGAGAGAGTAAAGTCTGCGCTGCTAGCCTAGAAACTGGAGGGTCCACTTCAGGTGGATCTGTCCATTGTTTGGTGTCTTTCTGTGGGAAGGGGTACTTCGCTTCCAAATATTTGCGATTAGCGAATTTTTTCTCAGGCTGCGCAAACTGTTTGGTAATTATTTTCTCAAACTCATCGTGATTAGGGAAGACCTTAGGTGGTTTCTGAACACTTTCGAAGCAAATCCTATGTTCTGGGACTTCCGGGGCCGACTCTGGAATTTTTAGCACCCGATGAATGGCAGAAATTATGTCCTCAACTAGCGCTGTATTGCTAGGGGGAGAAGGTACCACGGACCTGACCGTTTGGTTATCTGAGTTGGAGTCACAGATGCCCTCCGAATCCTGTGCCTCGCTAAGGAGATCCCTGGAGGGCGACCTGGGGCGGGGGTCTTCTGTGGTGGGAGATCCCTGTGGTAAATTGCACTGTCTGTCTGTGGCAGGGGACTGCCCAGGAGACCTGGAATGACGCTGTCTCTCCCTGGAGGGGGACGACCTTGTGCTATAGTGCGACTCAGATGATCGAGACCTGTGGGTCCGCTTAAGTCTGTGAGAGTCGGAAGCAGCATGTTCCTGAGACAAGCTGTCCGTTTGCTGTGTACCGTCCATAGCCGGGGCCCGACTCTGCAGAGCTTGCAGTAATGTAGCAGTTAGGTTGTCTATGGACTGTGACATAGACTGAGACATCTGAGTTGCCCATTCCGGCGTGGCCTGTGACACTGAAGCGTCAGTAGGGACTCCCTGGGGTTCTGACCCAGAGTTCTGGATCTTGAATAAAACGACAACACATGACCATAGTCCTATCATTAAAAATATTTTTATTTAATAATACCATAAAAACAAGGTTTAATTGGTAAAAAGGAAAAGCATCAAGTATACATAATAATATACATAGAAATTGAAGGGTCAACTAACCATAATCCTGAGAAGAGGTTACATATATGTGTAGGGTCCCATACCACAGAAAATTATTGAAAAAATATATTATGTGACTGCTGGAAGCAGTGTACCAAAATCATGATGTACTCATGATACAATAGTGTTGCATAAAAAATATATATATAATAGTGCCATAAAAATATGTGATTATAAACATGTGTTAACACAACGACATACCAATGAAATAAAGTGCAACATATGTGCAACCAAAAAAACACAATTTGTGTAATTAATGAACAATAAAGTGCAAAGTGCAATAATGTCCAGCAGGGGTTGCTACACACAGATAAAATTACGATCTTGTGACCACCCGGGGAAGGGCAGCTACCTCTGGCGTGTAGGAGCATTTATAAATCCACAGGTATAACTATTTAACAGTATAGTCTGGTTGTTGGCAGCAACCATTCCGTTTTCTGATTGTTCTATTACTATCTGTGGTGGTTGTTTATCTCCGAACTGCGCCTTTATATGCTCTCACTTGTTAAGAGGTATACTTTCATGGTCACAAGATCGTAATTTTATCTGTGTGTAGCAACCCCTGCTGGACATTATTGCACTTTGCACTTTATTGTTCATTAATTACACAAATTGTGTTTTTTGGTTGCACATATGTTGCACTTTATTTCATTGGTATGTCGTTGTGTTAACACATGTTTATAATCACATATTTTTATGGCACTATTATATATATTTTTTTTATGCAACACTATTGTATCATGAGTACATCATGATTTTGGTACACTGCTTCCAGCGGTCACATAATATATTTTTTCAATAATTTTCTGTGGTATGGGACCCTACACATATATGTAACCTCTTCTCAGGATTATGGTTAGTTGACCCTTCAATTTCTATGTATATTATGTATACTTGATGCTTTGCCTTTTTACCAATTAAACCTTGTTTTTATGGTATTATTAAATAAAAATATTTTTAATGATAGGACTATGGTCATGTGTTGTCGTTTTATTCCAGATTAGGTTTATGACTGTCCTTTTGTTGCTACAATATAGTCTGGGGTGGTGTATGCACCAACTATACCAAAATTGATTGGTCTCCCACTATATCCCCTTTTATTTGCCCAGAGTTCTGGATGCAGTCCCGGCAGTGCAGATACGTGCTGCCACTAGGGAGCGTGGCTTTGCAGGCTGTGCAGAATGCATAGAAACATTCCTGCCTGGTTCTCTTCCTTGAGCCCGGCATAGTGCACAAAGGCTGGCTATAAGGGATCGTACAGGGGTGGCTACGCAGAGGGAACCCACAGAAAGCCTTATAGGAAGTATAGATTCACAGCTGAGTAAGGAGAACCCAGCTGTGAGCTTACCCCACCGGTGTGCCCCTAGGTCCAGCGCCGACAGATCCCAGTTCTGTGCCCCCCGGAGACCGCTGTGATGCTCCTCTCCTGGATCTCATCCAGAAAAAATGGCCACCGGGACTCTGAGGAGAGGGAGGAGGGGGCGGAGAGCTGAAAAGGGTGCGCTGGGCTGTGTAAAAACGCGCCCTTTCTGCCTCAATCCGCCCCTTCTATGACACTCCAGCGTGTCATTTTGGTCATCTGGGGGGCGGGGCGGGGGGCGGGGAAAAGGCGGCGGCTTCGGCTAGGCCGAAGCCGCGGTCTAAATTAGAGGCCTGATGCCCAGGAGGGCTCCAGAGCGGCGCGGTAGTCCAGGGGGGGCGGATTTGTACCGGACCCCCCCCAGAATGGTCGACTGGATAGCGGTGGGGGTAGCAGGGGTAGCGGTTTCTATATGGGGGGCCCCTGAAGCGCTGTGGAGCCGCTGCTGTTGCAGAGACAGGGATGCAGAAAAACCCTGTCTCTGCTGTGCCATCCAGTCCGCACCCTCCCCCGGCCCCAACAGGATCCCTCAGCCGGCCTGGGGTCCCTGGAAGCTGCGGAATGCTGCCTGATCTCCGACCCTACCTGAGGCGTCTCAACCTAATGCCCCCTGCGGGGGATTAGGGAGGGTGCGTCTGTCACCGTCAGGGGGTCTTCATCCTCGCCTCAACCTCAACCCAGACCCCTTAAAGGGGTTGGGGAAGGAGGGGGGTCTCGACCTCGAACCAGGACCCGAGGGACTGGGGAGGGAGCGACATGGGGAATAGCCACCTCGACCTCAACCGGGTACCCCTGATAGGGGACCGAGGAGGGAGCCATGCTGGGAGTCTCGCTGGAGACCCACTTTTCTTCATCTGTATTTCCGGACGAAAAAAGGAAAAAAACGGAAGAAAAAAAGGTGTGCCTCCTTGCGACACTAAGCAAAAACTGGAGAAGGCTGACGCCGTCCAGGGGTGTATACTGCAGAGGAGGAGCCACAGATAATCTTTTTCAGATTATGCATAGTGTCGCCTCCTAGTGGACAGCAGCATAACACCCAAGGTTCTGTGTCCCCCAATTAGGCGACAGAGTAAACAATTTATCAATCCTGTTTGCTGACTACACTGGAAAGAGATCTAAGAAACAACAAAAAAAAAAAAAAAAAAAAAAAAAAAAAAAAAAAAAAAAAACACGAAACGATGGCCGTACCTTCTTCATACATCTCCTCCTGTATGTACGCTTCTGCTCGGTCCTTCAGTGCATTCACATTATTGGGGTCTTGTTGCAGGAATTCTGTGCACTCCTTAATGGCTTCGGGGGGATGCTGATTCTGGAATGAACAGGAATATAGTACATTTTCCTATAGTGAATAGGGCATCGCTGAAAATCATTGGTAAGTCTTATTACCACCGTGATACATCTAGAAGGATACACATTCTAGATCAGCCAAAATACCATTCATAGCAAAGGAGAAGAAATAATACTGGAGTATGAGGCTCCATGTACAATTCTGCTCATCGCACCGTTACCTAGACGGCACCGACTATTAGTGCGCAGAATAAGTGACCCAACAGGCTGAGTGATTGCCAACATGGCGCGGTTTACCAATGTGAAATTAGCAGTTCCAACCCTGGCTGCTTGTGAAGGCAGATGTCAGGCAACACTGAGCGGAGGAATCCCGCCGGCTTCTGTCAGCGCTGCCTCACAGTCAGCACGTTTTGTGAGATCATAACTGTCAGCCGGAGAATGTGACAGATATCACGCTGGTACATAAAAAGCAGACGTGTCAGGCTGAGAGAAATAGAGGAACAGACGAGGAGGTATAATTACAGGATATCTGCAGCCTTTTCTTGGTCATTAAAGGAAATCTGCCACCATGTTTTTGTTATGCTACAGAGCTACCACTTCTATAAATGCTGGTCTCTGTATAACCTCGTCTACACCACTGATTGGCAGCTTTCTGTGTACACTGTGCATAGGCAGAAAAGAGTCACAGTGGTGGAGGACACTGCGGCAAGTTTACTATTTTAGTGAACATCTAATAATTCTGCGCGCTTTTCTCCCCATCTACACTGTGGTGCAGTACAGCCGGTGTGATCTGCTCTCCCTGAAGACTTCCCCGCTTCCACATCCACTCATTTTCTATACATTCTCCTTCTTTCTGCTGCATCCACACTAGCAAAATGGTACAAAACGTGTAATGTAGAATATTGTGAAAGTTGCTTAATTTTGCATTTAACAAAAGAAAAAAGAGAAAAAAACAACAACACTACAGAAAACAAAATACCATGACACTGGCCAGCAATGTACATCCCCCACTGCTTTTCTTCTTACAAAAAAGGTTGCAGTTTGTCGCAATTTCTGCAAAGTTTGCTAAAATGATTGACAAGAATATAGAACGTCAGCGGTAATTAATACAGCAATTTCTGGAAAAAATGGTGGGAGTAAGCGGTAGATAATGAGGACCATTGGTCTCGACACAGGGCACACTTTATAAACAGTTTTCTTCTATGAATGAAGATAGAAGGGCTACTGATTACTGGACAACCCCTTATTAATGGGTCCAGGAGGTGGAAAGAAAAATGACATACCTGGCTCCCCCACTATCGGCCCTACTCCATTTTCATGGCCACTTGGGACAAAATGTGAGCGCTGCAGCCGATCAGAGGCTTCCCAGCATTATAGCCATCACTGTATGGTCACTATACTTGGTCATCACTTACTTTTGAGTAACAGTGGCACAGACGTTCCTGGACCAGTGCAGAGTAAATGGGGACATGTGGCTCAGTTTTCAAAACGGCTCCATATTTACCAATGGCATCTTCGTACCTGCAAGAAAACTCCTTAATTCTTAAATCCAGACTGCGAGTAAAATCTATTAATCCTGTACAATGGGATAGACACCATCCATGTTCTGCATCAGAGAAAGCCTTCTCAGTTATATATGTATATCTAAGCTTTCTAGCTCACGTCCAGTAAGACACCGCCGGTGTAATAGACATCGCGACATTTCCTATGGTGATCGGCCATGAAGCCCTCACCTTCCTTGATGGGACCACATATCAAGTTTTCACACAATCTCATCAAAAGGTTTGGAGACAGACACCAATTTTGGTTTTCTCAGTTTGCTGCTTCAGTGTTTAGAGGTTTTGGTCGGATGTTTCTATGTTTACTGGAGTACAATTAGGAGCATTTAATACTTTTTATTGACAAATATATATCAAGTTTATGCTAAGACTTAATATTTACTGCAATGTCTCTAATGTCTCAATGTCTCTTATTTTTCAAGACATCTGCACTTCGTCCTGACATGGTGGATATCAGTTGTGGGCCAAATCCTGACTGATGGCATCCTATTCTTGCCTAATCAATGCCTGGAGTTTAATCACAATTTGTGTTTGGCCACCTACTTTAAGGTTTAACAACAGGTTCTCAGTGGGACAGAGATCTGGTGGGGACAGTCCTGGCAATAAGCCCAAAATGTCAAACTTTTGGGAAAAGTTGCTCTTGGAGGACATTTAGATACCATTCTTCATTAAGAACAGTATTACTAGCAGGGTTGCCAACATCACTTTTTATTTTTCTCTAAAAATCAGGGAGAGTCAATATTTTTTATGGACACATTGGAAAACCATAGTGAATCATTATGATGATCAGTGATCCATGTCTACAGACCACAATTCTGATCTGTAGACATCAGCTGTAGTCTCTAAAATGGTGATAATTACGGTCAAAATAATCTGTATAAGTTTCTGCAGCATCAAATCAATCACTGACGTATTACTTTTTAAGGGCAGAGGAAAAAGTGCCCTATATTTACCGACAGTCCTGGAACTTCTGGTGGGTTGGCAACTCTGGTTTCATTCTTAATTATTTTCCTAAATAAGCACTGATCTGCCATGGCTAGTCGTGAACTACAATTGCCTGGATTGTCAGGAGAGGGCCCCATCACTAGAATGGGTGTTCTTGCTATCCCACCACCATTTCTGTTCACTGCATGATAGCAGCAAGGAATTTGAAGGAATTTGAAGGAAGCGGCAGTGGAGGACAAGACCTCACTGAGTTTGGATGGAGAAGTAACAAGAATACTCAAGCACTACTCCAAAAAAAACAGGCTGCTTGAGACCCAATTCTGATCAATGAAGACTGAACAATGAGCCCCCAGGGATCACACATTTATTATCTATCCTGTGGATAAGCAATAAATGTCCATAGCAGGACAAACCCTTTAAAAAGGCAACCTGTCACCAAGGTTTTTCCCACATGAGGTAAAGACAGTACTCATTAGACCTCTTATACTGCATTCTAATACGCTATATATATTCCCCAATTCGGCCTGCAAGACAAGAAAAGTCTTAGTTACTCACCGGTTAACGGTATTTTTCGGAGTCCATGACAGCACCACCTGAGAGAGAGGGGATCCGCCCTTCAGGAACAGGAAACCTACAGATACAAAAGGGTGGCACCTCTCCCACGCATCAGTTGGATTACAGAGCACAAGAGGACTTCCAAAGTTAATGCATGATTTATGTACAGTATTCTTATTATTATAAATGTTTATCACCAGTGGGCATATACAAGAGGAAGACATGCACACCCAAATTAAACTAAAGGGAGGGAATATACGGGTGCTGTCATGGACTCCGAAAAATACCGTTAACCTGTGAGTAACAGACTTTATTCGGTCGTCCATGACAGCACCACCTGAGAGAATTACAGAGAGTAAAACTATTTAGGGAGGGACTACAGCCTGCAGTACCCTTATACCAAAAGAGAGGTCTGTGGAAGCACCCAAGTCTAGCCTATAATGACTATAAAAGGTGCTTGGAGAGGACCAAGTAGCCGCCTTACATATCTGGTCAATGGAGACTTCTGATCTTTCGGCCCACGAGGTCGCCATGGCCCTGGTGGAATGCTCCCTCAACTTCCTGGGTGGCGACCTGCCCTTTGAGGTGTATGCTATTGAAATCGCCTCTCTAATCCATCTGGCTAGTGTATTTTTCGACGTTCTACAACCTTTCCTAGGGCCTTGATGAGTGACAAATAGGGCATTATCTTTCTTCCAGGGATCGGTGACTGCCAGATATTCTATGAGGCATCTCCTAACATCCAGGGTGTGTAGTTTCTCTTCCTTCTCGTTAGCTGGGTTAGGGAGGAAGGATGGGAGGACTATCTCCTGTGTCCTATGAAAGCTAGAAACTACCATGGGTAAGTACGCTGGATCAGGTCTAAGTATTACCCTATCCTCTTTGAACTGTAAATAAGGAGGACGCCTATATAATGCCTGGATATCGCTTACTCTGCGAGCTGATGTTAGAGCTACCAGGAAGGCTATTTTGAGGGACAGGTTTTTTATGGAAGCCGATGAGATAGGTTCGAATGGGGTTTCCGTCATAGCAGTGAGGACTAGGTTCAAGTCCCACGGCATGAATCTATCCTTCACTATTGGTCTGGTTCTACCTGCCTCCTTAATGAACCTGCTGACCCAGTAATTACCAGCGATGTTGCAGGTAAAAAGGGCCCCCAAGGCTGATACTTTTACTTTAAGGGTACTGGTAGAAAGCCCCATGTCCAGACCTTTCTGTAGAAACTCTAATATCTGAATTATAGGTGCTGAATCCCCAGCGACTACTCCTGAGTTTTGAAGGAATTTTTTCCAAACTCTAACAAATTTTCGTGGTAATGATTTTTCTACTTTTAAGTAGGGTGTTAATTAGGTCTGGGGAGAAGCCTTTCTCTTCTAGCAGTGACCGTTCAAACTCCACGCCGTCAGATGTAGGCCAGCCACCTGAGGATGGAAGACTGGGCCCTGGGATAGGAGATCCGGGATGTCCGCAAGAACCCATAGATCGGATACCGACATGGTCCTGAGGCATGAGAACCATGCCCTCCTGGGCCAAAATGGAGGGATAACTATAACCCTTGCTCTGTCTTTTCTGATTTTCCTCATCACCAGGGGTAGTAGAGACAGAGAAGGGAAGGCGTAGGCTAGCCTGAAGTCCCACTTTATCAGAAAGGCATCTACCGCCAGAGGATTCTCTCTGGGATTTAGGGAGCAGAATTGTCTCAATTTTCTGTTCTCCTTGGTGGCAAAGAGATCTACCTCTGGATGTCCCCACTTTTGTACAATCAGGTTGAATATGGAGGCTTAAAAAGTCTGCCGTGATGTTGTCCTTCCCTTTTATATGTAGAGCTGTTAAAGATAGAAAATGCTGCTCTGCTAGTTGGAACAACCGCTCTGCTACAATCATCAGGGGTCTGGAACGGGTCCCACCTTGGTGATTGATATACGCTACGGTGACGGCCCTGTAGATACACAAGGAGCTTTTTAGCCGCCTGTTCTACTGCTGTCAATTCTTTTAGGTTAGACTACATTCCTAACTGATGATGTTCCCATTGGTCCTGGACTAGCATTTCACCCACATGAGCCCCCCAACCGGAAGGGCTAGCATCCGTGGTGACTATGCGGGTTATGTTATACTCCCAGGGTACCCCTTTAGATAAATTATCCTTGTCTAGCCACCACTCTAGGGACTCCCTTGTGTTACGGGACAAGGTTAGCTGGCCCTCCAAGTAACCCCCAAGGATTTTTTGATGTAATAAAACCTCGCTCTGTAGTTTCCTTGCATGAAACTGGGCCCACTGGACTGCCGGGATACAGGCCGAGAGAGAGCCTAGAAGGGACATGGCTTTCCTGAGGGACATGGTAGGGTTATTGGAGGCGTTCAGGACCTGGTAGTGGAGGCGAACAAGCTTCTCCGGAGGCAGACGGCATTCCTGTTTCTCAGAATCTAGGATTAGGCCCAAGAATTGTTGGACTCTCATCGGTTGCAACCGAGATTTTTTGATGTTCAGCAACCATCCTAACCGCTCTAGGGCAGACATTGCCCTTTGTAGCTGTTCCAAACAATGGTTCGCCGTTTTGCCTACAATAAGAAAATCGTCCAGGTAGGGGACCACCAGAATGTCAGATTCACGTAGATGGGCCATGACCTCCGCTATCACTTTAGTAAATACTTGGGGGGGCGACTGCCACACCAAAGGGAAGGGCCGCATATTGGAAATGTCGAACTGACCCATCTAACTGAACCGCCACTCTGAGAAAACGCTGATGAGCTGCATGGATGGGTATATGGTAGTAGGCGTCTTTTAAATCTAACACCACCATAAAGCAGTTTTGGAACAGCAATTTTATTGTGGACTTAATTGTTTCCATTTTAAACGGACGTATGACCAGAAACTTGTTGAGGGCCTTAAGGTTTATTATAGTCCTAAAGGAGCTGTCTGGCTTGTGGACCAGGAACAGAGGGGAGTAGAAACCCTTCCCCCATTCTCCCTCTGGAACCTCTGTTAGGACTTTCTTGCCGCACAGGTCATGAAGCTCAGCCTCCAGGGCAGCTTGTTCTGAAGTAGAAGACCTGAGTGGGGTGATTTTAAATCGATCATGGGGAACCCTAGAGAATTCTAGTCGCAGTCCCACAGCTATCACCCCCAGTATCCAGATGCTATTAGAGATCAGCGACCAGGTTGGGTAGAAGGCAGCTAGTCTCCCTCCTACAGGGGCAACTAGTCATTGGGGCGGCTTTTTCGTGTCACGAGCTGGACCTTCCTGGCGCCCCCCTCCTCCAAACATGAATCCTGTACCTTTCCTTCTTTTCTCATCCCATCTGCCCTGATCTCTGGACGGCCTTCTACGGAAATATCCTTTCCTGGTAAAGGGATGTCTATAAGAAGGATTCGGCAGACTGGGAAATATCTTTTTGTCATCCCCAGCTTTTTCTAATAATTCATCCAGGACAGGGCCGAATAGATACTCCCCCTCGCAAGGAATGGAACAGAGACGGGACCGGGCCTGAATATCTCCCGGCCAGCACTTTAACCAGAGCGCTCTTCGCGCTGCATTAGATAGACCCGCGGCTCTAGCCGCCATCCTTGCAGAGTCTGCTGAAGCATCGGCTAAAAATGCAGCGGCATTCTGGATGATCGGCAGATTTTTTCGAATGGATGCTCTTGAGGCTCCGTCTTTTAGCTCGGAATCCAGTTGATCTAGCCAGACCATCATGGATCTGGCTGTACAGGTGGCAGCTATCACTGGTCTTAGTGCGCCTGCTGACATCTCCCATGTTCCTTTTAGAAAAGAATCTGCTTTTTTATCTAGCGTATCTTTCAAGGAGGCCATATCGTCAAAGGGTATGGAGGATTTTTTGGACGCTTTGGCTACTGCTGCGTCTAGTTTCGGGGCCTTATCCCATCTGCTTACTACTGGGTCATCAAAGGGGTATCTCCGCTTGAAAGCTGGTGGCATGGTGCCCCTTTTTTCAGGTTTCTTCCATTCTCTGTCTATTAGGCTCTGGACTTTATCATTTAATGGAAAAGCCCTGCGTTTTCTGGGGTCTAGACCCCCGAACATTATGTCCTGCCCCTTGAGATAAGACTTTTCCCTTCACCCATGACAGCACCACATGAGAGAGGGATCCGCCCCGCCAGGACAGGAACCTACTGAAATATAAGGGGCGTCACCTCTCCCCTGCTTCAGTTGGGTTCCTGTCCTGGAGCGGGATTCCCAGGCTGACAGCGGCGGTGCCTGCCATGGATGAAGACATGGACCCAGGGCTGTGCCGGCGCGGGAAGAGCAGGTCAGCTTACCTGCAGCGCTGGCCATCGGCGCCTGGAAGCGCAGTCCCCGGGGTTCCTCCAGCAGGCCCCGGGTTCGTGCGGGTGCGGTAAGGCGGCCTCCATTCGGGGCGCTCCTCCGTGCCTCCCTCCCCCTGCGCGCGCGCGCGCCCGCCCGCTCGCTCCTTCTCCCTGGGACAGGGGAAGCCGGGCGCGACTTCCGGCGCCTGACGTCAGCGGCGCAGTGCAGCTTGGGTATGCGCCAGCTGACGTCACGGACGCGACGGACATGGCGCCTAGTGCGGCGCCGGCCACAAAAGAAGAAGGAAAAAAGAGAAGAATGGCCGGCGGTCGCAGGGGGGAGGGTCAAAAGGATCGCTCACCGGGGCCTATTTAAAGGAGGCAAGGAGCAGAACGGCCGGGCTGTTACAATGGGGTCACAGCAGGAACGCTCACCGTCCCCACTGTCTCTACCCCCGTCGCAGACCTCGGCACGGAAGCACAGTAGCCGTTCGAGCGTTAAGAGCAGCAGCCGTCCGAGCCACAGATCAAATGATTCCTCGAGATCGAGAGAACACAGACCACATGCTCCAGCACAGCCTTCCAGCCCGGTACCCGATTTTGTGGGTGGTGAGTGGATCTTCGTGAATGTTAGACCATTATTAATAGGGTCCTTTTTGTGTGTTATTTGCTTCCTTAGGTGAAAGGCAAAAAAGCAGGGAGCAAAAGAAATAATAGGGAGTGTGCGATATGCCAGAACCCCCTAGCGAAAGATTGGCAAAAAAACCTTTGCGCTAGCTGTATACAGCAAACAGTGGCGGAGGAAGTGCCGAGCCTAGCAACTCACCTCAGATCTGTCAAAATCAGAGGTGGAAGGTTCACTTAAATTATTATTAAAGAAAAAGAAAAAAAGTAGAAGAAACTGCCCAAGTTCTTCATCAGACTCCTCCTCGTCCGAATATCAGGCTGAGCGCATGTCCTCTTCCTCCTCGGATAGTGACACAGGGGGTAGACCGTGTTTTCCGGTTGAGGATACTGATAGTCTCCTTAAAGCCATTAGGTCAACTATGGGCCTTCAGGAGGAAAAAGCGACCAAATCCCTAGAAGAGGTAATGTTTGGTGGGTTACAGGAAAGGAAGAAACGCACCTTTCCAGTTAATGAAAAAGTCCAGGCGCTCATCGAAAGGGAGTGGAAGAAGCCTGAAAAATCAGGTAGCCTTCCTTCCTCCTCAAAAAGGAGATATCCCTTTGACCCTAAGGATACGGAAATATGGGACAAGGTCCCAAAAATCGATGCGGCGGTATCCAGGTCATCCAAAAGGTCGGCCCTGCCCCTAGAAGACTCAGGAGTACTAAGAGATCCACTAGATAAGAAAGCAGACTCCTACCTAAGGCATGCTTGGGAAGCAACAGCGGGGGGACTAAAACCTGCGATAGCCGGTACCTGTACAGCCCGGTCTTTAATGATCTGGCTACAGCAGCTAGAAGAAAAAATTGCTTCCAAGATGTCTAGGGAGAAAGTTTTAGAAGACATGTATCTGCTACACGGAGCAGCCGCCTTTTTAGCCGACACCTCGGCCGATTCCATGAGGTTGACGGCGAGAGCAGCGGGACTATCAAATGCTGCAAGGCGTGCATTATGGCTTAAAGGGTGTCCGGGAGATCTACAATCAAAAGCCAAATTATGCTCCCTTCCATGTGATGGACAATTTCTCTTTGGAAAAAATCTGGATGAAATCCTAGAAAAAGCGGGTGATAAGAAGAAGGGCTTCCCCAGGTTTGAGGGAGATCAAAGAAGACCGCCCTTTCGGAGGGGGAAATTCAATAGAGGCCGGCCTCCGGGAGATCGGAAAAGATGGGAAGACAAGAGGAAGAAAGAGTCTGGATTCATGTTCGGGGGGGAGCCGCTTCATCCGCAAAAAAGTCCCCTCAATGACGCCGGCATCCCCGTAGGGGGGAGACTGATGCTGTTTGGTCAGGCCTGGGAAAATATATCTTCCAATACTTGGATTTTAAACATCATAAAGGAAGGTTTAAAATTCCCCTTTTTTCAACAGCCAAGAGCATCGTTTGTGGTGACCCCCGTCAGGAGAGGGGTAGAAGAACAGTTGGCCTTAGAGGCAGAGATCCTAAGCCTGCTGGACAAACATGTCCTGATAGAGGTCCCAAGAGGACAGGAAAGAAGGGGTTTCTACTCGCCCCTCTTTCTAATAAAAAAACCGGATCATTCGTTCAGGACGATTATAAACCTGAGAGGCCTCAACCGTTGGATACAGAACCAAACCTTCAAAATGGAGTCAGTGACTTCAGCTATAAGGCTGTTACACCACAACTGTTTTATGGTGGTAGTCGATCTAAAGGATGCTTACTACCACATCCCGATCCATTCAGAATACCAAAAATACTTAAGGGTAGCGCTCTACATTCGGGGCAACCTCAAACATTTTCAGTTCAGAGCCCTTCCATTCGGCATATCCATAGCACCGAGGGTGTTTACAAAAGTAGTTGCAGAGATGACAGCATTCCTCCACATCCACAACACAATTATAATACCCTACCTAGACGATTTTCTAATTGTGGGCAACTCAGAATGTCACTGCAAAGAGCAAGTAGAAAGGGTGATAGATACCCTACGGAATCTCGGCTGGATGGTGAATGTCAAGAAGTCAAGGCTACAACCCTTACAAAGGCAAATGTTCTTCGGTTTCATCTTGGACTCAAATCAACAAATTTGTCTCTTACCAGACGCCAAGGTGGAAAAGGTAAGGGATATGATCTTGGCAACAATAGATCAACCTCACACGACCCTGAGAGGGGCAATGTCCTTGTTAGGCACTCTGACAGCCTGTATCCCAGCGGTCAGATGGGCACAATTTCATACCCGTCAACTACAAGCAGAGGTCCTATCAGCACAGAAGTCGCTAAAAGGCTGTTTAGAAGGAAGGCTGGAACTTTCCGTAAAAACCAAAGGCTCTCTCAGATGGTGGCTAGACAGAGCAAACCTACTAACAGGGACATCGTGGCAGAAGCCAGTGTCCGACGTGATAATGACAGACGCAAGCTCCTCGGGGTGGGGAGCGCACCTAAGGGGACAGGTAGCCCAGGGACCCTGGGGACACCTAGAGCAAAACGCATCCTCCAACCTAAGAGAGCTACGGGCAGTAAACAGAGCCCTAAGGATATTCATGCCCACTCTAGAAGGCCGCAATGTCCGGATTATGTCGGACAACAGCACAACAGTAGCCTACATCAACCACCAGGGAGGGACAAGGTCACGCTCCCTAATGCTCGAAACCAACGAGATCTTTCACAGGGCAGAGAGACACCTACACTCCCTATCAGCCCTACACATCAGAGGGGTAGAAAACACACAAGCCGATTTCCTAAGCCGCAACACACTAAAACAGGGGGAATGGACCCTGAATCGGGTAGTGTTCCAAAAGATAGTACATCTTTGGGGAGAGCCAATAATAGACCTCTTTGCCAACAGAAGCAACAGGCAGGTAAAAAGATTCTGTTCACTGAACCCAAAGGAAGAGCCATGGGCAGTGGACGCTTTGCAAATTCCGTGGGATTTCAAGCTAAGTTATGCCTTTCCTCCGGTAGCTCTAATCCCAGTAGTAGTGAAAAAGATAAGGGAAGATCAGGCCAGAGTGATCTTAATAGCCCCGTTCTGGCCAAAAAGGCCATGGTTCTCACTACTACAGATAATGTCCCTCTCAGATCCGTGGGTACTGCCAGAGATTCCAGACCTGCTAGCTCAGGGTCCGGTATTCCACACTCAAGTCAAGGGGTTCCATCTGACGGCGTGGAATTTGAAAGGTCACTTTTAAGTAATAGAGGATTCTCCCCTGGGTTGGTGGCTACACTGATGAAAAGTAGGAAGCCAGTAACAACTAATATATACGGTAGAATATGGAATAAGTTTCTGCAGTTTCTGGGGAAACCATTAGACCAAGAACCCCCGATCAAGACTATCTTAGAGTTCTTACAGGCAGGTCTACAGCTAGGCCTAGCGGTAAATACACTCAAGGTACAAGTTTCAGCGCTAGGCGCTCTATATAATTGTAACATAGCGGCAAATAGATGGATAGCTAGGTTTATTAAATCCTGCCACAGGTCTAGACCAGTCCCATCGCAAAAAATGGCTCCCTGGGATTTAAACCTTGTGTTAGAAGCTCTCACAAAGGAACCATTTGAACCAGTACAACAACTATCAGTGAAATATCTTACCCTAAAAACCATTATTCTAGTGGCCCTTACATCGGCACGTAGGGTAAGTGACCTGCAGGCCCTATCAGTTAGTCCACCGTATACCCAGGTATACCAGGACAGAATTGTCCTAAAAACAGACCCTGCTTATTTACCGAAAGTGGTGTCGGATTTTCACCGTAGCCAGGAAATCGTCCTCCCCTCCTTCTGTGAAAATCCGAAAAACCCAGGAGAGGAGAAATTCCATAATCTAGATGTGAAAAGAGCCCTCTTAGAGTATATATCAGTAACCAGCCAGTGGAGGAGGTCCCAGTCCCTATTTGTAGCCTTCCAGGGTGCCAGGAAGGGTTATGGAGTATCGAAAGGGACTATTGCCAGATGGATTAGGGAGGCCATTAGTGTAGCCTACTCAGCTAGTGGTGTTCCGATTCCTGATGGTATCAAGGCTCATTCCACCAGAGCCGTGGCGACCTCCTGGGCTGAAAAGGCAGAGGTATCAATTGAGCAAATTTGTAAGGCCGCTACCTGGGCCTCACCCTCAACCTTTTTTAAGCACTATAGATTAAATCTATCCTCCTCGGCTGACTTGACCTTTGGTAGAAGGGTGCTGCAAGTGGTGGTCCCTCCCTAAGGTGTTTCGAAGTCTCCAAAAATCTCTCATGTGGTGCTGTCATGGGTGAAGGGAAAACCACCATGGTTACTTACCGGTAGCTGGTTTTTCCGGAACCCATGACAGCACCCGTATATTCCCCCCCCTTTTTTCACCGTATGGGTGTGCACAATAGTCGGGTGTATTTGTGTGATGTGGTGTTGGATAAACATGTAACTAACCGGGAAGTCCTCTCAATGCTCTGTAATCCAACTGAAGCGGGGGAGAGGTGCCGCCCCTTATATTTCAGTAGGTTCCTGTCCTGGCGGGGCGGATCCCTCTCTCATGTGGTGCTGTCATGGGTTCCGGAAAAACCGGCTACCGGTAAGTAACCATGGTGGTTTCATCTCTGACCTGATTATCTCCCTCAGGCTTGAAGTGAAGTCAGGTGTCTCTTCCGCTACCTGCGTAAACGGGGGAGAGTATAAGGGCCTGACAATCTACCCCTGGACTCCCTGTCTCCATCAACCCCTACCGTCTGTCGTATGCATGGCTGACATAACTTTTTAGGGTGGCCATCTGGTAGGGGGCAACTACAGAGGGCACATTCCCTGTGCTTCTGTTTTCCCGTAGCTTTCTTCCCCTGCGAAAAAACATAAGGGAACACTGCATCAGGGTACATTCACGGAGATCTCTTACCCATGCAGTTGAAGCAGGTATTGGATCACGGAGGGAGGCAGGGGGATCCTTTAGTCTGGAGGAACTTCCGCGGCTTTGGTCGCTTGTTCGTCTCTGTTTCTTTTGCTGGCCACTCGTATGTGGTTTTGTTGTGGCCTGTTTCTGCGGGCGCTCCTGCGCCTCGTCCTGCTGGTCTATGGGGGCTTCCGTCGTATCCATCGCTGGGCCCTTCGGAAGCACCCCAGCAGCGTCCCCCCTGCCTTATATGGCCTCTTGGTGTCCGGGTCAGCAGGGATCTGGCCATGGCACCACCCACCCGGGATTCTCCCGTGACCTCCCTCCCCCATGCTCCTGCCCCCCCACCTTACCCAGGCCGCCGCCCGCGACCCCCGGACAGGCGTGCACCCGCGGCGCGCATCGGAAGCCGGCCGGCACCCGACTTCCGGTTTCGTCGTTCCCGGCTCCGCCCCTTCCGCCGCATCACTTCCGCAGCTCACCAGAGCTTTGCGGGAGCGCGCGCGAAGGAACCGGCACGGCGCCCCCCGCCCGGAATGCCTCCCAGCCCCGCGCATGCTGCCATGACCGCCAACCAGGCGCCAACGTCGACCGGGAGGTCCGGACCAGGGGGAGCGCACCAGGAGGGCCCGGGGCATACGTACCCGGTGCTGGCGTTCTGGAGGCAGTGTCCAACGGACCCTCTGCTCCATCCACTGCCGTGGTGACCTACCCGGCCCCACCGTGGCGCTTCCAGGGACCCCGCGCTGACCGAGGTAGGAGACCCCCCCCGCTACCTGGGTCGGTCAGCCGGCCTGGGAATCCATGACGACTCCATGACGGACGATCTGTAGGGAGTCCTGTCCTCTAGGAACAGGAAACCAACTGATGCGTGGGAGAGGTGCCACCCTTTTATATCTGTAGGTTTCCTGTTCCTAAAGGGCGGATCCCCTCTCTCAGGTGGTGCTGTCATGGACGACCGAATAAAATACGTATTCTACTCACCTACCTGATTGTCCTGTCCGATGGATGTCGCTGGTCTTGGTCCGGTGCCTCCTCTCTTCTTGCAATCACAGTCCTCCTTCCCCCAGCTTCGTGTTGATGACACATCCTACGTCTTCCACACAAGGCCCAGCATCGCGCTCCGGAGTAGGCATACATATCTCTGCCCTATCGAGAGCAGAGCAAAGTACGGCAGTGCACACACGCAGGAAAAGGCCAAAGCGCGCCGGTGCATACACACTGCAATACTTTCCCCTTTACAGGGTGGAACAAAGTACGCCTGTGCAGGACTGCGATGCCAGACACTGTGTGGCTGATGTATGATGTGTCATCCACATGAAGTAGCGAAGGAGGACCGACTGGTCTGCCAAGTATAAGGTTTTTTTTCTTAGCTTGCAGGCCAGATCGGGGGCATACAGTTGTGTGATTAAGTGTCTGTCACACTTAGGCTATGTGCACACGGTGCAGATTCTGTTGCAGATACGCAGCTGATTTGGCTCTGCGTATACGCAGCAGAATTGCATGTGATGTACAGTACCATAGCAGCCTACGTAAAACAAAATCCGCAGTGCATATGTTGCGTTTTTTTCCGTGCAGATTTGGTGCGGAATGAAAAAAAGCAGCATGTCACTACTTTTGTGTGCTTTTGCTGCAGTTTTCCACCTGCTCCATTCTAGAAATCCGCAGGTGGAAAACCGCACAAAACATGCAGTAAAACCGCACAAAAAAAATGCACTAAATCCGCAGGAAAAACGCAGGTCATTTGACCTGCGGATTTAGTAAATTCTGCGTGGAAAATTCCAAAGCAAAATGCCAACCATGTGCACATATGTTTCAGATCACCAAATAAATTTAAATATTAGACAAAGGTAACAAAAGTAAACACAAAATGCAGTTTTAAATGAAGGTCATTATTATTAAGGGAAAAAGAAATCCAAACCTACAGGGCCCTGTGTAAAAGAAAAAAAAAAAAAAAAAAAAAAAGTGTTTACACCCCTCCCACTCTCCTTAAAATGCAAATTAATTGGTTTATAACATCTTAGAGAAACAGTTCAAATTCCCCAGCCACACCCAGGCCTGATTACTGACACACCTGTTCTCAATCAAGAAGTCACTTAAATAGGACCTGCCTGACAAAGTGAAGTGTGCCAAAGATAATCAAAAGCTAGACATCATGCCGCAATCCAAAGAGATTCTGGAACAAATGAGAAACAAAGTAATTGAGATCGATCAGTGTGGAAAACGTTATAAAGCCATTTCTAATGCTTTGGGACTCCAGCGAACCACAGTGAGAGCCATTATGCACAAATGGAGTAAATATGGAACAACGGTGAACCTTACCAGGAGTGGCCAGCCAGCCAAAATTACCCCAAGAGCGCATCAACGGCTCATCCAAGAGGTCAGAAAAACCTCACAACAACATCTAAAGAACTGCAGGCCTGACTTGCCTCAGTTAAGGTCTGTGTTCATTACTCCACAATAATAAGAAAGACGGGGCAAAAATAGCGTGCATGGCAGAGTTCCAAGATGAAAACCACTGTGGATCAATAACAACATAAAAGCATGACTCAGTTTTGCCAGAACGCATATTGATGATCCCCAAGATTTTGGGAGAATACTCTGTGGACAGACGAGACAAAAGTTGAATTTTCTGGAAGGTGTATGTCCCTTTACATCTGGCATAGAAGTAACACATCATTTCAGGAAAGCAACATCATAACCAACAATAAAATATGGTGGTGGTAGTAGTAGTAGTAGTAGTAGTAGTAGTGTGGTGGTCTGGGGCAGTTTTGCTGCTTCAGGGCCTGGAAGACGGTTTGGTAAATGGAACCATGAATTCTGCTGTCTACCAAACATTCCTGAAGGACAATGTCCGGCCATCTGTTTGTGTCCTCAAGCTAAAGTGCACTTGGGTTATGCAGCAGGACAATGAGTACACCAACAAGTCCACCTCTGAATGGCTTAAGAAAAACAAAACTTAGACCCTGAAGTGGAAAAGTCAAAGTCCTGACTTTAATCCGAGTGAGATGCTGTGGCATGACCTTAAAAAGACAGTTCATGCTTGGAAACTCTCCAATATAGCTGAATTACAACAATTCTACAAAGATGAGTGGGCCAAAATTCCTCCAGACCGTTGTAAAAGACTCATTGCCAGTTATCACAAATGCTTGATTGCAATTGTTGCTGCTAAGGGTGACCCGACCAGTTATTAGGTTCAGGGGGCAATCACCTTTTCACACAGCACCCTGTAGGTTTGGATTTCTTTTTCCCTTAATAATAAAGACCTTCATTTCAAAACTGCATTTTGTGTTTCCTTGTGTAATCGTTGTCTAATATTTACATTTGTTTGGTGACCTGAAACATTTAAGTGTGACAAACATGCAAAAAGGAAATCACTTTTTCACACAACTGTATATTCAGCATATTAGCATGCGGTATATGAGGGCTTACAGGTTCTGGCCTTATCTCATATGGGAAAAACCTGGTGATGGGTTCCCTGCAATCACATATGATGCAATTTAAGCAAAATCCAAATGTGTCATTTTGATCATTCACAATTTAGGTTAATGAATTTTCCAAACCGCTACATCTATAGTGTGAATGGACGTGGTGTGTGTGTGTGTGTGTGTGTGTGTGTGTGTGTGTGTGTGTGTGTGTGTGTGTGTGTGTGTGTGTGTGTGTGTGTGTTACATCCATGTCCTAAATAAATTCTCAAAAGTAGTGTTTTTTTCCACTGTAATTGAGCTTTGTAAAAGTAAAGTTTGTGGCAGATTTTCTATTAACAATGTTCTGTAAGGGATTCGCCATGTGTGAACACAACCTAATGTACACAGATGGTGTATTCCAGCATTATTCTGTACCTTCCTTCCTGTATGAGCTCTTCGGCGGTCTGAATCTGTTTGTTCAGCTTCTTTACTTGTTTATAATGTGAAAAGCAATCTTTGTGGTCAGGATCAAGTTTTAAACATTCCCGGATTTCACTGCAAATTAAAAAAGATACATTTTTATGAATTAGCCAATTATAATGACAGAGCCGACAATTTAAGGCGATACAAATTATTACTCTATAAAATGTTCCCTGAAAATGGAAGCTAATAATTAAAGAATTTTATTTAGCTTTAAAAGGGGATGGCCACTACTTTACATTACCCTTTCAAGTGAACTGTCAGTCATAAATAAGCAGCTCACCAAATACTTTGCTTTGTCAAATCCTTCAGTAACCTGTGCCGCTCTCCTGGCCACATATCTCTGGCTGAGCATCCTCCGACTTCCTGTGATGTCGAGTCAGATTCTCCCTCACTTCCGGGATCTGGAAGCTTATGGGGTGGGTGGGACTTCATTCAGCAGCGCTCGCAGCTTCTGCAGACCCAGCTTACCCATAGATTTGTATGTCCACACAGACACACTGTGTAATGTATATACCCTGCTGTAATTAATATTATATTATATATATATATATATATATATATATATATATATATATATATATATATATATATATATATATATATATATATATATAATCAAAATTGAAAAAAACAGCACAAAATAGAAAAAAAAAAAATAAGATTTGGGTGCAAGCCCTCAAGGTACATACCAAACCTCCATATAGTCCATCAAAAAAGAAAGCAAATGGCTATGTGCCCATGCAGCAACGTGCTTGAAAAAGGTTCACATCCATTGAACCGAAACGTTGCTGCATGGGCATATAGCCATATGAGCTATTAAAAAAGCACTTTATTGAAAACTAACATGGTGTGCTGCTTTTTTTTTTTTATATTATAATATATATATATATCTCCGAAGAACTCAAGATGCAATGTTGACACATTTGTCTTCAGCAGCAAACAATTATGGCTCTGTACACCCCACGGTAGTTTAACAATGACTAGTATTAAAAGCATGCAAAGAATCTTTGTGCTATTAATATAATGGAGACATCTGCTTAGAAGCAACAACTTGATTAAATTGCTAACAACAACGGAAAATTTTAAAACTACCTTAAAGGAGATTGATGGCTGTATCACAGTATACGGTAATTAATAAAAATAGGGTTGCTAAATAGACCAAAATAGAGCATACTAAGGTGCGAGATAGTAAGGAAATGACCCTGCCCATGTGTGTTATAATAGTCAGCGACTGTCCATATCATGACAGATCCGTATTAGTTGTCCCGTAGACATAGCATTTGTATTCAATCCCACTTGTAAGATTAGATGGTGTATCCTGGATTTCTAGCGGAAGAGCTTCTCCATGCTATGGCGCCCCGGCCAGCACTGCCCCAGCAATCCCTTGTATACAGTCCATATGGCATCGCTGAGCGGGTGACGTCACCAACACAGTTTTGTCTCTTTTTTTTTACTGTACCTGCAGTGGTGACCACAGCAGCTCAAAGGATCTGTCATGCTATGGACACTCACTCATCTACTACTACACGTATGGTGAGGGCAGTTTTCTTACCATCTCTCACCTCAGTTTGCCATTTTTTGTTTTATTTAAATCTGTGATAGAGCCACCATTTTCCTATGAGGTACTTGTAACATTTCCAGTTATTAGCAGTAACGTAACAGGTTGCTGCTTTTAAGCAGTTATCTTTGGTGTATGGTATGGCCTTTTAAGCAGTTGTGTTCACTGTACTAATAGTGCAGAGATTCTTTACATTCAAATCTCTCCCCATGAATCCATCCTAACAGTTCAGTGAGGGAGAAGTAGACAGACTCTGGACTGGTGTAATAGCCCATCACTTGCATTTCCTGCGGTCCCATATACAGGAGACGCCGGGCCTGTGTGAGACATGAGGAGTGGGAGTGGTGTAGCGGAGTAACAGGTCTGTGCTCACTGCTGGCTCGCAGCCCAGCATAAGGATTGATGGGAAATAGAGCCAGAAGGGAGAAGAGGAAGCGATCACTATGACAAGAGCTGGTGTCAGGGTAAGTCAGGGAGGCGTAGAACAGCATTAAACTTGTCAGAAAACGTATATGGGGATCTTTAGGGCATTATCCTTAAACATTTATGGCAATACCAGTAACTGAGTCAGGGTGGTGGACAAACTCTTTACTTGCTATATTTGTCATTTTTGTATGTGTTGTGAAAGCCGCTGTTCTCCTGAATCACAAGATTTTTCTTTTGTTTTTTTGCCTCTCCTTTTCTGATCTATGAGAGATGGTTTAAATCAATTTGCAGGACCCAATCCTGCGGCTACATCAGTAATAGGAGGACGTCGGGTGTCAGTCCTGCAAACTCCCTTCTACCTCTCAGCATCCATGGCTCTTCTTTCAATTAGCAAGCCTGGCTCCTCACTTGTGGATCACATTGCAACAATGACATCGCGCATGGCTTACTATTCAAAAGAGGTGGGGATTCTGGCAGGTAGGCAGTGGTCCGCAGGGCTCCCTCCAGCAGCTACACATTACTGATGTAGCCACTTCACTGTTTTCTGCACATCAGTTTGCACCAACATAAATTCATCATCCCAGTATGTAAATCTTCTGTGTTGGAGTCATGCCCACTTGACTAAAGATTAGATTTACATATAGGAGTGAATGGAGAGGTGCCGGAACAAAAACACCATATTCAGGAGAACAGTGGAATTTATGGAAAATGAAAAATTATCTAAATTTATGGCAAATGACAAATCCTCTTTAAGACAGAATACATCTGAAAATAATTGTTTTTGTAAAATGTATTTTTTCCTCTATTATTCGGATTATGATTTGCATTCATATTTCCTGATCCTTCAGAAAATCCACATGTACATTAGCAGCAATAAGCTGATGTAGTCCCTATGCTTTTTATTGATGTATTTAATAAGCATGTGCAAAAGTCATTGTTAACAGAGGGGTTATCTGTCACTGTCATCCTGCCTGTGATGATAATGAGACTTCAGAAAAGTCTAACTGCTGGAACGTCCACCGATTCCAAGAACAGAGGTCCCCTAGATCCATGTGTGAATATGTGACCACTAATGCATTCTCTGCTATAGGACCGACAGTTCAACGCACCAAAAAGTGAATGGAGTATATGCTGTGCATTCACACTCCTGCTCCATTCACTTCAGCATCTCAGAACAACCAGCAGGCCGACTCCCAGCAACCATGCCTTTATCACAAAGGTAATAATGAAAAAAGCCCTTTAAATGTCACAGTGGCAATAAATATCACATTAAAAAAATGCAGCAATAAAACAGATCAATGTGCAAACAAAGAAGGGACCCACCTGAGCGACATCTCATGGTCCCCCAAATTATAATATATGCGGCTGACTTTGTAGAAAGCTGCGGTATTATCACTCTTCAGCTTGGAGGCAGCTTTCAGGTCACTGATGGCTTTTCCGGGCTCGCCTTGATTGATGTAGCATTCTGCCCTCAGCTCTCGCAATTCTGCATCCCACACACAAGTCTGAAAAAACAAAACCGACATTATTCACCTATGCAGAGTACTGGTGACATCTCAGCATACATCTACACAAGGATCAGCACAATACTGGGGAAAAAACACTACAGCGTCTTTAACTTGCGAGTAATTACTGTAATGTCAGAGAAGGAATAAGAGACACACTCAGGAAGGGACCTTGAGGGAAAACATTGCGACAAACAAAACCAACAATTTTGAAGAGTTTCTCCATTTCAGCACATGAAACACTCCAGGTCTATTAGCTAAATAGAACATCTAAATGCTGCTCACATTCCCTCCGGAGACTCGCAGCAGCCGACGTCTTGGAATCAGGCCGAGTGCAGAGTAAAGGATACATAGTATACGGACCGCTGTTACATATAGATCTGGGCTGCCACGTGGCTTTGGTAAGAGAATTTTGGATACAAGAAAAGGGAATATCTACATATAAAGATAAACTACACAAAAAAATATGCAACTAGAGATGAGTGGTCGGATGCGCAGGACTCCGGTGCAGTATCCAGCTCCGTGGTGCCCATCGGCTATACGGGAGGCCCGCAAATCTCTTACCTTCATACGTCCCCAGTGTGTGTCTGATTAGCTAGATAACACTGCGTCAGCCCTGACAAATCAAATGTTGTGCCTGGAACGTCACAAGGTAACAGATTTGCAGGTCTCCCATCTATCCGCCGGGGACCACTCAACTGGATTGTGGACCAGATTCCGCAAAGAGATGCGCTGCTCTCTAAGTGCAACCACGTGGCAATGCTAACCAGCAACTGATGGCCACTTACCTCCAAGACGACATTGAGCAAGCTTTCGGCAGTTGTGTAGTCTTTCTGGTTGTAGGCGGCTATTCCTTGTGAACGCATGCGCTGAATTTCATCCGACTTTGTGAGTTGCGCGGTGGCTTCTTCCTCTTCGTGATCGCTTGGATTAGACTTCAGCTTTAAGAAAACAACAAGAGCAAAGCACAAAGTGAGAAAATGTAAAAAAATAAATAAATAAATGTCTGGTTATGATTCACACAATATACTGTGTGGCAAATATCAATAAGGCTCCCAAAGCTAGAATTCCTCAAAATGATAATAAAGGAAAAATGTACATAATCATCCAGCGGTCATGTAAGCGTCCGAATAATAAAGCAAACACAACATCCCAGAAGGGGAGGCGGCCGGACTGGTCTCTGGGAAAATAGGCATGAACCATCCTGCATTGGATCCATACTCGGCAAACATTGCAGCCCACTGGTCTAAGCTGGCACTATGGAATTTCAGGCCTTATTTGGAACAAGATGTTGCTACAAAGTAGCAAGTCTATAAAATGTGAAAAGAAATGTTACAACCCCGGGGATTGGTCAGGTTACAAAGAGAATGAAGGAAAATTGATTGACAGCTCTACTGAGAGAGAAAACATAGTTGAGAAGGTGCAAGGAAATGTTTGGGGTGCACCAAGCGGCTGTACTTAGTTTGAATAGTCAGTCGCCCTTTTAAAGGGCAAGATGACGATACTTAGCTCAAGGCGATCTCCTTTGCTGGGAACCTAATGTGTTTCCTCTCCTGGGCTGATCGCTTACATTTATATAGGTAGGTAGGCTCCTGCTGTAATTAAAACCACCAGCGGCTGATGGATGGAGCGTTCGGTCAGGGAGCGTATGTATACAAATATCAAAAGACTGAACGACACTGCCGAAAAGTTATATTATATATACACAAACACATACATAAAATACAAATTAAAGATTGCCTTGTCATGGCTGATGGGCACATATGAATTAGCCAATTTATGTGCTAAATATTTTCATTTTAACCTATTTTCTAGAGCAGTGATGAAATTCCAATTTCAGATATTTCATGCTTCCATGCTATAGCGCTACAGAGCGCAACTATAATTTGTTATATATGGAGGTGGCTACTCTTGCACCTGTTTTCTGTTTGGAAGTGACGCTTAGTCTTTGATATCTTTTTAAAGAGTGTCTGCCAGCACAAACTGACAGTATAAACAAAGCCCATCGTGTTATAGGGAATACAGTCCCTATGGAGGGGGGGGGGGGGGGGGAACACCTGAGTGTTGTAATTGCTGCAAATACTAACGTTTAATCATACATGCTTAGGAGTTTGTATGCTCTCTCCGTGTCTGTGTGGCTTTCCTCCCACACTCCAAAAACAGTAATAGGGAATCTAGCTTGTGAGCCCCAATGGGGACAGTGCTGATAAGGTCTGAAAGGTGCTGCAGAATTAGTAGTGCTGTATAAGGCTGGTTTCACATTTGCGTCTGTGTGCGCAGCGTTTCATCCGCAGCAATCCGTATGCGTCACGTGTGCTTATCTTTAACATTTTGTACGCATCAGTTTGCATACGTCAGCATACGCATGCGTCATTTTTCGGTGTGCAGCGGTGTCCAGCGAACGCAACATGTTGCATTTTTGATGCGTTAAAAACGCATCAAATATGCGCAGTCATGCGCATGCGGATGAGTGCATCAAATAAACGCATTACTGGCTATGGGAACGTATGCGTTCTTCAAAATGTAAATAGAAATACCATGAGACATGCTCAATTTTGTCTGATGTCATATCGAACGTATGCGCATAAACAACGCAAACGCATGCAAAAACGCATACAAACGCATGCACACAGCGTTTTTTTTTCAGTCATGCGTAAGATGATGCGCATTAAAAACGCTGCGGACTCAAACGCTAATGTGAACCTAGCCTAAGTGGGTAAGAGAAATAAATTAGGCTGCTTGGTGCACCTTGGGCATGACCAGGAGGCTCTCGCACCATTCCACATGTCCCCACCTGCCTCACTGGCAATTGACAGCACTGGCTTGCCTGGAGCCACCTTCTCCAGAGAACGCTCAGACAAATGCTGTCAATCACCAGTGAGGGGGGGGGAGGAGAAGCAATATTAAAGGTCACATTTTTATAGGGCTACACCCCATACAAGGCTGTGTGCTTCATTTATACTTTGGGCTGAAGGACTCCCTTTAACAACCTAGCTCCATTGGGTGCTCAGGGCCATTGAGGCTTCTCATTTACATGAGCAGCAAGAAAGAGGATCGTTATCTCGATCTATATTTTACTTCATCCTCCTGTGCCATGTAATTTAGCCAAAATTAGAAAGACCTTCAACCAACTAGGGACTGCTGCCATGCCACCTAAGTAGTCTCATAGTTAAAGTAAAAAAATAAAGGTGTGAAAACAAAAATGTAAAGGAGAAACTGGCTCTTCCCCAGCAGACTATACCTCGCCTGCTAGCATCAGGCATCCGGAGTTTTTCTGTAGTGTCACTAGGAAGGTACAGGGGTCTGTTTCCCTGAGCCATTATAAGCGTTTTAGATATTAGTCTTACGGACGCTTCGCTCTCTCAGGGGACAGGTGGACACCTTAGCTGCTCTTTTTTAGACTGATCTGGCTTCTGAGCACAGGTCAGAATATCTCTCTGAGGAGTAGCGCATACTAGTCCACGATATTGGTCTCCCCTTCATCCGTGGGATCTTAGTCTTGTTTTGAAGGTTCTTCAGTCTCCACCTTTTGAGCCCATTAAGGAGATCTCTGTGCTACAACTTTCTTATAAAAAGGAAGCCATTACTTCCATAAGTAGGGTATCTGAGCTGGCAGCTCTCTTATGGCACGCTCCTTACCTCTTCCTCCACTAGGATAACGTAGTGTTGAGGCCGGTTCTGTCCTTCCTCCCCAAGGTGGTTTCATTGAGAGTGCCTTGCACAACCTAGATGTTGTCAGGGCCGTAAGGCACAATTTATTGACTACCACTCCATTCAGGGAATTGGCCTCCTTATTTGTTATACCGGAAGGCCCTCGTAGAGGCTAACTTGCCTCTAAGGTGATCATGGTGCGCTGGATTAGAATGGCCGTTAGTGAGGCTAATAAGGATTAAGGTGCACTCTACATAAGCGGTGGGGGGCTTCTTGGGCTGTTCGGCACCAAGCATCTGCAGCTACTTGGTCATCCGGGCATACTTTTTCAAAGTTTTACAGGATCCACACCTTTGCTTCGGCAGCCGCTAGCCTTGGCAGGAAGATACTGCTGGCAGCAGTTACCAGGGAGGCAGTTTCAGAATGAGGGGAAAACATATAATAACGTAAAATATTTCATTTTCATTCCGACCCCAGGGACAGTTATGACATCTCATGGTTCTCGGTCTCCTCCAATAAAGCAAATAAGAAATTAAGATCTCTCGTAGTCGTCATTGGGGGACGTAACACCCACCCTTGGTTGCCCAGTCAGGCGTGCACTTATGTTGGTTTTTCTCTCAAGATGTAATTGGATTTTCTCACTAACCTGATGCTAGCAGGCGAGGTATAGTCTGCTGGCCAGGAGCCAATTTTCATTAGGTCCCACACAGTAAAGCCCTGACTGCACATTCCATGATAATTATTAGTGATGAATGAACGTGCTCTGATAAGGTGTTATCTGTGCATGCTATGCGACTTGGCGTGCTCAGATAATATGTTCAAGTCCCTGCGGCTGCCTGTCTCGTGGCTGTTCAACAGCCGTAACACATACAGGGATTCCCTGTTTGTTAGGCAATCCCTGCATATACTGTGGCTGTGAGACATGCAGCCGCAGGAACTCAAACATATTTTTCAAGCACGCCAAAGTCACTACGTTAGCCCCCGAGCATGCTAAGATAACACCTTATCCCAGCACGTTCGCTCATCACTAATTTTTAGCCATCTTTGTTTCTGGGAAAGCTGGGTAACAGACATTTTGACATTACACCTGTGTGCCAGCATTCACAAGAAACAATTTCTGGCTGTCTGATGATTGCACATTTTCAGGTAGAAAAGTTCTTTCAGCCATTTCATACATTCCATTGGAATATTAGAACACATGTTCCATCGCAGCAATGACATTAATCTGTAACATGACATCCATGACTCGCTGACACCACGGAGGCTGCCTTGTCTCATACATCAAAGTATGAAGCTTATGTGATATCTGGGAGAGCCCGGTACGCCGTGGGCTTCTTAAACCAGGGCCACTCAGAGCCAACTTAACACAGAATAAATAAAATCCCTCTGTCCATGGCCAGCTTATTGTTCAGCAACACAAGCACAGAAGAGAAAGACAATTTAATACTCTAGAGAAAAAAAAAAAACAAAAAAAACTAAAACTTCATTACAATGGTCTTTGTCCACACACACAAAAAAAAAAAAAAACCCCATCAAGAAACCAGTAAATATTCCCACCAACTGGTAAAAACACAAGCAGCACAAGTCACAAGTTTTTCCATTAGAACGTCAATTTATTTATGATAAATATTTCCAAAATGTATTGGTTTCACAGCCCTGGGGAAATACAGCGAGTAATAAACGAAATCTGACAATAAGGGCATCATTTGATTTATAAGCCCGTATAATTGGATCTGTGACTGTAGTACGGCTTACAGAGATCGGTGATCACTATATGTCACTGGGAAGACAATGTATCAGACCAGTGCTGTCACTGTGGAGGCAATGCAGCAGGCTGCAGAGCGGGGGCATGGAGGGTGCAGCCACTAGGGCTCTGGCGCCATCTGCTGGAAAATAATGCAGATTACACCATGTGGAGAGGAGATACTTTTAAAATTAAACTTCTTTCTAGCCATACAAGAATATGCCTCGCCCACGTGGAAAACAGGCTGGAATATCATCAAAAAGCTGAAGCCAACAGTCTCCTGTCAATTAATCTCGAAAACACAAAATGAGAACACATTACCAGATTAGTCCCCGGTGAGAGGAGGCTGTCAGGGAACATGGGGAATGCTGTGGAGTAATGGCACGGGCCCGGAATGGACGAATTTTTTATATATAAAACCTAGTAGCGGAAAACACCTTTCAGGCTCTATACACACAGCATTTTTATGATACGAGTAAGAGATGGCTTTAAGAAAATAAAATAAAAACGGTCCGAAAATACATTTATCATCCAGACGTAGTGTGAACAGTACGAGACCCGACTCATTGCCTTTGCGCCAGTTTTTATTTGCACCCAATCCATTGGGGGGGGGGGGGTTAACTATTTTAAATGTCCTAGCCTTTATGCTTTCCACTTTGTGGGCAGAGTTTAGATTGCAGATTTTTCACCCAATTCATTAATTGTAATTTGATAAAAAGTCTCAAAATGTAGCGTAATTTCACACCGGTCCCCCTCCTCCCCTGGTATCACTTAGAGTACGTTAATATTTTGAGCACATTATGTTTTGCATTATTTCGCAGAACGTGTGATTTTTTGGAGTCAAAAATTGCAAAAATAATTCAAGGAAGAAGAAAAAAGATGATTTTTGACTTTGTATAAAGTTAATGAATCGCATGCGCCATTTTGAAGAATTTGGAACCAGAAACTGCAACTAATACCACAAGACAAAAAAGAAAATGGACTTCGAGAAGCTTTCCCAGGAATATTTCAGTAAATGTGAGTGTATGTGTATAATGTAGTGCGAGCGTGGCAGTACACTCTCCTATGGCCGCCTGCTTTGGATCCAGTGCTGCTCTGCGTCACCTGGAAGAGGCTTTTACCGTGCAAGTCTATGGAGGGGCCGAACAAGGCTCCATAGGCTTACATCGTAAGAGACTTCCGGATCAGGCACACTGTGAGCTGAATAGAGAAGTGGGACGCCGCGGAATTTACTCACATATTTAATGGAAATATTCATTGGAGTGCTCTTTATTGCACCACTCCAGCATTAGCTTTTTTTATTTTTCCACTGGAGTGGTGCAACTAATCTAAGTCCCCTGCCCCATTATTATCCTTACCAGCCGCTGTCATCTTTTATCGGAGCTGTTCCTGTCAGTCCTGTGTTTGCGGGGCAATCCTGAAGTAACTACTTGCTGGAACACTACGACAGCCAAGACCAGGCCAAAAACAAGTCTCTCATAGACTAACACTGAGAGCTTGTGACCGTTACCTCTGATGTTTGGTCAGTCAGAAGCTGCGGTCACAAGATGGCGATGCGGACCAGAGCGGCTCCGGTAAGAGCTGAAGATTTTAAGTATCTTACTAGGGGCAGAAAGCTTCACAATAAAAAGAAAAAACAAAAAAGAAACACACAGGACAGCTCAATGAAAACTATGTCCTTAGGTTAGGGACACATCACTGTATTTTCTCTCATGCCAGAGAATCGGAACAAAAGAAAGGGTTAATGTGGATATAGTCCACGCTGCAGATAGATGATGAATCCAGAGATGTTTGATATAGAGAATGGTGGCTTATTGAACACGTTTCAATGTCTCAATGACGTCTTCATCAGGAAATACCACACAGGTATCAAATTTGAATTTCCTAATGAAAGAGTCATTGAGACTTTGAAACGCGTTCAATAAGCCACCATTCTCTATATCAAACATCTCTGGATTCATCATCTATCTGCAGCGTGGACTATATCCACATTAACCCCTTCATCTATCTATAGTACGGTCAACAGCTGACCCGTGGATCTGCTGCAGCGGATATTTGCACACGTGGTAACAATAGCTTCATCTGGTGAGCATAATCCACCTTTTTATCTAGCTGTACATCGGATAACACCCTATTTGCACTGATTTTTTTTTTTGGATGAATAGAAGACGGAAAAAAAATGTCTCCATCTGTTCCATTCTGTTAGTTCGTGAAAATCAGACTGCACTCAGAACAGGTTCTCAAAGTGACAGTTTAATGCTAGGACATGGCATAATATAATGATCAGGAGGACTGACTTGTGGATCCCCACAATCCTGAGATGAAGGTTCTGAATTCCCTTCTAAGTTTTCCCTTACTATTCTACAACTGGCTTCTTATCTGCACAAATAAAATGCAGCATGTCACAATAAAGCTGGAGTCACACATAGCGACTTACCAGCGATACCGACACCGATATCAAGGTGTCAGGATCGCTAGTGAGCTGTCACACAGACAACTTCACCAGCGATCGCCCGGCATCGCTTGCCATCCCTGTAAGAAAATAGAATTAAAAAAAATATATTGTTATTCTCACCTTCCGACGTCCCGCGCAGCATTCCTCTCTCCACGCTCCGGTCCCAGTAATCCTTTGCGAGAATGACCGCGAGAGTCACGGTCTCGCAGGAGCGCGAAGTCTCGCGGTCATTCGTGCAAAGGATCACTGGGACCGGAGCGTGGAGAGAGGCGGGATGGCTGCGCGGGATGTCGGAAGGTGAGAATAACAATATTATTTTTTATTTTAATTTTATTTTTTACAGCTGATCGCTGGTCTCCCGCCTGTCACACGCAGCGATGCGTGCTGGCCAGCGAGAGCCCAGCGACCAAAAAAAATGTCCAGAGGTTTCTTGCAGCGATCAGCGATACCGGCAGGGGGGCTGCTCGCTGATCGCTGTCACACACAGCGATCTCGCTGGTGAGATCGCTGTTACGCCACAAAAGTTGTGACTCAGCAGCGATCTCGCTAGCGAGATTGCCATGTGTGACTCCAGCTTAACGTAAAGGGAATCTGTCAACAGGTTCTTGTTATATAATCTAATAGCACCATAAGGCCTCTTTCACACGTCAGCGTTTCCAGTATGTGTGGTGACAGTATTCACACGCACCAGAGACACTTAAGCCCCCCCTCCCCCCGTCACACACAGCGAGATCGCTGCTGAGTCACAAGTTTTGTGACGCAACAGCGATCTCACCAGCGATATCGCTGTGTGTGACAGATATCAGCGACCAGTCCCCCTGCTGGGTATCGCTGATCATGCTCGAATGCCCTGGACTTTTTTTTTTTATCGTTGGTCTCCCGCTTGCCAGCACGCATCGCTGCAACGATCAGCGATCTCCCAGCTCGTATCCAAGGTAAACAGCAGGTTTCTAAGCGCCGCTCATTGCTTAGAAACCCGCAGTGTACCTTAGATACCAGCGCGCTGGTGCAGGGAGCTGGTAACCAAGGTAAACAGCGGGTTTCTAAGTGCCGCGCGGCGCTTAGAAACCCGATATTTACCTTGGTTACCAGCTCCCTGCACCAGCGCTCTGGTAGCTAAGGTACACAGCGACGCGCGCACTCGTCGTCACTGGTGCTGATCGCTGATGAAGCTGCCTGTTTGGCAGCTCACCAGCGATCATGTAGCGACACACCAGCGGTCCTGACAAGTTCATATCGTTGTCGGGATCGCTGGTGAATCGCCATGTGTGACGGGGCCATTACACATGTAGGCCTCTGTGCATATGTCAGTATGTTTCCACGGGCAAAACACGCTGACACGTCCATTTTTTTAACAGCAGCACGGGCCACAAAACGTCCCGCACACACTAATGACACACAAATAACTACCGTGTGTCATCAGTGTGACACGTACCAGCGTCTGGGAATCAGTGGTACTTTTCATGCTGTTCCCCGGCGCCGGGTGCTGAAGGCAACTCACATCACTGTCCCCTGCTTGCACTGCCATCAGCGCTAGCAGGAGGCAATGCTGAGAGTTGTATTCAGCTTATAACAGCAAGAGCAAGCGGCAGCTGATGAAAGTTTATCAGTCGCCACCTGCGCTATAAGTAAATACACTAAAAAAAAAAAAAAAACACAACGTGGGGTTCCCCTGTATTTTTGATAATCAGCCGCAGCTGCCCAGAAAAGGCACATCTATTAGATGCGCTAGTTCTGGCGCTTTGCCCAGCTCGTTCCACTTGCCCTGTGGCGGTGGAAAGTGAGGTTATGTCACCTTTGTATTGTCAGGTGACATCAAGCCCACAGCTTAGTAATGGAGAGGCATCTATAAGACACCTATCCATTACTAATCATATTGCAATATGTAACAATCAGTAATCGCTGCGGGATTGACGGTGGGCATTTATTTCAAGAAATCCCATGCCTACTAAGCGTCCACAGATGCCCGTGGATCAGCCGCAGAGACGTACATGCGGCACATCTCTCCAGACCGCAGTATATCAATTTAAGAGAAATTTCACCCGTACAATGTATTGGACATGGTGAATCTGCATGGTTCAGTGAACACATGCAGATTCACATGCATTAGATGGCAGCGCTTTGCACACAGCAAACATACGCTGCTAGTTCTGGATCATGTGCACCCAGCCTTTAACTCACGGGGATCTATATCGTAGTCTGAAGGTGCAGTCCGGTGAATTTAACTTACCATGTGCAGAGACAAGGTGCCACCCTTATTTCACTTGAATGCTACAGAGCCAGTGCCACCAATCTCAGCACTCAGATGAGTTATTTATATCAGAACTTAAAAAAACAACCCTAAACCCATGTATAACAAAATGTCCAATGCAGGCGGTACACAACACTAGAAGAGCATAGTCCACTGGTCATCTCCAGTCACTGACGATCCAAGTGCCAACAATATATAGGTGCCCATGCTGGTCACACTCATCATTTGCGTAGGCTTGAAAAGGAGTTGACACATTAACAGACCAGTCATAAACCTTGTACAACTAATCCTGACAAGTGGTCAGCCTTCTCCTCCCTGATATGCTAATAGACAAGGTGGTGACTGCTAAGGGGGCATTGGCACTGCACAGTAACTCTGAAGGAGCGTAAATGCACCCATAGACATAATAAGCTTTGTCTTAACACTGTATGATTATCATGATCAGGAGCGCTTGTTTCATGATAATCGTGTAGTCTAAAACAGGCTGCTTATCACTCACCCAAAGACATAAATGCTCCTTCAGGTGAAATGATCTTGTGGTTTGCACAGGTCATCATTCTCAACAACTCATTGTCATGTGCAAACATGACCCACACTGCCAATAACAATGGCGGACTATACGAACTGAAGGGTCTACTACAGATCAGTGCACATCTGAGGCGTGGTCTGTCTGTGTAATCAGGCTATTAAACAACTGATGACCCTCAAACATGTTTCTGGTGGGTGGTCGTTTAAGGCTACGCATGGTACAGTGTAAATGTGCTCTTAGACGGGCCATCCCTCACCAGATGTGCAGTGACCAGTTGATCCGACATTACACAGGACGATGAGCTGCCAAGAACAACAATCTTTTGGTTGTCTTCTTTGTTGAGCGATCGGCAGCCAGCTTACTTTGCACAATTATCGTGAATGAGCTTCCCAATAGATCCTTAATTGTGCAGGGTAAATGCCCCTTAAGACAAAGCTCGAGAAGAGAAGAAACCTGTGCTGCACTTAGTCATTTTCCAGCTGTCTGCTTTCACTCCATGTAATTGTCTAGTGATTTCAGCCTCCCTTCTGATGTCACTTTTGATCTGCTGACATTCTGCGGGCCTGAGAAGAATGACCTAGATGTGCTACGAGTCTCGCAGCCCACCACTGCCAGGGACATGTTTAATGGGGGATCTGACAGTTAAGATATTGAATTTTCCCCAGGTAATTACTTGTTTTGAAGACTTTTTTTTTTTTTTTTAATTCATTTATTAAACCAAAGACAGGGTATGCAATATGCAAACTGACAATGATGAAAATACCATATAACACATATACATTCCACAGAGCATTAATGTCAAACAGTATGTATACCAGTTGTGTATAGAATAAAACATACTGTCAATTGCCTTACAATAGTCTGTGTGTTATTATTCAAATAATAAAGCCTGCCAAACCTCTAAACCATTACTACTACTACAAAACAACTATTTGCAGCCTATGTCTACATAATTAGCTCTTTATCATGCGATATCTTCGTCCTACAGCGTGAGATGAGAGGAATCCCACCCCTCCCATATCTTCTCAAATTTATTCGGGCACCCTCTGTTTTGGTACAGCGTATGGTCGTATGGTATAATCAAATTCACCAATTCTATCCAGGCCCTAAGGGAGGGATCCGAACCCCCCATCCACCGCAGTGCCAGCATCTTCCGTGCCATGAACAATGTCTCCCGTAAGAAAATCCCCGTATAATGTCCCCATGTCTCAACATCCCACACCCCAAACAGACACCAATGGCTCAAGGGGAACAGGAATCTGTACCAGGGAGGTTAATAATGATGTCACCTCTTTCCAATAATGTGCTATAATTGGACATTGCCAAATCATGTGAATAAAATCTGCATCTGATGTATGACATCTCAAACAATCCGAAGATTGGAAACGGCCCATCTTAAAAAGTCGGTCCGGAGTCAAATATGATTGGTTTATAATGTATCATTCTATTGTTTACCCCTTCACCCCCAAGGGTGGTTTGCACGTTCATGACCGGGCCAATTTTTACAATTCTGACCACTGTACCTTTATGAGGTCATAACTCTCGAACGCTTCCATGGATCCCGGTGATTCTGACATTGTTTTCTCGTGACATATTGTACTTCATGTTAGTGGTAAAATTTCATTCAAATAACTTGCGTTTGTGAGAAAAACGGAAATTTGGCGAAAATTTTGAAAATTTCGCAATTTTCCAACTTTGAATTTTTATGCCCTTAAATCACAGAGATACGGCACACAAAAAACTTGATAACTAACATTTCCCACATGATTACTTTACATCAGCACAATTTTGGAACCAAAATTTTTTTTTGTTAGGAAGTTATAAGGGTTAAAAGTTGACCAGCGATTTCTCATTTTTACAACATCATTTTATTTTTAGGACCACATCACATTTGAAGCCACTTTGAGGGGTCTATATGATAGAAAATACCCAAAAGTGACACCATTCTAAAAACTGCACCCCTTAAGGTGCTCAAAACCACATTCAAGAAGTCTATTAACCCTTTAGGTGCGTCACAGGAATTTTTTTGAATATTTAAAAAAAAAATGAACATTAACTTTTTTTCATAAAAAAAATACTTCAGGTTCAATTTTTTTTATTTTACCAAGGGTAACAGGAGAAATTGAACTCCAAAAGTTATTGTGCAATTTGTCCTGAGTACGCAGATACCTGATATGTGGGGGGGAACGACTGTTTCGGCGCATGGCAGAGCTCAGAATGGAAGGAGCGCCGTTTGACTTTTTCAATGCAAAATTGGCTGGAATTCAGATTGGACGCCATGTCACGTTTGGAGAGTCCCTGATGTACCTAAACAGTGGAAACCCCCTACAAGTGACCCCATTTTGGAAACTAGACCCCCCAAGGAACTTATCTAGATATGTGGTGAGAACTTTGAACCCACAAGGGCTTTACAGAAGTTTATAACGTACAGCGGTACAATTAAAAAATCATATTTTTTCCACAAAAATGATCTTTTCACCCCAATTTTTATTTTCCCAAGGGTAACAGGACCCTAAAAGTTATTGTGCAATTTGTCCCGAGTACGCTGATACCCCACATGTGGGGGTAAACCACTATTTGGGCGCATGGCAGAGCTCGGAAGGGAAGCAGCGCCATTTGACGTTTTTGGCTGGAATTGAGATCGGACAACATGTCGCGTTTGGAAAACCCCTGATGTACCAAAACAGTGGAAACCCCCCACAAATGACACCATTTTGGAAAATAGACCCCCTAAGGAACTTATCTAGATGTGTGGTGAGAACTTTGAACCCCCATGGGCTTCACAGAAGTTTATAACATAAAGCCATACAATTAAAAAATCATATTTTTTCCATAAAAATGATCTTTTCACCCTCAATTCTTATTTTTCCAAGGGTAACATGACCCTAAAAGTTATTGTGCAATTTGTCCTGAGTACGCCGATACCCCACATGTGGGGGTAAACCACTATTTGGGCGCATGGCAGAGCTCGGAAGGGAAGCAGCGCCATTTGACGTTTTTGGCTGGAATTGAGATCGGACACCATGTCGCGATTGGAAAACCCCTGATGTACCAAAACAGTGGAAACCCCCCACAAATGACACCATTTTGTAAACTAGACCCCCCAAGGAACTTATCTAGATGTGTGGTGAGCACTTTGACCCCCCCAGTGCTTCACAGAAGTTTACAACGCCCAGGCGTGAAAATAAAAAATTCGTATTTTTTCCACAAACATGATCTTTTAGTCACCATTTTTTTATTTTCCCAAGGGTACCAGGAGAAATTGGACCCCAAACGCTGTTGTCCAATTTGTCCTGAGTACGCTGACACCCCATATGTGGGAGAAAACTACTGTATGGACACACGTCGGGGCTCGGAAGGGAAGCAGTGACGTTTTGAAATGCAGACTTTGATGGAATGGTCTGCGGGTGTCATGTGCGTTTGTAGAGCCCCTGATGTATCTAAACTATTGAAACTCCCCACAAGTGACCCCATTTTGGACACTAGACCCCCCACGGAACATATCTAGATGTGTGGTGAGCACTTTGAACCCCCAAGTGCTTCACAGAAGTTTATAACGCTCGGACGTGAAAATAAAAAAATCATTTTTTTCCACAAAAATGATATTTTTGCCCCCAATTTTTTATTTTCCTAAGGGTAACAGGAGAAATTGGACCCCAAAAATTGTTTTGCAATTTGTCCTGAGTAGGCTGATACCCTACATGTGGGGGTAAAACACTGTTTGGGCGCATAGCAGAGCTTGGAAGGGAAGGAGCACCATTTGACTTTTTCAACTCAGAATTGGCTGGAATTGAGATCAGACGCCATGTTGCATTTGGAGAGCCCCTGATGTGCCCAAACAGTGGAAACCCCCAATTCTAACTCCAACCCGAACCCCAACACGCCCCTAACCCTAGCCCTAACCCTAGCCCTAACCCTAGCCCTAACCCTAGCCCTAACCCTAGCCCTAACCCTAGCCCTAACCCTAATGGAAAAATGGAAATAAATACATTTTTTTTATTTTATTATTTTTCCCTAACTAAGGGGTGATAACGGGGGGTTTGATTTACTATTTATGGCGGTTTTTATGTTTGGCGGCTGTCGCACGCTAAAAGACGCTTTTTATTGTAAAAATAGTTTTTGCATCACCACATATTGAGAGCTATAATTTTTCCGTATTTTGACCCACCGAGTCATGTGAGGTCTTATTTTTTGCGGGACGAGTTGACGTTTTTATTGGTACCATTTTCGGGCACGTGAAATTTTTTGATCGCTTTTTATTCCGATTTTTGTGACGCAGAATGAACAAAAACCAGCGTTTCATGAATTTCTTTTGGGGGGGTGCGTTTACACCGTTCCGCGTGCGGTAAAATTGATAAAGCGGTTTTATTCTTCGGGTCAGTACGGTTACAGCGATACCTCATTTAGGTCGTTTTTTTATGTTTTTGTCGGTTTTATGCAATGAAAACTATTTTATATAAAAAATAATTATTTTTGCATCGCTTTATTCTGCGAGTTATAACTTTTTTATTTTTTCGCTGATGATGCTGTGTGGCGGCTTGTTTTTTGCGGGACAAGATGACGTTTTCAGCGGTACCATGGATATTTATATGCGTCTTTTTGATCGCGCGTTATTGCACTTTTTGTTTGGCGGTATGATAATAAATCATTATTTTTTGCTTCGTGCTTTTTTAAGGGGTTCGCTAAAGGGGTTAACTAATGGGACAGTTTTATAGGGCAGGTCGTTACGGACGCGGCGATACCTAATATGTGTACTTTTATTGTTTTGTTTTTTTTATTATTTTCAAAAAATGAATTTATTGGGGAATTTTTTTTTTTTTTTTTTACTAATTTGGCGATTTTTTTAAATTTATTTTTACACTTTTTTTTAATTTTTTTTTTACTTTATTACATAGTCCCAGGTGGGACATCACTGTCCTGTGACAGATCGCTGATCTGTCACATCACAGATCACTGTGACAGATCAGCAATCTGTCACAGGCAGTGCACAAGGCTTCCTCATGCCTGCGCTTTGCAGGCACTGAGGAAGCCAGCTTCCCCAGGCCCCCGAAGGCCCCGTCGCCATCTTGGATTCGGGGGCCTGGAGGAAAGGAGCCCCCCGCAGCAGCGCTGCACATTGCGCTGCCGTGGGGGGCTCAGGGAAGCACGGAGGGAGCCCCCTCCCTGCCGATGCTTCCCTTTAACCCCCGGTACACCGCGATCATGTTTGATCGCGGTGTGCAAGGGGTTAACGTGTCGGGGGCGGTCAGTGACCGCCCCTGACACATTGTGCCGGGTGTCAGCTGTGATAATCAGCTGACACCCGGCCGCGATCAGCGGCGCTCACCACATGGGCGCCGCTGATCGCGGTAGACGTACTATCCCGTCCCCGGTCATACGGGCCCGGGTACCGTGGACGGGATAGTACGTCTCATGTCAGGAAGGGGTTAATTGACGGAGACACCTTAGTTGGTGACTCCAGGATTTCCTCCCACTTCTCTCCCCGTGTATCAGGGATGAGCCTTTCCCATTTCCCCCTAACCAAGCATATGGCAGATTCCGTCCCCACCGATAGCATGTGTGTATACAGAGAGGAGATGAGACCCTGGGGACCTTGTGATTTAAGAATGCCTATCAAGGGTAGAGACGAAATAGCATTATTCATACCGACATATCTCATGTGCGATTGAAAGGCTGATCTTAATTGCAAATATCGGAAGAATTGTGACCTCGGGACATCACACCTAGCTTGTAATCGTTCAAAAGATAATAGTGTACCACATTCATATATATCCCCTATCGTAGAGACATTGCACTGAGGCCAGAATTCAGCAGATGGGTGGGCAAGCAGTGTCGGAAAATAACTATTATTCCATAAGGGCATTTCAGCTATGATATCACTAAATCCAACCACCCTCTTAATCTGTCGCCACACTAATCTTGCCAGACGAAGCATGGGTAGCAAACGTGGGACTTTTACTTTCTCCAATTCCAAAAACCCGAGTGGGCAATCAGCACGTGCGGCATGAAGCACATGGCTCTCAGAGTTAGGAAGATGATTACCGGGCATCCACTTATTTATAGCTCTGGCCTGTCCCGCCAGATAATACAGAAAAAAAAAAATCCGGTAGTGCTACCCCCCACCCCTTTTTTTTGGTCTTTGTAGGGGATAGCTTGAGCTTTGGCCTGGTTTTCCCCCATATAAAAGACGTAATCTGGGAATTCAAATTAGTGAAGAAAGACTTAGGGTACCGTTACACTTAGTGATGAACCAGCGATCCCGACAACGATATGGATCGCTGGTGCATCGCTAAGTGGTCGCTAGTGAGCTGCCACACAGGCAGATCTCAGCAGCGACATCGCTGGGGTCGGGGGTCGCTACTTACCTGTCAGACGCGGCGATCCTGACGTCCTCCCGCCCGCGTCCACGCGTCGCTCGTCGGCGCCACAGGAAGCGCCCGACGAGAAATGATCCAGGACCTTCGCGCGCACCAGCGATAATCAGCGGGGGAGCCGGTCGGAGGTAAGTATATGTAGCGATATCGCTAGCAATATCGCTGCTACGTCACAAAATCGGTGACCTTACAGCGATATTGCAGTGTGTAACGGGGGCTTTAGGTACCACCACAGCACTATGTTGGAGAAAATAGCTGATCTTAGGGAGTAGTATCATTTTAATTAAATTAATGCGTCCAGCTACAGACAGTGGGAGTTTGCTCCAGATCGCAAATTTGACTTTAACCACCTCTAGTAATAGATATATATTAAGTTGCAGATCAAGCATGCTGGATTGAGAAATATGAACACCTAGATATTTAAAATGAGGTACAATAGGCAGCAAGGAGAGAGTCCCAAGTCGCGGCATGAGAAAGAGGCATCAGAGCAGACTTCTCCCAATTTATATACAGGCCGGAGCATCTACTGAATTCGTTTATAGTGGCAATCACCCCCGTCAGCGTCTCCACCGCCCTATCCATAAATATTACCATGTCATCAGCATATAGGCCTATGGTATCCACCCGATCTGCTATCTCTATACCCATAATATTAGGGGAAGTTCTCATGCGAATTGCCAATGCCTCTATTTCAAGAGCAAAGAGGGCCGGGGAGAGGGGACACCCCTGACGAGTCCCCCTGTGCAGAGAAAAGGACCCAGAAGTGGAACCATTTACAATGACACGGGCCTTAAGTTTCATATACAATGTATTAACCCATTTTAAAAACCTATCCCCAAAACCATATTTATGCAAGCATGCGTGGAGGAAAGGCCACTCAAGGGAGTCAAAGGCCTTGGCTGCATCCAACGACGCCAATGCTCACCTATTGTCCGGCATCAGGGAACTATATTGGACCACCGATTGAACCCGTCTAATATTAATGTACGTACTTTTACCAGGCATAAAGCCAGTCTGTTCAGGATGTAAAAGTTCCAAAATAATTGAATTTAGCCTAGTAGCCAAAATCTTCATAAAAATTTTGTAATCCACATTTTGTTTTGAAGACTTTGCTGAACTTTTCCTGTATAAATGATGTCTGTTGTGGCCGGCGCAAACACTGCTCTTCTCAATCTAACTTTCATTCCTTGATAATGATTTACAAAAGATGGTGACATGATTAAAGGGAAGAAAAGGCCAGGAAACACTTTATATCTCCCAGAGTTTTACCTTTCTTGTCTTTCCCTGATTGATTAACCATTAGTATAACAGACTATATAAAGTAATACCAAATGAAAAGAATCTAACTCACATCCCCGGAGTTTATTATGTATTATTGACTAGACAATGTATGAGGAACCAAATACAGACGATTGTCATTTGTCCTCCGATTGTAATAACTATGCTATTAATAATGTTTAGGCTAATCTAATATTAACCTATTAATGAATAACAGATTAATAGATTTCCATTTTTCTCTAGTCTAAACCCTTGTGCTTCCTATACTCTGAAAAATATATACCGTATATACTCGCGTATAAGCAGAGACTTTCAGCCCATTTTTAAAGGCTGAAATTCCTCCTCTCAGCTTATACTCTAGTCATATACGCCGGGGGGGGTCAGATCATACTCATCCCCTCCTGGCGCGTCTCTGCAGCCCCTCCTGCTTCTCCCAAGGTGCGATATTCACCTGTCCCATCTCCGCACGCCACTCTGTCCTCTGCGTCCTTTGTCTGTGACGTTCAGGTCAGAGGGTGTGATGACGTAGTCAGTGCGCGCCCTCTGCCTGAACAGTCACTGACTGAAGGACCCAAAAGAGAGAGCGGCACACAGCGATGGAATGGGGACAGGTGAATATCTCAGGTGCCGGTGCCCTGAACAAGCGGCAACACCGGCACCTGTCCCTCATAGCGCGCCGGTGTCCCTGCCTGCTCAGGACACCGGCACCTGGCCCCCAGCGACGAGAGGTGAGTAGGTCTTTTTTTTTTTTTTTTATTCGCAGCAGCATATGGGGCCATAACCTTTATCGAGCAGCATATGGGGCATAATCTATGGAGCATCTTATGGGGGGAGCATATGGGGCATCATCTATGAAACATCTTATGGGGCCATAACCTTTATGGAGCAGCATATGGGGCATAATCTATGGAGCATCTTATGGGGGGAGCATATGGGGCATCATCTATGAAACATCTTATGGGGCCATAACCTTTATGGAGCAGCATATGGGGCATATTATTCTATGGAGCATCTTATGGGGCTATCATGAACTGTATGGAGCACTATGTGGGGCTCCTGATTCAATATCAGTGATAGAAAACAAAGAGTGGTTATTAATGGGGCATACTCAGACTGGGCCAGGGTTACTAGTGGGGTACCACAGGGTTCCGTATTGGGCCCCCTACCATTTTATTTATTAATGATCTAGTGGATGGCTTACACAGTAAAATATCAGTATTTGCAGATGATACAAAACTATGTAAGGTAGTTAACACAAAGGAGGACAGTTTGCAACTACAGACAGATTTGAGTAAATTGGAGAATTGGGCTGAAAAATGGCAAATGAGGTTTAACACAGATAAGTGTAAGGTTATGCACATGGGAAGGAGACACAGATGCTAAAATTACTTACTAAATGGGAAACTGCTGGGGAAATCAGACATGGAAAAAGACTTCGGCATCTTAGTCAATAAGAAGCTAAATTGGAGTGCCCAGTGTCAGGCAGCTGCCACCAAAGCAAATAGGGTCATGGGATGCATTAGAAGAGGTCTGGGGACACGAGATGAAAACATAATTCTCCTTCTGTACAAATCACTCGTCAGACCACACTTGGAGTATTGTGTGCAATTTTGGACGCCGGTGATCAAGAAAGACATTACTGAACTTGAAAGGGTTCAAAGGCGGGCTACTAAAATGATAAATGGAGTTGGTTCACTACAATACCCAGAAAGGTTATCAAAATTAGGTCTATTTACTCTAGAAAAGAGAAGACTTAGGGGAGACCTAATATATATGTACAAGTATATCAGAGGGCAATACAGAGATCTCTCCAATGAACTGTTTGTACCAAGGACTGTGACAAGAACAAGGGGGCATTCTCTTCGTTTGGAGGAAAGACAATTTCTGCACCAGCATAGAAGAGGGTTCTTCACGGTAAGAGCAGTGAGGCTCTGGAATTCTCTTCCTGAGGAAGTGGCGATGGCCAACTCACTGAATGAATTTAAGAAAGGAATGGATGCTTTTCTTGTGAGTAACAGTATAGAAGGTTACGAATAACAGAATATTATAGGTAGATGATTGACCCAGCTTAGGGGAAGGAATTTTTTTCCCTATGGAGAAAATTGGCTTCTACTCTGTGGGTTTTTTGCCTTCCCCAGGATCAACAATGCAGAACAGCTGCACTAAAAATAGGCTGAACTAGATGGACATAAGGTCTTCCTTCAGCCTTCAAAACTATGTTACTATGTATGTATGTTAATATGGATATTCAAAAACATTTAACCTACTGATGAATCAATTAATTTTACTTTTTTTGGCATCTCTATTTTTGAAATTTACCAGTAGCTGCTGCATTTTCAACCTTAGGCTTATACTCGAGTCAATAAGTTTTCCCAGTTTTTTGTGGCAAAATTTGGGGGGGGGGGGCTAGGGTCGGCTTATACTCACGTATATACGGTATATTTAAAAACTTTGTTTATTCAATTGAACAATGCAAGCAAAATCTAAAGTAGTCCATAATAATTTGACAAACCTTCAGAGACTCCGAGTACATTTTCTACAGGCTGATTACAAGGCCCCACGATAGCATAACTGACAGAAAGAAAATGCTTTCTTACGTCGTTATCTCAAAGATCTTCCGCAATGATAAGCATTTGTGGGAAGATCTGAGTATACTGTTCTTCTATTTTAAAAGAAAACTTCACATTAACATTACAACACCCAGTGGGATTTTTTTTCCAACCCTGTAGGATTTAAACACTGTCCCCAGGCTAACTTGTACTGCAGGTTTGGTGAGGTTAAGGTCATGTGCACACGTTGCGGATTCTGCTGTGGATCCGCAGCGTTTCAGGCTCTGCGGGTCCGCAGCAGATTTAGCTGCGTTGTACAGTACCATTGTTTCCAATGGTAAACTGAAAAACGCTGTGCGCTTGCTGCGAATTTTCCGCGGGTTCAAATCCGCAGCATGTCAATTCTTTGTGCGGAATCCGCAGCGGTTTCACACCTTCTCCATTGTAGAGGTGTGAAACCGCAGGTCTTTTGACATGAAAATTTACCTGCGGATTTTTCCAAATCCGCAGCACCTAAAACTACGTGTCCACATAGCCTAAAGGGTCTCTGAACAGTCATTTTGTGCTGGCAAAACACAGGAGCAGGGTGCACAAAGGTGTGATCCATTTAATTACACCTTCCCACCACTCCACTCTTATTGACAGCTCTGGCTTCATAAGGCCAGAGAAGGGTGGCGATAAATGGAAACCATTCAGGTGGGAAGGTGTAGGTAAATAATTGGCCCCACCAAGATCCATGATGCACCAGGAACCTGTATTTGGTTTGAACAGGGAATAACAGGATTTTTGGGTTGCTTACCGTAAAATCTGTTTCTCGGAGCCTTCATTGGGGGACACAGACCATGGGTGTATGCTGCTGCCACTAGGAGGCTGACACTATGCACAAAAAAAGGTTAGCCCCTCCTCCGCCGTATACACCCCACCGACCGGCAGGAAGTTCCTCAGTTAGTCAGAAAGCAGTAGGAGAAGTAACAGAATAGATTGAGAACAGAACAACTCAACTGTAACAAACCGACAAACATAAGAACAGGAGTTGTAGAACATGGGAGGGTGCTGTGTCCCCCAATGAAGGCTCCGAGAAACAGATTTTACGGTAAGCAACCCAAAAAATCCTGTTTTCTCGTTCGCCTTATTGGGGGACACAGAGACCATGGGACGTCCCAAAGCAGTCCCTGGGGTGGGAAACAAACTTCCATCAGGCCAGTGGACTCGCCACCGCAGCCTGCAGAATCCTTCTACCTAGGCTGGCGTCCGCCGAAGCGTAGGTGTGGACCCTGTAGAATTTCACAAAGGTGTGAACCGATGACCACGTTGCAGCCTTGCAAAGCTGCAGCGCGGAAGCTCTGTGGCGCACCGCCCAGGAGGCACCCACCGCCCGGGTAGAGTGCGCTCTGACCCCTGGAGGGGCCACTCGATGCTTGACCCGGTATGCCTCCAAAATTGCCGATCTGATCCAGCGCGCAATAGTGGCCTTTGAGGCTGGGTGACCTTTCCTCGCCCCGTCAGGAATGATGAACAGAGAGTCTGACTTCCGCAAGGAAGTCGTCCGGGCTAGATAGACTCTCAATGCCCTGACTAGGTCCAGCTTGTTCAAGGACCGCTCCCGAGGGTGAGCTGGGCTCGGGCAGAAGGATGGCAGAACAATGTCCTCATTGAGGTGAAACGAAGATACCACCTTCGGAAGAAAAGAGGGCGGAGGCCGCAGAACTACCTTGTCCTGATGAAGGACCAAAAAAGGAGAGCGGCAAGAAAGTGCTGCTAATTCCGACACGCGCCAGATGGAGGTAATGGCCACCAGAAAGGCCACTTTCCAAGAAAGGAGGGAAAGGGAAACGTCCCTGAGAGGTTCAAAAGGAGGACCCTGCAGAACCTGAAGAACCAAATTAAGATCCCAAGGATCCACGGGCGCTCGGTACGGAGGAACCGTGTGAGCCACACCCTGGAGGAAGGTTTTGACCTGGGGCCGGGAGGCCAGCGTTTTCTGAAATAAAATGGACAGTGCCGAAACTTGACCCTTCAAGGAACTGAGAGCAAGCCCCGCATCCAGCCCTGCCTGCAGAAACGCCAGAATAGAAGGGAGCGAAAAAACCAAGGGCACGATGTCATTGGTCTCACACCAGGAGAAATAGGCTTTCCAAGTACGGTAATAGATCTTCGAAGAAGGCGGCTTTCTGGCGCGGATCATGGTATGAATCACCCGATCAGAGAATCCTGCCCGTCTCAAAACCTTGGTCTCAACAGCCACGCCGTTAAATTGAGCGACCGAGAATTGGGGTGGCAAATCGGGCCTTGAGACAGCAGATCTGCCCTGTCGGGAAGCTTCCAGGGGGCGTCCGCGAGAAGGTTGACAATGTCCGCGAACCAAGACCTTCTGGGCCAATTCGGGGCGATGAGGATGACTGGAATCCCCTCTGCTTTGATTTTCTTCAACAACTTGGGAAGAAGAGGCAGAGGAGGGAACAGGTAGGGGAGCTCGAACTGTGACCAAGGGACGGCCAGAGCGTCGGCGCCCACTGCCAGAGGGTCCCGAGACCTGGACACGAATTGTGGGACTTTCCTGTTGAGGCGAGATGCCATGAGGTCTACATCCGGAGTTCCCCACCGACGGCAGAGCAGATGAAACACCTCCGGATGTAGGGACCATTCCCCTGCCGCGAGACCCTCGCGGCTGAGGAAATCGGCGGCCCAGTTGTCCACGCCGGGAATGTGAACCGCGGAAATCGTTGGAACAAAGGTCTCTGCCCATTGAAGAATTCTGGACACTTCCGCCAGAGCTGTCCCCCCTTGGCGGTTGATATACGCCACCGCTGTGGCATTGTCTGTCTGAATCCTGACAGGCAGGCCCTTGAGGCGCCTTTCCCAGTGGACGAGAGCTAGATGGATCGCTCGTATCTCTAGGACATTGATCTGCAGAGCTGATTCCTGAGTTGACCATCGACCCTGAACAGTGTGATTGCGGAACACTGCACCCCAGCCGATGAGGCTGGCGTCCGTAGTGACAATCTGTCAGTGAACGGGAAGAAAAGACCGCCCCAAGAGAATGAGGGGAGACGTCAACCACCAGTTGAGAGACCGCTTGATCCGGCATGAAAGGCGAACCGGACGATCCAGAGACAGAGCCGACCTGTTCCACCTGGACAAAATGGCCTGCTGGAGTGGCCTGGCGTGAAATTGGGCAAAGGGAACTGCCTCTATCGCCGCCACCATCTTCCCCAGGACCCTCATGGCTGTCCTGAGGGATGGAAATCGTGTGATCTGTAATGATCGCACGCCCTGCTGCAGGGAAAGGATCTTGTCTTGTGGGAGAAATACCCTTGACAGACGAGTGTCGAACAGAAGGCCCAGAAACACAAGGCGTTGAGTAGGGACCAGACAGGACTTTTTCCGGTTGACGATCCACCCAAAACTGGACAGGGTGTCTAGAACGATCGCCACACTTAGGCGGGCCTGTTGAAAGGAGGGAGCCTTGATCAGGATATCGTCGAGGTACGGAAAAAGAACGAGACCTCTGATCCTCAACAAGGCCATCAACGCCGCCATAATCTTCGTGAAGACTCTGGGAGCGGTGGCGAGCCCGAAAGGAAGCGCGACGAACTGGTAATGTTCGTGGTGAATCGCAAACCGCAGGAACTTCTGATGTCCGGGAAATATGGGCACATGTAGATAGGCATCTTGGATGTCTATGGAACCCATGAATTCCTGCTCCTCCATGGAAGCAATTACCGAGCGTACAGACTCCATCCGGAAGTGGCGAAGGCGAACTCTCTTGTTGAGTAACTTGAGATCCAAAATGGGCCGAACTGCCCCGTCCTTTTTCGGCACCACAAACAGGTTTGAATAAAACCCTGTGAAGCGTTCCGATTCGGGAACGGCACAATCACCCCGGAACTGAGAAGAGAGGCGATGGCCGAACAGAACCCCGGGACCAAGGACGGATCCCTCGGCGGACGGGATTGGAAGAAGCGATCCCGTGGAAGAGAAATGAACTCTATTTTGTATCCTGTTGATACAACCTCTCTGACCCAAGCGTCCTCTACTGAGGCGAGCCAGATGTCGCTGAAGAAAAGAAGTCAACCTCCCAATTGGAAGGGACCCACGGGAGACCGATGGTAGTCATGCGGATGTAGACCGTCCAGATCTAGATCTGGACGGTCTTCCCTGGGAAGAGTGGGACTGCCAGGACGGAGTGGGCCTGAAGGAAACCTTTCTTTCCTGACGTGCCTGTGGCCTTTGCTGGTTGGAAGGGTTTTCCGCCGTATTGAAACGGCGGAAAGTCCGAAAGGGACGAAACTGACGCCTTGGAGGAGGTCTGCGAGGCTTGGAGGGGAGAAGAGAACTCGTACCTCCGGTAGCGTCCTTAATAATCTGATCCAATTGTGATCCGAAGAGACGCACTCCCTGAAAAGGCAGATTGGTCAGAGACTTTCTAGAGGACAAGTCCGCCTGCCAGGCCTTGAGCCAAATTGTACGTCGGATTGCCACGATGTTACTTGACGCCTGAACTGCGCAAGATGCGGCATCCAGGGAGGCAGAAAGCAGATAATCCCCCGCATGGGAAATCTGATTGGCGAGATCGGCCAAATGCTCTGGTCGTGCCTTATCCAGAATGCCCTGCCGAAGGTCGTCTGCCCAAGTGGATATGGCCTTTGCTGCCCAAGAAGAAGCAAAGACTGGACATACCGCTGCTGATGCCGCTTCGAAGGCAGATTTTGCTAGAGATTCTATGATCCTATCATTAGAATCTTTTAGAGACGCCACACCTGACAGCGGAAGGACCGTATTATTAGAAAGTCTGGACACGGGAGGGTCCACCGAGGGAGAAGCGGCCCAGTTGTCTGTGAGCTCTTTAGCAAACGGGTACAGTACGCCGAGACGCTTTCCTCTTTGAAAGCGTCTGGTCGGATCTGCTCTCTCCTTTGTAAAAATATTTCCAAACTCAGAATGGAAGGGAAACACCTTGCATGGTGTTTCCGCCCGTCTGAACGAAACCTCCTGATCTGAGGATTTCGCAGGGGCGTCAGCGATGTCAAAGGTATGGTGAATCGCGGCAATGAGGTTTTGCACCGTAACCTTCATGTTCGCATCCTGGTCCGAATCCAGCTCTAAGACCCCTTCCGATTCCGAAAGCGCTTCGCCTGACTCGGGAGAGGAGGCCCGAGAGGGAGACTGCTGGGGACTATGGGGTGAGGTAGGACGAGGGGAGGACTCCGCCTGGAGGTCCTGCCTGGGCCTCTTGCGACTGCCGCTGGCTGGCTCAGATGGGACGTCCTGAGACGTGCTGGGTCCCGCCGAAGCTCCCAAGGGCAACTTGTCCAGAACGGCTACTAGGGACTGAGACACCTTGGTGAGGTCTGCCACTGACTGTGATAGAGAGGAGGCCCAGCCTGGCATGGGGGGCTCACTCACCACTGGGGCTATGGATGGCTCCTGAGCGGCGTCGGACTGGATTGGATTGCTACAGTCCAGGCAGAGGGGAGTGGACTGACCTGAGGGAAGTTTGCGATTGCAAGAAGAGCACGCAAAGTACTTGACTAAGGTGCCAGAGGAGGCAGGGGGACGAGCGCGGTCAGACTTAGAATTAGACATACTGACGGACAGTCAATAAAGCCTTGCCGGAAGGTTGGGGGACAGGAGGCAGAGGAGGGTGTCAGTCTGCAGTATGCAGAGCTACTCACGGTCCGGTGTCCTATCGCAGCTTCCAATAAATTGAGATGCACGGTTCGTCCGGCTTGCAGGGGCACGGCTGAGGGAACAGCGTCCGGCTGACAGGCTGCGAAAATGGCGGCAGCCAGAGGAGCCGAGCAGGAAGCGCGCGCTTTCCTGCAGATGCAGAGGAGGGAGGTAGGCGGGGCTAGGCGCCGATGATAAAAATGGTGCCGCCCGCTAAGATGGTAGGGTGGGAGGGACGGCGCCGCCTCCGGGACGCTCAACCTGAGGGGAGAAGGCCGTGGGCGGGCTTAGAGCGGGCGGGAGGGAAGCCCGCCCGAGAATGGAGAAGGGGGGCGTGGCCGCGACGCCGGACAAGGCCCCAGATGAAGCCGGGGCCTGGATTAAAAGAGGCGGCCGCCTGTCAGCACAGGGCGGCGCGGAGGCGTCGCAGAACCGCCGCGGTGGCTGCTACTGAGGACAGCTAGGACCCGGCAGAGGGGGGGGGGGGGGGAAGAGCTGTCCGATAACCAGCCAGGGCCTAAATAGCTGCAGCGGCCGCCTGGAGGCGTCGCAGCACTGTCACAGCGACCGCTGCCGAAGAATCCATGGAGTGGCCTGGCGTGGAACCCGCAGGGGAGAATGGGACTCAGGTCTCATACTTACCCTCCTGATCCGTTTCATCCAGCGTACTGTTTCAAGGAGAGTATCCTGCGCCTCAACCGACCGACCGGCTCTGGCAGGCGAGTGGGTGGGAGACGGGGAGCGAGGACCATCTGGAACGCCACATCCATGTTAGGGGTCTTGGTCCTGCTGTAGACTTATGAGGATACGGGGTGGCAGTACACGCCGTACTCATAGTCTCTTTGTGGGACTACAGATGTGACTATTCACACTGTATCCCTCCGGAAAAACCTGAAAAGAAACGACGCACATCGAGGTAGATATGGGTCTAATCAAAGACCCGTGTCCACCTCCTACTGACACTAAGCTAAACTGGGGAACTTCCTGCCGGTCGGTGGGGTGTATACGGCGGAGGAGGGGCTAACTTTTTTTTGTGCATAGTGTCAGCCTCCTAGTGGCAGCAGCATACACCCATGGTCTCTGTGTCCCCCAATAAGGCGAACGAGAAAATAGCATTTTAAATGGAGTCTGTCATAACACAATGACTGTAAACCAAATACAGGTTCCCGATGCATCATGGCATGGGCAAACATTTATTTGCACCTTTCCAACTACTTGCTTTTCTCCCGTCTATCTCCACCGCTCCCTCTTCTTTGATTGACAGCTCCGGCATTATATAGACAGAAAAATGGGAAACAAGTAAGTGGGAAGGTGCACGGAGCTCCTGTACTTTATTTGAACAATTATTCTGTGTTGACAATCTCCCTTTAACTACTTCATGACTGACAGACTATAAACATCTGGGCGGTCCGCATTCAACTCTGCAGTGATGCCCTAAATTACTGGGTACACAGAGCTGAACAAACGCTGTATATACAGAATAGGAAGCTCTGACACCGCTTCTTACTCCATACCCAGTGATCATTGTATATAGGAAGGGAGTGAAAGCTACTTGGTTCTAGGAGACTTAATCAGCTCTGAAATGCAGGCAAGAGGCAGAGTTCCCCTGTAACTGGAGCTGGTATATTGGCCCAAGTTACAGAAAAAATATAAAGTGTATTAACAAAACCAAAAAATTTTTTAAGTAAATGGTCCTGCCTTTAACTGGTTAAGGAGGATGGACCAGTCAGCAGAAGGGACCAGGTTTTGCGAGGGCATAGCTCTGGAGCATTTCTTTAGGCTGATCTACATTATTACCCTGCGAGTCCCTTGTAGACAATAAAATTAACACTAAAAAAAGTCACTATATTTCTAGAACTGTATAGCAAATAAAAAAACCCTGAGTACTCAGGGGAAACGAGGGAATAAAATAAAACCAAACTGTGGTGACTTTTGACCTGGTGAAAGGACCTCTTCAAAAAGATTGTATAGTAGAATAATATGGCGTCTTTTTCCCAAAACAATAACACCGCTATCCATGGTTTGAGCCTAGCATTGTCATAGAGGGAACTGCAATATTGCACAGAAGCCACGGACAGGAATGTTGCTATTTTGTGGAACAAAGCAGCCATGCTTTTTTTTTTTTTTTTTAACCCTGATAACCCTCCGAATTTAGAAATAAACTTACCACTTTTTTAAAGTCCTCTTCTGCTTCATCCAACTTCCCTTGTTTCAATAGTAATTGTCCTCTCTGTAATCTTGCCTTTAAAAAGAATACATAGATTAGTTTTAGTCAAAGTCCCAAGTGATCCTAATACAAATTATAACCAGAAACTAAAGGTGTATATATAATGTACTGTAGTGGTGTATGATGCACATCAGCTACGTTGTGGGGTACAGTTTACCAGTGTCCACATCTCATTTCAGTCACATCCGAAATTACTTGAACACTCCCTAGTCCTGGGTCACATATTTTAGTAAAGGTTTAAGCCCTGTGAAGTGGTGATTCCAGACAGAAGAATCCGTAGGTGGAGGCTGTAACTTCTGCCCTGCAGTTAAGCTTTGGTGGCGGTACGTACTGATGTGAAGTCTGGTTTCAGCTCAATCACTCGACTTAAGTCAGGAATGGCGGCTTTAGATTTGCCCATGGCCAGGTACGCAGTCGCTCTTCTGTAGTATGCTAGGTAGTTGTCTGGATCACCATCTAAAAAAAAAAAAAAAAAAATTCAGCAAACCCTGAGCTGAAATCCAACAATACTCTGAAATGATTCTAAGCCACAGTATAGCCAAAGAGCAAGTGCGATCCGTGTGTAGCAGAATATATGAGGCCTCACTGCTAACAAGTAAAGATCCACCACGGAGGACACACGTGGACATCACTATAATGGACCGAGTACAATCACTAGAGACACACTGTGAGAAAGCTGCACTGGAAAGGGCAGGAGAACCTGTAATACTTCTATATTAGTCACTGCCACAACAAACCTGTTAACAACCCCTTTAACTTGTTTGTAATTGTATTGTGACATCTATGGTCACCACTGGCAGTCAGTAGCTTCATCACCTGCCCAGTACTCACCGATAGCGGAGTGGAAATGAGATAACGCATCGGCAAGTTGTCCAGCCGCTAACAACTTCTTCCCCATTTCAAGATGTTGGTCAACATCTGCGTTTATTCCGCACTGCACACCTGTTTGAGAGAATATTAGGACATTAGGGGATCATCATTAGTACATTGTGATGATCAGTGCTGGTGGACACTGCCACCATTATTACCATCTATACTGGTTTAAAGGGAACCTGTCATGTAGTGGTTTCCGAAAGGAGCCACTCCTTGGCTGGGTCCTTCCCTGGAGGAAGATCTGGCTAGTCCCGTGTTTGAGACTCTTAAATGAGGCTCCACGCACTTTATTTGCATTATTGCTAACATAGAATATGTCAATCACCATTACACATACGCTGCTCCTTCTCCATGGCATATCGAACACTTCTCATCTTGAAGACATCTTTGCACTTTAAAGCCACTTTGGTATTCGGCAAGTTACAGCTTTCTTTCAATTCTCCTTTTCTTGTTAACATTTCATTCCGTTAAGCTGAAGATAATGTAAAAGACTCCTGTTTTTAGCAGGTTCTCATTAACGAATTGGTCACTTCACCTCTAACCAGCCTGAATGCACGGCATCAGTAAAACAAGATATGCTTTCTTTAATTAATGAAACCCAATATCTCCATGGGCTTAGCCAGGGACGCATCGCTGCGTAGGTAATAACTACCCCAGACGGAGTGTCTGTGCCCACAACCAGAAGCTAACAACTGACATATGGGCACAGAGAAGTGTTCTCATTAGCTGTGTGGTGTAGTGACCACTGGGTCCGCTAGGGGGCGCTGTGTGGGTGTCCCAGGACGGGCGTACAGGCATATCCAGTATGGTAATAGGCGTAGGATGCTAAGTGACCATTACGTATCCCAAGGTGGGTGGCCTTGGGATGAAGGCTTGATTATGTGTTGATCAGCAGAGATACTGCTGATGTTCTGTTTCAATGTGTTAGGGAAGCCTTCAGGTGGTTGGTGAGACGGGTGGAACCAACCACCTACAAACCCACCCAGGGTGTGTCTAAAACACCTATAGTAAAGCGTATGTGTATGAATGGTTGTAGGACCTGCGATGAGGTCATAGCCATGTGATCCAGTGGGCGTGGCTACGGACCATATAAGGTGACCAGGGTGACAAAGATGACCAGGGTGGGTCATATGAGTGAATGCCTGGACCCGGTTGGTCCGTATGGAAGGTCTCGTCAGGCTGACGTGCTGGAAGATGTGGCTGCCTTCCTGAGGGCACGTGTGTACGCTGTAATAGCTACGTGTGTTTGACAGTTCCATGGAGAGAAGCAGCTAACCCGAACATGGGAGAGTAACTGAGAGACTGTATAGCCTGTTGGCTAGATAAAGCACAGTCTATGTGACAAGAGGGCTAAGGAGAGCAGAGCTCCACTATGAAGATACCCTGCTGTCTGGTGTAAGACTGTTGCATGCTGCTTTGGTTTATGATGATGAATAAACCGCATGGACTATGTTGATGTTTTATGAAAAACCTGTGCCGGACCTGGTTATTTGGCTGCACAGCGAGTATCCCCAACCCGAATACCAAGCGCTACCTTACAGCTGCGTCACACTTCCAGTACCTGCGGGCTGCTACACAGGTACCAACACCCCCAGCAAAACTATTACAACTATTGACAATGATGGCAAGGAGCACTATTTAACAACTAATAGGATATTCGGATACTCCATGATTGTTGCATTAAATGAAGGTTTGTAGCCCCCTTCCTGCTGTGCTTTTTCTGTACTGCATTGATCCCTGCCTCCATCCCCTTCTGTGATCAGCCAGTTGAAACAGGTTATCTGATGGGAGGCAGACATGGAGTGTGTATACTGAGTTTAACAAGTGGATAACAGCTGTTGGAAGAGCAAACCCACTGTGTACTGCCTGATTACCTAAGAGGTGTTAATCAAACCAATGTGGAGACATGTGCCAGAAGATCAGAGATCTCGCATGACAATGGAAGTACAATAATTTCCACGCCATGTCCATAAAATCCAAGCTTGACACAATCCATGGATATATCCATAATCAGGGAACATATTTGCATCAGTGGGAAAAATTGCAAAAGGTTTGGTGACTGACAGCTCACAGGAGTGCAAAATATCCGTGAGTTATGGATATATCATATTATTGTGTGGCATCTATAGAATGCTTGAAGGATGTTCGGTAAGATGACGGCCATATTGTTTCTCTAGGAGGATCCTGTGGCCGACAGAAGAAGTATGGCCCAAAACTGGATTAGAATTGAATCTTTTCAGCTGTCCCTCAGTAAAGGAGGAGTGAGGGGTCTCGTGAGACCCTTTATAACATCTCATCTACCAAATTTCATTGTCAGATTCCAGGAGAAGCAATGAGTATTGCAGATCTGCCCATATTTCCCGTGGCGTTCTCCACCGCCAGAAATGCTGATGGATCCAATTTATTAGACGTATCTGTATTTTATTCATTAATTTTTGCTGTGCGGCTTTTTATCATTTCATCTTTTGTAACCTTTTTAAGCACTGTACTCTTTTTGTCTACTAAATCGAAAATGTAATAAATTTTTGTCCTTGCTGCAATAAATGCACCAACAAACCCTGAATAGGGAGAACTCAGGCTGGTTGGGTTACCCTGTGTATATCAGAGTGCAAGAAGAGTACCTATCAGGGGCTCTGGAAAGCTGGGTGGCGGGTGCACCCCAGTGCAAGTGTCTCACTGGCCGATCAAAAGGGCTAATGGTGGCAGTGAAAAGTGTGGTGTGGAAGCGAGAACCGGCTGAGGGTGCACACAACTCATTGTCAGCCTACTGCGATAAGCGGACGAGTGACCGTGGGACATGGGGTCCCCATTAGCAGCAGCGTCCGAGGCATGCGTGTCACGAGTGAGTGTGGTGCCTGACAACGTGAGGGAAGTGGTACGTGCTGCTCCTGACACTCTGCTATTTCATGCGGTAAAAAAATTAAGTTGTTAGTTATAAAAGAAAAACTGAGACCGCCACTCTATAAAGGTAATCCTGAGAGAAAACTGCAGGGAGCACTCCTCATGGCAGTCATGTACACTTGTGAGGTCTCCGTCCGCAGTACGGAGAGAGGACCATGGGGAAAGAAGAAAAAGATTGGGGCGTTCTATACAGATGTGCAATGACGAGATGGCGGACAGAAGAGGATTTTATCGCCCCCTCTGGTAAATAGAGCCACATGGAAAAAGGCAGAGGTACGGTCCCCGACGCACGGACGCTACCGGACGGCGCAGCCACGGCGTACGGGACGCTACCGGGCGGCGCAGCCACGGCGTACGGGACGCTACCGGACGGCGCAGCCACGGCGTACGGGACGGCGCAGCTACGGCGTACGGGACGCTACCGGACGGCGCAGCCACGGCGTACGGGACTCTACCGGACGGCGCAGCCACGGCGTACGGGACGGCGCAGCCACGGCATACGGGACGGCGCAGCCACGGCATACGGGACGCCACCGGACGGCGCAGCCACGGCATACGGGACGCTACCGGACGGCGCAGCCACGGCATACGGGACGCTACCGGACAGCGCAGCCACGGCATACGGGACACTACCGGACAGCGCAGCCACAGCGTACATGACATTACCGGACGGCGCAACCACAGCGTACAGGACATTACCGGACGGCACAGCCACGGCGTACGGGACGCTACCGGACGGCGCAGCCACGGCATACGGGACGCTACCGGACGGCGCAGCCACGGCATACGGGACGCTACCGGACGGCGCAGCCACGGCATACGGGACGCTACCGGACGGCGCAGCCACAGCGTACAGGACATTACCGGACGGCGCAACCACGGCATACGGGACGCTAACGGACGGCACAGCCACGGCGTACGGGACGCTACGCTTAGCTGTGACACTGGCCCTGGGGTACAGACCCCACTGGATGTCTTAGGCACTGCCACTGGAGTACAAGACACTGAGTAATGTGGAAGGGTCCATGGGGAGCCCAGCCTGGCAGGTCAGGACTGCACGGCCCAGTGGAAGGACAGCCTCTCCTCTTACCTTCATACTGTAGATCAAACAAGACCAGCAGGAAGGGGAAGAAGGACAGCAGCTTGTGGGCGCAGGCGCTGGGGGCCACCATGTCAGCACCGTGTACGGACACCGCTCGTCCCCGGGTCACTGACAGGGAGCTGTCCTGCTCCACTTCAACTAGTTCCCAGTAAGTTGAGCCCTGGTCGTGGTGAGCTGCAATTGGACGGAAAGCCAATAGCTCCACCCCTCTTCTCCTATTGGAGAACGTGGAGCGTTGGCCGCTGAGACGGGATGAGCTGAATGTGTAGACCCGCCCTCTCCTCAGCTTCCGGCACGTTGCCTAGCTGAGGAAAACACGCCTGCTCTGGCTCACACTACGACGTCTGCTGACGTCATGACCGAGCGGTCGTCCTGTGCTGTGTGCAGTGCACTGGCGGCCCTAGGTGAGGCGCCATGGAGCAGCGATGTTTCGCTCTGTGCAGGAGTGGTCACGCCGCTGTGCGCCTGGAATACGGCGGGCGGCAGGTTTCCATTACAATCACTGGTGGTGACACATTTCCCGGACAATGCTGCAGGAACAGCGCGTGTAGTGTGCGCTGCTCACCTCACTCTTCTTAAAGGGACAGCATACCAAGTGCATCATGGTGCAGCCAATCATTTAAAGGGGCTGTCCTCTTCTAGCTCGGAATGTTTGGCATTGATAAACTAAAAACACCTATCCTCTCTACCATGGCAGCACTGCTGCTGCGGGGGCTGTCTGTGGTTATGACACGTGAGCCCTGCGCCCAGTCAGCGTTGGTGTCGCCGTCCTCGCCTTCAGACTTCCACTTGATTTGCCCAAAGGTGGGGACAGTGACGCCAGCATAAGTGGTTTTATTTTATCGGCGCCAAACATTTAGATGGAGAAAGGGTTGTCCTAGTAGTGGACAATCCCTTTAAGGGGCGTTTACAATAAAAGATCATTATGAACGAGGGTTGTTAGCAAACCATCATTTCACAATTATCTTGCGGTGTAAACTGTCAAACTCCCGTTTATCAGGTCAAATCTTTTGGGCAGCGTAAAGGATCGCCGTTCTTGACGGTGCATTTCCCCGAGAACCCTGAAGAAATGTTAATTTGGGCTGGAGCAGAAATTTCTCATAAAGTTCTCCAAAGTCAACAAATGTCAATATCTCTGCAATGGAGTGACACAGCTCAAGGCGGAAAAGTACAGCAGAATCCGAGGAGCTCAACCCTTCAAAAACTTTCCATGTCCAAGTGCTCTTCTTTTTTCAATTTCTTTAACCCTTTTGGAACCGGCTCTTTTTTTTTCATTTTCGTGTTTTCATTTTTTCCTCTTCTTCCAAGAACTATAGCTTTTTTATGTTTCCATCATAATAACTGTATTGAAGGCTTGTTTTTTGTTGTTGTGGGAAAGTGGCTATTAATAGTTGGTGGGGGCACAGTGGTGGTTTACAATTTATATTTGGAATGGTGGGTTGCATAAAAACTAATTCTATATTAATGGTGGGTGCACGTCTGTATTCAGGTGTGTAGTGCTGAAGCTGGGTAAAAAGTGGGGAGTATGCTCTGGAAGTGGTGCTCTAGGTAATTGTGTGTTATTTTCTGCAGTGACGAGTCTTGGCTGGAAGAAGTGATGGTGGGTTGCACTGGATGAAGAAGAAAAGCGAAGATGAATATCTTTAACTAGAGAGAATGTTACCTGTACACTAACACTATACAGTATATACTATATACAGAGCTCCTGTGTATAATGGCACTGGTGAGCCCTGTATTACCTGTACACTAAACACTATATACAGAGCTCCTGTGTATAATGTCACCGGTGATCACTGACTTCCTGTACACTGACACTATATACAGATCTCCTCTGTATAATGTCACTGGTGATCACAGTATTAACTGTACACTGACGCTATATACAGAGCTCCTGTGTATAATGTGACTGTTGATCCCTGTACTACCTGTATAGCGCTCCTGTGTGCAATGTGTTAGGCATCAGGTTTCTGTGTCTGCTCTGCAGGAATCCAGAGCCTCACATTCTGCAGTCTCCTGCTGTCTTTCTACTGCAGAGGAGATTGCTTTGCAGCAGACCGCTCCAGAGACAAGTCCCTCTGTGCTCCTACTGGGCATGCTCACGAGGCGATCTCCCATTGGAGATCGGGAGTCATGTGCCCAGGTCCTGCTCCAGATCTCATTGGTCCATCTCGGAGATCTGGAAGGTTCCGCACGGCTATAAAAAGCACGCATGACCGTTCCGCCATGTGCTAGTATAGACTATGCATGATTCTGGTGACTGACTCATTTGAAACCCCTTCCCACTGATAATACGCATGTGGATAGGGAATTAGTTTTGCAGTCAGCGCCAGTCAGTGGCAAGCCTTAAGCCACTGTGATCACCGCACCGCTACGCTAGCATCCAACATTGCGCTTGCTTTCTGCTTTGTCATCGAGCGGCAGTGTCCTACGCCGCGCTGCAGTTGCAGCCCTCCTTGGCGTCCGCAGAAGCGACGCCGCACACACGGTAGGTCTAGAGGGACGCAGCTCCTCTGTCTTGGGTCGTGCTTCGGTGACCAGATACCGTGTGTGCATCTACCTGAAGCCTGTGTCACTAACAGGTTCAGCGTTTTGCATGTTTTTTGTTGCGGCACCTCTGTGTGTGACCAGAGGCCGCTCTGCGCACTCCGGGTGAAGTTTAACCCGTGTGCATCATACCGCCATATTGCTTTTCTGCCACCACTTAGCAGCAGTTATACCACCTACTGCACGGTGGACCCCGAGCGGCGAACGCACTTTATTATTATTTTATTTAGTGCGTTCCTCCGTTCCTAACACAATGTCATTGGTGAGTCACTGTATTACCTGTACACTGACATTATAAACAGAGTTCCTGTGTACAATATGACTGGTAATCACAGTGCTACTTGTACACTCACATTATACACCGTATGCAGAGGTCCTGTATATAATAACACTTATGGTGACATTTGTATTGTCGTTTTTATTAATGATCAGTATTGTAGTATTCGGTTATTATATGGTCTGGTCAAGCTTTGTAATTTATTTACTTTATCCATCCATGAAAAACACTGATGACCACACTGGTGGTATAACTGGATATACGGATGACACACTGAAGGTAAAAACAGGTGTGGCGCCCCTGAGGGTTCAGTCGCCACAGAGGTGCTGCACCTCCTCCTGAGGTGTGGTGCCCCACCATCCAGGTGGAGACACCTGACCACACTCCAACACCTGCATCCTACACAACATAGTAGTGTAGCAAAGCACCTTTGGTGGCTCTCTGCTTGGAACACGAAGAGTGCTGGGAGGTGGGTGGAGCTTAGTTGCACAAGTGAGCAAAGATGATTAGGACTAGGTCAGTCTGCGAGAGAAGATCCCCTGAGTGGGATGGATGGATGGAGGTGCTGCAGCAGTCTCCTGTGACCTGGAGCTGCTGGCACTGGAAAGAGATATAGAAAGCCTGATTCTCCATAAGGAAGAAAGATTTGTACGGAACGTAAGGAGAAGAAGAGAACTAAGGACTAGGGTCGGAGTGGAACCCTTCCTCAAGTTCTAAGCGCATGGCCGGGGTCCGGTCCCCGAGGTTGTATGGATACTAATGGTCCTGCAGCAGACACCGGAGGAATAGAAGTTGTCACCACTTTATTCCCACACAAGACTTGGGGGCACAACAGCAACGTGAGTGAGCCGGGACTTGGTAGTAAGGAGTCCCCGAAGCAGGCTACAGCTGTCTGCCGTACAAGTAGAGTTCTAAGGAACATCTTAAAGGAGGAACTTGGGTTTAACACACAACCACAAGTACTTCATTACAAGCGCTAGAAAGCAGGCGTTCAGAGAAGGCATATGTTGGCGGAGTGTTGGAACGGAGTACTTCATCTTGCCTGGAGGTTGGCTGAGCCCCTGACCTGGAGGACACAGAACCGAGGCAGGCACCTGTATGCACAACAGACTGTGAGTAAAGCTTTGGAACTACATGCCCTGGTGTCCTCCACTTATTCCTGCATCAACCCACTCAGCACTGCTACATCTCTGTCCTTAACACTGCACCGTTACGCTCTCCTCACTATCTCCCCATTTACCCTGCCCTGGGACTACAGCCCTACCTGTGGAGGGCTACAACATAATTGCTGCACCACACCATCTGTCCCAGAGAAGCAACCCTGCAGCGCTGGTCAAATTGACCAGAAACCACAGGTGGCGTCACGAATCATCCACTTATAAACTTTAGTTAGCCACGCTTAACACCATCCCCTTTCACATGGACGCCCAGGGCCACAGACCGGGTCACCGCTACCGTGACACTTCCCTCTGAGATACCGGCCCGGTACCGAGTACCCCACGGCCCTGGAGGGCGACCCACAGGCACACATGGATGACACAGTGATGGTAAAAACAGACACATGGATAACACACTGATGGTAAAAATGGACACATGGATGACACACTGATGGTAAAAATGGACACATGGATGACACACTGATGGTAAAAATGGACACATGGATGACACACTGATGGTAAAAACGGACACATGGATAACACACTGATGGTAAAAATGGACACATGGATGACACACTGATGGAAAAAATGGACACATGGATGACACACTGATGGTAAAAACGGATACACTAATTGTCATGGGTTTACAGTAACAGGGAGGAGCCAGAAGACAGTAGCATCTGATGTTTCCTACTCCTGCACTAATTTGAAGTACTTCACCGTCATAGTAAACGGTGCAGGTTTCTTTCAGCAGTGCAGAGGTTAATGTTCCAACTTAAGAGCTCCTGGAAGCTTTCCTGCATTAAGGCTTATGCATTCACAGTTAGCTACTCCCATCTCCTATATAATTTGGGCCCTGGCTAGCACTCATTGTCAGAGTAGCTTTTGCTGCATAGCTGGAGGTTGTTAGTGGTTGTTATTTGAAAAGGAGTTTGGTGTATTTATTTGTGACTGTTGTTAGGTTTTAGGTGTGTGATAATTCCCCTTCTTCTCCTACTTTGGTTTAACCCCACCCTCCACTTCCTGATGCATTGTTCTGTTATTTGTGAGAGTATATTTGTATGATTAGTTTTTTTCGTTGTCTCTGTTCGTATTACCTTGTTAGTCTGGTTGGTGTACTACGGTACACTACTACTCCCTTCTTCCCTGGATTAAGAGGGGTACAGACTGAGGGCGGATTCAGAAGCTAAGGAAAGGTACGTGGTCCCAGTGTCTTCACCATCAGAAGTAATCTGGGGAACAGGGCGAGCTAGTGCGCCCCTAGTGTTAAGGACAGGGACGGAGTCCCTGGTCCGGGCACACCTGACAACAGAGTCGTGACATTAACTCTGACCGAAACCATTTTTTGATCCATTATGGACTCTATCACTGCTCTGACAGCATCTGCAGCAGCTCAGCCTGGAGGTAGCAGATCTTCGCACTGTCATTTTGCAGCACCCTAACACATCAGGTTTGGGGACTGTGACTCCCAGGTAACCCTTAGTGGAGCCCAAGATTGCTTTGCCTGACAGGTTCGCAGAGGGGCGTGACAAGTTTGATGTTTTCAGGCAGGCCTGTAAATTATACTTTAGGTTACGTCATTGTTCCTCAGGAACCAAGGAGCAAAGGATGGGAATAATAATCTTTCTCCTTCAGGGTGACCCCCAAGCATGGGCATTGTCTCTCCAGTTTGACTCCCAGTCTCTCCAGATGGTGGAGGAATTTTTTCTGGCGCTGGGTCATAAATACAGCGGCCCTTACCGCATCTCCCTGAATGAGTCTACACTATATCAGCCTCAGCAGGGAGACTAGCCAGCGGCGGAGTATTACTCCTAGTTTTATAGGTGGTCCACTGACACTCAGTGGAATTGTGGCGCCCCCAGGAGTATGGTCGCCACAGTAGCATTGCCATCCTCCAGGGAGGGTGATGTCAGGCTTGGAGGCAATGAAGGGTCTCTCTAGCAGTTAACCATAACATGCAACACAGTTCACACTCTGGGCCAGCAGAGGGAGCTTTGAACCAGAATTGGGGGAGGAGTGCTCTCTGAGGGCCAAGAAGGGGAAATTAGTTCTGTGAGGAGGTCGAAGTATGTAGACGTGGAGAGAGAAGCTGGGGGACTGAGCAGAGTAGAGAGCTCGTTCCCAGCTGGAGCGCATGATCTGGAGCCTGGTCTCCAAGGTTGTATGGATACTGACGGTCCTGCAACAGAAACCAGAGGAATTGGAAGCTGTAAATGCTCTATTCCCATCTAAGACTCGGAGGCACAACAGCGACGTGTGAGCCAAAGGAGAAAGAAGGCTACAGCTGTCTGCCATACGAGGTAGATCCAAAAGAGAAGAAGGAGGAACGTCAGTGTAACACAGTACTGGATGTACCTCAAGTAAGCGCTAGGAAGAAGACTACACAACCTATCTGCATAGAGAGATTCCTAAGTTGCTTCCAGGCTAATCAGCTCCTGTGCCATCTGTAATCTGGACCCTGGACTGCATTTGCCAAGCAAAGTAAAGGTAAAGAAACTGCACCCTGTTGTGTCCTTGTCTTCTTCCTGCAAACTCTCCAGCACTGCTACATCTCTGTGCCAAACACTACACCCTCTTCCTCAACACCTATCCTCTTCATCTACTCTGCCCTGGGACTACAGCCCTGCCTGTGGAGGGCTACACCATCATTGCTGCACCCCACCATCTGTCCCAGAGGATCTGACCGCAGCGTCGGCTTAACATCTTCATTGCCGAATACCACAGGTGGCGTCACGAATCACTCATAAACTTTATTCCACCACTCAATCCCCCTTTTACATGGGCGCCCAGGGCCACGGACCGGGTCACCGCTGCTGTGACATTCCCCTTTGAAGGACCGGCCCGTTACCGAGTAGCCCACAGCCCTGGGAGGGCGACCCAGAATGACCCCCGAGCTATCATTAAGGGTGAACGTCTTACCTGGTCTGACTCATCTGAGGAACATATGCAGTTGGGTAGGGCAACTCATTCTGGGAATCAGACTGTAGTTTGGCGTAAAGGGGAGTATGTTTTTACTGTAAGAGAAAGGGCCATTGTGTGGGTGCATCTCCTTCTCTAAATCACTATAAAGAGCCATTGGAATATTAAGTAGCCCAGGTTGTGGGGAGGTTAGCAACCCAGATGTGCATACCTCCTCAGTGGGTAGGACAGAATTTTTTCTGCCTGCTGAAATCCAGAAATCCATCTGGGCAAATATGAGGTGGTAATTTCTGCCTTTCCGGACATTGGGGCAAGTTTAACTTGTTCAACGCTAGTTTCATCCAGGGCCTGAGTCCACATACACTGTCCAGACCTATACCCAAAATCACCATCGACTCTGCACACTTGAGACGGGTGTTTTGCTCAAGTCATCTGAGGGTTAGATCTACAGGTAGCGGCCATGCACTCAGAAGGTATTGTCTGTTTTGTGCTAGATGGTCTGCCCTCTCTTGTGGTCTTGGACTACCTTGGCTCACTCTGCACAACGCTGTGGTAGAGTGGCAGACTCAGGAAGTGGTAAAGTGGACTATTGTTAAGAACACTGCTTGGGCACCCGGCTTGTAAGGGAGGATACCCAGTCTGTGCCTAAATACCTGTCTGTGTTGGGATGTGTTTTCGGAGCTGGAGTACCATGAACTTCCTTCCCATCATCCTTATGACTGCGCTATTAATCTTGTCCCTGGGGCTAAACTGCCAAAGAGCAGACTATTATATTTGGCAGCTCTTTGCTGTGGGGTTTTTCTCTGTAAAGAAGAAAGATAGGGGGTTACGCTCTTGCCTAGATTTCCATAAACTCAATCAGATTACGGTCCGGGATCTGTATCCACTCCCTCTCTTTAATTAGATTGTAGGAGCAAAATAGTTTTCTAACCTGGATCTCCGTTATATCAATATAATCTTATTCGTATTAAAGAGGGGGATGAGTGGAAAACAGCTTTCAATACGCCTGAAGTACACTATGAGAACCTTGTGATGTAATTTGGGTTGACTAATGCTCCCTCTGTCTTTCAGCACTTCGTAAATGACATTTAATTACCTGGTAGGTTGATTTGCTGTAATCTATCTTGATGACATTAATTTATTCACCTGACCTTGAGTCACATCAGGTACATGTCAGGCAGGTCTTACAGATACTCAGAGGTAATAAATTATTTGTCATACCAGAGAAATCTATGTTCTCCTTTGAGGAGATCCCTTTTCTAGGATATGTTTTATCATCCATCGGTTTTCTCATGGATCCTGTAAAAGTCCGGTAAGGTACTCCATTGAGATCGTTCTGAGGATTTGAAGGCGTTACAAAGGTTTTGGGGTTTCTCAACTACTACCGTAAGTTCATCAAAAACCTTTCGATAGTGGCCAAACGTCTGACGGATACGACCAGGAAAGGGACAGACTTTTCCAAATGGTCCAGTCCAGCCAGGAAGGCATTCAATAGCAAGAAGGAGTGTTTTGCATCTGCATCAATTCTCATACAGCCAGCGGCGTACCATCAATAGTAGCAGACCACGCAGCTGCTATGGGGCCCGGACAGGTGAGGGGGCCCGCTGGCTCCCTGACCACCTCTAAGCCCTCACTGCCCCTCTATCTGTTCCTTTTTTTTCTTGGGGAACGTAAGTGCTTATTTCCAAGTTTCCGGGGGAAGACTGGACAGGCACAAGCAGTCCGGTTGCTATGGGGGCAAACAGAAGTGACGTCAGAATTTGTTGACAGCGGAGCCCGAAGGATGCCCTGTGAGCAGGAGGAGGAGGATCGGCTGTGACTCGAGGACGGCCCGGAACGGATCGGGAGGATCTCGGAGCCCCGGAAGGTTTCCAGCAGGTTCTGTGAGGGATCTGTCCCCGGAGGAGGACAGGACGCGGTGGCACACCGGACTGCTATTAAATGGTGAGGACAGGTCCTCCTGTATGATTATCGCTCCCGGGCTGCACCTCTCCGCCTGTACCTGGAGTATCACAGGGCACTGCACTGCATACTCTGGGAGATGTCACTCCTTCTCCTAGGAAAGCTGGGTTACAACCAATATGGTCTCCATTGCCAATCCTGCTGAGGTTGTCAGCCATCTCTCCCCACCTCCTGAGTGGTAAATCTGCCCCCGCTCTAATATCTTCCATATCACTACATTAGTGGGTGGGTTTCACATTCAGGAGCCTGGGAAAGCTGGGTGACAACCACTATAGTCAGAATTACCAGTGATGTACAGGTTGTCACGCCCTGACTCATGTATGGTAAATTATTGATATAGCCTTCACACTTGTAGTGCTGTGTATAGTTGTGAATTTGTCATTCAAGAGTCCAGTAAAGCTGAGTGACCACCACTATAGTCAGAATTACAAGTGCCATAGAGGTTGTCACACCCGTCTCCTGTACGGGAAATTATTGATGTAGCCTTCACCATCATAGTTCTGTATAAAAAGGTGCATCTGGCTTTCAGGAGTCTGGGAAAGCTGGTTGACAACCAATATGGTTGCGAATAAATCGCCCACAGAAGTTGTCAGCCAGTTTTCCCATCACCTGTATGGTAAATCTGCCTAGATGTGCAGCAATGTAGTCCCTTTAACCCTAGACAAATATTTAGAAGTGTAGGAAAGCTGAGTGACCGCTAATAACGCAATCATTACCGATTCTGCAGGGGTTGTCACCAAGATTTCCTGAAACCAAAAGGGTAAATTGCCTAAAGGAGCATTGCTCTAAGTAGACAGGTTTTCCATTTAGACAGCTGGGAAAGCTGAGTGACAACCAAAATAGTCAATATTACCAGTGCTGTAGCGTTTGTCCCCAGCTTTACCTGACTCCTGACTGATAAATCTACCTGTATGTGCATTGATACATCCTGCACTCTCATAGCACTATATAAATAGGTGGATATGCCATTCAGTAATGTGGGAAAGCTGAGTGACAACCTGTATGGCTATGATTAAAGTTTGCACAGAGGTTGTCACCCAACCTTTCCTGAATGGTAAATGTGCCTGGATATGAATCGATAAACCTCCCCATCATTACTGTAAGTAGACGGTCTGGGAAAGCTGAGTGACCACTAATATAGTAATCTTCCTTACCTGTCCTACAGCGGGTGTCTCTCAGCTCGCCGTCATTCATCTTTCCTGGTCTCCTAAATGGTAAATCTGCGTAGATGGATTCTTCTTCCACTCTCATATCAATTCATAAGTACAAAGAGAAGGCTGGTAGTGCAATAAGAGACTCCGCTGCTGTGGTAGAATTCAAGGTATCTTTATTGCCAACGCGTTTCCTGAGCCAGTCCCAGCTCACTTCATCAGGGCATGTTACAGAAGTTATTCTCTTTGGCATTACCAGTGCCAAAGAGAGTGTCTGCAAGAGGTGCATTGATGTGTTCCTCATTTCCATACCTTGCCATTCAGGAGTTTGGAAAAGATGTCACGGGTGTTCTTGCCTTTGAAGGTGCTCAGTGCAGAAAACAGCATGGAAACGGCATCCGCCGCAAGTAACGGGTGTTCTTGTTCTTCACACCCGTGACTTGCGGCGGATGCCGTGTCCATGCTGTTTTCTGCACTGAGCAAACAGCCCCAAGCTGCCTCCTTATTTCGGCTACGAATTATCCTCTTTTTTGCCCTGACAATAGGAACTACAGAGTTCTTTTAGGGTACATTGATGAAGGTCATATAGACAGAAACGTCATTGTATGTACTGTACCTTATTAAACCACCATTTGCATTGGATTCCACGCGTGTGTGCCAAGTTTATAATTAAACCAATGAATATCACCATGATTGCAGGTTCTGTACATCTACCCTTGGAGTGTTATGAGCGCGTTAGATGAAGTCTCCTGAGAGCGCGCCTCCCTTTGATGTCCTCTGGATGGCGCTGATAGAGATCAGTGTTGTGTTGCTTGGTTGCAGACCAGTCCTCCCGCTCTGGATATTGTGCATCTCTCTTGGTGCTAAAGTAAAAAACGTCTTTACGAGGGAATCGCTACTTAAGTAATTCCCCGTCTTACAGCTCAGTTTCTATATGGAATGTCGTCACCATCTCTCAGAATTCCCTGTGTTCCATGGCTTTATGAGCTGCGTGATTTCCCTGTAAGCTGCTGTGCAACTGATAACGCGCCACTGATGGTTTCACCTTCAGTTTGCAGATGATTTGATAACCGTCACTGTGCCTGGAGCTTCTGTGCTAATGAGGTCCAGTGTTGGACAGTGTTGAGCCTCCATTAGGCAAGACATGAATTGGGTCCCTTGATCAGTAAGCATCTCCCTGAGAAATCCTACCCTTGAAAAGATGGCCAACAGTGCATCCGCCACCTTATCCACCCTGGTTGAGGACAGAGCTACTGCCTCTGAGTAACGGGTAGCGTAGTCTACCACGGTGAGGACATATTTCTTTCCTGAGCTGCTGGGGATGGCCAGCGGACCCACAATGTCCACCGCGATCATCTGGAAAAGCTCTTCTATCCCTTGCAAAGGGATCAGGGGAGCCTTAAGAGCAGGCCCCGCCTTCCCCACTCTTTGGCAGGTGATACAGGAGCGGCAGTAGTTGGTCACGTCTGTCCCCATCTTCGGCCAATAGAAATGTTGAGACAGCCGGGCCTTAGTTTTGCTGATCCCCAAGTTTCCAGCAAGTAGGATCTCATGAGCAATCTGCAACAGCTCACTCCTGAATTGATAGGGGACGACCAGCTGTCTTTCCTTCAACCACTCCTTTTGGGATTCTCTGGGTACTGTCTCCTGGTACAACCTTCCTCGTTCGCAGAACACCCTCTCCTCATCAGTCATGGAAGTGGGCGTCTCGGCGAGGCGTCTCAAGCTCTCCAGGCTCGCATCTGAGTGCAGAGCGGCCTTGAACTCCTGGCTGGAGGCAGCCAGTAGCAACGTCAATGTCCCTTCTTCACTGGGACCTGCTCTGGTTCAGTCACTCCTGTGGCGGAGGAGGGTCTGAATGGCAGGGTGTTACCTGCATTCCGGGCACTCTGACTTCTGATGACAGCGGCTACGTAGGCTGTCTCCCAGCGCTTCGGGTGCTACCTCCCCATCCACCCCCAACACTTCAGGAGCAGTGCTATTTATGGGCCAGTTACCTTCCTCGATGGCACTGGTCAGTTGAATGGCATCAGCTCTCTCATGGTTCCCATGCACCTCCCCAATTCCTTTAGCACCGTCGCTTGCTCCTGTTAGGGGTTCCTCAGCCGTTTCACCCCACAGAGTGACGTGGCTGTGCACTCCTGCACCTGTGGACACATCAACCTTTTCAGAAAAATGGTTAGTAGATACAGCCTGCACATTTACATCACTATCATCATTGCAAGGGGAAAAATAGTTATCATATGCATCATTACTCGATAAAGCATTGTCAGGTAACACATACAGTTCCCCATCATCATCATCATCATCAGTGGTAGCATCACCCTTATTATGAGATTGGGGAGGGGTGTCAGGGACATAATATGCAACCATCCTCCCCAAATTAGTCCCCAGTAAAACATTGGTGGGGCAAGTTCTCGGTCAACCCCACTTCCTTCACCCCGCTCCCGACACCCCAATGAATAAAAACCCGGGCCATCAGCAAGGGGCAGTGGACACCCCCAATACCAGTGACAGGGTTTTTCCCAGAATAATCTCTTCAGGGGCCACCAGTCCAGGTCGGATGAGGGTTCGTTCAGCCCCGATGTCCTTGAGGCCAGTAGCGAAACGGGCCCCCATGCGGACTTGCTGCACATTGTCATCGACCCTCCCAACCACCCCACCCACCAAAAGAACGGCTGCATTAGGTCCGGAGGCCTTGGCTGGGGGGTTCTTCTGCTTCTCCGAACAGTTGGCGCTGATATGACCAGTCCGTTTGCAGGAAAAACACTGGCTAAGGTCCGTGTGGTGCTGTTGGCCATGGGGACAGGGCCTCCAGTGTGTCGGCTGGCAGGGGCACTGGGGTTAGTTGCATGCTTATCCCCTCCCCAACTGGCAGTGACTGGCTTCCGCCCATCCGATTTACGGTTGGCCACATAGGCGTCGGCAATCTGTGCTGCTTTAGCCATGTCTTAAGATTAATAAAATTAATTGTTTGACCTATAACATGCATGCCTGGAGTTAAGAGCACCTGTTGATTTTTTTTTTTTTTTCTTTTTTTTTTTTTTTGGGGGGGTGGCATTCAGACTTTTGCTATGGAGCCCCATGATTTCTATGTACGCCCCTGCATACAGCCTGACGTCACTCAGAGATTTATTGAAGAAGTTGATGCGTCTAAAGTGAGGGTGGGGTCTGTATTGTCACAGGGTGTGTCTCCTGGTAAATGGCGTCCATGAGCATACTTTTCTAAAAAAATTATGTAAGGAGGGAAATTGTGACAGGGAACTCTTGGCAATCAAGTGGGCCTTTCAAGAGTGGCGTCATTTTCTGGTGGAGGTATTTCATCCACTATGGTAATCACGGTTCATAAGAATCTCGAATATCTAATGTCTGCAAAACGTCTAAGACCTCAACAGGGAAGATGTTCGGTGTTCTTCACCAGGTTTAACTTTATTGATACTTGCCTTATTTCATTGTATTTCTGGGGGTGGTTATAATTGTGAACCAGTTCCTATACTACAAAAAGGGGTGGTTATTGTGCCTATATGCTCCGAACTTCAGAAAGAGGTAGTGGAGTCTCAGGGGGACGCCTCTGCTGCCTTTCCATTAGGTAAACTGTTTGAACCTGTGAATTTCCGTCTGAGACTTTTTAGTGAACATCATGATTCGGTCTTTGCTGGACATTCCGGTAATAATGCCACCATAGATCTTCTTACTCTACGTTTTTGGTGGACAGAGGTACATCAGGATGTCTGGGAGTATGTAGTCGTGTGCAGTGTCTGTGTGTGTGTTAGACTCGTCTGTCTGGTTCTCTCCAATCATTGGCGATTCCCAGTAGACCTTGGACTTGTTTTTTATCACTGATCTACCCATGTCGGCAGACAATACTGTAATTTTTTGTTAGACGTGGCGAGGTTCAGTAAAATTTCACATTTTATTTCGCTACCCACTTTACCTAATGCCAAGACCATGGCGCAAATTTTAATCAGAGAGATTCGTAATATTACATAGGATCCCTACCCATATTGTTTCTGATCGGTGGGTGGAGTTTATTTTCAAATTTTGGAGGGCATTTTGTACTCATTTGGGGATTGATCTGTCGTTCTCTTCAGCATTTCACCCGCAGTCTAATGGGCAGACTGAATGGGTTAACCAGAATCTTTAGACTTATCTTATGTGTTTTGTGTCTGAGGATCAGGAGGATTGGGTTACCTACTTACCTCTAGCTGAATTCACAGTAAATAATCATTGTCATGAGTCTACTGGTAAGTCCCCTTTGTTCGGGGCATATGGGTTTTATCCTCAGTTCAGCTAATTTAATAGGAATTGTTCTTCTAGAATACCTGAAGAAAAACAGTTTTCATAATCAATTAAGTCTGTGTGCCAAGGGGTTCTTGATAATTTGAGGAAGATGGGGTCCAAATATAAAAGTTTGGCTGATCGGAGACGTTTGGTGGGTCCAGAATTGTGCGTTGGTGACTTGGTGTGGTTGTCCTCAATGAACATTAAGTTTAAGGTTCCCTCTTGGAAACTGGGTCCCAGGTTCATTGGTCGTTATAAGATTGTGACCATTGTTAATCCCGTAGCATTCCGCCTTGCTTTGCCGCCCACTTTTAGGATCCATATGTGTTTCATCGATCTCTACTCAAAAAATATGTTGCATCCTCTGTACCATTACCACTACCGCCATCTCCGGTCATTGTGGATGGAAATGTGGAATTTCAGATATCTAAGATTGTTGATTCTAGCTTAGTTCGTCGGTTGTTTCAGTATCTGGTATACTGGGAGGGATACAGTCCTGAAGAAAGGATATGGGTACCAGCATCTGACATCCATGCGGCCAGGATGATCCGATCTTTACACGTGGCACACTCTAATAAACCCTGTTCTGAATTTTTAGTGGTCCCTTGAAGCAGGGCCGGTTTTAAGCAAAGTGGGGCTCTAGGCAAAGTTTAAAATGGGGCTCCAAATGCTAACATATTGCACATAACACAGAAGCATTTTGATTGTATTTACATGCGCTGAGTTCAGGACGCTAAATGAGTGTGATCGACAATATTGAAGTCGTTCAACACTTGTTTCCTGGCTTCTTTCCACCATCTGAGAAAGAATGATGGGGACAGAATGATCACTATTGGATCAATCTGTCCCCATACAGTATCATATTATCAGCAGCACACCTACAGTTTATACCCCATAGTCCTCCATATAATATAATATGCCCCATAGTCCTCCATATACTATAATACACTCCTCAGTCCTCCATATAGTATAATACACTCCCCATAGTCCTCCATATAGTATAATACACTCCTCATAGCCCTCCATATATTAAAATACACTCAGTCCTCCATATAATATAATGCAATCCTCCATATATTAAAATACACTGCTCAGTCCTGCATATAGTATAATACACTCCTCATAGAGCTCCATATAGTATAATACACCGCCAGTCATACATGTAGTACAATTCACTTCCCATAGTATAATGCACCCCATAGGTCTTCATATAGTATAATGTATTCCCCATAGTCCTCGATACAGTATAATGCAGCCACCCCATAGAGCATAATGCAGCCACCCCACATAGTATAATGCAGCCACCGTTCTCATAAAGCAGTTCACTTTATTTCATTAAAACAAGGCATAGGCATGGATGTTGGCACGGGAGAAATGTAAAAAGGACCTGTTGAAGCGCATTGTGCGCGAAACGGCTGTTGTCCGTCTTTTTACAATTCTCCGGTGCCAACATCCATGCCTATGCCTTGTTTTAATGAAATAAAGTGAACTGCTTTATGAGAACGGTGAGAGCCATCCTACTTTCTTCTTCACTATTACATGTCATGTTTTTTTCATATGGGATTGAGCACCCGTTCAGTGTGGATCTAAGGTGTTACATTAATTGCGGTAATTCAGATATTATGTGGGTGATTTCTTTCCAATAACGGTGCCGGATATTTTTTTCTTTGATTTCTGATAATGCAGCCACCCCATAGAGCATAATGCAGCCACCCCATAGAGCATAATGCAGCCACCCCACAGAGTATAATGCAGCCCTGCCATACAATATAATGTAATCCCCATAGAATATAATGCAGCCCCCCTCTTATAGTATAATGCAGCCACCCCTTAGAGTATAATGCAGCCACCCCACAGAATATAATGTAACCCCCCATAGTATATAATGTATCCCCCTCATATAGTATAATGCAGCCCCCCATAGAATATAATGCAGCCCTCCTCATATAGTATAATGCAGCCCCAATAGAATATAATGTAGCCACCTCATAAAGTATAGTGAAGCCCCCATACAATGTAATGCAGCCCCCCATAGAATACAATGTAGCCTCATATAGTATAATGTAGCCCCCCTCATAGAGTATGATGCGATCACCCCCCATAGAATATAATAAATATAATACAACCCCCCATAGAATATAATGTAGCCCCGAATATAATATAATACAGCACACCTCCCCATAGAATATAATGTAGCTGTGCTGTTCCATGCATGTTTTTAGTTAAAGAAATGTATTTATGTTTTTTCGCTTGTCTCTGCTGCCATCTACTGGCCAGACCATTTAGTTCCTCAGTCTTTCCTTGTTCAGCCTATGGGGAGGGGCTTCTCTTCAGCCTCTTCTCTTCCTGTTTGCTCAGTCATCGGCAGACATCTTACCTGAGAGAACTGTTCTCCCTCATGAGCTGAGGAAGCAAAGTCTTTTGACCCGCAAGTAGCGACTCCAGAGACAAGCTCCATGCAAGAGACTCAATGTAATGTTTGGATCGTTATCTACGGAATAAACCAACATTGTTCTTCATCACAACGCGTGTATGCTTATCTGAGAAGCTGCTAAGGGTCATGTCTGCCTCGCTTATTGGATACACAAAGGTAGGAAACTTCTCTCACTTACATGTCTGCATACCTTTAATCGCCATTAAGTGGGGACAGAACAGTCAAAAGACTAGCTTGCCGGCCCATACAAGTCAGAAGACTACTTTTAAAGCTCATAAGCAGCTAGAAAACCTCCTTATAGCCCAGCACCCCAGCTACAGATCTCCATCTGCCCCGTCTCCCTATGTGTAATCTGCCCAGCAACAAGCCTCGCACACCAGTCTGCCTGCAGCAGTGCACGTCTGGACAAGCCTAGAAGTAGCTCCACCACCTGCCACATCTTGCAATAACTCTGCTCGTACTGTTAATGAGGACTGTCTATGCACCTGCTGTTTCCTTCTGGCCACATCGCTCCTAAAGGCCTGCAGTACTCCATACCTCATTACCGTGCATCAGCGATCCGCGAACCCCCAAGTTTCGCCAAAGCCACTCTGGGAATCTCATCCGGGACCTCCCGCAGAGCCGCACAGCGATTTTCGGACCCCGATTCAAAAGTTGAATCTTTTAAAGAGACAGTACACCTTTATTCAAAATGGCCGAAAAAGACCTCGGACAGGTCCCTACTGATGAAACAGTGCAAATACAACCTGATACCGTCCACGATGAAGCCCAGGAGGCAGACCCCACATCTCAAGCAGACCAAGTCACCCGACCAAAACGTTCTGCCAAACCAACTATAAAGGTGCTTGAAAACTATCACAATATGAAAGATGAGCTATGTGATCACCTGGAAGAACAGTGGGAATGCGTCACCTCTTATATGTCAAGACTCGAATCCTCATCAGGCAACGCCGCAAGCTTGCAATCCGTCATGGAGCGGCTGAACACCGCCCGTGAAAGGTACAAGAGACTATCAGCAAAGTACATCGCTCTTCTAAAAGATTTTAATTCTGATGAAGCTCTTCCAGACCTCAGTGAGGCGCTAGAGACGGACAAGGAGAGAGACGCCAAGGTCCAACATGCCATAAACAAGGCTGAACACCGTATCTCTCACCTGCAAGAAACCAGGTCACACCGATCGACCTCATCTAAACGTTCCTCTCGGTCATCCAGGGCATCGTCCTCAAGAAGTTCAACCATGAGCGACAGGATACTAGAGGCCCGCATAAAGGCAGAGGAATCCAGAGTGAGACGTTCTTTCACTGAGAGAGAAGCTAAGGCAGAGGCAAAAAGGGCAGAAGCAGACATGGAAGCAAAAAGGGCAGAAGTGGAAGCCAAGAGAGCAGAAGCAGAAGCGGAGGCTCAGCTGAAGATTCTTCGGTCACAGATGGAAGAGGAGGTCGCACTAGCTAAAGTGAGACTACTTGAGCAGGCGTTGATCCAAGGTCCTGATGCAGCTAACTCGCCACCACTGGAATCAGACGATCCAGTCAATCGCACGAAAGACTATGTACTAAACCAGCTACCTGTAGCAACCCCGGTCTACAGTACCGTCCAAGTCGACGACACCAAAACCTCCAACGTACTTCCAGAGGTGCCAGTACCCTCGAAGGCACCCGAGCTAATTAATGACAGTCACCCAGAGATACCTTCTCAAACACAGTCACCACCACAAGATCGCAACCAAGTGTTTCCTGACCCACCTTCACAGCTCAAGCGGTATTCGTCAGATTCTTCAAGGGCTAAACCACAGCTCAACCCCGCAGCAACATCATTCTATCCGGGAACAGCTCATCCATTCACACCAGGCGGCCCATACGCCCCAGGGGCATCACGAGTCGTCGTGGCAACGAGTGGTGAGAAGTTGGATATGTCCGAGTTCGCCAGGTTCATGGTGAGCAGAGAGCTAATCAACACCAGTCTTACGAAGTTTGATGATCGTGCAGAGAGCTACAGGGCCTGGAAAGCAACCTTTAAGGCAGCCATCGCCAATCTCAACCTAACTGAAGAACAGGAACTTGACCTCCTGATAAAGTGGTTAGGTCCAAGCTCTTCAACCCGCGTCAGGAGCCTCAGAGCGGTCCACGTGGGACAAGCAGAAGCAGGTCTCGCTGCCGCATGGCAAAGGCTGGAACGCACCTTTGGCAGCGCAGAGGCAATAGAGAAAGCCCTATTCAAGAGACTGCAGAATTTCCAAAAGATCAACCTTAAAGACGTCCACAAGCTGCAAGACCTAAGTGACCTGCTAATGGAGCTGGAGCTCGCCAAAAGAGACCCTCGTCTGTCTGGGCTGTGCTATCTGGATTCAGCCCATGGAGTAAACCCGATCGTGGTGAAGCTGCCATACAGCCTGCAGGAAAGGTGGGCAATGTCAGTATCCAGATACAAAAGAGTGAACGACGTTACCTTCCCTCCATTCATCCACTTCTGCAGGTTCATCGATGAACAGGCCCAGATGAGGAATGACCCCAGCCTCGACTTCCTAGAGTCCAACGCTTCGACAGCCGCACCAACTCCTGCGCCAAGGTATGAAAACACCACATACAAACGCAGAGACACTAAGAGAGCTGTGAGCGTTAGGAAGACCGAGCTACCGTCACCTGCAACGCCCACAGACGAACAGAACATCGTCTCAACACGAGATAAATCCTTTAATCGTGAATGTCCCATCCACAAGAAGCCACACTCGTTGACCAAGTGCAAAGGGTTTAGATCCAAAACCCTACAGGAGCGCAAGAAGATCCTCACAGAGCTCGGGGTTTGCTTCAAATGCTGCGCATCACTTGAGCACATGGCCAAGGACTGCAAATCCACAGTCAAGTGTGGGGAGTGCCACAGCGAAAAGCATGTTTCAGCCATGCACTCAACCCGAATAGCTAGAGACACACCGGCTGCAGTCACCACCGCTCCCGCTCCAAGTCATGGCGGGGAGCCACAGAATCAAACCGACACCGCCACAACTGTCTCCTGCTCATGCTCAGAAGTATGTGGAGAGGGCCGCATGGAGAAATGTTGCGCCCGAATATGCCTCATCAAGGTTTACCCCGAAGGACATCCAGAAAAGGCAATGAAGGTGTATGCCATCATAGACGACCAAAGCAACCGGTCCCTGGCAGGAGCCAAATTCTTTGAAGCCTTCGGAATTAGTGGACCATCAGAGCCCTACACCTTGAACACCTGCTCAGGCCGCATAGAGACTAGCGGCAGAAGAGCCCAGGGATTCATCGCTTCTCCTATCAACGGGAAGACTGAAATACCTCTGCCAACGCTAGTTGAATGTGACCAAATACCCAGCCATAGGAGTGAAATTCCTACCCCAGAAGCTGTACTTCATCAGCCGCACCTGAAGCACCTCGCAAGCGTCATCCCACCTATGGACAACAACGCGGAGATTCTACTCCTGCTCGGCAGAGACAACCTGAGGGTACACAAGGTGCGACAACAGTGCAACGGACCTGACTACGCACCATACGCCCAGAGACTGGACCTCGGATGGGTAGTCATAGGAAACGTGTGCGTTGATCGATCAGAAATCGACTCCTTCAGGACCTACGTCCATGGAGACGGACGCACAACCTGCCTAAGGCCATGTCCTCATCACTATGAAGTGAAAGAGAAGCCCCCAGACTCAATACAGCTGCCTGACATCGCTTCTTCTCTGCGTACCGACAACTTGGGAAGATCAGTCTTTCACATCACCAAGGACGACGATAAAGTAGCCTTGTCAGTGGAGGACAGAGAATTCATCGACATAATGGACCGTGAGTTCTCTAAGGACAAAACCGACCACTGGGTCTCTCCATTACCCTTCCGATCCACCAGGGTAAGACTGCCAAACAACCGAGACCAAGCTCAGAACAGATTCAACTCTCTTCAACGTTCAACGAACCACAAACCTGAAATGAGGGAGCATATTGTCGCCTTTATGGACAGAATATTTCGCAACAACCACGCGGAACCCGCTCCTCCCGTGAAGAAGAACGAAGAGTGCTGGTATCTGCCTTCATTTGGTGTCTACCACCCACGGAAACCGAACCAAATCAGGGTTGTCTTTGACTCCAGCGCCAAACATGGAGGCGTATCACTCAACGATGTCCTCCTCACAGGTCCCAACCTGACGAACAACTTAGTAGGAGTGTTGCTGAGGTTCAGGAAAGAACTCGTCGCCATCACTGCCGATATCGAACAGATGTTCCACTGTTTCCTAGTCAGGGAGGACCACCGGAACTTCCTCAGATTCCTGTGGTTCAAGGACAACGACACCAACAAAGAGATGGTGGAATACCGAATGAGAGTCCATGTCTTCGGGAACAGCCCTTCACCCGCAGTAGCAACCTACGGTCTCCGAAGGACCGCATCAGAGGGAGAGTCTGAGTATGGCACAGACGCAAGAGACTTCGTTGAAAGAGACTTCTATGTAGACGACGGACTCAAATCACTGCCCACTGAAGAAGCAGCCATTGATTTGCTCAAGAGGACCCAAGGTATGCTGGCCCAGGCAAGGCTCAGGCTTCATAAAATCGCTTCAAACAGCCCGACCGTAATGAGAGCCTTTGATTCGGGTGATCACGCCCCTGGATTCAAGGACATTGACTTGGGGCTAGACAGCCCACCCGTGCAGAGGAGCCTAGGCATCAGATGGGATCTCGCAGCCGACTCCTTCGGGTTTCAAGTGAATTGCTCGGACAAACCGTTCACAAAACGTGGTGTCCTCTCCATAGTGAACAGCTTATTTGACCCGCTGGGGTTTGTGGCGCCCATCACCATACAAGGCAAATCCTTGTTGAGACAACTATCTGAAACTGTCAAGGATTGGGATACCCCGCTCCCCTCCGACAAAGAGAAAAAATGGGAAACTTGGAAACAGTCGTTGTGCGGATTGAACAATATTCACATCCCGAGATGCTACACCAAAATCTCCCTTGCCTCTAGCGGAAGGAAAGAACTCCACGTCTTTTCAGACGCCTCCACAGAAGCCATAGCGGCGGTTGCATACCTGAAGGTGATGGACGCCAGCGGGCAAAGCTACGTCGGATTGGTGTTCGGCAAGGCGAAGCTAGCCCCGAAGCCCGACCACACCATCCCCAGACTCGAACTCTGTGGAGCCGTCTTGGCAGTGGAAATTGCTGACTTCATACTACAAGAACTGTGTATCGAAATAGATGAGGTCCAATTCTACACCGACAGCAAGGTCGTTTTGGGTTACATCTACAATACATCGAGACGATTCTACGTGTATGTCAGTAACCGCATCGAAAGGATCAGGAGATCCTCCAAACCGGAACAATGGTGTTACGTACCATCGGAGCTGAATCCAGCAGATCTTGCAACCAGACCCATGTCTATATCTTCTTTCGTTAACTCTTCTTGGCTTACAGGTCCAGGGTTCCTGCTGAGACAGTCAGAAGAAGGTGTCCAGGAAGACTTCAGCATCCTAGATCCAGACAACGATCCAGATGTTCGAACTGAAGTCCATACCCTGACCACCAGTGCTGAGAAAACATCCAACCTCGGCTGCCAACGTTTTGAACGTTTCTCCAGCTGGTTAAGACTCGTCAGGACTGTTTCCAGGTTAGTGCACATCGCCAGATGTTATCGTGCAGACTTTAAAGACAAGGACTGTCATCGCTGGCATGTATGCCACAGACCTCTTTCTGCTGAGGACATCTCCCATAGTGAGTCCCTCATTATACGCCACCTCCAACAGAGCGAATTCGCCACCGAATGGAAGTGCTTAAATAACAAACAGCAGATTCCATTAAGAAGCCCCCTCGCCAATTTAAACCCAGTAATGGACAGCTTCGGCTTACTGAGGGTTGGCGGTCGTTTAAGCCAGGCTCGTTTCGGTGTCGCAGAGCAAAATCCTCTCATCATTCCCAACAAACACCACGTTACAGTCTTACTGATCCGTCATCATCATGAAAGGGCTGAACACCAAGGCAGGCAAATTACAGAGGGCACTCTACGGTCTGCAGGCCTCTGGATTGTCGGGATGAAGAGACGTGTAGCACAAATACTTCATGATTGTGTGCACTGTCGCAAAGTGAGAGGAAAGCAACTATGCCAACAAATGGCCGACCTACCTATAGATAGACTTTCCATGGAACCACCTTTCACCTATGTGGGCCTAGACGTTTTCGGACCATGGATGGTATCCACACGCAGAACTCGTAGCAGCCGTGCGGACAGTAAGCGGTGGGCTGTGCTATTCACCTGCTTGAGCATCCGAGCCGTTCACATCGAGGTGTTAGAGTCCATGGATACCTCCTGCCTGATTAACTCCTTGAGAAGATTCCTCGCCATCAGAGGACCAGTAAAGCAGCTGAGGTCCGACCGCGGCAGCAACTTCGTCGGTGCATGTAGAGAGCTGAACATCGACACCAAGCCAATCCAAGACCAGCTGGCAGACAAGGGTTGCACCTGGATCTTCAATTCTCCTCACAGTTCTCACATGGGAGGCTCCTGGGCAGTGGCGTAGCAACTGTTTGTGGCGCCCGGGGCGGTCGAAAAATTTGCCGCCCCTTTGGTCGTTGATAATTCGGAAGCATCCGAAGAGCCCACACTACACTCAAAGATCTAATTTTTAGTCTGCTACTAACTCTGCTATTATTTCTAAATTTCTAGACTTTCAACTTCTTGCAGTTCTCTATATATATGTATGTATTAGCTTGATGATGCTGGATGAAGACCTAATGGCTTTTTTTAATAATAATTTTTAATAATGTGACAGAAAAAAAACCAGAAAGTACAAATTATTTTGGCGGACAGGGGGCGGACACTGACAGCTTGGGGTCCCTGTGCAAGAAATGTGTCCGGGCCCCCCTCCTTTTATGGCGTCAAAGCTACGTGTGTGTGTGTATATATATATATAGATAGATAGATTATTGATATTATATAGCCACACACACACATACAGGTATATATTACATAGTCTCCTTTATTATGTATATTGCTGTCCCATACACAGTGCCTTCTCTTGTTATGTACAGTTCTGTCCCTTACATATTGGATTATATAGAGCCCTGTTTTTTACTACATACCGTCCTGTCTTGTTAGCTGTATAATGCAATGATGGCTGATGGAGCATGGGAAAGCTTCCTTTCTAATGGAGGAGCTGATGGACTGGTCGTCTGGTCACCGGCTCCTCGATCAGCAGTCATTTTATATCTAACAAGAGAGGGGACCATGTAATAAAAGAGGGCGCTGTGAATAACAAAAATAACAAAAATACACTATGTAAGAGACAGCACTATACATAACAGCAGAGGAAGCTATATAATAAGGGACGGCACCATATATAACTAGAGAGGATGGTAGGTAATAAGGGGCGGTGTTATACATAATAAAAGAGGAAACTATGTAACTAAGGATGGTGTTATACAGAATTAGTGAGTACACTATATACTAAGGGACTGTGTTAGACATAATAAACGATAATGTCTTCCTCCACCTCCCCCTGTTCCTAAGGCCATTATAAGTCCCCCTTCCTCCCATCCCAATCCCCCACACCCCTCATTGTCCTCCTCCCCTCGCATCCCATTATTGTCCTCTCCCCCACCTCCATCATTTTCTTCTCCACCACTATCTTTGCTTTCTCCCCCACCACTCCCATCATTGCCCATTCCACCACCTCCATCATTTCCTCCTCCTCCACCACCCCCATTTATTGCCCTTTCCACCACCACCATCATTGCATTCTCACCCACCACCCCATCATTGCCCTCTCGACCATCACCCCATCATTGTCTTCTCCCCATCACTGCCTTCTCCATCACCCCATCACTGTGCCTTCTCCCCATCACTCCCATCATTGCCTGCTCCATCACCCCCATCATTGTCTGCTCCATCACCCCATCATTGCCTGCTTCATCACCCCCATCATTGCCTGCTCCATCACCCCATCACTGCCTTCTCCATCACCCCATCACTGCCTGCTTCATCACCCCATCACTCCCATCATTGTCTGCTCCATCACCCCATCACTGCCTGCTCCATCACTCCCATAATTGTCTGCTCCATCACCCCCATCATTGCCTGCTCCATCACCCCCATCACTCCCCTCATTGCCTGCTCCATCACCCCATCATTGCCTGCTCCATCACCCCCATCATTGCCTGCTCCATCACCCTATCACTGCCTTCTCCATCACCCCATCACTGCCTGCTCCATCACCCCCATCACTCCCCTCATTGCCTGCTCCATCACCCCATCATTGCCTGCTCCATCACCCCCATCATTGCCTGCTCCATCACCCCCATCACTCCCCTCATTGCCTGCTTCATCACCCCATCATTGCCTGCTCCATCACCCCATCACTGCCTGCTCCATCACCCCCATCACTCCCCTCATTGCCTGCTCCATCACCCCATCACTGCCTGCTCCATCACCCCCATCATTGTCTGCTCCATCACCCCATAATTGCCTGCTCCATCACCCCCATCATTGTCTGCTCCATCACCCCATAATTGCCTGCTCCATCACCCCATCATTGTCTGCTCCATCACTCCCCTCATTGCCTGCTCCATCACCCCATCATTGCCTGCTCCATCACCCCATCATTGCCTGCTCCATCACCCCCATCATTGCCTGCTCCATCACCCCATCACTGCCTGCTCCATCACTGCCTGCTCCATCACTCCCATCATTGCCAGCTCCATCACCCCATCATTGCCTGCTCCATCACCCCATCATTGTCTGCTCCATCACCCCATCATTGCCTGCTCCATCACCCCATCATTGCCTGCTCCATCACCCCATCATTGTCTGCTCCATCACCCCATCATTGCCTTCTAGACCATCACTCCCATCATACACACAGACACACACACACACACAGACATACATACATACACACAAGACACCACCTCTCTCCTCTCACCTGTCCGCAGCATCGCCCGCGCTTCCTCCCTCACACAGCAGCGGCCGCTGAATGATGACGTCACTCAGCGGCGCTCCTCTGTGTGAAACAGGAAGCGCGGCCTCCGGGCAGGAAGCAGGACGGACCATTGCCGCTCCGCTCCTGCTATTCACTCTTGCAGGCAGCGGAGCTGCCGTGATCGCATCGCTCCCTGCCCGCCGCTGCACTGCACTGCAGGGTGGAATTGCTGCTGCCGCGCCGCCCCCACACACATGCCGCCTGGGGCGGACCGCCCCCCCCGCCCCCCCCACGCTACGCCAGTGCTCCTGGGAGAGGATGATCGGAATCTCACGCAACATCCTGAACTCCATGCTAAAGGACGTCAACTCCTCGAGACTCACACACGAGACTCTAGTGACTCTTTTAGCCGAAGTCTCAGCCATCATCAACTCGAGACCCCTTGTGCCGGTGTCAATGGATCCAGAGGTACCAACCATGTTGACTCCCAACATCCTTCTTACCCAGAAGATCGACAACGCGGTAATTCCCAGCGGAGACTTCACTCATGCCAACACCTACCAAAGACACTGGAAACGAGTCCAATATTTGGCCGACTACTTCTGGAACCGATGGAGGAAGGAATACCTTACCATTCTTCAAGGGAGAAGAAAGTGGCGACATCCCAAGCCGAATATCAAGGAAGGAGATCTGGTCCTCATGAAAAACCAGACCACTGAAAGGACTGACTGGCCTCTGGGACTTGTTACCAGGACACTGCCTAGCCAGGACGGCAACGTGCGGAAGGTGGAGCTGAGGGTCTTTAGGAAGGGTGAGACGAAGATCTTTGCGAGGCCAATCCATGAACTCGTCCTCTTACTGCCTATCGAGAGCGCCACTACGGGATGAGCGTTCTGCACCCGAAGTTTGGCCGTTTTTCTGATTTTTTGAACTTTAATTGTTGCATTTAACATGCCCTTTCTTTTAGGTTTATTATTATTATGGACAATAGTGGAATCCCCATAGTGAATTCCAGACGGGGAGTGTGCTGTTCCATGCATGTTTCTAGTTAAAGAAATGTATTTATGTTTTTTCGCTTGTCTCTGCTGCCATCTACTGGCCAGACCATTTAGTTCCTCAGTCTTTCCTTGTTCAGCCTATGGGGAGGGGCTTCTCTTCAGCCTCTTCTCTTCCTGTTTGCTCAGTCATCGGCAGACATCTTACCTGAGAGAACTGTTCTCCCTCATGAGCTGAGGAAGCAAAGTCTTTTGACCCGCAAGTAGCGACTCCAGAGACAAGCTCCATGCAAGAGACTCAATGTAATGTTTGGATCGTTATCTACGGAATAAACCAACATTGTTCTTCATCACAACGCGTGTATGCTTATCTGAGAAGCTGCTAAGGGTCATGTCTGCCTCGCTTATTGGATACACAAAGGTAGGAAACTTCTCTCACTTACATGTCTGCATACCTTTAATCGCCATTAAGTGGGGACAGAACAGTAGCCCCCCATATTATATAACACAGCCTTCCCCAAAGAATATAATGTACCCCCGTGGTATATAACACAGCCACATAGTATATAGCAAAGCCACAAAGTATATAACACAGCCGCATAGTATATAACACAGCCCACATAGTATATAACACAGCCCACATAGTATATAACACAGCCCACATAGTATATAACATAGCCCCACATGGTATATAGCGCAGCCCCCACATGGTATATAGCACAGCCCACATGGTATATAGCACAGCCCCATGTGGTATATAGCACAGCCCACATGGTATATAGCACAGCCCCATGTGGTATATAGCACAGCCCCACGTGGTGTATAGCACAGCCCCACATGGTATATAGCACAGCCCCACATGGTATATAGCACAGCCCCACATGGTATACAGCACAGCCCCACATGGTATACAGCACAGCCCCACATGGTATACAGCACAGCCCCACATGGTATACAGCACAGCCCCACATGGTATATAGCACAGCACCATGGTATATAGCATAGCACCACTTGGTATATAGCTCAGCCCCACATGGTAAATAGCACAGTCCCACATGGTAGATAGCACAACCCCATATGGTATACAGCACAACCCCATATGGTATACAGCACAACCCCACATGGTATACAGCACAGCCCCACATGCCACATGGTATACAGCACAGCACCATGGTATACAGCATAGCACCATGATATACTGCACAGCACCATGATATACCGCACAGCCCCACATGGTATACAGCACAGCACCATGGTATATAGCACAGCCCCACAAGCTATACAGCACAGCACTATGGTATACAGCACAGCCCACATGGTATACAGCACAGCACCATGGTATACAGCACAGCACCACATGGTATACAGCACAGCCCCACATGGTATACAGTACAGCACCATGGTATACAGCACAGCCCCACATGGTATACAGCACCATGGAATATAGCACAGCCCGCATCTCTTCCGCTCCCAGCGAATGGCCCTACAGTCCAGTACTGTTACATAAAAAAAACACTCCTGTCTCAGCCTGATCTGCCTGGCACACTGAGTGCGCAATGACGTCATCACGCAGTGTCAGAGGCAGTGTCATTGCTTTGAACTGTACCGGCGTCTATGATGCCAGTATAGTTCAATGCAGCGGCGAGGGGAGTCGGCGCAGGCGGCAGGTGGGCCCCCCTGCCTCACAGGCCCCATAGCGGCGGTGTGATGTGCCGCTAGCTGGGGGCCCCTGAGGGAGCGGGGGACCTAAGCCGCTGCCTGGGCTGCCTGCCCCTAACGCCGGCCCTACCTTGAAGAAGGGGGGTACTGTCAATACACACCTCAGCAGCCTCAGAAATTCCTAATACACACCTTAGTTGCTGCAGAACCTGATATTAGACATCTCAGCTACTGCAGAAACTCATATTAGACACCTCAACTACTGCAGAACCTCAGACACTTCAGCTGCTGCAGAACCTCATAGTACACACCTCAGTTGCTGCAGAACCTCATAATACACACTTCAGCTGCTGCATAACCTCATAATACACATCTCAGCTGCTGCATAATCTCATAATACACATCTCATCTGCTGCATAACCTCACAATACACCTCTCAGCTGCTGTTGGACCTCATTATACACACCTCAGCTGCTGCTGGATCTCATTATACGCATCTCAGCTGCTGCTGGACCTCATTATACACACCTCAGCTGCTGCTGGTCCTCATTATACACACCTCAGCTGCTGCTGGACCTCATTATACACACCTCAGCTGCTGCTGGACCTCATTATACACACCTCAGCTGCTGCTGGACCTCATTATACACACCTCAGCTGCTGCTGTACCTCATCATACACACCTCAGCTGCTGCTGGACCTCATCATACACACCTCAGCTGCTGCTGGACCTCATAATACACACCTCAGCTGCTGCTAGACCTCATAATACACACCTCAGCTACTGCTGGACCTCATTATACACACATCAGCTGCTGCTGGTCCTCATAATACACACCTCAGCTACTGCTGGACCTCATTATACACACATCAGCTGCTGCTGGTCCTCATTATACACACCTCAGCTGATGCTGGTCCTCATTATACACACCTCAGCTGCTGCTAGACCTCATAATACACACCTCAGCTACTGCTGGACCTCAATATACACAGCTCAGCTGCTCCTAGACCTCATTATACTGTACACACCTCAGCTGCTGGATATCATAACACATTTCACCTGCATGCGCAGGTTCAGAACTCGTCCGGAGATCTCAGGGGATGAGATTCAAATCTCGGCAACGAGATCTCGTCCCCCGAGATCTGAACCTGCGCATGCGCCGTCCCCGGACCGGCGGCCATCTTCCCGGCGTCCATGTTCCCGAAGGCCACCGCAACATGGCGGCGGCCAGCACGGGATGTGCGGGGGCCTCCGGGCTTGGAGGAAATGCCGGCGGAGCCGCCGCCCCTGCACCGGAGCACAGAGAGCCGCTACCCCTGCACCGGAGCACAGCCCGCTGCCACCACCACACTACAGAGCCCCGCGGCACCAGCCACCTGCCATGGACGGCTGTAAGTATATTGCGACCATAAGACGCACCCCCACTTTCCCAAAAAATTTTTGGGGAAAAAAGTGCGTCTTATGGTCTGAAAAATATGGTTATTCCGGCCTAAAGTGACTATTCTGCAGTCATTATATGACTGCAGACTTGTGAATTCTCCCAGGGCAGGAATGATAGACAGATAGATAAGGTAGACCACAACTTTCTACATAAGCCTGGGCTGCAGTCAATGTAAGAACGTCTTGAAAGGAGACCGTATCAGCCATCCACACACAGGACAGATTTTCCACGCAAAATACTTCTACACTTGTGACTCACCATTTATGGTATATGCTATCAGGTGTCCAAGCGGGCTCGTATTTCTGGGACAACCCAACACATACGAGACCGCATCTCCAAGCACAAGTCTACCATCAGACGGAAACTATGTGTACTACCCATTCAACACTACATCTCTAGTAACAATTGCAATAGCATACTACGTTTTAAAGTCTTAGAACAGATCTTACCTTCGTAGCCCAACTGAAATTATGCAAATACTTTTAGATTCATAAGTTCACACTTTGTGACCGAAAGAGGGAACTTGATTGCCTCTGTTAAGTCCACTATGTTCTACCCCTTCTCCTATGTTATCATATGCTGGGCTTGCTTCCTTTTCCTGTCTTTTTCCCGTTGGTGTTGTGTGACTGGACCTGTGGTAGATTGCCACACCTGGAGTCTACCCTTATCCAATCCCACATCCACCACCTTTTATATTGTATCTCATTGCCGAGACTTATATTGCCATTAATAAGATTATTCGTATATGCTAATTGCTACACTACCTTCTATATAATTGTAGAAAATGACTTTCTTTTTTGTAAAAAATGCTTATTTCCTTCAATGTGTATACAGATTTTCCCACCACCTGGAGAGGCACAATAACAGCGCAGTAACATGACAAGAATGTGAACAAGTAATCATATGCTAAATAGTTGATTGTCTATAAAATGATGGTAGTCTCACGTTGGAAGCAGTGGTGGATGGTGAGATATGGAGCCTGAAAGTCAAAAGTAAAAAACATTGTTACCCTTTTGCTTGTCAGTGTATGTCCTTGACATAATTGCCAAATGTGATATCCACTTATGTTTTACATGTAAATTGTTTACATTCATATATTTAATTATATTTCCATCATATCATCAATCTTGCCTCACTTCTGTCCTTATCTCCCCCTCTTTCACGTCACTACCGTGCGGTCCATTTAAACTGTATATGCCAACGTTCACCGCACTTCATAGAAGCGCATACATGTATGTACCTCCCCTCCAATAATTTCCTAATCACAGTTGATACACCTTTTAAAGTTGGCAGTTAGGGGCAATGTTCCTTAGCGACGCTTTTTAACAGCGCTGAGAAATAAGGGTATAGCGCCACCCAGCGTCGGAAAGTCTCCAGTGTCTCATCAGGAGTAGCTAAGACCCTGGAGAACATGATCAGAGACTTTTTTTTACTGTCCCCTGTCATGTGATCGCCGTTATTCACCAAATATCCCAGATCACAGAAAAGTCAGATTTAAAATTCATTTCTCTCTTTTCTGATATGATCTAACATATCAAAGAAGAGAGCAATGTGGTCTCTGAGCCCCCCACAGTACCTTAAGTACCGGATCCATGATCCCCCGGATCCTCTCCTTCTTCTGCAGAAAGAAAATGGTGGGCGCATGCCTGCACCTAGCAACCACTGGGAATTTTCTGATTGGCTGCCGGCTTTTGATTACTGTGATAGACCCTAATATGGCAGCACTTGGGCTGTGCCTCTCTCTTCTCTCTTTGTAGTTGTTCTGAGAGAGAAGAGAAGTGAAAAAAAAATCACATTTCTACCTCCATGTCTGTAAATCCCCTAAACCAAATTGATCACCAATCCTTCTGCATCATACTCGTTATCTGGTTACATTATTTTAATATTTTTTTTTTTAGAAGTCCTACAATTGATTGCGCACCAAACCAATTTATATACCCGACAGTATATCTCCCAAAAACCAACTGCCTTTAATTCCCATTCCTGAATCCCCACAAATGTCCCTGAAATAAAAAAAAAAATGTGTGCCTTAGGGCTCATCCCCATTTGCGATAAAAAAAAGATCTGATTTCAGGATCAAAAATTCGGACGAGTGTTATGCGAGTGTTATGCGAGTGTCATGCAAGTGTAATGCGATTTCCGTGCGATTTTTCAGTATGACATGCGCATGACATCCGTATGAAAGCCGTATTCAATGCGATTTTAACATGAGGTTTTACATAGAGCGGTTCTCTCCGTGTTAAAACTCATGTTAAAATAGCATTGTAGAAAAAAAAACAGTACACATCGTTTTAAAACAAAAGAATCTTCAAAACACATTATATATATATATATATATATATATATATATATATATATATATATATATATATATATATATATTAGCTGAAGAGCCCGTCATTGCCCGGGCATAGTACCTAACTGTGGGTCCCGCTGTCTTCCTTACCGTCCCCGCTCTCCACCCGCCGTCCCGTTCTATCCCTCCGCAGCCGCGCTCTACATCCATGTCCCGGTGTCCCTCCACAGCCCCGCTCTCTTCTTCCACAGCCCCGGTCTCTTCGTCCACAGTCCTGCTCTCCCACTGTCTCCCTCCACAGCTACGTTCTCTTCATTCACAGCCCTGCTCTCCCGCTCTCTCCGTCCACAGCCCCTTTCTCTTCCTTCACAGCCCTGCTCTCCCGCTCTCTCCGTCCACAGCCCCGTTCTCTTCACAGCCCTGTTCTCCCGCTCTCTCCGTCCACAGCCCCGTTCTCTTCACAGCCCTGCTCTCCCGCTCTCTCCGTCCACAGCCCCGTTCTCTTCCTTCACAGCCCTGCTCTCCCGCTGTCTCCCTCTACAGCCCCGTTCTCTTCCTTCACAGCCCTGCTCTCTCGCTCTGTCCGTCCACAGCCCCGTTCTCTTCCTTCACAGCCCTGCTCTCCCCGTCCACAGCCCCATTCTCTTCCTTCACAGCCCTGCTCTCCCGCTCTCTCCGTCCACAGCCCCGTTCTCTTCACAGCCCTGCTCTCCCGCTCTCTCCGTCCACAGCCCCGTTCTCTTCCTTCACAGCCCTGCTCTCCCGCTCTCTCCGTCCACAGCCTCGTTCTCTTCCTTCACAGCCCTGCTCTCCCCGTCCACAGCCCCGTTCTCTTCCTTCACAGCCCTGCTCTCCCCGTCCACAGCCTCGTTCTCTTACTTCACAGCCCTGCTCTCCCGCTCTCTCCGTCCACAGCCCCGTTTTCTTCACAGCCCTGCTCTCCTGCTCTCTCCGTCCACAGCCCCGTTCTCTTCCTTCACAGCCCTGCTCTCCTGCTCCCTCCCTCTACAGCCTCGCTCTCCATGCACCACACGCGGTGACGCCGGGACCAGAAGAGAGGTGCGCAGATTGTTTGGCTGGAGTGGGCGGAGCTAGAACGGAGCTGCAACGCATGTGATTGGGCGGCCTGTGGGGGCTTGGCCTAGAGTGGTCGACCGGAGTGGGCGGAGCTTGACAGAGTGGGTGGAGCTAGAGCGGAGCTGCAGCGCGTGTGATTGGGCGGCCTGCGGGGCGTGGCCTAGCGCTGTAGTAGGCCGCAGTAGAAGCCGGGGACTAAATTTAGGCCGGGAAGTTGCAGGGGAGAGGGGGCATAGCACAGTTGGTGACGGGGAGCGCCGACTGAGCTGGAACAGGGCTGGGAGGGTACCGGCGCTATTTGGCCCCTGTCCTGAAGACTGTCTTCCTCACAGCCCCGCTCTCCATGCACTGTCCTGCTGTATCCGTCCTCAGCCCTGCTCTCCAACTGCGTCCCACTCTGCTGCTTCGTGATTGGTTGGTGTCCCTCTCTGCAGCTTCGTGAATGGTAGGTGATACACACATATTCAGATTTATATATATACATATATATATGTATATATATATATATATATATATATATATATACAGTATTATTATAGAGTATGTTATGGGCCACCATTAACTACTGTGCAACATTATATGGGGCATATGTTATTATGGAGCATATTATGGGTCCAACCATTAACTACTGTGCAGCATTATCTGGGACATACAGTCATGGCCAAAAGTATTGACACCCCTGCAATTCTGTCAGATAATACTCAGTTTCTTCCTGAAAATGATTGCAACACAAATTCTTTGGTATTATTATCTTCATTTAATTTGTCTTTAATGAAAAAACACAAAAAGAATTGTCCTAAAGCCAAATTGGATATAATTCCACACCAAACATAAAAAAGAGGGTGGACAAAAGTATTGGCACTGTGCGAAAAATCATGTGATGCTTCTCTAATTTGTATAATTAACAGCACCTGTAACTTACCTGTGGCACCTAACAGGTGTTGGCAATAACTAAATCACACTTGCAGCCAGTTGACATGGATTAAAGTTGACTCAACCTCTGTCCTGTGTCCTTGTGTGTACCACATTGAGCATGGAGAAAAGAAAGAAGACCAAAGAACTGTCTGAGGACTTGAGAAACCAAATTGTGAGGAAGCATGAGCAATCTCAAGGCTACAAGTCCATCTCCAAAGACCTGAATGTTCCTGTGTCTACCGTGCGCAGTTTCATCAAGAAGTTTAAAGCCCCTGGCACTGTGGCTAACCTCCCTAGATGTGGACGGAAAAGAAAAATTGACAAGAGATTTCAACGCAAGATTGTGCGGATGTTGGATAAAGAACCTCCACTAAAACCTCCACTAACATCCAAACAAGTTCAAGCTGCCCTGCAGTCCGAGGGTACAACGGTGTCAACCCGTACTATCCGTCGGCATCTGAATGAAAAGGGACTGTATGGTAGGAGACCCAGGAAGACTCCACTTCTTACCCCGAGACATAAAAAAAGCCAGGCTGGAGTTTGCCAAAACTTACCTGAAAAAGCCTAAAACATTTTGGAAGAATGTTCTTTGGTCAGATGAGACAAAAGTAGAGCTTTTAGGGCAAAAGCATCAACATAGAGTTTACAGGAGAAAAAAGAGGCATTCAAAGAAAAGTACACGGTCCCTACAGTCAAACATGGCGGAGGTTCCCTGATGTTTTGGGGTTGCTTTGCTGCCTCAGGCACTGGACTGCTTGACCGTGTGCATGGCATTATGAAGTCAGAAGCCTACCAACAAATTTTGCAGCATAATTTAGGGCCCAGTGTGAGAAAGCTGGGTCTACCTCAGAGGTCATGGGTCTTCCAGCAGGACAATAACCCAAAACACACTTCAAAAAGCACTAGAAAATGGTTTGAGAGAAAGCACTGGAGACTTCTAAGGTGGCCAGCAATGAGTCCAGACCTGAATCCCATAGAACACCTGTGGAGAGATCTAAAAATGGCACTTTGGAGAAGGCACCCTTCAAATATCAGGGACCTGGAGCAGTTTGCCAGAGAAGAATGGTCTAAAATTCCAGCAGAGCATTGTAAGAAACTCATTGATGGTTACTGGAAGCGGTTGGTGGCAGTTATTTTGGCTAAAGGTTGTGCAACCAAGTATTAGGCTGAGGGTGCAAATACTTTTGTCCGGCCCATTTTTGGAGTTTTGTGTGAAATGATCAATGTTTTGATTTTTGTTTCATTCTCTTTTGTGTTTTTTCATTTAAGACAAATTAAATGAAGATAATAATACCAAAGAATTTGTGTTTGCAATCATTTTCAGGAAGAAACTGAATATTATCTGACAGAATTTCAGGGGTGTCAATACTTTTGGCCATGACTGTATATATAGCGCCCCTGAGGGTTCAGTCACCACAGAGGTACTGCACCTCACCCAGAGGTGTGGTATCTCACGACCAGGTAGAATCATAGAATCATAGAATCATAGAATCGTAGAGTTGGAAGGGACCTCCTGGGCCATCTGGTCCAACCCCCTGCTCAAAGCAGGATTCGCGAAATCATCCCAGTCAGATGTCTGTCCAGCCTCTGTTTGAAGACTTCCATTGAAGGAGAACTCACCACTTCTCGTGGCAGCCTGTTCCACTCATTGATCACTCTAACTGTCAAAAAGTTTTTTCTAATATCTAATCTGTGTCTCTTCCCATTCAGTTTCATCCCATTGCTTCTAGTCTTTCCTTGTGCAAATGAGAATAAAGTTGATCCTTCTACAATGTGACAGCCCTTTAGATATTTGTAGACAGCTATTAAGTCTCCTCTCAGTCTTCTCTTTTGCAAACTAAACATTCCCAAATCCTGCAACCTTTCCTCATAAGACAGGGTTTGCAGACCGGTCACCATTCTGGTCGCTCTTTTCTGAACTTGCTCCAGTTTGTTGATGTCTTTTTTAAAATGTGGTGCCCAAAACTGGACACAATATTCCAGATGAGGTCTGACCAAAGAGGAGTAGAGGGAAATAATGACTTCACGTGATCTAGACTGTATGCTTCTGTTAATACATCCTAGAATTGCATTTGCCTTTTTTGCTGCTGCATCACACTGTTGACTCATATTCAGTCTGTGATCTATTAGTATACCCAAGTCTTTTTCACATGTGCTGTCACTTAGCCCTATTCCTCCCATTCTATATATGCTTTTTTCATTTTTATTGCCCAGATGTAGTACTTTGCATTTCTCCCTGTTAAAAACCATTCTGTTAGTTGCTGCCCACTTCTCCAGTTTATTTAAATCTTTTTGAATCCTCTCTCTCTCTTCTCTAGTATTAGCTATCCCTCCTAGCTTTGTGTCATCAGCAAATTTAATCAGTTTACCCTCAATTCCTTCATCTAAATCGTTGATAAAGATGTTGAACAATACAGGGCCCAGGACAGAGCCCTGTGGTACCCCACTTGAGACATTCTTCCAACTGGATGTGCAGCCATTTACGACCACTCTTTGGGTCCGATCACTAAGCCAGTTATGAATCCACCTAACAGTTGCCTTGTCCATTCCATACTTAGTCATTTTTTCAATAAGGATTGTATGAGAGACTTTGTCAAATGCTTTGCTGAAGTCAAGATATACTATATCTACAGCATTTCCTTGATCCACCCAATCAGTGATACCATCATAGAAGGAAATTAAGTTAGTCTGACATGACTTATTAGTTAGAAACCCATGCTGACTCTGTTTAATCACTTCATTCTTATCCAGGTATTGACATACATGTTGTTTAATAATTTGTTCAAAGATCTTTCCTGGTATAGAAGTCAGACTCACCGGCCTATAGTTGCCTGGGTCCACCTTCTTCCCCTTTTTGAAGATAGGAACAACATTTGCTCTTCTCCAGTCTTCTGGCACTTCTCCTGTTCTCCAAGAATTTTCAAAGATTATGGAGAGGTAAGATGGAGACACCAGACCACATTCCACTCCTGCATCCCACACACACTTTGAACAGCAGAACACCCTCTATGGCCCCTGCTTGGTTCATAAAGTGTGTTGGGAGGAGGGCGGAGCTTAGGAAATGAGCAGGAGATTTGTATTCAGTTGGTGAGTTCCCTCAGAGGGAGGGGAAGTGAAAGGACGTGTTTGGAGCAGCTCCTGTCAGGAGGAGCTGCTGGACGGATTGGCTTTGAAGGAAAGCTCCCTGAAGGAAAGAGTAGTTCTTCTAGAGGCACGGGTGGAGAGTGCTCCCCGTGGGGCTGATCCCACGCTGATAGCCGTCAAGTGGGGGAAGAATCCAGGTCACAGAAGGGTCTCAGCCCCTAGCCTAGTTGAGTGTACATCGTGACTTAACTAGCAAGCTGACAGCTGTGGCTACTTTATGGGCAACAGCGAATTAACACAGTTATCTTCGCCAGAAAGGCAGCCACATAGGATCAAAGAAACGCCTAAGTCACATTATCTGACAGGATCTGTGGCAGCTGGCCTGGCACACTGACTGTAAGATGCTGAAAGCAAGGAAAGTGGAAAGCAGCATTGTGGAGATGGCCTGAGAAGGTACATACTGACAGGGAGTGTTGGAAGGGTGTACTCATTTGCCTGAGAGTTGACTGGACCCCTCACCTAAAGGACACAGAACAGAACTGTGAGTAAAGTCTTTGAAGTACATTCACCTGCGTCATCTGTTTCCTTCCTGCGTCATCAACCCGGCACTGCTTCCATTTTCACTCCACATTACATCACCACCTCTAAAACTACTCTCAATGGCCCTGGGACTACTGCTCTACCTGTGGAGAGTCATTTTCACCTCAGCAGCATCATACCAACGGTCCCAGGGGAACGGCATTGCAGCGCTGGTGGCCTCTGACCAGAATACCACAGGTGGCGTCACGAATCACATATCATTTAATTACACCCCAAATTTACATGACCGACCGGGTCACTGCCACTGTGACATTTCCCATTGAAGTTAACGGGCCCGGTACCGAGTATCCCATGGCCCCTGGGGCACGTCATATGTACATAGAGAGATATATAGATAGATATAGTAAAAGCCGGCAGATACCGCATACAGTAAAGAATAGAATAGGTTAGAATAGAATAGATAGAATAGATACAGTGGGGAAAAAAAGTATTTAGTCAGTCAGCAATAGTGCAAGTTCCACCACTTAAAAAGATGAGAGGCGTCTGTAATTTACATCATAGGTAGACCTCAACTATGGGAGACAAACTGAGAAAAAAAAATCCAGAAAATCACAGTCTGTTTTTTTTTCCTTTTATTTGCATATTATGGTGGAAAATAAGTATTTGGTCAGAAACAAAATTTCATCTCAATACTTTGTGATATATCCTTTGTTGGCAATGACAGAGGTCAAACGTTTTCTGTAAGTCTTCACAAGGTTGCCACACACTGTTGTTGGTATGTTGGCCCATTCCTCCATGCAGATCTCCTCTAGAGCAGTGATGTTTTTGGCTTTTCGCTTGGCAACACGGACTTTCAACTCCCTCCAAAGGTTTTCTATAGGGTTGAGATCTGGAGACTGGCTAGGCCACTCCAGGACCTTGAAATGCTTCTTACGAAGCCACTCCTTCGTTGCCCTGGCGGTGTGCTTTGGATCATTGTCATGTTGAAAGACCCAGCCACGTTTCATCTTCAATGCCCTTGCTGATTGAAGGAGGTTTGCACTCAAAATCTCACGATACATGGCCCCATTCATTCTTTCATGTACCCGGATCAGTCGTCCTGGCCCCTTTGCAGAGAAACAGCCCCAAAGCATGATGTTTCCACCACCATGCTTTACAGTAGGTATGGTGTTTGATGGATGCAACTCAGTATTCTTTTTCCTCCAAACACGACAAGTTGTGTTTCTACCAAACAGTTCCAGTTTGGTTTCATCAGACCATAGGACATTCTCCCAAAACTCCTCTGGATCATCCAAATGCTCTCTAGCAAACTTCAGACGGGCCCGGACATGTACAGGCTTAAGCAGTGGGACACGTCTGGCACTGCAGGATCTGAGTCCATGGTGGCGTAGTGTGTTACTTATGTTAGGCCTTGTTACATTGGTCCCAGCTCTCTGCAGTTCATTCACTAGGTCCCCCCGCGTGGTTCTGGGATTTTTGCTCACCGTTCTTGTGATCATTCTGACCCCACGGGGTGGGATTTTGCGTGGAGCACCAGATCGAGGGAGATTATCAGTGGTCTTGTATGTCTTCCATTTTCTAATTATTGCTCCCACAGTTGATTTCTTCACTCCAAGCTGGTTGGCTATTGCAGATTCAGTCTTCCTAGCCTGGTGCAGGGCTACAATTTTGTTTCTGGTGTCCTTTGACAGCTCTTTGGTCTTCACCATAGTGGAGTTTGGAGTCAGACTGTTTGAGGGTGTGCACAGGTGTCTTTTTATACTGATAACAAGTTTAAACAGGTGCCATTACTACAGGTAATGAGTGGAGGAAAGAGGAGACTCTTAAAGAAGAAGTTACAGGTCTGTGAGAGCCAGAAATCTTGATTGCTTGTTTCTGAACAAATACTTATTTTCCACCATAATATGCAAATCAAATGAAAAAAAAACAGACAATGTGATTTTCTGGATTTTTTTTTCTCAGTTTGTCTCCCATAGTTGAGGTCTACCTATGATGTAAATTACAGACGCCTCTCATCTTTTTAAGTGGTGGAACTTGCACTATTGCTGACTGACTAAATACTTTTTTGCCCCACTGTATATACACGTGAATAGGTGTGTGTGTGTGTATGTATATATATATATATATATATATATATATATATATATATATATATATATATATATATATATATATATACACACACACACATATTAGCTATGAACCCGTTCTATGCCCGGGTAGTGAGCATTTTTATTGGTATATGGTCTCCCATCCTGGTATGTACTGCCCCCCTCCTATCCTGGTGTGCATAGCACCCCTCATTTCTATCCTGGTATGCATGGTACCCTATTCCTCATCCTGGTATGCATGGACCCCCCCCAATCCTGGTAAGCATGGCACCCTATTCCTCATCCTGGTATGCATGGTACCCTCACCACCCAATCCTGGTATGCATGGTACCCCCTTATCCCTATCCTGGTATGTATGGTCCCCTCACCCCCCTATCCTGGTATGCATGGCCCCCTCTCCCCCCAATCCTTGTATGCATGGTTGTTGTGAATTCGCTTTCTGGCCTACCTCTGGTTACTAGTGAAGGTAGTGGAGCTGGTTGTATTGATAGAGGGGTCGTGAGTTCTCTTTCCGGGCTCCCTCTGGTGTTTAGTGGAGGTAATGGAACATATCTAATTAACAGAGGCCTGCCACCTGATAATGAGGAGGATGACTGGAGATCTGGAGTTTCTGACTGGATTTAAGACAGCCGACTCCCTCTATCCCTGCTGGTGATTTTTTTCCTGCCTCCTGAGGTCTTAGTTGCCAGCTCAGTCCCTGCATGCTCAGCTAAGTGTTCTTTTGCTATTGTTCACATTTGATCTGGTTTTTTTCTATTTCAGTTTTGTGTGTTCAGCCAGCTCCTGCTGGGGCTGTACTGAATTTCCATCCTTATGTTACTGCTTGTGCAAGTTTGCGTTTGTCCCTTATTAGATTGGCCTCTTTTTGCTCTGCTTTCAGAATATACCAGAGTGCTGATATAGTGGGCGAAGTATAGTGACTTCAGTATTTTTCTATCAGATGTGTTGGGCATTTTTTGCAGGGTTTTTTGCGTGATTGCAGACAGTCTTTCCTTTCCTGTCCTGTCTAGTTAGTGTGGGCCCTATCGTTTGCTCAGTCTATTTTCCTACCTGCGTTTGTGTTTTCATCTTGTCTCACCGACAGTATATGTTTGGGGGCTATCTATTCCTTTGGGGTCTGCTCTGGGGCAGTTTAGATTTCCCTTTTCTTGCTTTAGGCTTATTTAGTTCGCCGGCTGTGCCGAGGCGTCTAGGATCATCGTAGGCACGCTCCACGGCTACTGCTAGTTGTGTGGATAGGATCAGGGGTCTGCAATCCGCTTAGTTACCAACCTCTCTGGTTTTCTGTGGCTTAGCTTCGTCTTGCTTTCCGCCTCAGTGACCCAATCAAAACACATTGTCCTCTCACCCTGCTATCCTAGTATGCATGGTCCTCTCACCCCCCTATCCTGGTATGCATGGTCCTCTCACCCCCCTATCCTGGTATGCATGGTCTCCTCCTCACCCCTCAATCCTGGTATACATGGTCCCCTTACCCCCCTTTTCGTGGTATGCATGGTCCCCTCACCCCCCTTTTCGTGGTATGCATGGTCCCCTCACCCCCCTTTTCGTGGTATGCATGATCCCCTCACCCCCCTTTTCGTGGTATGCATGGTCCCCTCACCCCCCTTTCGTGGTAGTTGGGTCGCCCTCTGTGGGATACTCGGTACCGGGCCGGTGTCAGGGGGATGTGTCACAGCAGCGGTGACCCGGTCCATGGCCCTGGGCGCCCAAGTAATGGGGAATGTAGTTAATGGAATAGTTCGTGACGCCACCTGTGATGTTCGGCAAGTGAGATGTAAAGCCGGCGCTGCATGCAGATCCTCTGGGGCTGGTGGTGTGTTGCAGCCTAGATGGTGTAGCTCCCAACAGGTGAAGCTGTAGCCCCAGGGCAGTGTAGATGAGGTTGGCAATGGATGTAGCAGTGCCGACAGGGTAGGAAGCAGACAAGAAACAGCGGGGTGCAATTTCTGTACCTTTACTTGGTAACTGCAGTCCAGGGTCCTGATTACAGATGGTAACAGAGCAGGTTAGCCTCACTCCTCTTTCATGGTATGCATGGTCCCCTCACCCCCCTTTCGTGGTATGCATGGTCCCCTCACCCCCCTTTCATGGTATGCATGGTCCCCTCACTCCCCTTTCGTGTTATGCAGGGTACCCTTACGCCCCTTTCATGGTATGCATGGTCCCCTCACTCCCCTTTCGTGGTATGCATGGTCCCCTCACCCTCCTTTCGTGGTACGCATGATCCCCTCACCCACCACCCTTTCATGATACGCATGGTCCCCTCACCCCCCTTTCGTGGTACGCATGGTCCCCTCACCCTTCTTTTGTGGTACGCATGGACCCCTCACCCCCCTTTCTGGGTACGCATGGTCTCCTCACCCCCCTTTCCTGGTATGCATGGTCCCCTCACCCTCCTTTCGTGGTATTCATGGTCCCCTCGCCCCCCTTTCGTGGTATGCATGGTCCCCTCGCCCCCCTTTCATGGTATGAATGCTACCCCTCACCCCCCCTTTCGTGGTATGCATGGTCCCTTCACCCCCCCTTTCCTGGTATGCATGGTCCCCTCACCCTCCTTTTGTGGTATGCATGGTAACCTCACTCCTCTTGCGTGGTATGCATGGTCCACTCACCCTCCTTTCATGGTATGCATGGTCCCGTCACCCTCCTTTCGTGGTATGCATCGTACCCTTGCCCCCCTTTCGTGGTATGCATGGTCCCCTCGCCCCCCTTTTGTGGTATGCATGCTACCCCTCACCCCCCCTTTCGTGGTATGCATGGTTCCCACACACCCCCTTTCCTGGCATGCATGGTCCCCTCACCCCCCTTTTGTGGTATGCATGATCCCCTCACCCCCCTTTCGTGGTATGCATGGTCCCCTCACTCCCCTTTCATGGTATGCATGATCCCCTCACTCCCCTGTCGTGGTATGCATGGTCCCCCTCACCCTCCTTTCGTGGTATGCATGGAAACCTCACTCCTCTTTCATGGTAACCTCACCCCCCTTTTGTGGTATGCATGGTCCCCTAACCCCCCTTTCGTGGTATGCATGGTCCCCTCACTCCCCTTTCGTGGTACGCATGGTCCCCTCACTCCCCTTTTGTGGTACGCATGGTCCCCTCACTCCCCTTTCGTGGTACGCATGGTCCCCTCACTCCCCTTTCGTGGTATGCATGGTCCCCCTCACCCTCCTTTCGTGGTATGCATGGAAACCTCACTCCTCTTTCATAGTATGCATGGTAACCTCACCCCCCTTTCGTGGTATGCATGGTCCCCTAACCCCCCTTTCGTGGTATGCATGGTCCCCTCACTCCCCTTTCGTGGTACGCATGGTCCCCTCACTCCCTTTTCGTGGTACGCATGGTCCCCTCGCCCCCTTTCGTGGTACGCATGGTCCCCTCGCCGCCCTTTCGTGGTACGCATGGTCCCCTCGCCGCCCTTTCATGGTACGCATGGTCCCTTCACCCCCCTTTCGTGGTACGCATGGTCCCCTCACCCCCCTTTCATGGTATGCATGCTACCCCTCACCCTAACTTTCGTGGTATGCATGGTCCCCTCACCCCCCTTTCATGATATGCATGCTAACCCTCACCTCCCTTTTCGTGGTATGCATGGTCTCCTCACCCTTTTCCTGGTATGCATGGTCCCCTCATCCCCCTTTCGTGGTATGCATGGTCCCCTCACCCCCCCTTTCCTGGTATGCATGGTCCCCTCACCCCCCCTTTCCTGGTATGCATGGTCCCCCCACCCCTCCTTTTGTGGTATGCATGGTCCCCGCACCCCCCTTTCGTGGTATGCATAATCCCCTCACCCCCCTTTCGTGGTATGCATGGTCCCCTCACCCCTCTTTCGTGGTATGCATGGTCCCTTCACTCCCCTTTCGTGGTATGCATGGTCCCCTCACCCCCCTTTCGTGGTATGCATGGTCCCCTCCCTCCCATTTCGTGGTATGCATGCTACCCCTCACCCCCCTTTCGTGGTATGCATGGTCCTCTCACCCCCTATCCTGGTATGCATGTCCCCCTCACCCTTATTAAACTGCACACATACAAAAAAAAACCATTTATACTCACCTTTCTTCCCTGTGTCCAGCGTTGTCACGTTCTGCTGGAGGCCGGGGGAGGAGTCTGGCACCAGAGTACACGCATGCCCATGTACAAGAAATGACAAATGGAGGGCACCACTATACTCAAATGAGACAGGAAGGGTTCTGCAAGGGCATGACAAAAAACCAGTGACATAGAAAACGCGACTTGCCTATGAAAATGGGAACACCACATATATAAATAAATTTTGTCTATTACCAAATTTATATATCAGAACTGACACAGACATGGAACAACACTTGCTCCATAAAAGCAATTAAAAACATGCAAAAAAGTGCAGAAAAGCAACTGGTCATGTCATAGAATAACAATGACCCTCCCACATCAGAAATCCCACAAATAGAATATAGATGCCAAGATATCCAAGAAACAATTTTACAATGAACATAAATGATCAGGATACCTACATACTATAAATATGGCTATTCACAGCATCATGAAATTACATGCTGGGCCTATATAAGAAAAGAGAGCAAACGCCTGTACACCACTGAAATAGTTAATTGGACACACACTGACTGCATGTTACCAAAAGGTGGAAGGCACAAAGACAAATCAGCCGAATCTCCTTGAAGCACGAAAATGTATAAGAAAAGTAAAGTGCCTGGTGCCGCTGTGGGATAAGATGGTGGGGGGCCGCAAGCCACACGCGTATCGCCACCAGCAAAGTGGCTTTCTCAAGGGAGAATAATGTGCTGAATCCCTATGGGTGTCAGTTATACATATACAAAGAACACATGTGAGATATGATTAAAGAACCTTACTGTAGTGAGGCGTCAGGGATTCCGCGCAGCCGCGGCCATCTTGTCGGCGTCATAAAGCATAGCAATAAAGTTAAACAGATAATCAAACGGTGCATGCGCTGAATCAATATAGGTCACCTGGGCAGATATCTCTTTGCTGCCGTGTCAAGGCAGAGACAAATGATCGGACGGCGCATGCGCCAAATCCGATACTCGCCGCCGGTGCAGATGTCACATTTCAGCCATGTCATGGAAAAGGCGATATCCCATTATAGGGGAAGTGGTGAAGCGATCAAAAAGCGCATGCGCTAAACAATTCCGATACTCGGCGCCTGCGCAGATGTCGCATGTCAGCCATATTATGGCAGAGACAAAATCCCATTGTAGGGAAAAAATGAAATCAAGCAACCAAACAGCGCATGGGCTAAACAATCCTCAATGCGCTTGCGCAGAGACCAGTGATCCATAAACATTGTATAGAATCTTTATGTAAATAGGCACTCGTTGTTTTATACACACATATATATATATATATATATCTTTCTAACATGTGAAGACATATGTTTCGATAGCGCACCTATATATAGAAATTCAATATTTATTTGTTTGGATTTGTGCTCATATAAATTTCCAGTATACTTTAGAAACGTGCTCAACAACGCACAGGCACCTAAGATGCTCGACGAACTGATAGAGTACGAGCATAGATTTAATAAGGTGGTACTATTAAGTCAAAATATTAATGACAAAGTGCCGGATCGAAAACGCATCCACTGAATAAGAAGAAATCTGAAAGCGCGGAATACCGCATATGATCAAGCCAAGAATAAATGGCAATAAGAAGCATAGGTGACAGATTTAGGGAACACATGCATAACAGTAACATGCAATATTTGCATAAACACGGAATGGTACTATTGAAAAAACAGTGCAGCAAACGCACGCAAATATACAATATGCACTTTTGATGTTAAAAAGTATAGACATAAACCATTGTGCTGTTGATCAAGCACACAAAACAGAAGCATCCATGAAAGAAGCTGCATTGGCACAAAATATATTCTTAAATGTTAGAGAATATATATTAAAAACAAAACAAAACAAAACAACAAATGTGCAATGTATCAGGCACAAAAAATGGGATCATCCATAGAGAAGGCCACATGAGCAAGATGGTAAAGCATCAAAAGTATGAGAACTGCCTATATAAGAAAAATAATTTGTCGGTCAGGTAAGTATGTAAGTATGGCGCCCGAGATCGTGGTATATAACCATCTCCAGGCGCCATACACACTCCTCACCGCTGGCTGCCTCATTCTGTCTGGAGCCAGACTGCGCAGGCGTGTCGCAGTCTATAAAGAATTCGGACAGAGTGACGCTTAGCCCGTTATATTATAGAGATATATATATATATAGTGGTGTAGTGACCACTATGCCCACTAGGGGGCGCTGTGTGGGTGTCCCAGGACGGGCCTACAGGCATATCCATTGTGGTAATGGGTGTAGGATGCGGAATGACCGTTATGTATCCCAAGACCATAGGTGGCCTTGTGATGGAAGCTTGAATATGTGTATTGATCAGCAGAGGTACTGCTGACATTTCTGTTACAATGTGTCAGGGAAAACTGTGTGTGGCTGTGTGTGCAATAGGACCTTTAGTGAGGTCATAGCCATGTGATCACCTGTGGGTGTGGTTATTGACCATATAAGGTACCTGAGGTCTGGTCACATGAGAGAGAGAGCGCATGGATCTGACTGGGCCATGTTGAAGGTCCCGGCAGGCCTAGGTGGAGGAAGGTGGGCTACCTTCCTGAAGACCATGTGCTGAGGCTGCTGACCCGGTGAGGCCTACGTATGCTGGCTGTATGTGAGGAGGGATAAGCCTCCTGTGTTTTGCTGAGGCTCCAGGACTGAGCCTGAAGTAATGGACATTTTTATGTTCTTTTTTGCCTAAGCTAGAGGCTATTTTTGGTGATATGCTGATTTATGGTTTATGAAACAAATAAACTGCATGAACTTTAAAGGAACCTGCCTCTTGATTGTCTCCCGCTGCACCTGAGCAAGTCGAGTCACTACAATTGGTGACAGACTGCGGGCAGCGGTTCTAAGAAGCACATGTTGCCGTGCTGGCGGCTTTGAGCCAGGAGAGCAGACGGTCTGGAAAGTCTGTGGTATGCAGACCGGGGTCAGAGAAAGAAACTGTATTGAGATTTGTGGGATACCTCTGAGGAGAAGAGGCGTCCAGGAACCTGTGTGGATGACACCAGCAGGTAACGGACAGGAATCCGTGTTTCCCTGACTAGGGTCAGTGAGAGACTGTGTACCTGGAGGGTTCAGTGAGCAAGGTCCTGGGGGGTCAATGTTGGGAGGTTCTAGGAGAAGTGTCGGATCCCTGGAGCATGTGTTATGACCTTGGACCTGGTGAGGCGTGAGTGTTGGGCAGTCTCAGGCGGAGACGGATGTCCTGAATAGCACCCGTTGAGCCCCTGGACCTGGTGAGGCCGGTGTGTTGGGAAACCCTGGGAGGACAGTTGGCTCCCTGAATAGCACCCGGTGTGCCCTGTGTGTTGGAAGGTCTCAGGCGGAGACGGTACGTCCTGAGTGGCACACACAGAACACGTGAGTTTTTTGTGGTGTGTTTTTTCTTTTTCCTCTTTTCCTCTGCAAAACCTGAAGGTGATTGCTGTGGCTCAGTGGGGTCACGAAGGTGACAAGCGGCTTCCTGTAACTCGGCGGGGTTACGAAGGGGACAAGCGGCTTCCGGTAACTCGGCGGGGTTACGAAGGGGACAAGCGGCTTCCGGTGGATCGGGGGGTCCACGAAGACGGCGCAGCAGGAGCTGCAGTGACACCAGCCGCTGTGTGTGTGTGAACAGCAGCCAGAGGTGCCGGTGATTTGTGACAGCAGGAGCTGTGGCAGCGGCAGGAGGAACTGGTGTGGTGTCGTGCTCAAAGGGCCAGTACCAGCCCAATAAAAGACATAAATTGTGTTGTGTGAACTGTGGTCTGAGAAGACCAGTATAACGGACATGGGGAAGTCCCGAAAGAGGGTGGTGGCCCAAATTGGGGTGGTAACCCAAAAAGAAATGGAGTCCCAGAGGGGGGCGGTGACCCAAATTGGGGTGGTAGCCCAAATCGGGGTGGCAGCCTAAAAGGAGGTGGAGTTCCAAAAGGGGGCGGTGACCAAATTGGGGTGGTAACCCAAAAAGGGGTGGAGTCCTGGGAGGGGGCGGCAACCCAAATTGGGGTGGTTTAGGAATTGACAGCACTGGTTGACTCAGTGGGCATGTCTGGAGACCCGCAGTGTGTCTGTATGAGTTTTGAGGAGTGCGGCATGGATTTTCCGGATAATGACGTGCCACAGGTGTGTGCTGTGATGCTGCACCGGGAAGGAGCCTCTTATCGGCTGGACTCAGAGAGTCAGGTGACTCTGACAGGAACTCCTCTCGTTTTCTCTCTGACCGAGAAAAAACGTCAGGATTCGCTGTAAACACGGGGACACGGTGAACTATGCAGTAGACAGAGTAATGTTCGAGGGGACCACAGGTGGTGCGTGCCAAGGAGGTGGGATACCACGGGACTTAGTCTATGCCTTGGAGAGGGGCCGGGACTTTGTTTTGTTTGATGACATATGGTCGGACGATGGAGACGTTTCGACTGTGGGGCAAGCAGACACTGAGACAGTGACGGCTCCTGACGTGGATAGGTCAGAGGTAGAACGGACCAGAAGAAGAAGTACATCTGCCCAACTGACGGACCTGACGTCTCGTGACAAGACAGATGGTGGGCTGGGAGATGAGACGACTGGACTAGATACATTGGTGCTGGACGGTAACTGGAGGGTGCACTCGACTGGTGTGACTGACTCAGTGGTACCCTTTGACTATATAATTAAAGAGGTAGTGGTGAGACACATGCTGGCCAAAAGAGAGCAGGATCGTGAGATACAGCTGATAAAGGAGACTGTAACAGAACATGTCGAACAGGAAAGAGTCCTAAGGCAAGCAGCTGAGCACAGAGTGGATGAGCTAGAGAAGGAAGTCTCTGCGCTCAGAGGTCACCTGTCAGCGTGTCAAACTTTGAACAAAGCTATAGTGAAGGATATGGAGGTGCTCAGAGAGGCCCAAGAGAAGCATCAACAGGAGATTCTCCAGAGAGAGGATGAGCGTCGCTACCTGGCAGAGGAGCGAGATAAAGTTCTGCAAGAACTCAGAGGAGTAGTAAAAGGTCTTCTGCGAGAGAAGAGCTGGGACGAAGATGTACAGCGGTCGGGCCCAAGTGATAACAAGGCAGAACTGCCAAAGTCCATCTTGGAAAAGGGTCCTGAAGACCGTAAATCTCAGGAAGATGGTGAGCCAAGAGCTGCACAAGACAGTCACCCGGTCGTGACAGATACCTTGAGGGAAGTGTCCGTGGTAAACCCAAAGCCGTCTGTCCAGGATGAGAGCAAGTCCACGACCTTCAAGTGCGTGATGGAGGTACCCGAAGTCGTGCGAGAAGCATGTGCCAGCGAGGGTGTGCATGAGACCTTTAAAGAGGCAGTAAAGGCCTATAGTGTGAACTGGGCACCAGAGACAGACCAGTTGGTGATATTGGCAGAAACAGAAGACACAGAGAGAAGGGTGGCTGTCCTGAAGGAGATGCACCTACAATGTCTCCGCACGAAACAGATGCTCGTGGTGCATAACGGGAAAGCCGCTCGACGTCTGGAGCTTGCGAGGGAGGCTCAAAGTCGGCTGGGCTTTGTGGAAGACATAATTCCGTTACCCAGAAATCTGGTGGGGAAAGTCCTTGGCAGACTTGGAAAGGTGATGCAGGAGATGGTAAATCGATCCAGTGTGAAGAGAGTGAGGATCCCACCTGCTGGGGAAATCAAAGTTACTGTGGAAGATGACATGGTTCCAGTCATTGTGGTTGGCTCGATGGAAAGCATAGGGAAGTTTCGCATGCTCCTGGAATATCGGGTAGCGTACCTGAAGGAGATAGAGCAGCTAAGACAGGACCGACTGCAGTTGAATAAGCAGATACAGAATGTCAGGTGGCACCCACCTCCAACCCTAGGTGTAAGGACCCGAAGGGATCCTCCAAGGAATGAAAGGACAGGTAGTCGAAGGCACGAGACCCGGTGGTGGACGTAGCGACAGAGGGTCAGACTCAGACCAGCCAGTTAGCCCAACTGGACGTGGGACTCATGACCGTACGAACCAGGAGAGCCGGCCAGTGAGAGAAAGGTCGGGTGACGGAGCGCACTGCAGACAGGTGGAGACTAAAGAGTGTCTGGTCACGCTGACGGATGTTGACGGGAAGGCCAAAGCCCAAGGCCAAGATACTGACCGCTGGGGGCGGGGGAGGCCTAACGTAATTATGATGCAGTTTGACTACCGAAACAGACGGAGATGGTCCTCTTGACTTGTAGGGCAAGGTGACATGGGTGCCCGGTCTCGAGATCCCTGGGTGATGTCATGTGTTCAACCCCACAAGTTTGAACAGAGGGGGAGGTATGTGGTGTAGTGACCACTATGTCCGCTAGGCGGCACTGTGTGGGAGTCCCAGGACGGGCCTACAGGCATATCCATTGTGGTAATGGGTATAGGATGCGAAATGACCGTTATGTATCCCAAGACCATAGGTGGCCTTGTGATGGAAGCTTGAATATGTGTATTGATCAGCAGAGGTACTGCTGACATTTCCGTTACAATGTGTCAGGGAAAACTGTGTGTGCAATAGGACCTTTAGTGAGGTCATAGCCATGTGATCACCTGTGGGTGTGGTTATTGACCATATAAGGTACCTGAGGTCTGGTCACATGAGAGAGCGCATGGATCTGATTGGGCCATGTGGAAGGTCCCGGCAGGCCTAGGTGGAGGAAGGTGGGCAACCTTCCTGAAGACCACGTGCTGAGGCTGCTGACCCGGTGAGGCCTACGTATGCTGGCTGTGAGGAGGGATAAGCCTCCTGTGTTTTGCTGAGGCTCCAGGACTGAGCCTGAAGTAATGGACATTTTTATGTTCTTTTTTGCCTAAGCTAGAGGCTATTTTTGGTGATATGCTGATTTATGGTTTATCAGATATCAAAGAAATAATTTTCGGATTAACCGTGCGCTGCTAGACAAAACGACTCCTTTCCAGATTGTGTACTTGTATACTTTTATTTTCCCAACGCGTTTCGAAGTTTCAAACTTCTTCCTCAGGGGATGATATGTACATGTAGATTTTGAATAAGACAGCTGTTGGGAAAATATCTGAGAAAACTAATGATAATTTGGAACAAATCTCTGAACCCCCAGAATTATTGAAAAAACCCTCTATGCTGAATTTTAAAGGTCAAATAACTGAAAATAAAGATAATATTTTTTCAAAACCTCCAGTACTTCTAAGCACTAAAACTACTGCACCATTAATTGAAGCCCTGAAACACTTGGAAAGTATTAAAAAACAAATGAAACACTTTAATGACAATAACATTGAAAAAAATTTAATTGACACTATTAATCCGATTGTCAATCAAGATAAAATCATCACACCCACCCCGGTGGAGGTTTCTTCACCTGCACTTATTGAATTCCCTGATTGCACTCCTAATTCACTTCTTGACCTTTCTATATATGAAGACACTAGTTTATCCAAGGAGAATGTGGTCTCTGAGGATAGTATTCCTAATACACTTAGTGATAACACGGTTTTAATTGATAATTCCAACACAAATAACACTGCTACGGTCCCTTTTTTACCACAAATATTGAAAAATTCACAGATAGAAAATTATTTTCCACCAAGAACTGGAAAAAGCCGGATTACTTACCGGTAATGCTCTTTTAATGAGTCCACGACAGCACCCACTGGAGGTATCGGATCCGCCCATTTGGAACAGGAAACCCTACAGGAAAGATAAAAGGGGCGGTCCGCCTTTCCTCCTCAGTTTTACGTTTCAGAGTACCAGAAGGACCGCCAAGGATTAGGCAATGTTCTCTTATTTTAACATCTTTCTTATCCATTATTTGGTTAATATACTTTAACTATTGATATCTTTAGGGGGGGAAGTGAGCGGGTGCTGTCGAGGACTCATTAAAAGAGCATTACCGGTAAGTAATCCGGCTTTTTACTCTTCGCCACGACAGCACCCACTGGAGAGATTCCAGAGACCATCACCTGGGTGGGACCACCGTGCCAAGGATAGTCCTGCCAAAGCTTAAGTCAGAGGTTGATGAAAGATCAAGTCTGTAGTGCTTATAGAAGGTAGAAGGGGATGACCAAACTGCCGCCTTACATATAGTTTCAATCGGAACATCTCCCTTTTCCGCCCAAGAGGTTGCCATTGCCCTGGTGGAATGCGCCCTGATGTTCCCTGGAGGATCTTCGTTTTTTGCGGAGTAGGCTAAACGAATGGCCTCTCTGATCCACCGGGAAATGGTGCTCTTCGTGACTCCATACCCCTTCTTACAGCCCTGAAATGAAACAAATAGGGCCCTGCTCTGCCTCCAACTGTTGGACCTCTCAATACATTTTAGGACAGTTCTTTTGACGTCCAGAGTATGGAACTTCTGCTCTTCCGGAGTAGAGGGATTTTTATAGAAGGTTGGGAGGAGTATCTCCTGAGATCTATGGTATTTTGTTGCCACTTTTGGCAGGTAGGCAGGGTCTGGTTTTAATACTAATCTGTCTTGGTATTCTTGGAAAAAAGGTGGATCTATTGACAAGGCTTGGATATCACCCACTCTTCTAGCTGAGGTTAGTGATACTAAGAGGGCCATTTTAAGTGCTAAGTATTTGAAGGGTATTGTGTCGATCGGCTCAAAGGGGTCTACCGTTAGGGCGTCTAAGACCAGATTTAGATCCCATGTAGGGACGGAGGGTATGTGGATTGGAGCTATTCGTTCACATGCTGTAATAAAACGAGTTATCCACTTGTTGCCTGCTATATTATGGCCATATAGTGCTCCTAATGCCGATATTTGTACTCTCAGTGTATTTACTGCTAAGCCTAAGTCTTTCCCCTTCTGCAGAAATTCCAAGATTGGGATTATCGGAACTTCTGCTGTATGAGGTACTGTATGGAATTGAAGAAATTTTTTCCATATTCTAGTGTAAATTTGGGTTGTGGACTGTTTTCTACTTTGTAGTAGTGTAGTAATTAAGGACTCCGAGAATCCTCTTGTCCTCAATAACTGCCTCTCAAATTCCATGCCGTCAAGTGCAAGCTGAGCACTTGAGGGTGGAAAAAGGGGCCTTGGGAGAGTAGATTGGCAGTCGGAAGGATCCAAGGATCTGTTATTGACATAATCTGCAGCCACGAAAACCACGGTCTTTTTGGCCAGAACGGTGCTATTAAGATTATTCTTGCTTTGTCGTCTCTGATCTTCCGAATTACTTGAGGTAGGAGGATCAATGGAGGGAACGCATACGCTAGGTTGAAATTCCATGGAACTAGAAAGGCGTCCAGTATGTTTGGGTGATCTGACGGAGATAGGGAGGCAAATGTTTTTATCTGCCTGTTCTCCCTTGTGGCGAAAAGATCCACCTCGGGTTGTCCCCATGCGGCTACTATGTCCCTGAAGACCTTCCGATTGAGGCACCACTCTCCTTGTCGCAGAGTGTGATGGCTTAGGAAGTCTGCCTTTTGATTGCTCTCGCCTCTGATATGAAGGGCCGAGAGGGACAAAAAATAGTTTTCTGCTAAGTTTAAAATTCTTGCCGCTGAAGACATCAGAGTCTCTGATCGAGTTCCTCCTTGTCTGTTTATATATGCCACTGTGGTGGTATTGTCCGACAGGATCCTTACATGCTTCTGTTGGAGCTGCGGAAGGAAGTTGTATAGAGCATAGAACACTGCAGTCAGTTCTTTTAAATTAGATGAGTAATCACATTCCTCTTTACTCCACCTTCCCTGATAAAACCCATTCTCCATGTGGGCTCCCCAGCCCTGGGGACTGGCATCGGTGGTTACGATACAGGATGGAACTATAACCCATGGAACTCCTGAACATAAATGGTCATCGTCTAACCACCACTCTAGGGAAGTCAAGACTTCTTGTGACATGGTTATTTTGCTCTGTAAATGACCACTATGTCGCTTATCCTCCTGGAGGATCTGGTGTTGTAGCGTACGGACATGGTACTGGGCCCACCGGACTGCCGGGGTGCAAGAATTTAGTGATCCTAATAGTGACATTGCTCCTCTTAAGGATACACGTGGTTTATCTATAGCTGCTTGTATTTTTTGTTTTGTGAGGATGATTTTTACCTGGGGTAGTAGACATCTCTGGGTCAAGGAATCTAGTTGAAATCCTAGAAATGTCTGGAGAGATTGCGGATCGAGTCTGGACTTTTGGATATTGATGATCCAGCCAAGGCTCTGAAAAGAGGAGATTGCGTCAGTCACGCGTTCAGTACATTGTTTGACTGAATTCCCAATTACTAGGAAGTCGTCAAGATATGGCACAATTAGTGTGTCCTTTTGGCGAAGGTAGGCCATCACTTCTGCCATCACCTTGGTAAATATTCTTGGTGCCGTGGAAAGCCCGAAGGGCATTGCCGCGTATTGGAAATGATGAATCCTTCCCTCGACTTCCACTGCGACTCTTAGGTATTTCTGGAATCTGTTGTGTATAGGGAGATGATAATAAGCATCTTTTAAATCAATCCCTGCCATTACGCAATTTGGGAAAAGAAGCTTTATAGTGGATCTAATTGATTCCATTTTGAACTTATAATTTTTTATAAATGAATTTAGCTTCTTTAAATTAATAATGGTTCTAAATGTACCGTCTGGTTTAGACACCAAAAACAGGGGAGAGTAAAAGCCTCTACCCTGTTGTTCCTCAGGGACGTCAACTAAAACTTTTTTAGCTAGCAGGACTCGAATCTCGTCTTCGAGAGCCTTTTGCTGAAGTGAGGAATTAAGGCGAGTTATAACAAAGAACTCATAGGGGATCCGAAGGAATTCAATCTTTATTCCTTCCTTGATTATGTTCAAAATCCATGGGTTTAACGTAATTTGTTCCCACTTGGTAAAAAAATTTTTTAATCTACCCCCAACTGGTGGGTCTAAACTTTTAATTTTTATCTCTCCTATATGTTGGCCCTCTGAAGATGGTACCCTTCTGCTTTTCGTCTTTCGTGGCCCATCTATTCACTCTGTCCGATTGTCTTCTTCTCCCGAATGGCCGTCTCTTAAAGGTTTTCCTATAAAACGGAATGGGAGAATCACTGAAGGCCTTTTTCCTTTCTTTTGCCTTGGCGAGAATTTCGTCTAAGGCTTTTCCGAAGAGGAACTCACCCTCGCATGGGGTTGCACTAATTTTGGATTTTGACTGTGCATCCCCTTTCCAGCTCTTTATCCACAGCGCGCGTCTGGCGTTATTCACCAGGGCTGCCGACCTTGCTGCCAGTCTTAGGGTGTCCGCTGAAGCGTCTGCCATAAAGGCAGCTGCCCCTCTTATCAACGGGATGGCTGCACGCAGTTTCTCCCTTGACACTCTTTGCTCAATCTGCTGGTCTAATTGATCTAGCCATACCAGCATTGACCTAGCAGTACATGTACTGGCTATTGCGGGTTTGAATACCCCGGTGGTGGATTCCCAGGACCTTTTGAGCAAAGATTCAGCCTTTCGGTCCAATGGGTCTGCTAACAATCCTGCGTCCTCGACCGGGATCGAGGTTTGTTTGGAAGTGGAGGATATGACAGCGTCCACCTTTGGTATTTTAGTCCATTTTAATAGATCTTCATCAGTGAACGGGTACTTCCGTTTTGAAGCGGATGGGAGAAAACCCCTCTGGTCGTGTTTTTCCCACTCCCTTTTGATGAGATCTTTAATTGCCGGTATTACTGGAAATGATCTCCTCTTTTTCTCTGCCAATCCCGCAAACATAATGTCCTGCGCGGTCTGGGCTCCCCTTTCCTCTTCACACCCCATAGTATTTCTAACCGCTTTTACCAGGTTATCTACGCTGTCCAGTGGAAAACATGCGCGTCCTTCCACCTCCGAGGATGATGATGAGGACGTGGATGCGGAGCCTGAGTTTAACTCCTGTTCTTCCTCTGACTCTGAACTAACAATTACCTGTTTTCTATGACTGGACTCTGCGGGAGTGCTGGCGCGGTTGATGGCTTGTATTTCCTCCCTAATTATGGCTCGGATATCCTTAGAAGATATCGTCGACCCCTGCCTGGTCTCTTTAATGCATTGTTTGCAGAGTTTTTGGGGTAGGAGTCAGGGAGAGGCTCTGAACATAATGCGCATTCTTTATGTTTTGTTTTTCCTTTTTTCTTTGACTGAAGTGGGAGGTCAAAGGTAAAGAGAGGGGGGAGGGGGGGGGAGGAGAGGAGGTTAGCTTAATAGGTAGAGCATATACTTTGCACACTCACCCAGTGAAGCTTAATACCGGTTCGGATGGCTGAGACGGTTTGGATCGGGTTTCTGCTGCCTCGCTCCTGCGGGCAGTCTCTGTCCTGGCTCTGCGGTCCCTGGTGGAGTTGCCCCCAGCTGAATCCCCTGCTGGGGTCTGCGACTCTGCGGGGGACGACATGGTTCCAATGTTGCAGCGCTGTTTTATCTATACACTTATCGTACCCCCGGAAGTCGCCCTGTCACAGGGTGCATGCGCCGCGTCATCGCCATCTTACCCCGGAAGTTCAACCATTACTTCCGGGGTATAGGAGCGTCGGGCGCCGGCCCGCTCCCGCGCCACCGCTACTGACACGCGCGGCTCGCGTGCTCATGGCCTCACCATCCACGCTATGCCCCCACCGATGGGGGGGGGATCCCCCGGATGCCAGACCGGCCAGCTCCCTGGTAAGACCGGGCGGCCCTCCCCGGACCCGGCCATTACCACTATGCCACCAGACGAGGGGGGAGCCGTCAAACGGAGTCTCCCCCGACGCCGCTTCCGGACCGCAGCCCCTGCTGTTCCCGAAGAGACCGCACAGGCGGATGCATGGCCCAGGTAAGATCCTGCAGGATCCTGCTCCATTTGGAACAGGAAACCAAAACTGAGGAGGAAAGGCGGACCGCCCCTTTTATCTTTCCTGTAGGGTTTCCTGTTCCAAATGGGCGGATCCGATACCTCCAGTGGGTGCTGTCGTGGCGAAGAGTAAAAAGAAAAGGCTTTATAGAGGATGCAGAGGGGGCAGAAAAAAAGAAAGGGAAAAGACATGTAAATTAATGGACAAAAACAAAAATAATTCCTCTATTATTGGGAGTAATATTTTCAATTTATCTTCATATGTTCTCACTACTGATGAAACCAAAGTCCTTTCAAAAGGATTAAATTTCTGCCCCACCTATAAAACAAATGATTTTGATCTCTTTTTAGATCTTCAGTTATTCATTAGGAAACTTACATTAAAAAGACATTTTTTATTAAGAGAAATGAATAAAAACATAAATTATTGTACACAAACAAACGAAGAAATCAGTAATAAATCTGAATTTCATTTGGATGTTCCAATTAAATCCAAATTTTATCCAGTTGAAGATAGGGGTCAGTATTTAAAAGTTTTTAGCGATGTTGTCCAAAAGAAATTCAAAGAGATTACTAAAATCTCTTGTGGTCAAAAATACAATTTAACTAAGGATGAAAAAACTGCTTTAAAATCTCTCAAAACGAATACTGATATAGTGATCCGTTCAGCTGACAAAGGGGGTGGGATTGTCGTTCAGAACAGAGAAGATTATTGCAATGAAGCATGTAATATATTGTCTGATGAAAAATATTATAGAAGAGTTTCTTTTGACAGCTTAATAAAATCTAAATTAATCTATGATAAATTAATTTTGGAGGGCAAGGATAATAATATTTTCGATAAAAATGAATTTAAATTTCTGAATATTATGAACCCACGAATTCCCTTCTTCTACCATCTACCGAAGATACATAAAAATCTAGTCAACCCCCCAGGAAGACCTATTATTTCTGGGATTAATTCACTAACCAGTAATTTATCACATTTCATTGACAGAATAATGGTCTCAAATGTGCCTTTATTAAAAAGTTTTATTAAAGATTCCACACAATTGATCCAGTACCTACAACAAATTGAATGGAAACCCCACTATATATTTGTAACTATGGATGTATCCGCTTTATACTCAAATATCCCACACAATTTAGGTCTGGCCTGTTTCAACAAGATTTTACTGCAAGACAATAGATTAAGTAAAGAACAAAAGAAGTTTCTGTTAAAAGGCATGGATTTTATATTAAATAATAATTATTTTACCTTTAATGGAATTTTGTACCACCAGTGCCTTGGGACTGCAATGGGCTCAAAAGTAGCACCAACTTACGCTAATATTTTTATGGGGGTCTTTGAAGATTTTTATATTTTTAAATCCAAATGGCATAATTATTGCATTTTATATAAGAGATTCATAGACGATTTGTTTTTTATATGGGATAATACTGAGAATAATATTGGTGATTTTATTTGTGATATTAATAACAATATTTGGGGTCTCACTTTTTCCACTGTCTATGATGAAAACTCTATCAATTTTTTAGATATAAGTATTTATATTGAGAATAATAGTATTTTAACCAAAACCTTTTTTAAAAATGTTGATACAAATAGTTACATCCCGTTCAGTAGTGGTCATTTTAAAAATTGGTTGAGGAATATTCCCGAAAATCAGTACAGAAGAATTAGGAAGAATTGTACTGATATAAAAGTATTCAGGGATCAAGCAGAAATATTACAAAGCAGGTTTTCTGAGAAAAAATATCCAGATAATTTAATTAAAAATGCTTTTAATAAATGTATTAATTTATCCCAAGAAACCCTCATTAATGGAATCAAAACAGTTAAACCTGAAAACAATAAATTTATGACTAATTTCATTACTCAATTTTGTTCTGACCACATTGAAATTAGGAGGATTCTAAGGAGCAATTGGCATATTCTATTAAATGACCCTATTTTGCAGAAATTTCTTCCAGATAACCCTGGTGTCACGTTCAGAAGGGCACCCACTATTAAAAGTATAGTGGCCCCGAGTCGATTAAAAAATGGTTCTAAAAATATCTATAATAATGGACCTCTTTGTATATCCAAATCTCCCTTCAAAGGCATTTATAAATGCGGCAAGAGAAACTGTCTGTGTTGCTCTTGTATTACACATAGAGATAAATGTTTTAAATCTACCAGCACTAATGAGGTTTTTCCCATCAAAGATTTCCTTAATTGCGCCACTGACTTTGTAATATATTTAATTGAATGTGAGTGCGGCAAACAGTATGTGGGTAGAACAGTCCAACCATTACATTTAAGAATTAACTCTCACAGACATAATATTAAGAGGGGTTTTCTTAAACATGGTCTTTCTAAACATTGTACGATTGTACATAATAAAAATCCTAATGGGTTAAAAATCAGCCCTATCGAACATATCCCGGACAATGTGCCCGACAGGATAGGATTACTGAATAGAAAGGAGATTTTTTGGATCTATAGGCTAAACACTTTAAGACCAAATGGGTTAAACGAAATAACTGAGGTTTTTCTGTAAAAATTCTTCAAATTGTCATTTTCTACTCTGAATGATTATTTGGGGTTTATCTACATTTTAGTAATGTCTGCTTCTAAATTTTTTTTTTTAGAAGCAGACATTACTAAAATGTAGATAAACATCTACATAGGTACATATCATCCCCTGAGGAAGAAGTTTGAAACTTCGAAACGCGTTGGGAAAATAAAAGTATACAAGTACACAATCTGGAAAGGAGTCGTTTTGTCTAGCAGCGCACGGTTAATCCGAAAATTATTTCTTTGATATCTGATGATTTATGGTCACGGAGTGGCCATTTGGATGTGCAACAGCTTTGACTTCTATTCCTTTATGCCTCCAACTCTCCTGCTATTGGTGAGTATACCAGCTTGAACTATATCTCTTTTACCTGGGTAAGACCCTATTGCGCTCTTTCTCTTTTAGTTTTAACGATTTACGGTTTATGACACAAATAAACTGCATGAACTTTAAAGGAACCTGCCTCTTGACTGTCTCCCGCTGCACCCGAGCGAGTCGAATCACTACAATATATATACACTGTATATATCACACACACACATATATATATATATATATATATATATATATATATATATATATATATATATACACACAGTTGTGGCCAAAAGTATTGACACCCCTGCAATTTTGTCAGATAATAATCAGTTTCTTCCTGAAAATGATTGCCAACACAAATTCTTTGGTATTATCTTCATTTAATTTGTCTTAAATGAAAAAACACAAAAGAGAATGAAGCAAAAAGCAAAACATTGATCATTTCACACAAAACTCCAAAAATGGGCCAGACAAAAGTATTGGCACCCTCAGCCTAATACTTGGTTGCACAACCTTTGGCCAAAATAACTGCGACCAACCGCTTCCGGTAACCATCAATGAGTTTCTTACAATGCTCTGCTGGAATTTTAGACCATTCTTCTTTGGCAAACTGCTCCAGGTCCCTGATATTAGAAGGGTGCCTTCTCCAAACTGCCATTTTTAGATCTCTCCACAGGTGTTCTATGGGATTCAGGTCTGGACTCATTGCTGGCCACCTTAGAAGTCTCCAGTGCTTTTTCTCAAACCATTTTCTAGTGCTTTTTGAAGTGTGTTTTGGGTCATTGTCCTGCTGGAAGACCCATGACCTCTGAGGGAGACCCAGCTTTCTCACACTGGGCCCTACATTATGCTGCAAAATGTGTTGGTAGTCTTCAGACTTCATAATGCCATGCACACGGTCAAGCAGTCCAGTGCCAGAGGCAGCAAAGCAACCCCAAAACATCAGGGAACCTCCGCCATGTTTGACTGTAGGGACCGTGTTTTTTTCTTTGAATGCCTCTTTTTTTCTCCTGTAAACTCTATGTTGATGCCTTTGCCCAAAAAGCTCTACTTTTGTCTCATCTAACCAGAGAACATTCTTCCAAAACGTTTTAGGCTTTTCAGGTAAGTTTTGGCAAACTCCAGCCTGGCTTTTTTATGTCTCGGGGTAAGAAGTGGGGTCTTCCTGGGTCTCCTACCATACAGTCCCTTTTCATTCAGACGCCGACGGATAGTACGGGTTGACACTGTTGTACCCTCGGACTGCAGGGCAGCTTGAACTTGTTTGGATGTTAGTCGAGGTTCTTTATCCAACATCCACACAATCTTGCGTTGAAATCTCTTGTCAATTTTTCTTTTCCGGCCACATCTAGGGAGGATAGCCACAATGCCAGGGGCTTTAAACTTCTTGATGACACTGCGCACGGTAGACACAGGAACATTCAGGTCTTTGGAGATGGACTTGTAGCCTTGAGATTGCTCATGCTTCCTCACAATTTGGTTTATCAAGTCCTCAGACAGTTCTATGGTCTTCATTCTTTTCTCCATGCTCAGTGTGGTACACACAAGGACACAGGACAGAGGTTGAGTCAACTTTAATCCATGTCAACTTGCTGCAAGTGTGATTTAGTTATTGCCAACACCTGTTAGGTGCCACAGGTAAGTTACAGGTGCTGTTAATTACACAAATTAGAGAAGCATCACATGATTTTTCGAACAGTGCCAATACTTTTGTCCACCCTCTTTTACAGTCATGGCCAAAAGTATTGACACCCCTGAAATTCTGTCAGATAATATTCAGTTTCTTCCTGAAAATGATTGCAAACACAAATTCTTTGGTATTATTATCTTCATTTAATTTGTCTTAAATGAAAAAACACAAAAGAGAATGAAGCAAAAAGCAAAACATTGATCATTTCACACAAAACTCCAAAAATGGGCCGGACAAAAGTATTTGCACCCTCAGCCTAAAACTTGGTTGCACAACCTTTAGCCAAAATAACTGCCACCAACCGCTTCCGGTAACCATCAATGAGTTTCTTACAATGCTCTGCTGGAATTTTAGACCATTCTTCTTTGGCAAACTGCTCCAGGTCCCTGATATTTGAAGGGTGCCTTCTCCAAAGTGCCATTTTTAGATCTCTCCACAGGTGGTCTATGGGATTCAGGTCTGGACTCATTGCTGGCCACCTTAGAAGTCTCCAGTGCTTTCTCTCAAACCATTTTCTAGTGCTTTTTGAAGTGTGTTTTGGGTTATTGTCCTGCTGGAAGACCCATGACCTCTGAGGTAGACCCAGCTTTCTCACACTGGGCCCTAAATTATGCTGCAAAATTTGTTGGTAGGCTTCTGACTTCATAATGCCATGCACACGGTCAAGCAGTCCAGTGCCTGAGGCAGCAAAGCAACCCCAAAACATCAGGGAACCTCCGCCATGTTTGACTGTAGGGACCGTGTACTTTTCTTTGAATGCCTCTTTTTTCTCCTGTAAACTCTATGTTGATGCTTTTGCCCTAAAAGCTCTACTTTTGTCTCATCTGACCAAAGAACATTCTTCCAAAATGTTTTAGGCTTTTTCAGGTAAGTTTTGGCAAACTCCAGCCTGGCTTTTTTATGTCTCGGGGTAAGAAGTGGAGTCTTCCTGGGTCTCCTACCATACAGTCCCTTTTCATTCAGATGCCGACGGATAGTATGGGTTGACACCGTTGTACCCTCGGACTGCAGGGCAGCTTGAACTTGTTTGGATGTTAGTGGAGGTTCTTTATCCAACATCCGCACAATCTTGCGTTGAAATCTCTTGTCAATTTTTCTTTTCCGTCCACATCTAGGGAGGTTAGCCACAGTGCCAGGGGCTTTAAACTTCTTGATGACACTGCGCACGGTAGACACAGGAACATTCAGGTCTTTGGAGATGGACTTGTAGCCTTGAGATTGCTCATGCTTCCTCACAATTTGGTTTCTCAAGTCCTCAGACAGTTCTTTGGTCTTCTTTCTTTTCTCCATGCTCAATGTGGTACACACAAGGACACAGGACAGAGGTTGAGTCAACTTTAATCCATGTCAACTTGCTGCAAGTGTGATTTAGTTATTGCCAACACCTGTTAGGTGCCACAGGTAAGTTACAGGTGCTGTTAATTACACAAATTAGAGAAGCATCACATTACTTTTCGCACAGTGCCAATACTTTTGTCCACCCTCTTTTTTATGTTTGGTGTGGAATTACCGTATTTTCCGCTTTGTAAGACGCACTTTTTTCCCCAAAAAATTTGGGGGGGAAAACAGCGGTGCGTCTTACAAAGCGGACATGCCTTACCTAGGCTGTGATCGGGGGCGTCCGGCGGTTGCTGGCCGCTGCTGCGGGTGTGTCCGGTGCCGCGTTGTGTTCCCGTCGATGCCCGGGGCTCTGCCAACATTGTGCGACAGGCCAGAGCCCCGGCATTTCCTCGGTTCCCTGTGTGCCGGTAAAAAGATGGCCGCCGGCGCGTGCGCAGATGGGATCTCGGGACCCAGTTCTCGAGAGATGAGATTTGAAATCTCATCTCTCGAGAGCTGGGTCCCGAGATCCCATCTGCGCATGCGCCGGCGGCCATTTTCCCTGGGTTCCCTGTGTGCGCGCGGTGGTGCCTGCAAAAAAATGGCCGCCGCGCGTGCGCAGATGGGATCTCGGGACCCAGCTCTCGAGAGATGAGATTTCAGATCTCATCTCTCGAGAACTGGGTCCCGAGATCCCATCTGCGCACGCGCCGGCGGCCATTTTTTTTTTTTTACCAGCACTTCAGCGCACGTCTACAGGGAACCAAGGAAATGCTTGGGCTCTGGTCTGTCGAACAATGTCGGCAGAGCCCCGGGCATCGATGTGCACACAACGCCGCACCGGAGGCACCCGCAGCACCGGCCTCCAACCGCCGGACAAGTGGAGAAACCTGACACCAGCACAAGACTCTGCAGCAGCAACGGCACACATCGGAGCCCCTCCTCATCCCTGAATGCGGCCTGCAGCATCACTCCACGCCTGCCTCCTCCAGCAGCGAGCCTGGGACCCCGCTACACCGCAGCCACCAACCCTGGTAAGCAATAAGATGCAAGGATTATAAGAGGCACCACCATTTTATTAAAAAATATTTTTTTCTTATTTTTCTCCTCAAAAATTGTGGTGCGTCTTATAATCCGGAGCGTCTTATAAAGCGAAAAATACGGTATATCCAATTTGGCTTTAGGACAATTCTTTTTGTGTTTTTTCATTTAAGACAAATTAAATGAAGATAATAATACCAAAGAATTTGTGTTGCAATCATTTTCAGGAAGAAACTGAGTATTATCTGACAGAATTGCAGGGGTGTCAATACTTTTGGCCATGACTGTATGTTTGGTGTGGAATTATATCCAATTTGGCTTTAGGACAATTCTTTTTGTGTTTTTGAGTATTTTCTGACAAAATTGCAGGGGTGTCAATACTTTTGGCCACAACTGTGTGTATATATATATATATATATATATATATATATATATATATAAATTTGAGAGCGAGATAGCAGAATAGCCCTTAATTCATTTGTCGGCTTTTGCAAAATAATTGCAAAACCCGACATGAAATGACACATGGTTTACATACAGTAAACCATTTTATTTCATTTAGGGTTTTAAATGTATTTGACTAATAATTAGATTAGTGTATGTTTGTAAAATTTGGGACATGTAGGTGTTAAACTAAGGGGTTAATAGCCTTGAGAGAGACCATTGTTTTTGCCCCGCCCCCCCGGCTACAAAAATCTGTCCCCAGACACCCCAGAAAAGGGGCATCTTATAGCGCATCTGGCACTTATCCTCTCTATTCCCATTGCCCTGTAGCAGTGGCTAATGGGTTAATGTCACATTGCTATTGGAAGGTGACATTAAGCCGATTAATAAATGAAAGGTGTCAACAAGACATCCATCTATTATTAACCCTAGAATAGGAAAGGGTTAAAAACACACACACTCACTTTAATTAAAAAAATCTTTTAAAGAACACCAAGTTTTTGACCATACTTTATTACTCTGCTAATCCATAAATAAACCATAGACCTGTAAAAAAATAAAACAAAAAAACAACAATATCCTTACCTCTCCACTGGTCAGTCAGGTCCTCCGCTGCAATCCATCAGAAGAGGTTAAGTGGTTTAGAATGGGATCGGTGCTAATGCGACCAGCCCGCTCTAAACCACTGCCAGAATGAATTAGTTCCTCTCTGCGCAGCCTCCCTGGCTGACCGGAGATGAACTAATGAGCGTGGAAAGTTTCTGCATTTTTTCCCAAGCTCATCAGTTCACCTCAGGGCAGCCAGGGACTTTGCGCAGCCTCACTGACGTCACTGGCTGACCTGAAGTGAACTGATGGCTTTCCCTCTCTGGTTGCGATTTTACCGCGGGAGCCCACGCAATTTTTTCCAGTTAATTAACCCCTTAATTTAACACCTACATGTCCCAAATTTTACACACAAACCCTAATCTAATTGTTAGTCAGGGACATATAAAAAAAATGCATGAAATGAAATGGTTTACTGTATGTAAACCATGTGTCATTTCATGTTTGGTTTTAGAATGATTTTGCAAAAGCCGACAAATGAATTAACGGCTTTTGTTCAATCTTACTGTGCAATATGAATATATAATATACATACATATCATATATACAGTGGGGCAAAAAAGTATTTAGTCAGTCAGCAATAGTGCAAGTTCCACCACTTAAAAAGATGAGAGGCGTCTGTAATTTACATCATAGGTAGACCTCAACTATGGGAGACAAACTGAGAAAAAAAAATCCAGAAAATCACATTGTCTGTTTTTTTTTCATTTTATTTGCATATTATGGTGGAAAATAAGTATTTGGTCAGAAACAAGCAATCAAGATTTCTGGCTCTCACAGACCTGTAACCTCTTCTTTAAGAGTCTCCTCTTTCCTCCACTCATTACCTGTAGTAATGGCACCTGTTTAAACTTGTTATCAGTATAAAAAGACACCTGTGCACACCCTCAAACAGTCTGACTCCAAACTCCACTATGGTGAAGACCAAAGAGCTGTCAAAGGACACCAGAAACAAAATTGTAGCCCTGCACCAGGCTGGGAAGACTGAATCTGCAATAGCCAACCAGCTTGGAGTGAAGAAATCAACTGTGGGAGCAATAATTAGAAAATGGAAGACATACAAGACCACTGATAATCTCCCTCGATCTGGTGCTCCACGCAAAATCCCACCCCGTGGGGTCAGAATGATCACAAGAACGGTGAGCAAAAATCCCAGAACCACGCGGGGGGACCTAGTGAATGAACTGCAGAGAGCTGGGACCAATGTAACAAGGCCTACCATAAGTAACACACTACGCCACCATGGACTCAGATCCTGCAGTGCCAGACGTGTCCCACTGCTTAAGCCTGTACATGTCCGGGCCCGTCTGAAGTTTGCTAGAGAGCATTTGGATGATCCAGAGGAGTTTTGGGAGAATGTCCTATGGTCTGATGAAACCAAACTGTAAACTCTATGTTGATGCCTTTGCCCAAAAAGCTCTACTTTTGTCTCATCTAACCAGAGAACATTCTTCCAAAACGTTTTAGGCTTTTCAGGTAAGTTTTGGCAAACTCCAGCCTGGCTTTTTTATGTCTCGGGGTAAGAAGTGGGGTCTTCCTGGGTCTCCTACCATACAGTCCCTTTTCATTCAGACGCCGACGGATAGTACGGGTTGACACTGTTGTACCCTCGGACTGCAGGGCAGCTTGAACTTGTTTGGATGTTAGTCGAGGTTCTTTATCCAACATCCACACAATCTTGCGTTGAAATCTCTTGTCAATTTTTCTTTTCCGGCCACATCTAGGGAGGATAGCCACAATGCCAGGGGCTTTAAACTTCTTGATGACAACCGCCGGACAAGTGGAGAAACCTGACACCAGCACAAGACTCTGCAGCAGCAACGGCACACATCGGAGCCCCTCCTCATCCCTGAATGCGGCCTGCAGCATCACTCCACGCCTGCCTCCTCCAGCAGCGAGCCTGGGACCCCGCTACACCGCAGCCACCAACCCTGGTAAGCAATAAGATGCAAGGATTATAAGAGGCACCACCATTTTATTAAAAAATATTTTTTTCTTATTTTTCTCCTCAAAAATTGTGGTGCGTCTTATAATCCGGAGCGTCTTATAAAGCGAAAAATACGGTATATCCAATTTGGCTTTAGGACAATTCTTTTTGTGTTTTTTCATTTAAGACAAATTAAATGAAGATAATACCAAAGAATTTGTGTTGCAATCATTTTCAGGAAGAAACTGAGTATTATCTGACAGAATTGCAGGGGTGTCAATACTTTTGGCCATGACTGTATGTTTGGTGTGGAATTATATCCAATTTGGCTTTAGGACAATTCTTTTTGTGTTTTTGAGTATTTTCTGACAAAATTGCAGGGGTGTCAATACTTTTGGCCACAACTGTGTATATATATATATATATATATATATATATATATATATATATATATATATAAATTTGAGAGCGAGATAGCAGAATAGCCCTTAATTCATTTGTCGGCTTTTGCAAAATAATTGCAAAACCCGACATGAAATGACACATGGTTTACATACAGTAAACCATTTTATTTCATTTAGGGTTTTAAATGTATTTGACTAATAATTAGATTAGTGTATGTTTGTAAAATTTGGGACATGTAGGTGTTAAACTAAGGGGTTAATAGCCTTGAGAGAGACCATTGTTTTTGCCCCGCCCCCCCGGCTACAAAAATCTGTCCCCAGACACCCCAGAAAAGGGGCATCTTATAGCACATCTGGCACTTATCCTCTCTATTCCCATTGCCCTGTAGCAGTGGCTAATGGGTTAATGTCACATTGCTATTGGAAGGTGACATTAAGCCGATTAATAAATGAAAGGTGTCAACAAGACATCCATCTATTATTAACCCTAGAATAGGAAAGGGTTAAAAACACACACACTCACTTTAATTAAAAAAATCTTTTAAAGAACACCAAGTTTTTGACCATACTTTATTACTCTGCTAATCCATAAATAAACCATAGACCTGTAAAAAAATAAAACAAAAAAACAACAATATCCTTACCTCTCCACTGGTCAGTCAGGTCCTCCTCTGCAATCCATCAGAAGAGGTTAAGTGGTTTAGAATGGGATCGGTGCTAATGCGACCAGCCCGCTCTAAACCACTGCCAGAATGAATTAGTTCCTCTCTGCGCAGCCTCCCTGGCTGACCGGAGATGAACTAATGAGCGTGGAAAGTTTCTGCATTTTTTCCCAAGCTCATCAGTTCACCTCAGGGCAGCCAGGGACTTTGCGCAGCCTCACTGACGTCACTGGCTGACCTGAAGTGAACTGATGGCTTTCCCTCTCTGGTTGCGATTTTACCGTGGGAGCCCACGCAATTTTTTCCAGTTAATTAACCCCTTAATTTAACACCTACATGTCCCAAATTTTACACACAAACCCTAATCTAATTGTTAGTCAGGGACATATAAAAAAAATGCATGAAATGAAATGGTTTACTGTATGTAAACCATGTGTCATTTCATGTTTGGTTTTAGAATGATTTTGCAAAAGCCGACAAATGAATTAACGGCTTTTGTTCAATCTTACTGTGCAATATGAATATATAATATACATACATATCATATATACAGTGGGGCAAAAAAGTATTTAGTCAGTCAGCAATAGTGCAAGTTCCACCACTTAAAAAGATGAGAGGCGTCTGTAATTTACATCATAGGTAGACCTCAACTATGGGAGACAAACTGAGAAAAAAAAATCCAGAAAATCACATTGTCTGTTTTTTTTTCATTTTATTTGCATATTATGGTGGAAAATAAGTATTTGGTCAGAAACAAGCAATCAAGATTTCTGGCTCTCACAGACCTGTAACCTCTTCTTTAAGAGTCTCCTCTTTCCTCCACTCATTACCTGTAGTAATGGCACCTGTTTAAACTTGTTATCAGTATAAAAAGACACCTGTGCACACCCTCAAACAGTCTGACTCCAAACTCCACTATGGTGAAGACCAAAGAGCTGTCAAAGGACACCAGAAACAAAATTGTAGCCCTGCACCAGGCTGGGAAGACTGAATCTGCAATAGCCAACCAGCTTGGAGTGAAGAAATCAACTGTGGGAGCAATAATTAGAAAATGGAAGACATACAAGACCACTGATAATCTCCCTCGATCTGGTGCTCCACGCAAAATCCCACCCCATGGGGTCAGAATGATCACAAGAACGGTGAGCAAAAATCCCAGAACCACGCGGGGGGACCTAGTGAATGAACTGCAGAGAGCTGGGACCAATGTAACAAGGCCTACCATAAGTAACACACTACGCCACCATGGACTCAGATCCTGCAGTGCCAGACGTGTCCCACTGCTTAAGCCTGTACATGTCCGGGCCCGTCTGAAGTTTGCTAGAGAGCATTTGGATGATCCAGAGGAGTTTTGGGAGAATGTCCTATGGTCTGATGAAACCAAACTGGAACTGTTTGGTAGAAACACAACTTGTCGTGTTTGGAGGAAAAAGAATACTGAGTTGCATCCATCAAACACCATACCTACTGTAAAGCATGGTGGTGGAAACATCATGCTTTGGGGCTGTTTCTCTGCAAAGGGGCCAGGACGACTGATCCGGGTACATGAAAGAATGAATGGGGCCATGTATCGTGAGATTTTGAGTGCAAACCTCCTTCCATCAGCAAGGGCATTGATGATGAAACGTGGCTGGGTCTTTCAACATGACAATGATCCAAAGCACACCGCCAGGGCAACGAAGGAGTGGCTTCGTAAGAAGCATTTCAAGGTCCTGGAGTGGCCTAGCCAGTCTCCAGATCTCAACCCTATAGAAAACCTTTGGAGGGAGTTGAAAGTCCGTGTTGCCAAGCGAAAAGCCAAAAACATCACTGCTCTAGAGGAGATCTGCATGGAGGAATGGGCCAACATACCAACAACAGTGTGTGGCAACCTTGTGAAGACTTACAGAAAACGTTTGACCTCTGTCATTGCCAACAAAGGATATATCACAAAGTATTGAGATGAAATTTTGTTTCTGACCAAATACTTATTTTCCACCATAATATGCAAATAAAAAGAAAAAAAAACAGACAATGTGATTTTCTGGATTTTTTTTACTCAGTTTGTCTCCCATAGTTGAGGTCTACCTATGATGTAAATTACAGACGCCTCTCATCTTTTTAAGTGGTGGAACTTGCACTATTGCTGACTGACTAAATACTTTTTTGCCCCACTGTGTGTATATATATATATATATATATATATATATATGCGACGGGGCCCCTCAGCCACCACTAAGGGCATTAATATCTGACTGGCGTATGGAGTCAGATGAGCAGAGGCGGCCCATGTCGGGCCCCAGGGGCGGGGCAGGGTGGGAGAGGGGGTCAGAGAGGCACCATGTCAGCGCCGACTCCCCCCACTGCCGCAGTTCAAAGCAATGATAGAGGAGAGAGCGTCAGCCTGTGTATCAGGCAGAGCAGGAGACAGGAGCCGGGAACAGCGCGGGCACGAGGAGAAGGTGAGGAGTGTGGGTTTTTTAAGCAATAGTACAGCCAGGACTGTGGGGCCATTCTCGGGGGGGGGGGGGTAGGGCTGTATACCATGGTGCCGTATACCATGGGGGGTGCTGTGCTGTATACTATGGGAGGTGCTGTGCTGTATACCATGGGGGGTGCTGTGCACCATGCGGTGCTGTGCTGTATACCATGTGATACTGTGCTATATACCATGTGATGCTGTGCTATATACCATGTGATGCTGTGCTATATACCATGGGGTACATTATATTCTACGGGGGAGGCTGTGTTATATAATATGGGGGGACATTATTTTCTGTGGTGTAACAAGACAGACACCTGCCCTCCGCTCCGTTCATTCTCTATATGGGGTGGAGTTATGGGAACAGTGGGGCTGTGGACACTTCGAGGGATGGAGCCTGGGCTGGTCTCACGGGGGCCCCGAAAATTTTGCTAGTATGGGGCCCCAAAATTCCTAGTGGCAGCCCGGGGTGGGGGGGCCCCCCATTTGAAAGTTCGCACCTGGCCCATAACTTTGTAGTTACGCCACTGGATAGAGATAGAGATATATATATATATATATATATATATATATCAGTGACAAATACAATTACCGTAGTATAGTGTTTCTGTCTATAAATAATAGTGACCCCACACCATTTTGTTCCTTGAAATAATTATTTATTAAATAAATACATGTCCAGAATTTAGAACCAACACTAGAATAATTGTATTTGTCACTGACATGTGTATATACACATATATATATATATATATATATATATATATATATATATATATATATATATACACACTCACTGGCCACTTTATTAGGTACACCATGCTAGTAACGGGTTGGACCCCCTTTTGCCTTCAGAACTGCCTCAATTCTTCGTGGCAGAGATTCAACAAGGTGCTGGAAGCATTCCTCAGAGATTTTGGACCATATTGACATGATGGCATCACACAGTTGGCGCAGATTTGTCGGCTGCACATCCCTGATGCGAATCTCCCGTTCCACCACATCCCAAAGATGCTCTATTGGATTGAGATCTGGTGACTGAGGAGGCCATTTGAGTACAGTGAACTCATTGTCATGTTCAAGAAACCAATCTGAGATGATTCGAGCTTTATGACATGGCGCATTATCCTGCTGAAAGTAGCCATCAGATGCCTGTTCTTAGCTGAGAGGAGTGGTACCCAGTGTGGTCTTCTGCTGCTGTAGCCCATCTGCCTCAAAGTTCGACGCACTGTGCGTTCAGAGATGCTCTTCTGCCTACCTTGGTTGTAACGGGTGGCAATTTGAGTCACTGTTGCCTTTCTATCAGCTCGAACCAGTATGCCCATTCTCCTCTGACCTCTGGCATCAACAAGGCATTTCCGGCCACAGAACTGCCGCTCACTGGATTTTTTTTCTTTTTCGGACCATTCTCTGTAAACCCTAGAGATGGTTGTGCGTGAAAATCCCAGTAGATCAGCAGTTTCTGAAATACTCAGACCAGCCCTTCTGGCACCAACAATCATGCCACGTTCAAAGGCACTCAAATCACCTTTCTTCCCCATACTGATGCTCGGTTTGAACTGCAGGAGATTGTCTTGACCATGTCTACATGCCTAAATGCACTGAGTTGCCGCCATGTGATTGGCTGATTAGAAATTAAGTCTTAACACACAGTTGGACAGGTGTACCTAATAAAGTGGCCAGTGAGTGTATATATATATATATATATCTAATATATAAAGCTCAATGTGTGTATGTATGTGTGTGTGTGTATGTGTATGTCCGGGATTGGCATCCGCACTGTCGCAGCTACAGCCACAGAATTTGGCACAGTCACACGTCTGGACCCCGAGAGTGTCCTAAGCTATGTTGTGAGGTGAAATTTTAACCCCGCATGTTCCAATTCACCAAACAATTTTGCCCCTATCTACATAATGGGGAAAAAGTGTGTGTATCAAGTATGTCATAATGGTTGCCATGGCGACGCTGATGTCATCACAGGTTGTAAGCCCCGCCGCTCATTATGATGTCATAATGGTTGACTATGGGATGGCGGATGTGTGATGGGTATATGGGCACTGGACTATGGGATGGAGGATATGTATGATGGGTATATGGGCGAGGGACTATGGGATGGAGGATGTGTGATGGATATATGGGCACTGGACTATGGGATGGAGGATATGTATGATGGGTATATGGGCATGGGACTATGAGATGAAGGATGTGTGATGGGTATATGGGCACTCTACTATGGGATGGCGAGTATGTATGATGGGTATATGGGCACTCGACTATGGGATGGAGGATATGTATGATGGGTATATGGGCACAGGCCTATGGGATGGAGGATAATTATAATTTGCTATAACTAACCACAGTTACTATGCCCGGTCAGCGCCGGGCTCTTCAGCTAATATATATATATATATATATATATATATATATACACACACACACACTGTATATATTCAAACCTACAAAGAAAACTGAGTTCAAAATGCCAAGCCACTTATCACATTTCATTTCCAATAGAAGGCACACAAAAAAGATTTTTCGTGCAAAAATATTTTCATTTTTATTCATAAATATATTACATAAAAGATAGACATACAAAATGAGTATACGTAAGGTGGTAGATCCAAAGGCAGGAACACCTGACACATAACAGTTAATGCCACATCAGAAGGTAGTGATTGATATAGGGATAGGTACATAAATGGAAAAATACACCCCGGATTCTAAAGAGGCAATGTGTGCGTAAAAAGTGCCTGATCACTAACACATGTTCACCTCTGGTTATTTCAAACCATGGATCAAGGGGGAAAAGACAGAAAAGAAAAAAATACATATGAGTGTCTGGCTACAATAGCCACCCATCCGTCCTAATCCCTTCTCACTATGCTATGGACACACTACTGATATAATGCTGCGGAAAGTTCCTTACCCATGTGGGTGGTCAGATGGTCCTGCCTGTGCCCCGATGCGTTTCGCTATAAAGGCTTCCTCGAGGGGCTGTGTGACCTGTATCATGGCCAAGAGGGCTATTTATAATCTCTGGAATATTGGATGCGCGTGGGCATCTTAGCCAGCGCATGCGCGGTTAACATCTATGTCCCGCCGCGTCATTTCCGGCCTTCCCGGAAGCCGCAGTACGTCTCAGAATCCACGGTAGCCATGGATACCCGACGCATGCCGGCTCCGTTAGTATGCCTTTCATGGCGCGGCAGAGTCCACCACGCAGGCACACGGTACAACAGTCACTATTTAAGAGGGCGCAGGGCTGAGCAGCATTACAGTCTAAGGCTGTGGGCCCATGTAGCGTTTTAAAACACTCACTAAAAACCGGACTCCTTCCCAGAAATCGCGCAGTTTTTTTCCGCGCGATTCCACCGCGATTTTACCGCGATTATGATCGCGATTTTGCCGCGATTTTTGCGTGCGATATTCAAGCACTTTCCAAGCGATTTGAAGCATCGCTTGGAAAGTGATTGACAGGTTGGTCACACTCGTCAAACATAGTGTTTGACAAGTGTGAGCAGCTTTTTACTATTGAGGCCTAAAAAAAATAAAAAAATCGGGGTATATTTACCTTCCGGCGTCCCGCGCTGCATTCCCGGGCCTCAGCGTTCCCAGTAATGCCTTGTGAGACCTGTGATGACGTAGTCTCGCGTTGCTATAGCGATCTCGCGAGACCGCTAGAGTCACGCGAGACTACGTCATTACAGGGCCTTGCCGCAAGGCATTACTGGGAACGCTTAGGCCGGGAATGCAGCGCGGGACATCGGAAGGTAAATATACCCTGATTTTTTATTTTTTATTCTTTTTTTTACAGGGGTATGGTACCCAGGGCCTGGAGGACAGTCTCCTCTCCTCCACACCATGGGTACTAACCGCACATGAGACGCTTAACTTCCCGCATGGTGGGCATAGCCACATGCGGGAAGTAAGTGATTCTCATGCATTCCTATGGGTGCGGAATCGCGGCAATTCTTTGCGATTCCGCACAAAAGAATGAGCATGCTGCGATTTTTTCCGCGATGCGATTCCGCCGCGGAAAAAAGCGCAGCATTAGCACAGCATGTGCGGAATGCCATAGGAATGCATGGGGGGCGTTCTGTACACGATTTTTAAGCGTTTTCGCGCCAAAAATCTCGGCAAAAACGCTTAAAAATCGCTACGTGGGCACATAGCCTAAAACAAGTTTTCTATTATTAATAAAGCTTCTCAGGCCATAATATTATAAATTTAAACGCCTGTATCGACATAAGATAAAATTGTAGTACAAAATAAATTCGTTATAGATAGTCATATACAAAATGCAGGCGTATAGGTAATTTATTCTAATGGGGTATGTATAAAGGATGAAGCATATAAATGTCCAGCTATTTATAGGGGACATCACTCATAAATATATATATATATATATATATATATATGACACAAGACCCACATAATGAGTAAGAGGTAATACAGCTACAATAATAGGGCATGTATGAAATATGAAACATATAGGTATACAACTATTTAACCCCTTTACCCCCAAGGGTGGTTTGCACGTTCATGACCTGGCCAATTTTTACAATTCTGACCACTGTCCCTTTATGAGGTAATAACTCTGAAACGCTTCCATGGATCCCGGTGATTCTGACATTGTTTTCTCGTGACATATTGTACTTCATGTTAGTGGTAAAATTTCATCCAAATAACTTGCGTTTATTTGTGAGAAAAACGGAAATTTGGCGATTTTCCAACTTTGAATTTTTATGCCCTTAAATCACAGAGATACGGCACACAAAAAACTTAATAAGTAACATTTCCCACATGTTTACTTTACATCAGAACAATTTTGGAACCAAAATTTTTTTTTGTTAGGAAGTTATAAGGGTTAAAAGTTGACCAGCGATTTCTCATTTTTACAACACCATTTTATTTTTACGGACCACATCACATTTGAAGCCACTTTGAGGGGTCTATATGATAGAAAATACCCAAAAGTGACCCCATTCTAAAAACTTCACCCCTCAAGGTGCTCAAAACCACATTCAAGAAGTTTATTAACCCTTCAGGTGCTTCACAGGAATTTTTTTGAATATTTAAAAAAAATGAACATTTAACTTTTTTTTCACAAAAAAAAATTTCAGGTTCAATTTTTTTTATTTTACCAAGGGTAAAAGGAGAAATTGGACTGGAAAAGTTATTGTGCAATTTGTCCTGAGTACGCTGATACCTGATATGTGGGGGGGGAACCACTGTTTCTGCGCATGGCAGAGCTCAGAAGGGAAGGAGCACCGTTTGACTTTTTCAATGCAAAATTGGCTGGATTTCAGATCGGACACCATGTCACGTTTGGAGAGCCCCTGATGTACCTAAACAGTGGAAACCCCCCACAAGTGACCACATTTTGGAAACTAGACCCCCCAAGGAACTTATCTACATGTGTGGTGAGAACTTTGAACCCACAAGGGTTCAGAAGTTTATAACGTACAGCGGTACAATTAAAAAATCATATTTTTTCCACAAAAATGATCTTTTCACCCCCAATTTTTATTTTCCCAAGGGTAACAGGACCCCAAAAGTTATTGTGCAATTTGTCCTGAGTACGCTGAAACCCCATATGTGGGTGTAAACGACTATTTGGGCGCATGGCAGAGCTCGGAAGGGAAGCAGCGCCATTTGACTTTTTTGGCTGGAATTGAGATCGGACACCATGTCGTGTTTGGAAAGCCCCTGATGCACCTAAACAGTGGAATCCCCCCACAAGTGACTTCATTTTGGAAACTAGACCCCCAAGGAATAGATGTGTGGTGAGCACTTTGAACTCCCCAGTGCTTCACAGAAGTTTATAACGCCCGGGCGTGAAAATAAAAAAATCGTATTTTTTCCACAAACATGATCATTTAGTCCCCATTTTTTTTATTTTCCCAAGGGTATCAGTAGAAAATGGACCCCAAAAGTTGTTGTCCAATTTGTCCCGAGTACGCTGATACCCCATATGTGGGAGAAAACTACTGTATGGGCCCACGTTGGGGCTCGGAAGGGCAGTAGTGACGTTTTGGAATGCAGACTTTGATGGAATGGTCTGCGGGTGTCATGTTGCCTTTGGAGAGCCCCTAATGTACCTAAACAGTGGAAACCCCCCCACAAATGACACCATTTTGGAAACTAGACCCCCTAAGGAACTTGTCTAGATGTGTGGTGAGCACTTTGAACTCCCCCAGTGCTTCACAGAAGTTTATAACGCCCGGGCGTCAAAATAAAAAAAAACATTTTTTTTCCCACAAAAATGATATTTTTGCCCCCAATTTTTTATTTTCCTAAGGGTAACAGGAGAAATTGGACCCCAAAAGTTGTTTTGAAATTTGTCCTGAGTAGGCTGATACCCCATATGTGGGGGTAAAACACTGTTTGGGCGCATGGCAGAACTTGGAAGGGAAGGAGCACTTTTTCAACGCAGAATTGGCTGGAATTGAGATCAGGCGCCATGTTGCGTTTGGAGAACACCTGATGTGCCCAAACAGTGGAAACCCCCCAATTCTAACTCCAACCCTAACCCCAACACACCCCTAACCCTAATCTCAGCCCTAACCCTAGCACTAACCCTAGCACTAACCCTAATGGAAAAATGGAAATAAATACATTTTTTTTAATGTTATTATTTTTCCCTAAGTAAGTGGGTGACAACAGGGGGTTTGATTTACTATTTATGGCAGTTTTTATTTTTGGCAGCTGTCACACGCTAAAAGACGGTTTTTATTGGAGAAATAGTTTTTGCATCACCACATATTGAGAGCTATAATTTTTCCATATTTTGACCCACCGAGTCATGTGAGGTCTTATTTTTTACGGGACGAGTTGACGTTTTTATTGGTATCATGTTCGGGCATGTGACATTTTTTGATCGCTTTTTATTCCGATTTTTGAGACGTAGAATGAACAAAAACCAGCGTTTCATGAATTTATTTTGGGGGGTGCGTTTACACCGTTACGCTTGCGGTAAAATTGATAAAGCGGTTTTATTCTTCGGGTCAGTACGGTTACAGCGATACCTCATTTATGTCTCAATTTTTTATGTTTTGGCGCTTTTATGCAATAAAAACAATTTTATATAAAAAATAATTATTTTTGCATCGCTTTATTCTGCGAGCTGTAACTTTTTTATTTTTTCTCTGATGATGCTGTGTGGTGGCTCATTTTTTGCCATACAAGATGACGTTTTCGGCGGTACCATGGATATTTATATGCGTCTTTTTGATCGTGTGTTATTGCACTTTTTGTTTGGTGGATGATAACAAATCATTATTTTTTGCTTCGTTTTTTATTTTTATTTTTTAAGGGGTTCGCTAAAGGGGTTAACTAATGGGACAGTTTTATAGGGCAGGTCGTTACGGACGCGGTGATACCAAATATGTGTACTTTTATTGTTTTGTTTTTTTTTTTTATTTCCAAAAAATGAATTAGGGAATATTTTTTTTTTTTTTTTAATTTATTTAGCGATTTTTAAAAAAAATCAGCAATCTGTCACAGGCACTGTGCAGGTTTCCTCCTTGCCTGCGCTTTGCAGGCACTGAGGAAGCAAGCTCTCTGCAGGCCCCCGAAGGTCCCCGTCGCCATCTTGGATCCGGGGACCTGCAGGGAAAGAGCCCCCCACAGCAGCGCTGCACATTGCGCTGCTGTGGGGGGCTCAGGGAAGCACGGAGGGAGCCCCCTCCCTGCCGATGCTTCTCTTTAACCCCCGGTACACCGCGATAGTGTTTGATCGCGGTGTGCAAGGAGTTAACGTGTCGGGGGCGGTCCGTGACCGCCCCTAACACATAGTACCGGGTGTCAGCTGTGATAATCAGCTGACACCCGGCCGCGATTAGCGGTGCTCACCACGTGGGCGCCGCTGATCGCGCTAGACGTACTATCCCGTCCATGGGCATAGGGGCCCGGGTCCCATGGACGGGATAGTACGTCTGATGTCAGAAAGGGGTTAAAGAGGACATCACTAATAAGTATAAATTTACTTGACCCACAAAAGTAGAACAGCTGAAATAAGGTGCCCAACAATACAAAGTAACGGCTGCTGTGACTGTATCAATATATTAAACATTACAGAAATGCATCATGAAAGATGATTATTGCGTATAATAGTCATAAAAAATGGTTAATGCACATAATTATGTACTTAAGAAAGAAGATATATAAAAAGCATAATGTGCAGTCATAAGATAGGCCGTGTCCATATTGTAGTAAGATAGACAATCCCAGTCCGCATCATCCAATATAGGGTCCCATGTTTCATGGTTTGGTAGCGAAATGCACTTTCAAGGGTCAGATTATCAAGAGCCCATATATACTCAAAATATTAAAAGAAAATAAAATAAACAGTTAAAAACAAGCACATAATACCAACTTAAAACAAAAAGAAACTGATAGATTGAATTAGAGGAATGGTGAAAAAGATAACTTTTTATTAAGACCTCCCGGGGACATTGTGCCGAGTGTGACAATCCATCGGCACTCCAGCTGCGCCAGGACTTTCTTCAAGTTCCCACCCCTGATGCCACAGTGGACCCGATCTATGCCCCGTATTTGGAGTCCCATTGGGTTCGAGTCATGATGCAATCTAAAGTGCCTAGGGATCGTCTTTAAACTGGGAATATCTGTTGAGTCCTTCGCCGCTACAATATCCCTTACATGTTCCCTGGTTCTAACGCGAAGCTCACGAGATGTCAAGCCCACATACACTAACTTACATGGGCAAGATGCATAGTATATGACATAACGTGAGCTGCACGAAATGTAGGTCAGAATTCGATAATCTCTATTGCCATCAGAAGATGAGAATGATGTGGCCTGTATAATATTACTGCACGCCCGACTAGAGACACAGGGATAGCAACCCCACCGTTGTTTCTGCACACCAAATGGATTGGAGGGAGCTGCTACATAGTGGCTCTTAACTAAGAGATCCTTCAGATTTTTTCCCATCCTTGCCGTCATGAGGGGACGATCTGGCAGAATTCCCTTCAGAGATGTATCAGTTTTAAGAACTGACCAATGTCTCTGGAGGATCTCGCGCATATCAGACCATTGGTTGTTAAAGGTTGCAATAAACCTTTCTGATGTGGAGGGGAAGACCCCAACATATATGACAAAATGGGAGAAAGAGTTGTCTCTCCCCTTGCCAGCTCAGCAGTGGCATGTGGCATCCCGGATGGTTTTGGGGTCCTCAGCCTGCCTTAACCATTTGGAACAGATTAAGAAAGTACACATGGGATGGTATAGGTGTCCAGCCCAGTTGGCTAGGTTTGCGGAGGATTACTCTCCCCTTTGTTGGAAGGGTTGCGGCATGGTGGGGACATTAGGGCATCTCTGGTGGTCTTGCCCTTTAATTTTTAGTTTTTGGGGTTGGATCTTTGATCTAGTGGCAGAGGTTTGTGAGACTAGACTCCCTCCCTCACCTCAAATGGGGATTTTGCATATGGGCTTGGACGCATTTCCAGCTCCCATCGCTCAGTGCATTTCTCACATCCTGATCTCGGCACGACAGTGTATTGCAGCTAGGTGGAGGTCCCCTGAAATACCTGCTCTGGAGGAGGTGATTGCTAAAATCAACATGCATTTCCACTATGAAACTCAATTAGCCAGAAGTGTCTCTTTGGCCCTAAAAATTCAAGAACGTTGGGCGATGTGGTCGGCCTCTCTCAGGGCATCTCCCCCTCTGAAATGGTGATAGCCTGCTCTTGTAATAGGTGGGTCAGGTAGTTCTGTAACCGGTTGTTTGGAGCAACGCTCTTTTTCTGTGCAATAAGTGTAATCACTGTATTGCTGTAAGTTACCTCCCCCCCCCAACCCTTTCTTGCATTGTATGAGGTTATGCCTTGTCTTGTTTTATGCAATGCATTTCTTGTTGTTGAAAATTTCAATAAAATCTTTGGATTAAAAAAAAAAAACAAAACAGGTTGCAATAAACCTCAATGATCTTTACTGATATTGCGCTCAGGATTGCAGAGAAGTTGATTACGGGGAGTCCCCTGGGCACGGAGAAAACCTCTTTTTATGCATCTATTGCTGTAGCCATGCTCACGGAACCTGGAGCTGAGGTCCCGAGACTGACCCTCAAAAGCTCCATCCATGGAGCAAACTCTCTTCGTTCGCAAGAATTGACCAATGGGTATTGCTCGAATGGTCGAGGGGGTATGGGCAGAGGTCGCGTGTAACAATGCGTTAACTGAAGTTTCTTTACGAAACACGTCTGTCTGGACCCTGCCTTCCCCATCGACCATGATCTTTATATCCAGGAAATCAATTTCTCTGGGATCAGTCTTATGCGTCAATTTGATGTTATAAGTATTTTGGTTAAGCTCACGGGTGAAGCTCAGAAAGCCTGTCTCGGGACCCTGCCAAACAATGAACACATCGTCAATGAACCTATACCAGCACTGCACATGGGATGCGGCCGGCACGATGCCACCGAAAACCTCACGCTCCCAAAACCCTAAAAAGAGGTTTGCGTATGACGGCGCACAGGCCGCACCCATCGCAGTGCCTCGTTGTTGCAAGTAGAAACGATCTTTGAATGTAAAAAAATTAAGTGTTAGTACAAACTCTAACAGCTCCAAGATCAGTGAGCGCAGCCCAGGCTCATAACTGTTCATGCCCAGAAAATACTCTACTGCTATCAAGCCATCCGAATGTCGAATACTGCTATAAAGCGACTCGACATCTACAGTTGCTAAACACATGTCTGAATCAATGTACAGACCATCAATCTTCCTCAGGATGTCCGTAGTGTCTCTGACATGGGAGGGCAGTGACTCAACCAGAGGTTGCAAGTAATGATCAATACATTTGCAAACAGGGTCACACAGCCTTCCGATGCCAGAGACAATCGGACGCCCTGGGTGTGTCAGAGAATCTTTATGTATTTTTGGCAATAGGTAGATTGTAGGGCTTATCGGATTCTCTACCATTAGACCTTCAAAGATATTTTTGGGGATCACCCCTTGTCAGTGCCCCATCCATTATTTGGAATAACTCCCCCGAGAATTTTTCCACTGGGTTGCCAGGTAGTTGAGCATATGCCTCTCGGTCTCTCAACTGTCGGAATGCCTCCCTTTTGTACATCGCCGATGGCCAAATAACCACGTTCCCCCCCCTTATCTGCTGGTTTGATCACAATATCCTTTAAACCGCTAAGTTCTTTTATAGCGTTATGTTGCGCTTTCGTAAGGTTTTGTCTGCCCCCTTGTGTAGGAAGATTTTTAAAATCCTCCAAAACTAACTTATTAAAAATTTCTACTTGTGGACAAATAGAAAAGGGGGGGGGGGGACGTGGTTGACCTGGGGACCACAGATGTAGGAAAGGTACCTGTATTTGTGGGAGGCACTTCTGTCTCAAGTTCCTCCAAAATGGTCAAAGCCCCTTGTTCCTGGGTGGTGGTCAAATCTGTGTCACTCTCTGATTTATGATGTAATTTACGTAAAACCACCTTCCTCAGGAAAAGCTGCAAATCTTTCATCGCTGAGAAGAAATTAAAGGTGTAAGTGGGGACAAATGTCAAGCCCTTGCTTAAAACATCAATTTGAGATCGTGTGAGGACATGAATAGATAAGTTAATTACCTCTAAATTATTTTTGGGCTTCTTATATTACATATATAATATGTATTATACATATATTAAATAAATATATTATATGTACTGTATATACTGTATATATTCTCTATATCTTCAATATAATATATTATTTTATGTGTGTGTATATATATATATATATATATATATATATATAAATATATATATATTCTTGAAATATATTCTATATTTATATTCTGGATATATATATTTATACTGTATGTATGTATGTATGTGTGCATCACCAACCAATCACGAAGCATCTTTCATTTCACCAGAGCTGTTCAAAAGAAGCTGAGCTGTGATTGGTTGCTATGAGCAACAGTTTTTTCTTGCAACCAATCACTAAGCATCTCTCATTTCACCAGAGCTGGTTAAAAGACGCTGAGCTGTGATTGGGTGCTATGAGCAAGTTTTCCCACTTGACAACACCTCAGCAGACACTGACATGGTGGGAGAAATCTAGCATCCCTGGGAACATAAGCTCCCAGCCATTGTCTGCCCCCCAGACAGGAGCACAGAGCACATGACAGAAATGAATCCCCCTTCCCTGCCCATATCCCCATCACACATCCTCCATCCCATAGACACATCTTCCCTCTTAAAGGAATCTTCGGTATGGAAGGCAGGGCAAATCCATCCAGCACTTTGGTTTTGACCCCAGGCCTCTCTTAAAGGGATCCTCGGTATGGAAGTTAGGACCGTTCCACTCAGCTCTGTGGTTCTGACCCCAGGGTTTCTTAAAGGGATAATTGGTATGCAAGTTAGGGCAAATCCACTCAGCATTTTGGTACTGACCCCAGGCCTTTCTTAAAGGGATATCCGGTATGGAAGGCAGGGCAAATCCATCCAGTGCTTTGGTTCTGACCCCATGCCTCTCTTAAAGGGATCCCCGGTATGGAGGTCAGGGCAATTGCCTTCAAATGCTCTGGTACTGACTCCAGGTTCTCTTAAAGGGATCTCCTGTATGGAAGTTAGGGCAAATCCCTCAGCGCTCTGATTCTGACCCCAGGGTTCTATTAAAGGGATCATTGGTATGCAAGTCAGGGCAAATTCATCCAGCGCTCTGGTTCTGACCCCAGGCTTTTTTAACCCCTTCACCCCCAAGGGTGGTTTGCACGTTCATGACCGGGCCAATTTTTACAATTCTGACCACTGTACCTTTATGAGGTCATAACTCGGGAACGCTTCCATGGATCCCGGTGATTCTGACAATGTTTTCTCGTGACATATTGTACTTCATGATAGTGGTAAAATTTCATTCAAATAACTTGCATTTATTTGTGAAAAAAAACGGAAATTTGGCAAAAATTTTGAAAATTTCGCAATTTTCCAACTTTGAATTTTTATGCCCTTAAATCACAGAGATACGGCACACAAAAAACTTGATAACTAACATTTCCCACATGTTTACTTTACATCAGCACAATTTTGGAACCAAAATTTTTTTTTGTTAGGAAGTTATAAGGGTTAAAAGTTGACCAGCGATTTCTCATTTTTACAACACCATTTTATTTTTAGGACCACATCACATTTGAAGCCACTTTGAGGGGTCTATATGATAGAAAATACCCAAAAGTGACACCATTCTAAAAACTGCACCCCTTAAGGTGCTCAAAACCACATTCAAGAAGTTTATTAACCCTTTAGGTGCGTCACAGGAATTTTTTTGAATATTTAAAAAAAACATGAACATCTAACTTTTTTTCACAAAAAAAATACTTCAGGTTCAATTTTTTTTATTTTACCAATGGTAACAGGAGAAATTGGACTGCAAAAGTTATTGGGCAATTTGTCCTGAGTACGCTGATACCTGATTTGTTGGGGGGAACGACTGTTTCGGCGCATGGCAGAGCTCAGAATGGAAGGGGCGCCGTTTGACTTTTTCAATGCAAAATTGGCTGGAATTCAGATCGGACGCCATGTCACGTTTGGAGAGTCCCTGATGTACCTAAACAGTGGAAACCCCCTACAAGTGACCCCATTTTGGAAACTAGACCCCCCAAGGAACTTATCTAGATATGTGGTGAGAACTTTGAACCCACAAGGGCTTTACAGAAGTTTATAACGTACAGCGGTACAATTAAAACATCATATTTTTTCCACAAAAATGATCTTTTCACCCTCAATTCTTATTTTTCCAAGGGTAACAGGACCCTAAAAGTTATTGTGCAATTTGTCCTGAGTACACTGATACCCCACATGTGGGGGTAAACCACTATTTGGGAGCATGGCAGAGCTCGGAAGGGAAGCAGCGCCATTTGACGTTTTTGGCTGGAATTGAGATCGGACACCATGTCGCGATTGGAAAACCCCTGATGTACCAAAACAGTGGAAACCCCCCACAAATGACACCATTTTGGAAACTAGACCCCCTAAGGAACTTATCTAGATGTGTGGTGAGCACTTTGAACCCCCCAGTGCTTCACAGAAGTTTATAACGCCCGGGAGTGAAAATAAAAAATTCGTATTTTTTCCACAAACATGATCTTTTAGTCACCATTTTTTATTTTCCCAAGGGTAACAGGAGAAATTGGACCCCAAAAGTTGTTGTCCAATTTGTCCTGAGTACGCTGACGCCCCATATGTGGGAGAAAACTACTGTATGGACACACGTCGGGGCTCGGAAGGGAAGCAGTGACGTTTTGGAATGCAGACTTTGAGGGAATGGTCTGCGGGTGTCATGTGCGTTTGGAGAGCCCCTGATGTACCTAAACTATTGAAACTCCCCACAAGTGACCCCATTATAACGCTTGGATGTGAAAATAAAAAAATCATTTTTTTCCACAAAAATGATATTTTTGCCCCCAATTTTTTATTTTCCTAAGGGTAACAGGAGAAATTGGACCCCAAAAATTGTTTTGCAATTTGTCCTGAGTAGGCTGATACCCTACATGTGGGGGTAAAACACTGTTTGGGCGCATGGCAGAGCTTGGAAGGGAAGGAGCACCATTTGACTTTTTCAACTCAGAATTGGCTGGAATTGAGATCAGACGCAATGTTGCATTTGGAGAGCCCCTGATGTGCCCAAACAGTGAAAACCCCCAATTCTAACTCCAACCCGAACCCCAACACACCCCTAACCCTAACCCTAGCCCTAACCCTAATGGAAGTAAATACATTTTTTTTATTTTATTATTTTTCCCTAACTAAGGGGGGTGATAACGGGGGGTTTCATTTACTATTTATGGCGGTTTTTATGTTTGGCAGCTGTCGCACGCTAAAACACGCTTTTTATTGTAAAAATAGTTTTTGCATCACCACATATTGAGAGCTATAATTTTTCCGTATTTTGACCCACCGAGTCATATGAGGTCTTATTTTTTGCGGGACGAGTTGACGTTTTTATTGGTACCATTTTCGGGCACGTGACATTTTTTGATCGCCTTTTATTCCGATTTTGGGGACGCAGAATGAACAAAAACCAGCGTTTCATGAATTTCTTTTGGGGGAGTGCGTTTACACCGTTCCGCGTGCAGTAAAATTGATAAAGCGGTTTTATTCTTCGGGTCAGTATGGTTACAGCGATACCTCATTTAGGTCGTTTTTTTATGTTTTGTCTGTTTTATGCAATGAAAACTATTTTATTTAAAAATAATTATTTTTGCATCGCTTTATTCTGCGAGCTATAACTTTTTAATTTTTTTGCTGATGATGCTGTGTTGCGGCTCGTTTTTTGCGGGACATGATGACGTTTTCAGCGGTACCATGGATATTTATATGCGTCTTTTTGATCGCGCGTTATTACACTTTTTGTTTGGCGGTATGATAATAAATAATTATTTTTTGCTTCGTTTTTTATTTTTTAAGGGGTTCGCTAAAGGGCATAACTAATGGGACAGTTTTATAGGGCGGGTCGTTACGGACGCGGCGATACCTAATATGTGTACTTTTATTGTTTTGTGTTTTTTTTTATTTCCAAAAAATGGATTTATTTTGGGGATTTTTTTTTTTTTTTTCTCTAATTTATTTGGCGATTTTTTTAAAATTATTTTAACACTTTTTTTTTTTTTTTTAACTTTATTAAATAGTCCCAGGTGGGACATCACTGTCCTGTGACAGATCGCTGATCTGTCACATCACAGATCACTGTGACAGATCAGCAATCTGTCACAGGCATTGAAGAAGACTTCCTCTTGCCTGCGCTTTGTAGGCACTGAGGAAGCCAGCTTCCTGCAGGCCCCCGAAAGCCCCCGTCGCCATCTTGGATTCGGGGGCCTGCAGGAAAAGAGCCCCCCGCAGCAGCGCTGCACATTGCGCTGCCGCGGGGGGCTCAGGGAAGCACGGAGGGAGCCCTGTTGTGAGTTCATTTTCCCCTTCATTACTGAGGCCCGAGAAACTCCCTCTTCTGGTAAAGAAAGGTAGTGAGCCTGATTGTCAAACACCTGAGGCTGATGATTGGCTGAGTGGAGTTACGGACTGGATATAAGGCTGCCGACGCCCTTCTGCCCTGCGGGTGATTTATCTGTGGGATCCTTGGAGACCAGTCTGAATTCCTGCTCCTCCAAAGCTAAGTTTGCTGCTCGGCCTTTTGCTTTTGTGCTTTGACTTAGTTTTTGCTTTGTTTTTTGGGATTTCTGCCATTCCCTGCTGGGGTGTGCTGAATTCATTAGCTCTGTCTTCTGAAAATACCTGAGTGCTGATTCAGTTTTTGAAGCCTAGCTGCTTCAGGGCCTTTTTCATATCAGCTGGTTGGCTTATGTCTTCGATAGGGTTTTGGCAGATTGCAGACAGCAGCCTTCCTGTCCTTTCCTATCTAGGTAGTTTTGGGGCCCCGTCTTTGCTCAGTCTATCTTTCTGTCTGTGTTAGTATTTTCATCTTGCTTCACCGTCATTATATGTTGGGGGCTGGCTATTGCTTTGGGGTCTGCTCTGGGGCAGTTTAGATTTCCCCTTTCTTTCTTTAGGCCTATGTATTTCTCCGGCTGTGATCGAGGGGTCTAGGGCATCGTAGGAACCCCCCACGGCTACTGCTAGTTGTGTTGATAGGTTCAGGGGTCTGCAATCTGATAGTTGCCAACTTCTCTGGTTTTCTGGACTTAGCTTGTATTTCTGCTTTTGCCTCCTACGGTAACTCATTCATAACAGAGCCCCCTCCCTGCCGATGCTTCCCTTTAACCCCCGGTACACCGCGATCGTGTTTGATCCATTGTGCCGGGTGTCAGCTGTTATAATCAGCTGACACCCGGCCGCGATCAGCGGCGCTCACCACGTGGGCGCCGCTGATCGCAGTAGACGTACTTTCCCGTCCATGGGCATAGGGGCCCGGGTCCCATGGACGGGATAGTATGTCTGATGTCAGAAAGGGGTTAAAGGGATCCCCAGTATGGAAGTAAGGGCAAATCCACTCTGCACTTTGGTACTGACCCCATGCCTCTCTTAAAGAGATCCCTGGTATGGAAGTCAGGGCAATTGCTTTCAAATGCTCTGGTACTGACCCCAGACTCTCTTAAAGGATCTTCTGTACGGAAGTTAGGGCAAATCCCTCAGCGCTCTGATTCTCACCCCAGGCTTCTATAAAAGGGATCATTGGTATGGAAGTAAGGGCAAATCCACTCAGTGCTCTGGTTCTGATGCCAGGCCGCTCTTAAAGGGATCACCGGTATGGAAGTTAGGGCCATTCCACTCAGCGCTCTGGTTCTGACCCCAGGCTGACGGGATGATGTGGGATATTAGGGGTAGTAGTCCTGTGGCTCTGGTTGCTGGGATGATGCGGGATATTAGGGGGAGTAGTCCGGTGGCTCTGGCTGATGGGATGATGTGGGATATTAGGGGTAGTAATCCGGTGTCTCTGACGGGATGATGTGGGATATTAGGGGTAGTAGTCCGGCGGCTGTGAGGGGATTATGTGGGATATTAGGGGTAGTAGTCCGGCGGCTCTGGCTGACGGGATGATGTGGGATATTAGGGGTAGTAGTCCGGTGACTCTGGCTGACGCTATGCGGAGTGTGCGGGGCTCAACACTCAGCTATATGTATACATATATATATATATATATATATATAATCATAATTTGTTATAACTAACCTTGGTTAGTTACTATGCCCAGGCAACGCCGGGCTCTTCAGCTAATATATATATAAAATGTATATACAGTATATATATGTATGTATTACATATAAATTATATATACTGTATATATACTTGCAATATACCCGAAATACCACAAGATGTCACTGTTCAAAAAGTGAATCATTTATGATATATGCAAAAGTATAATTACTCCTTGTCCAGTTGGTGTACAAAAGCTTATGGGCAATGCTCCCTGAAAGACTATATAATGGCTCTTCTTAAAGAAGGAAGAAAGCGGCCTCTATAGTATACAGAAGCCACCCTGCAAGCCAATGTCTTGTCTGCAATAAAGACTAAAGACATGACTACAGATCTTAGGCCAGGCTCACACTAACACAGTGCTCCCCACTCCATATTGGGGTTTCTGTTAGGATTCCTGTTAGAATTCTGTTTTGGGGATTCCACCAGAACCCCAATAGAGCAATTCACCTCCACGAAGGCAATGGAGTCACTGTGGATACAGCCTGGCCTACATATTGGTAGTATTCATCTTATTCTGACATGCAGAAAAACATGGTCTGTCACCGGTGAAGGTCCTGAAGGGAATGCGACTATCTGTGGAGATTCCATTGTTGACGTCTGGGTCGCCCTCACACCCAGGGTGGCGGGGTACTCGGTACCGGGCCCGCGGATCTCCACGAGTGGGGTTGTTGTCACCGCAGCTATGACCCGGTCCGTGGCCCTGGGCGCCCATTGTAAATAGCTGAAATGTTCATTGAATGATTCGTGACGCCACCTGTGGTGTTCGGCAAGGGAGGTGTTAAGCCGACGCTGCAGACAGATCCTCTGGGACAGATGGTGTAGTGCAGCAATGATGTTGTGGCCCTGCACAGGTAGGGCAGTAGTCCAAGGGCAGTGTAGGTGAAAAGATAGGGGAGAGACGTAGATGTTGCTGTGTTATGCACAGAGATGTAGCAGTGCTGAGGGTGTTGGCACAGGAATAAGCGGAGGACACCAGGGCATGTAGTTCCAAAGCTTTACTCACAGTCTGTTGTGCATACAGGTGCCCGCATCTGTGCCGTGTCCTCCGGGTCAGGAGCTCAGCCAACTTCCAGGCAATATGAAGTACTCCGTTCCAACACTCCGCCAACATATGTGCCTTTTCTGAACGTCTCCCTTTTGCACCTATAGTGAAGTACTCTCAGTACTGAGTTACACTGGAGTACCTCCTGTCAGATGTTCCTATGAACTCTACTTGTACGGCAGACAGCTGTAGCCTGCTTCGGGGACTCCTTGCTACTAAGTCCCGGCTCACTCACATTGCTGTTGTGCCCCCAAGTCTTGTGTGGGAATAAAGTGGTGACAACTTCTATTCCTCTGGCGTCTGCTGCAGGACCATTAGTATCCATACAACCTCGGGGACCGGACCCCGGCTTTGCGCTGTGAACTTGGGAAGGGTTCTGCTCTAACCCTAATCCTCAGTCCTCCTCTTCTCCTTACGTTCCGTTCAAATCTATCTTTCTTATAAAGAGTCAGGCTTTCCATCAATGTCTCTTTCCTGTGCCAGCAGACCCAGGTCACTGAGGTCCGCTGCAGCACTTCCCTCATCCATCCCTCTCTGGGGATCTTGCACAAACAAGAAGTATTCAGCTCACCCCTCTTCACTCCTGATCACACCTCCGACGCACGGAAACACCCTGACCCGGGTGTATAGTGCATGCACAACATAAAGAAGGATTTTTCCAGCGTCTCCAGGAGATAAAATAATAATTGCTTTATTGAGAATATAAAATCTTCATACCATCAGGTAAAAACGACATAAAGAGGCGTATGGAGGGGAGCAATTTCCTACGTGTTTCACCCTAAGAGGGCTTTGCTACACTACTATGTTGTGTGGGATGCAGGTGTTGGAGTGTGGTCAGGTGTCTCCACCTTACCTGAATGGTGGGGCACCACACCTCAGGAGGTGCAGTACGTCTGTGGCGACTGAACCCTCAGGGGCGCCACACATCCTTAACCTAAAAGAAACTGTGACACTTAATTTAACAAACTCAAGCTATTCACAAGTGTCATTCCTCCGACAAATATGTAGGGCAGCCCTTAGTGTATTAGGGATCAGTAACGAGAATTTGTCACCGTAATTGAAGGGATGCTGGCACTAGATTTATGCAGTCTGAACCGCATGCAGTATGAATCAGATCATGGCTACAGGATTGCAGCCAGGTATGTTTTTATCTAAATTACGCCGGCGTTTCAGAGAACACATATAACTTGAAGTTCCAGTTGGGAACTCTAGTGAGAGATGTGACTGGTCTGGCACTTCTTCCCCCACCACTACAGACGTGTGTACATAGAGAGAGACCTGTCAATCAATTGGTGCTGGGTGGGGACAAGCCAGCCATGGGCCGTACCGGAGTAGTCACATCTCTCCCTATAGACCCAAATGGATTTTCAAATTACTTTTTTCTGACACAATCCAGCATTTCCGAGAAAAACAAGCCTGACTGCAAATGTGCAGCCAAATTCTGATTCATGCTGCACATGATTAGAGCACTACATATCTAATGAAAGGTTCCCTTTAACGATATAAACTGCTTAACCCCTTAATGACCGCCGATACGCCTTTTGAACGGCGGTAGTTAAGGGTACTTAAACCACAGCGTCGTTAATTAACGGTGCTGTGGAGAAAGTAAATAGCACCCTCCAGCGTCAGATTTTCTCCAGGGTCTCGGCTGTAGGGGGTAGCTGAGACCCCAGGGAACATGATCCGAGTCGTTTTTTACCAACCCTGCTATAACGGCGATCGCAAAAAAAGAGCCACGATTTTGCATTTAATTGCTCTCTCCTCTGATGTGATCACACATCAAAGGAGAGAGAAATAGGCTCCCCGATCACCCCCCCAGTACCTCCCGGTGGTCCTCGGGGTCCCCGGGTCCTCCTGCTTCCTCCAGTGGGCACCGCCATCTTGGTCCCGGAAGAAAATGGCGGACGCATGCGCAGTGCGCCCGCCGGAATCTGACAGCTGGCAGATTCCATTCATTCATTAAATATCACCGTGAACAAAATTAAAAAAAGGTAAAAAAAAAACCCATTTATCACCCCCTTAGTTAGGCGGTCAGAATTAGGGTCAGAATTATGGATTAGCATTAGGGTTAGGACCGGAGCAAGAATTGAGGGGCTTCCACTATTTACCAACTTTGGGGGTCTAATTTCTCCTGTTATCCTTGGGAAAAAAAATTGAGGGCTAAAAAATCACTTGGGGGTTCAAAGTGCTCACCACACATCTAGATAAGCTCCTTCGGGGGTCTATTTTCCAAAATGGGGTCACTTGTGGGGGTTTCTACTGTTTAGGCACATCAGCGGCTCTGCAAATGCTACATGACGCCTGCAGAACATTCCATCAAAGTCTGCATTCCAAAACGTCACTACTTCCCTTCCGAGCCCCGACGTGTGCCCATACAGTAGTTTTCTCCCACATATGGGGTATCGGTGTACTCAGGACAAAATGGACAACAACTTTTGGGGTCCATTTTCTCCTGGTACCCTTGGGAAAATAAAAAAATTGATGACTAAATGATCATGTTTGTGGAAAAAATACGATTTTTTTTATTTTCACGCCCCGGCGTTATAAACCTCTGTGAAGCACTGGGGGGTTCAAAGTGCTCACCACACATCGCGATAAGTTCCTTAGGGTCTAGTTTCCAAAATGAAGTCACTTGTGGGGGGATTCCACTGTTTAGGTGCATCAGGGGCTTTCCAAAGGTGACATGGTGTCCGATCTCAATTCCAGCCAAAAAAGTCAAATGGCGCTGCTTCCCTTCCGAGCTGTGCCATGCGCCCAAATAGTCGTTTACACCCACATATGGGGTATCAGCGTACTCAGGACAAATTGCACAATAACTTTTGGGGTCCTGTTACCCTTGGGAAAATAAAAATTGGGGGTGAAAAGATCATTTTTGTGGAAAAAATATGATTTTTTAATTGTACCACTGTACGTTATAAACTTCTGTGAAGCCCTTGTGGGTTCAAAATTCTCACCACATATCTAGATACGTTCCTTGGGGGGGTCTAGTTTCCAAAATGGGGTCACTTGTGGGGAGTTTCCACTGTTTAGGTACATCAGGGGCTCCCCAAACGTGACATGGCATCCGACCTGAATTCCAGCCTATTTTGCATTGAAAAAGTCAAATGGCGCTCCTTCCCTTCTGAGCTCTGTCATGCGCCGAAACAGTGGTTCCCCCCCCACATAACAGGTATCAGCGTACTCAGGACAAATTGCACAATAACTTTTCCAGTCCAATTTCTCCTTTTACACTTGGTAAAATAAAAAAAATTGAACGGAAGTGGTGCTCCTTCCCTTCCAAGCTCTCCCTGCGCCCAAACAGTGGTTCCCCCCCCACCACGTATGGGGTATCGGTGTACTCAGGACAAATTGCACAACAACTTTTGTGGTCCAATTTCTCCTGTTACCCTTGGGAAAATAAAAGTAGCGGGCTAAAAAAACCATTTTATTTTCACTGCTCTGCGTTATAAACTTCTGTGAAGCACTTGGGGGTTCAAAGTGCTTACCACACATCTAGATAAGTTCTTTAAGGGATCTAGTTTCCAAAATGGGGTCACTTGTGGCCTAACTGTTTAGGCACATTAGGGGCTCTCCAAATGCGACATGGCGTCCAATCTCAATTCCAGCCAATTCTGCATTGAAAAAGTCAAACGGTGCTCCTTCCCTTCTGAGCTCTGCCGTGCGCCCAAACAGTGGTTTACCCCCACATATAGGGTATGGGCGTACTCAGGACAAATTGCACAACTTTGGGGGTCTAATTTCTCCTGTTACCCTTGTAAAAATAAAAATTTGGGAGCAAAAAGATAATTTTTGTGGAAAAAAATTGATTTTTTATTTTCACGGCTGTACGTTATAAACTTCTGTGAAGCACTTTGAGGTTCAAAGTGCTCACAACACATCTAGATAAGTTCCTTCGGGGTCTATTTTCCAAAATGGGGTCACTTGTGGGGTTTTGTCACTGTTTAGGCACATCAGGGGTTCTGTGAACGCAATATGGCATCCGATCTCAATTCCAACGGTGCTCCTTCCCTTGCGAGCTCTGCCGTGCGCCCAAAAAGTGGATTACCCCCACATATAAGGTATCTGCATTCAGGAGAAATTGAACAACAAATTTTGTGGTTCAGTTTCTCTTTTAACACTTGTAAAGATAAAAAAATTGGTTCCGAATTAAATTTTTTGCAAAAAAAAGTTAAATGTTAATTTTTTCCTTCCACATTGCTTCAGTTCCTGTGAAGCACGTAAAGGGTTAATTAACTTCTTGAATGTGGTTTTGAGCACCTTGAGGGGGGTCTAGTTTTTAGAATGGTGTCACTTTTGGGTATTTTCTGTCTTGTACACCCCCCAAAATGACATTAAATATGATGTGGTCCCTAAAAAAAAAAAAAAAAAAAAAATGGTTTTGTAAATTTTGTTGTAAAAATTAGAAATCGCTGGTCAACTTTTAACCCTTATAACTTCCTAATAAAAAAATTTTTGTTCCAAAATTGTGCTGATGTAAAGTACAGTAGACATGTGGGAAATGTTATTTATTAAGAAAGGGCACAAAAATTTAACGTTTAAAAATTTCAAAATTTTTGCCATATTTACATTTTTTTCATAAATAAACGCAAGTTATATCAAAGAAATTCTACCACCATCATGAAGTACAATATGTCATGAAAAAAAAAAACAGAATCAGCGGAATCCATTAAATTGTTCCAGAGTTATAACTTCATAAAGGGACAGTGGTCAGAATTGTAAAAAAAAAAATTGGCCTGGTGATTAAGCTGCAAAATGGCTCTGTCACTAAGGGGTTAAGCAAATATATAGTTCTCCCAGGACTGAAGAAGCAGGAATACTAACTTACATCGGGGGCTTATATAGAGTATTACAGAATGCTGTAGATAAGCCCCTGATGGCGGTGGCCGCAGCTGATAGGCAAACAAATAGATGACAGATTCCCTTTAAAGGGATCATTGGTATGGAAGTTAGGGCAATTCCACTAAGCGCTCTTGTTCTGACCTCAGGCCCCTCATAAAGAGATCCCCGGTATGGAAGTGAGGGCAAATCCACTCTGCGCTTCTGTGAAAACTTTGTTCTTTGACGCAAACATAGGCCAAATCTATCCATGAAGCGGGTACACCATCCTGCTGATGCAACAAAATTTTCAATTCCTGGTGCTTTCAATTTGTCTTCTTTAGCCATTTGAAGGGCACCTTAGGCCTGTTTCACACTTCCGTTTTTTCAAATCCGTCAAAATCCGTTGTTTTCCGTAAAAAAACGGATCCGCCATTTTTTGCAGGATCCGTTTTTTTTGTCCCATAGACTTCCATTACGGTTACCGCAGATCCGTCAAAAAAACGGATCCGTTTTTAAAAAACCGGATCCGTTTGCATCAGTTTCCGTCAAAAAAACGGAAACGGATCCGTTTGGCGGACACAAAAACGGAAGTGTGAAACAGGCCTAAGCGAATTCCCATGTGCGTTACGCAGTAACCATTTTCACGACACTCCATAACCCATTTATGCAATTCAGTTTCTAGAGCCTCACATGACATTTTCAAACCACATTGAGCATTTTTTGCCTTTGGAATCTTTTCCAAGTCTGCTTTCATTTTCCGCCACTCCCTCACTTGTTTTTCGTTAACATGCAATACTGTTATTCATTTCTTCTTCTCTAGACACAACCTTAAGTTTGAAACCAACTTCATATGACCTGCGTTTTTGCTTTGGTCCAGGATTAGAAGTACTGGGATCCATTTCTAATGGGATAAAAGAAGACTTTAAAAAAGAAATCCATACCATAGCGATTAAATTCTCAAATTACGGTACATATATCCAAGACCAAAGAAATACCGGTACGTGTACTCTGCAATGCTTGAGCAAAGGAAGGGGGCTCAATATCGAATCAGGAGCCCCATATAATGCTCCATACAGTTTATGATGGGCCCTTATAATGCTCCATACAGTTCATGATGGCCCCATATAGTGCTCCATACAGTTCATGATGGGCCCATATAGTGCTCCATACAGTTCATGATGGGCCCATATAATGCTCCATAATGTTCATGATGGGCCTCATAAAATGCGCCGTAATGTTCATGATGGGCCTATATAATGCTCCAGAAAGTTAATGATGGGCTCATATAATGCTCCATAAAGTTCATGATGGCTCCATAAGATGCTCCATAAAGTTCATGATGGGCCCATATAATGCTCCATAAAGTGCATTATGGGCCCCATAAGATGCTCCATACAAAAATATATCCCATATAATGCTGCACACAAAAATATGCCCCATATAATGATGCACAAAGGTTAATGGTGGCCCCATAACATGTTCCATAATAATGTACAGTCATGGCCAAAAGTATTGACACCCCTGAAATTCTGTCAGATAATATTCAGTTTCTTCCTGAAAATGATTGCAAAGACAAATTCTTTGGTATTATTATCTTCATTTAATTTGTCTTAAATGAAAAAACACAAAAGAGAATGAAGCAAAAAGCAAAACATTGATCATTTCACACAAAACTCCAAAAATGGGCCAGACAAAAGTATTTGCACCCTCAGCCTAATACTTGGTTGCACAACCTTTAGCCAAAATAACTGCCACCAACCGCTTCCGGTAACCATCAATGAGTTTCTTACAATGCTCTGCTGGAATTTTAGACCATTCTTCTTTGGCAAACTGCTCCAGGTCCCTGATATTTGAAGGGTGCCTTCTCCAAAGTGCCATTTTTAGATCTCTCCACAGGTGGTCTATGGGATTCAGGTCTGGACTCATTGCTGGCCACCTTAGAAGTCTCCAGTGCTTTCTCTCAAACCATTTTCTAGTGCTTTTTGAAGTGTGTTTTGGGTTATTGTCCTGCTGGAAGACCCATGACCTCTGAGGTAGACCCAGCTTTCTCACACTGGGCCCTAAATTATGCTGCAAAATTTGTTGGTAGGCTTCTGACTTCATAATGCCATGCACACGGTCAAGCAGTCCAGAGGCAGCAAAGCAACCCCAAAACATCAGGGAACCTCCGCCATGTTTGACTGTAGGGACCGTGTACTTTTCTTCGAATGCCTCTTTTTTCTCCTGTAAACTCTATGTTGATGCTTTTGCCCTAAAAGCTCTACTTTTGTCTCATCTGACCAAAGAACATTCTTCCAAAATGTTTTAGGCTTTTTCAGGTAAGTTTTGGCAAACTCCAGCTTGGCTTTTTTATGTCTCGGGGTAAGAAGTGGAGTCTTCCTGGGTCTCCTACCATACAGTCCCTTTTCATTCAGATGCCGACGGATAGTACGGGTTGACACCGTTGTACCCTCGGACTGCAGGGCAGCTTGAACTTGTTTGGATGTTAGTGGAGGTTCTTTATCCAACATCCGCACAATCTTGCGTTGAAATCTCTTGTCAATTTTTCTTCTCCGTCCACATCTAGGGAGGTTAGCCACAGTGCCAGGGGCTTTAAACTTCTTGATGACACTGCGCACGGTAGACACAGGAACATTCAGGTCTTTGGAGATGGACTTGTAGCCTTGAGATTGCTCATGCTTCCTCACAATTTGGTTTCTCAAGTCCTCAGACAGTTCTTTGGTCTTCTTTCTTTTCTCCATGCTCAATGTGGTACACACAAGGACACAGGACAGAGGTTGAGTCAACTTTAATCCATGTCAACTGGCTGCAAGTGTGATTTAGTTATTGCCAACACCTGTTAGGTGCCACAGGTAAGTTACAGGTGCTGTTAATTACACAAATTAGAGAAGCATCACATGATTTTTCGCACAGTGCCAATACTTTTGTCCACCCTCTTTTTTATGTTTGGTGTGGAATTATATCCAATTTGGCTTTAGGACAATTCTTTTTGTGTTTTTTCATTTAAGACAAATTAAATGAAGATAATAATACCAAAGAATTTGTGTTGCAATCATTTTCAGGAAGAAACTGAGTATTATCTGACAGAATTGCAGGGGTGTCAATACTTTTGGCCATGACTGTATGTCCCAGATAATGCTGCACAGTAGTTAATGGTTGGACCCATAATATGCTCCATAATAACATATGCCCCATATAATGTTGCACAGTAGTTAATGGTAGCCCTATAACATATTCCATAATAACATATGCCTTATATAATGCTCCACAGTAAGTAATGGTGACCCATACCATGCTCCATAATAACATATGCCCCATAGAATGCTGCACAGTAAATAGTGGTGGTCCCATAATATGCTCATATATTGCACAAGTAATAGGATTAAATCCTATCATGCTGCTGCTGCAATAAAAAAGAAAAAAATTACATACTCACCTCTCTGCAGTGACTGTTCAGGCAGAGGACGCGCAATAACTACGTCATCGCGTCCTCTGACCTGAACAGAGCGGCGCGCACCAGTGGAACGGGGACAGGTAAATATTGCAAGTGCTGGGGGCCTGAGCCAGCGGCGACACCGGCACGTGACCCCCATAGCGCGCAGGTGTCCCCGCCTGCTCAGGACCCTGGCACTTGTCCCGCTGCCAATGTCAGCCCTGTCAGCAGCCACCGGGACTCAGAAAGAGGCTGCAAGGGAGTGAACAGAAGATCCGTAGATGCCGGGGACCTCCAACCTGCATCGTTAAAGAAATAAGTGGGAACCGTGACTCGCGTATAAGCTGAGGGGGTCTTTTTCACCCCCAAAAAAGGGGCTGAAAAACTGGGTTTATACACGAGTATATATGGTACTCAAAATGCTTTATCTAAAACATATATATGTCATATCTGTCTGGTATAAGAGTAACCAAAGGAGCAATATCTCCATATTAGTCAATAGATTGAATATATAGTGGTAAAAATATTCAGTGCATATACATATAAATACCATATAGTATGTCGATTTAAAGAAAAATCTCCATAACCATGGATAATAATTATGACTAAAATGGAGAAATTTTATGTAATACAGAACTAAACAACCCACATATAGTCAAAGTGCATAGTGCATCAAAATAAGGTGCAAAGTCACATAACATACATATGCCGCAATTCGTCAAAAGTACAAAGTCACATAACATACATATGCCGCAAGTCGTCAAAAGGAAATCGGCATAGTAGAACTAAGATTTCCATTTCTCCATTCATGTTGAACTTATATGGTACATCTCATCGCATCATTGGGGAATATTCAAGTTCTGACAATTAAGTCAATACGCCTCATCCAGGCGGCAGATATGGGATTACATCAGGAAGGGTGAGTATGGAATAACTACTAGAATAAATAAAAAAGATAGAGTTAAAATAATTACAAAGACACACACAAAATAAGATGAAAAAGCTAGGGATTCGAACCGAAAACTATAAAAAGCAAGCAAAGCTCAGTTTTTCATTGAGTACCCAAATCCACAACCTACCTGGCTTCGACTTGCGCAAGAATTTGCTTGAGATTACCTCCTCTAATCCCACCATATACCCTATCGATACCCCTAACGTGAAAACCACAAGGATCAGAATTATGATATAATCTGAAATGTTTCGGGATGGTTTTCAGCTGTGAAGGATCATCCACCTCTCATGCCGCAATAATATCCCGATATGTCCTGATACGCAACTCCCTCGAAGTGAGGCCGACATAGATTTTCCCACACGGGCATTGCGCATAATAAATTACAAAAGATGTACTATGCGTAATGTAATGAGTGATGGTATACTCACAGACACTATCAGCAGATCTAAAAGAAACAGCCCTTTGAATGTTCTTCTGATTACATGCCAAACAGTTACCACAGGGGGAACAGCCCCATTTTTGTTTGCTGTTACCAAAGAAGTTTTTTGGTGTAGCCACATAGTGGCTCCTTACCAAATGATCTTTGAGATTTTTGCCTCTCTTCGCTGTCAGTGGAGTATCAGAAATTACTTTACCAAGCAGAGGATCAGTTTGTAAAACCGACCAAAGCTTATTAAGGATCGTGCGCATCGCGTCCCATTTACAATTAAAGGTGGAAATAAATCTTATTTTACCATCTTCTTGTTGACTCTTTTTTGAAGATCTGAGCAATATCTCACGTGGGGTGTGTTTAGTCCTGTTGTAACCGTTCTTGATGGTCCTGTGACTATAACCCCTATCTACAAACCGATCCCCAAGATCTTTGGCCTGTCTTTCAAACTTCTCCACAGTTGAACAGGTACGTTTCACCCTCAAAAATTGGCCTATAGGGATAGCCTTAATGGTGGAGAATGTACTGTATGTGCCAATGATGAATGCAATACTGAGTTCACAGAAGTTTCCTTATGATGAATGTCAATCTGAACAGACCCCCGCTCGTTCACAGAAAGTGAAATATCCAGAAAATCAATACAATCTCTATGCCATTTATGAACCAACTTAATACCATATGGGTTCTGGTTGAGATTGGTCATGAATTGATCCAATTCAACATCTGATCCCTGCTAAATGATAAACAGATTGTCTATATAGCGGAGTCGGCACTGGACATGGTCAGTGGCGCATACCCCCTCATCACGGAAAACTTCCCTCTACCAAAACCCGAGAAAGAGGTTTGCGTAAATGGGCGCACACGTCGTGCCCATGGCACAGCTGCATGTCAGGAACACCGCACTGTACTTGCTCACTGCGCCAGTGCACGTGTCCTGAGTGTCAGGATCCTGTCAGCGCCGGCGTGCAGCCTCCGCTGAGCAGGGACTCACCCACACTGTAGGGGTACCGGGGTCAGGTGCAGCCAGAAAGTACCGATGCACAGGACCTGTGGATGCTGAAGTTTAGCAAGCAGACACGGGATCTACGGTCATGTGACTGCAAGGGGGCAGGGCTTAGCATCCTGCTTAGTGAGATGGAAAGACACTATACAGAATTACTCAGAGTCAGGCAAAACAGGGTTCATACACAGAGATAGCCGTAAGGTACCAAGGATGAGACAGAGCGGATAGTCAGGGCCAAGCAGCAGTCAAAACCAAACAGACATAGAAGGTACCAAGCAGAATCCAAAGCAATATCCAGAGAACAGACCGAGTCATACACAGGTTATCAAGCAACCAGAACCCAGCACAAACACACTCAGCGGTCACCACACTATGCCAAGGGCAAGAGTATAACTGACAGGAATGGGAGTGTCCTGAGGCTATAAGAAGCCTCTCCCAGAACCAGGGAGAGGCCACAATCATAGCCCCAGGTGTGCAGGTAAGCCTGCACCTGGATCACAACCTTTAACCCCAGAAATGCCAGTTATCAGCACTGGTTCCAGACATTAACCCCACGTGTGCGAGTCAAACCCGCACTGAGATCATGACAGTACCCTCCTCTCAACGGGGGGCCTCCGGACCCCCAGGCTTGCCCGGGTACCTAGCATGGAAATGCCGCACCAGGCGATCAGCATGCATCAACCAGGCCGGTACCCAGGACCTGTCTTCCGGTCCATACCCCTTCCAAAGAACCAGGTACTGTACCGACCGCCGTACCAACCTGGAATCTACGATATGACCAACCTCGTACTCCACCTGCCCCTCGACCAAAACAGGAGAAGCAGCAGACTCGGAGTCTCCCCGGACTGCTTCAAAAGGTTTCAGTAGAGATTTGTGGAAGATGTTAGGGATCTTGAAAGAGGGTGGAAGGCACAGCCTATACGCCACTGGATTGATTTTTTCCACAATCTTGTATGGGCCAATGAATTTGGGCCCCAACTTGGCTGAAGGAACCTTCAACTTAATGTTTCGAGTGGAGAGCTAAACCTTGTCTCCAACCTGAAACGTGGGCCCTAGTGTTCGTTTCCTGTCCGCGAAAAAATTATACCTGCCCTGTGACCTAGATATACTCTGCTGAACTTCTGCCCACGTATTCCCTGAATAGAGCCCTCATCCCCGGGACCCCGGCAAACGGCATGACTTAAATTTTCAAACAGTCCCTTGGTCGTGAGGACCGCGGTTTTCCATTCATCCCCCTCCTGGACCCTTATCAAATTATATGCCCCCCGAAGATCCAGTTTGGAGAACCACTTTGCCCCTGAAAGTTGGTTACACAAGTCGGGAATCAATGGAAGGGGGTACGTATTTCGTACAGTAATCTTGTTCAGCTCACGAAAATCGAGGCAGGGACGTAAACCACCATCTTTTTTCTTAACAAAAAAAACCCTGCTGCCACAGGTGAGACTGAGGGACGTATGTGTCCTTTGCAAAGACTCTCAGCAATGTAATCTTTCATGGCCAAGCACTCAGGACCAGATAAATTAAACAGATGGGCTTTAGGCAATTTAGCCCCCGGGACTAACTCGATAGTCCAGTCAAAGGGTCTATGTGGCGGCAACGTTTCGGCCTAGCTTTCAGAGAACACATCTTCGAATTCTTTCAGGTACTCTGGAATACCTTCCAGCTCGACAGATGACAAAGATACAGATTTAACAGGTTCAACCAATAGTGCAGACTTATCACATAACATCGAATCATTAAACCCCCACTGAACAATCTCCCCCGTTTTCCAGTTAATGACTGGGTTATTATAGAAAAATGATTCACTGCACTCAATATTTTAATTGTATGCAAAAATTCATATGTTTATTAAACATGTCCAATCCAAAAAAGAATGGTGTGCCCAAGAAAAATATTATACAGAGATACCCGACGTTTCGATCCTCCCGGATCTTAATCATGGGGTACACTAAAATAGAGAAATATATACAATATCAGTGAATAAAAAAAAGGAAATATATACAGAATCATTTGTGGATCGACATTAGACAAGATTATAGAAATTTGAGAGCAAAAAACAATTATAAAAGGATATACATTTATGACATCACAGAGCTGTAACAAGATCTCACGAAAGAAGGATACCTATTGTGAAAAAATAATGTAGACATATTCAAGGTCGTCACATTGAGAGTGTTAAACAAGGAATTATTTGTTTACTTCTATAGGATTGGTAACAGACACAGGGCACTCGTGTAGGATACAGGTCCCCACAAGGTAACTAGAGGGGATATATACAGAGAGATATGAGTAATTCAATTTAAACGGTGTTATAGGTAGGGAACAGTAAGGAAGCTATACCTGAGGAGTTTAGATAACACAGCAAACAGGAACATTTCCTCGATGTATACCAGTATAATGGTGCAGTCGATAAGTTCCCGCTGAAGAGAGGGAGGTCACCGTTTAGAATGGCCAGAATCAAATGAGACTTGGATCAATATAAAATATGTAATATACCTGGAAGTGGATGAATACTAGTTGGAAGATGGAAGAACCGTAGTATAGAGGTTGCCCCCAGAGGTCACTAGTATTAAGTACAAGAGAGCCAATTAGAAATATAGACCTGGATATGCATAGCAAAAAATAAGACTATAAATGATTGCTCTAAACAGTTTGCAGTGGTAAATTTCAAATTTACCTTAGGTAAACGGTATTGAGTTTGAAGCTGCAGTAGCCCGTATACAACAGTTTATGTCTGTAGCAGCGTTGAACAGTAGATAGAGGAATATGCCTGTAGGGTGAATGGCATCTAGTGAAAATAGGGTATGAATATCCAGGAGTGTTGAAAATAAATAAACCCAAATTACCTTAGGTAAATGGTAATGGTTTTGGAGCTGCGGTGGCTAGTATAAATCCATCGGTACCAGAGGCAGAAGCTGCAGTACCCAGTAAACAGAGATCATGCCTGTAGGATAAGCGGTATAAGGTAAAGACCGGGTACCAATGGTGCAATGGAGGGGGTGGTCTGTATATAGAAGGGTTGTTACCTGGGGGATCCTGTGACTGTGAAACAGTAGATACAGGTGGCGCTCCTGTGCCCTACCTGGGGGTAAAAGAGGGACTGCGCTGGTCTGTGATGAGGCTGATTTTAAATAGTGCGCTGAGTGACGCCGGACCGGAAGTGCGTCACCACCGGACCGGAAGTCACTCAGCGCTGAGTGACGCCGGACCGGAAGTGCGTCACCACCGGACCGGAAGTTACTCAGCGCTGAGAAGGAGAGAGAGAGCGCATGTGTCAGAATGATTGCAGTTGGGAGAGAGCTGCGCCTGCTCAGTAGGGAGCAATGTGGCCATCATGTGGCACATATGTATGGTTGCATTTAGAGGGAGGGTGGGTTTGTCCTGATTATGGTGTCTCCATGGAGACGGGGAAAAAAGGGGGGGGGAAATTGTTAGTAACAGACTGGGAAGGCAAGACAAATTAAATTGGTAGGTGCAGGGAGGTGATCAGGCTAGATGAAACAAATATTTTAATACAGCAATAAGTAAAAATAAAAGAAAAAGATGAAAATAAAGGATAATAATAATAGTAATAATATGAGAAAAAATGAAAAAAGGGACTGCTAAAAATAAAGAAAAAATACAAAAATAATAATAATATTGAAAAAATTGAAAAATATATAAAATTATAAGAATTATATAGAAAGTAAAAAAGGGGGGGAAATAAGAAAAGGGAAATAAAGGATAAAAAAGGGGGGGGGGAAATAAAAAAGAAAAAATAATAAAAAATAAAAGTAAATATAGAAAAATAGAAAAAAAATATAGAAAAATAGACAAATGTGTGGGAAGTGGAGCACTTACCAATAACGGTCAGATTTCAACGTGTCTGAAAACAGCAGATAAAAGAGGAGTTAGTCATGTAAGCCAGTTCATTTCCCTATTGAGACCTTTTGGTGCCAATGTGTCCAGTTTGTATATCCAGAAAGTTTCTCTCTGTTTCAACAATTGTATATGGTTACCTCCCCGTCTGGGTCTGGGTACCTGTTCAATTACCTGAAATTTCAGTTGTGCCACCGTGTGTCTTTGTTTGATAAAGTGGTCAGGAATAGGTAACCATGTTTTGCCACATCTAATGGTGGACTTGTGACTGGCAATCCTGTCCTTAACATGCTGTGTCGTTTCGCCAACATATAGAAGGCCACATGGGCACTTAATAACGTAGACTACAAAGTTGGAGTCACAGGTGTAAAAACCATGTATAGGGAAGGATTTACCTGTCCGTGGGTGTGTGACTGTGTCCGATTTTATGACGTTGGAGCAGGAGGCACAGCTGAGGCAGGGGAAGGTACCCTTGCGGCGTGTGGCAAGTTGACGCTGTGATGATGTTGGTAGTTTGCTACCTACGTCTGCCCTAACCAGTTTATCCTTGATGTTAGGGGCTCGTTTGTTGCACATAAGTGCGGGTGTGTCAAAGGCTTTAACGTAGGGATACGCCTTGGAAAGAAGTGGCCAATGCTTACGGATGATAGAATGAACTTTTGGCATCAAGGGATGGTGAGTGTGAACGAAAGGAACTCTCTCAGGATTAGAGATAGTAGTGATTGGTGACGGTGGATTTAGGACCCGTATTTTTTCTTTATTGAGGAGACTGGTAGGATAATTCCTTTCAAGGAACTTAGATGACATCTCATCTAGGCGAGTGGGTAGCAGTTCGGAATTAGAGACAATTCTTGATATACGTGTAAATTGTGATCTTGGGAGACTGTCCCTAGTCGATTTAGGGTGACTGCTGGAGTAGTGGAGCAAACTATTACAGTCTGTAGGTTTAGTATATAAGTCCGTTGTAAGGTGTCCATCAAGATCTTTGTGTACCAAAGTGTCTAGAAAGGGTATGTGGGCCATATCATAATTGATAGTGAATTGAAGATCCATGTCCAATGAGTTCAAGTAGGTATGGAATGATTGCAAAGATTCAGGGGGACCCGTCCAGATAAAGAAAATATCATCAATGTAACGATGATATCCCCTTATGAATTCCTTGAAGGCCTTGTTAGGGTAAATATAGCTTTGTTCGAAAGAATGCATGAATGCATTTGCATAAGCTGGTGCTACGTGCGAACCCATTGCGGTCCCACGTAACTGTATATAGTATGTGTCTTCAAAGAGAAAGAAGTTTTCATAGAGGACAAGAGTGAGAAGATCTAGGCATAGTTGGATAGAATCCTCCGTCAACTGTGAAGTTTCTAAAAGGGAACGTGTGGCTTGTAGGCCTTTGATATGAGAGATGGACGTATATAGGCTGTTAACATCTAGAGTTACTAACAGGGTTAATGACTGGGTTATGGCATTGTAACCAGGGCATGCCCAACACCAATCCTGCTGGTAGATTGTCCAGAACCAAACAACTTAATTTTTCCACATGGGTAGCGCCCACTTTGAGCGAAAACAAGTCAGACATAAAGAGAATTCCAACTTTAGTGAGGGGGGAGGAGTCAATGGCCACCACTTTGATTGGAACCTTAAGTCTAACTGTCCCTATCTTACAGCGTGTGACCAATTGGGAGTCAATGAGATTGATGGATGATCCGCAGTCCACAAAAGCTGTAGAGGGAAAACAACAATCGTCCACTAACAGTTCCACATGAAGCAACACCTTAGAAAACGAGGAAAAGGGTACCTGTGGGTCTGAGTTGTCTCCCCGCTGACTACCCAGACCTAGTCGTTTCCCGTCGACCGGGTTGAGGATGGACAGTCAGGACACTCCCTTTTCCAATGTCCCGTTTTACCACAGTAGAAGCATAACTGCTTTTCTCTCCGGCGTTGTCTCTCCTTTTCCTTCAGGGAGAGAGCCCCTACGTCCATGGGTACAGAAACAGTCTCTTTTCCACTAGGGAACAATGGAGTCTCCGCCTGTATCACCCCCCTGGCCCGCAGCCTGCGGTCCATCCAGACGGCCTGGGTCATGGCGTCCTCGAGAGTTTGGTGGGGGATGTAATGCCAAGGCATCCTGTAACCGCTCGGACAAGCCTCGGCGAAAGAGTCCTCGGAGTGCGTCGTCATCCCAAGAGACCTCTGCGGCCCAGCGGCGGAATTCTGTGCAAAACCACTCAGCCGAGTATTTCCCCTGACAGACACTCATCACCATGTCCTCTGCCATTCGCACTCGGTCCGGCTCATCATATATGTGCCCGAGGGCCTCAAAAAACGCATTCACAGACACTCTCTCAGGGGCAGTGGGAGGAAGGGAGAAAGCCCAAGCTTGTGGGGACCCTCTTAACAGAGACATAATGACCCCTACCTTCTGACTTTCGTCCCCAGAGGAACGTGGCCTCAAACTAAAGAAGAGTTTGCACCCCTCCATGAAGAACCTGAACTCCTTTTTGTTCCCAGAAAAAAAATCAGGCAGTTTAACAGGTGGTTCTGGGGATACCAAACAACATCACTCGCCCCAGCCCCCAGAGACCCAGCAGCTAAAGCCCCCAGCACTGTCTCAGAAACCTGCTGCTGAGAATGAGCCAGAGCTTGCTGCTCCAGAGATAAACCCTGAAACATCTGACTCAGATTTTTCATTTGCTCAGCAAGAAATTGTATGGGATCCATATTTCTCAGCAGAGAAAAAAAAAAAACAAAAAACAAAAAACTTAATGGTCAGTTATAATGTCAGGAACACCGCACTGTACTTGCTCACTGAGCCAGTGCGCGTGTCCTGAGTGTCAGGATCCTGTCAGCGCCGGCGTGCAGCCTCCGCTGAGCAGGGACTCACCCGCACTGTAGGGGTACCGGGGTCAGGTACAGCCAGAAAGTACCGATGCACAGGACCTGTGGATGCTGAAGTTTAGCAAGCAGACACGGGACCTACGGTCATGTGACTGCAAGGGGGCAGGGCATAGCATCCTGCTTAGTGAGATGGAAAGACACTATACAGAATTACTCAGAGTCAGGCAAAACGGGGTTCATACACAGAGATAGCCGTAAGGTACCAAGGATGAGACAGAGCGGATAGTCAGGGCCAAGCAGCAGTCAAAACCAAACAGACATAGAAGGTACCAAGCAGAATCCAAAGCAATATCCAGAGAACAGACCGAGTCATACACAGATTATCAAGCAACCAGAACCCAGCAAAAACACACTCAGGGGTCACCACACTATGCCAAGGGCAAGAGTATAACTGACAGGGATGGGAGCGTCCTGAGGCTATAAGAAGCCTCTCCCAGAACCAGGGAGAGGCCACAATCATAGCCCCAGGTGTGCAGGTAAGCCTGCACCTGGATCACAACCTTTAACCCCAGAAATGCCAGTCATCAGCACTGGTTCCAGACATTAACCCCACGTGTGCGAGTCAAACCCACACTGAGATCATGACACTGCGCCTCTGCAAATAGAACCGATCCTTAAAAGTAAAAAAATTTGGATTCAAAGCAAAATGTAATAACTCAAGTATGAGATCAATACAAAAAGGGTGGGGGAACAAGAGGCGCAATAGTGCCCTATCACTAGTGACACTACAATGTGAGTGGTGTAATGCAGTTCCACTCACCTATTCCAGTTGTGTGACCCACAACTGGCTTGAAGACATAACACAGTATCAGCTGCTGCAGGACTTCCACCGACCACTCCAACATGGAAAAACTGCCAGAAAAAATGGGAAGCAAGGTGTGCCACAGTCCACGCTGCTGAGTCCACAAAATCACCTGGGATGCAAGATGTTGTAACAAAGTACTTCTTTATTCCTTCCTACGCGTTTCGGCGCCCTTCCTGGCACCTTCCTCAGGGATAACGCGTAGGAAGGAATAAAGAAGTACTTTGTTACAACATCTTGCATCCCAGGTGATTTTGTGGACTCAGCAGCGCGGACTGTGGCACACCTTGCTTCCCATATTTTCTGGAAGTATGAGATCAGACAGTGTCCATCCAGACTGCTCATCTCCAGAAAATAAAGAACCGCTCGTATACCATCATCATGTCCAATGCACGTGTAAAGAGACTCTATGTTGGCAATGACAAGGAGCATGTCAGGTTCCAGTTGAATACCATCAACCCTCATCAGGAAGTCCAATACATTGTATGGGTGGAGTTTATTTTGCGGAGACTCGCATCTCCACGAAGATAAATTGACATGTTGCTGTCTGGAGAGATGCGCCGCATGTCTGTCTCCACGCGTGAGCCGCAGACGTCTCTGGATGCACAGTGGACCTGGGATTTCTTGAAGTTCCCAATCCACTATGCTGTAACATCTGGACCCTGCACAAGTACACAGCGTCCAACCCGCAGCGATTACTGATCATGTGCACATCCCCTCAGAGTGTGTTTTTTCATCTGAAAGTGTCCACTTTTTGAGGGGCGTGGCCTAGCGCGGATGTGAGTGGACGCTAGGTAGAAGAGCTCCGCCGTCAGATTTATGAATTATCCTTAAACAGGCCGTTCTAACACTGACCTGGGCACATCTATTGGCACAGTGAGTGCCCAAGAGTCAGGAGGAGACGCCGTGAGTGCAGAGGAGCGCCGAGATGGGGAGGAGGAGGCAGAAAGATATCGGGGAGGATGGCAGCGTGACTGCACAAGATGGCGCCGGGAAAGTGGAGGAGGCGCGGAGACAATCTGAGAGCTTTGGTAAAAGGTAACAGATCCTTCAGAAGTTGCAGCGCTTTGCAAGAGAGGAGGAGGGGGACACTGAAGAAGGTATAGTGCTGGAAGGAGAGAGGGTGAGCGATGAAACCGTAGGAGATGCTGATAGCAGGAGAAGAGAGGGAGGGGAAATCGCTGGCCCTGAGTGTGTGTATGAGGAGGAAGACAGTGGAGCTGATGATGAGACTCCTGAGAGAGAGCCAACCTTGAAAGATGTCTTCATAGTGGTGTCGTTCTGCAAGAGTACACTGACTAAGTTGAATAGCCAGGTTGATAAGATTAAAGAAGAAATCACTGGCATTAAAGAGGCACTGAACAAAGCAGATACCAGGATGGGTGCTGTGGAAGAGAGGGTGAGCAGCACTGAGGACTCTGTAAACAAAATGCAGAAGACTCAGTCCCAGCATGCTCAAAAGATATCAGCAGTGCATTTAAAGCAGGATGATTTGGAAAATAGATCAAGGAGGAACAATCTCAGATTTGTGGGTTTTCCGGAAAAAGTAGAGGGCAGCGACCCCACCGACTTTATTGAGCAATGGATCTTATCCAAGATCGGCAGAGACACGCTTTCCAGGGTGTTCGCGGTGGAGAGCACACCGTGTCCCCCTACGACCCCTCCCACCAGGTAGTGCTCCTCGTATTATGCTGGCCAGGATACTGAATTGTAGAGACAGAGAGACTATCCTCCGGGAAGCAAGGAAGCTGCAGGATCTCACGTTTAATGGAAGCCGTATTGAAATATATCCGGACTATTCAGCAGAGGTCCAGAAAATGCGGATGAAATTTGGCGAGGTCAAGAGAGAAATGAGAGCGCTGGGAGTGAAGTATTCTATGATGTATCCTGCTAAACTGAGAGTAGCAGCGTTGGGGTCTGTTCAGTTTTTTCCGACCCCAGAAGAAGCAGTCAAATGGATGGAGAACAATCGTTCCAAGCTGGGAGCAGTGAGAGACGGTGAAGGATGAAGTAGAGACTCTCGGACATATTTCCTTTTTTTTTGGATGTTGTGCTCCGAGGCACCTGGTTTTTCAGAAACTTTTTTGGGGGCGTTGATCCCCGGGTGCTTTTTGATGACTATTGCAATATCCTTGTTAGAAAATGTTATGCGGCCTGATTAGTATTGATGAGTGTTTTTGTTTTTGATGGTGGGAGTGATGGACGCCAAACAAAGGAGACTCAGTGGCTTTATATGGGTGTGAAGTAATTGGGTGCTGGCTGTATTCTCTCTCGTTGGAAGGAGAGAATCAGCTAGATTGGGATGGAGGGGAGGGGGGGAGTGGAGGGGGACAGGGGAGGGTTGGTTATGGGGGAGTTCGCATACTGCAATATAATATAGTGACCACAGAAGACCGGTTATTTTTTATATTTTTAGGACATAATGAGTGGTGATGTAAAAATTCTAAGTTGGAACGTACGGGGAATGTCAGATCCAAATAAAAGATCGGCAGTTATGGCAGAAATTAGAAAGCATAAACCAGCTATAGTATGTCTATTAGAAACTCATTTGATTAAAGGAAAGGAAAATTGGTTAGAGAAAAAGTGGGTCACTCGGGCCTATCACTCTATGTATTCGGCTTACGCAAGGGGTGTATCTGTACTGATACACTCTCATACTCATTATGAAGAAATTGACTCTTATATAGATAAGGACGGTCAGTTTGTTTCTCTGCGTTGTCGAATTTCTGGAATATGCATAATTGTGGTGGCCCTCTATATCCCACCCCCATATTCGAAAAAGAAACTACAGGAGATTTTTGAGTGGATTGGGGGGAGAGGGGATTGCCCAGTACTAATATTAGGAGACGTCAATAATGTTATGAATGAGTATTGGGACCGGGCGGGCAATGAGGGAAATTGCCCTAGGAAAGATAGGATGACTCCATTTGGGACATATGTTAGTGAAATGGATATGATAGACTTATGGAGAGTACGTAATGAGGGGAAGAAATGCTTTTCGTGTTATTCGACTTCGTATCATACTCTATCACGCATAGATTTGGCACTGGGTAATAGGGGCATGGACAGATTGGTTGGAACAGTGGAATACTTACAGAGACTTATCTCCGACCACAGGGCAGTTGAGGTTAGTCTGAGATTGGGAGTGGGGAAAGGGAGGAGAGTAGGGGGGACGATTCATCCGGAATGGCTCAAATGCTTAAACATGGGAACTATTAAGAATGATATTGTTGAGTTCTTTCAGTTAAACGAAGGCACTGCGGATCCACTCATAGTATGGGATGCCATGAAAGCTTATCTGCGGGGATTATTCATACGAGATATCTCGAGGCAGAAGACACAAACGAGGCAGGTAAACCAAGAGGCAGCTGATAGGCTCAGCAGGGCAGAGGAAGAGATGATAGTTAGACCCAATGCCGACACCCAGAACGCATTAAAAGAAGCACAAGAAGAAGTAAATAAGTTATATCTACAAGGGATAGATAAGAAAAGGGCATTCCAAAAAGCATTGTTCTATGAAGAGGGGGAAAAGGTGGGACACTTATTATCAGTGATTACTGCTGCGCAGAAAAAACCATCACAAATATACAAAATTGTCACTAACGATGGGGCAGTTCATAGGGATACCGTCGGGATATTGGAATGTTTTAAGGAATATTATGTAGAATTGTATACCTCGGAATTGAGGGCCTCGGATTTGGAGATGGATAAATACTTACAAGGGATAGAGTTACCTAGGTTAGATGACACTGATAAACAAAATTTGGAAGAATTATTCACTGTAGAAGAGGTAGAGAAGGCTATCCTATCATTAACAAATGACAGGTCACCTGGATCTGACGGAATCCCGGGAGAAGTGTACAAAGAATTAATAGAAATTGTAGCGCCTAAATTTAAGCATGTACTTGAGGTGGCAGCAGAGAAGGGGGTATTGCCAAGCTCTATGAGGGAGGCTGTAATCGTGGTGATTCCTAAAGAAGGGAAAGATGCCTCATCCGTAGAATCCTATAGACCAATCTCGTTATTGACATCAGATGTTAAAATACTAGCCAAAATGTTGGCGTTAAGAATGTCTAGAGTTGTCCCAAAATTAATACATCCAGACCAATCAGGGTTCCTACAAAACAGATCTACCGCCATTAACCTGCGAAGACTGTTTTTAAATATTCAAATCCCAGCAGATAATAAGGGGGGAAGGGTGGTGGCCTCACTGGACGCACGGAAAGCCTTTGACAGGGTAGAGTGGAATTATTTATGGGCAGTATTGAAATGTATGGGATTTGGGCACAGATTTATTTCTTGGGTTAAGTTATTGTATGTAGACCCGAAAGGATATATTAGGATTAATGGGGAGACCTCGGGGGCATTTGGGTTGTTCAGAGGAACTCGTCAGGGATGTCCATTGTCACCGTTATTGTTTGCTGTGGCGATAGAACCGTTAGCGATTAAAATTCGCAATTCCAAAGAAATACAAGGCTTTAGATATGGGGAATTGGAGGAAAAGATCGCTCTTTACGCGGATGATATACTCCTGTTCTTAAAAGACGGTGGAGAGACACTGACTAAGGTCATGGACCTTATAGGGAAATTTGGTTTCTTTTCCGGATTGAGAATTAATTGGGACAAGTCATGTATCATGGGGATTGATGGAGAGTTGGGATGTCGAGATGTAGGGGAGGCGGTTGGACATTTGAAAGTAGTTAAGGAGTTTAAATACCTCGGAATATGGGTATCTATGCCTGTATCTAGATTTCTCGAACTAAACTTCGACCCGTTACTAGTTAAATTCAAAGTTAAAATGACAGCATAGTGTAAGTTAGTATTATCAATAGTGGGGAGGACGAATCTAATTAAAATGATAATGATGCCTCAGTTGATGTATGTCCTCCATAATGCCCCGGTTTGGATCCCAAAGAAAAAATTTTACAAAGTTAATACCATTTTTAGAGAACTGATCTGGGGGAAAAAACAAGCAAAAATTAAATTGGAAATACTGCAAAGGGGGAAGGAAGAGGGAGGGTTGGCGGCGCCAAATCCATGGATATACTTTGTAGCAACGCAGGGGCAGCACTTTAGGGGCTGGCGAGAGGAGGGGAACTTGAGCGTTATGGGGGAAATTTTGGTCCAACTGACCAACAAGAGAACATTGGTACAAAGTTTGGAAGCAGGAAGCTTTGGGAGACTTGGGAAGGACATACCCACATTTGGACTAATGCACAAGATATGGCAGCATATCAAACTTCTTAGACGAGTTGAGGAACTGACGATATACACACCTATTTGGGATAATGTGAATCTATCGGAACTATATAAACTGAAGGACTTTATCGATTGGGAGAGGAGAGGTTTGCAATATGTGTGGCAACTATTGGAGGGGTCCGAGATCAAGCCTTTCTCTGTTCTAAAAGAAGAGTTTGGACTCTCACGTAGTGGGGAATTTTGATATTTTGGTCTTAGGCATGCATTTCAAGCACAGAAACAGACAACGAATATGACGGTACAGAGGGATGTGGTGTTGGATTATGTGTGTGCATCCGGGGGTACTAGAGGTGCTATCTCTACCATTTATAGAGATTTATTATACTCTTACTTGGCTGGGTTTCCTCTAACAGTAAAATCTAAATGGGAGAGAGAAGTGGGGGACATAGTAGATGAGACATGGGAGACCATTTTAGAGTATATACCTAAACTCTCTTTGAGTGAGCCGGGTAGGATATCTCAACTATATATCATACATAGAACATATAAGACCCCAGAACTTATGAGGAAAATGGGCTTGAGGGACAACGCGGAGTGTCCAAGATGTGGGTACGAACCTGCGGGACTGTTTCATATGCTCTGGTCCTGTCCAAGACTTTTGTCATACTGGGAAGAGGTTATAGGGCTTGTTGAGAAGATATACCGATGTGATATAGGAAGGGATCCAATAACGTGTGTGTTGGGATATGTGGAGGAGGTGTCGGTGGGAAATGCCTATAAGTCCATCATAGCAAAACTTTTATATATTGCCCGTAAGCTGATCGCACAAAAATGGATTGATGCTGTACCCCCAACGATTGGGGAGTTTGTCACTCGTGTGAATAACGTAATCCGATTGGAAGAGAGAATTTATAGAAAACGACATAAAGAGGCACACTTTGAAAAACTCTGGGCCATGTGGTTACAGTCGAGACAATCACATTGAGAAAGTCTGTATTGCAGTTGGGAAGGGGGGGGAGGGAGGAGGGAGGAGGGAGGAGGTTGGTTTTGTTTTTTATAATATATTTTTTTTTTTTTTTCTTCTTTTATGACGGGGAGGAAATTGAATGTCGTGTTCCTTTTTTTCTGTATGCAATGGAGATGATTTGAAAGCTTTGCCTAAATGTAATTATAACGACATTTGAATATAATAAAAAATCTTTGGTTTAAAAAAAAAAAAAATGATTAAGGGCACTTATATAAAAAAAAAAAAAGAAAGAAAAAAAAAAAAATTACCGATTGTAAAAAAGAAAAAAACATTTTGAAATAAAGTGCAGTAGTGTTATAATATTAAATATATTAAATCATAAAAACATGGTGACAATGTAAAAAAAAGGGGGGTTGTAGTATTATAAAGAGACACTAGATGGCGCTAACATGAGCTTCAAGGAAGTGTCAGAAGCTTGAAGAGAATACTACAGTTAAAAGAGAAAGCTTTCTGTGTGAAACAAATGTGTGGAATGGAAGGATAAAACAAGATAATCAGGCTAAGCATCCCAATGGAGGGTTCAGTATGCATGGGAGGCAGGGACAACAATCTCCAAAAAAAAAAAAAAAAAAATGTAGGAAAGAGGTGTACTGTATTTACAAATTAAAATCTCTGGAACCCTTTGGACTAAATATTGTTTCTGATGTCTTTTATTAAAAGTACATTTTTTTTTGGAGATTGTAATTTTTTTTTTTTCTCTTTCTTTTTTTTTTTTTTATATAAGTGCCCTTAATCATTTTTTTTTTTTTTTTTAATCCGTTATTCAGGGTACATCTCTTTGGATTTACTCTTTATTCTGGAAGTGAATAGATTGATCTTAACATTGATCTGAAAAATCATACCCCATTCCTCACTAGTCACCATGGTCATGTGGATTAAAACACCATACACTATCAACTTTGGAACTGGGTTCTAGACTCCTTGTGGATGATTTTAATTACTTTTTTATCGGACCCCGTGATCCCCCGTGTCTATTTCAAAAGAAATATATACATTTTCTTTTTTATTGTTCTTGAGTATGTATTCTTATTATATGCTGTTTTAATATGTTCTATTAAAATACAGTTATTTTAATGTGTTTTATACCATTGCCTTGCTGATGTGGCAGTTACTTGTCCTGCCCCCTTTTTTTTTTTCCACTTTGGATTGTATATAAACTCCTGCATTGCATGCTTGTATCATGCCCTGATGAAGTGAGCTGGGACAGCTCAGGAAACACGTAGGCACCAATAAATTTCCTTGAATTATACCTACAGCAGCGCAGTGTATCATTGCACCTTAAAGTCATCTTCACTTACAAGGCTGGGAGGAAGTGAGAGAGACTTCCCCCCACCTGAGAAGGACCGTCACTGGGAGGGTTTTTTGGCGTCTTTGGAGGGCTTGCCAAAGTAGAAGCCTCTCCCACCTCTGGATCGCTTGTCAGAGTTGTTTCTGTCTCGATCCCTGTACTGCTGTCTTCTGAATTTTCGGCCCTTCTGAAAGGAGCGCCGAAAGGCCTGAAATGGCTGTTTTGGGAAATTCTTCTTTTTGTCGCCGGCTTTCTCCAATACGTCATCCAATGCCGGTCCAAACAGGAAATTTCCCACACACGGCAGAGGGCAGAGTTTCATCTTTGCCTGTGTGTCCCCTGGCCAACATTTGAGCCATACTGCACGGCGTCCCACATTAGTTAGAGCTGCTGATTTTGCTGCTAGCCTGGCTGAATCCGCCGAAGCCTCAGCTAGAAAGACTGCTGCTGCTTTGATGGCCGGTATTGCTTCTAAGATAGATTCCCTGGGGACTCCTTGCTCTAGCAGATCCTCCAGGTTATCAACCCATATTTTTAGGGATCTAGCCACACACGTTGCCGCGATGGCGGGCCTTAGTGCCCCAGCCAAGGCCTCCCAGGCTGTTTTAAGAAAATTATCTGTCTTTCTGTTCAGAGGTTCTTTTAGTGAACCTAAATCCTCAAAGGGTAGGGAGGATTTTCTGGCGAGTTTTGCGACAGCTACATCAATCTTTGGAGCTCTATCCCAGGATGAGGACGCCTGTTCGTCAAAGGGGTACCTCCTTTTTCATGGAATTGATTATCTGGGGCTTCTCCTCTGGTTTTTCCCATTCCCTTTTTATGAGCCCCTCCAGCTGTTCATTAATAGGGAAGGCTCTACGTTTGTTCTTTTGCAACCTGCTAAACATGAGTTCCTGAGCTGTCTTTTTTGCTCGCTCCTCTACCAGCCCCATAGTAGATTGGATTGCTTTTATAAGCTTATCTGTAGCTTCCACTGGGAATGCGTCCTCCTCATCAGAACTGCTATCTGAACAGTGGGATTTATCTGAGTCCTCCTCTGATCCTGTAGAGTCCTCCTGAGAGACTACTGAGGGGCTAGATCTATCTTTTGCTCTATCCGTATCCGCTGAATGTAAAGCCCTCACTGATTTACAGACTTCTGACTGAATCAGGGATCTCAGGTTATCAGAAAAAGAGGGTGTCTCTTCCCCTACTGTTTTATTAATACAGTCCTGGCACAATCTTTTATTCCAAGATGCTCCTAAGGGACTATTGCATAAGGGACGTTCCTTATTCTTAGACTTTGATCTACTCTTCTTAGGGACCTCCTATACTCCACCCCGCCAATGTATGTAAAAAGAGGGGAGAGAAGAGACAAGAGAGAGCGAGAGAAAGAGAACAGACATAAGCGTGCTGGACTTTCTCGAAGCTCACTTACCACTCGGACTCTTCGCAGAACGGGTACTGGATCTGGAGGCTGACTGGTCTTCTCAATGTCTCCTAAAGAGACTAAGGACCCCTCCTTTTTGCGGTGACGATCTGCCCGTGCGCTGCCCGAGCGGCTTCCACTGCTTCTGCGGCGTTTCTGGCTCTTCTCTTCTGAACGAAACCGCCTTTCCTGCATCTCCTGCTGTGGTTGCAAGTGCTCTGGTGAAGGGCTCTCCATCCTATAAGCTGCTTAGCTGCTGCTGCCGCTTTGTGATGAGAGCAGTCACATCTATCCCAATAATGGTGTGGTGACGCCTGCAAGCAATTCCTTCTGCCTTTAAATAACAGCATTATCCTTTTTTTTTTTTTTAATTGACCACCTGGTTGCGCCTGCCGGCCGCCTGCGCTTACCTATGTATGGCACGCATGCGCACTGCTGTTGGTCTAGACGCACACCCAGCCTATTACCCGGGTGTATACGTCTGTGCACATCCGCCGAGGGTCACCTGTATGCGCGCACCCGGTAACCACTTCTGGTGCGCACTACTCTAACTAATTTCCGTGTCCCGCAGTATGTATGCGTGTACCCGGCGACCACTTCCGGTGCGCGCTGCTGACACTCTGCCCTGCTGTGTGCTCTGCCCCCGTCCGCTGCTTCCGGAGCGTGTGCGCACTGCTGCTGTGTAGTCGGCGCCTCCGTCTTCTGGGTGTACACGCTGCCTGCACGCTCCCGGATTCTGCTTCCGGTGCACGCCCGGGTCACTTCCGGTGCGCGTGCCCGCTCCATCTCTGGCATTCCCACGACACCACGCCATGACACCTGCCTCCTTCATACCTGCGATCTCACTGGACCCGGTCTCCTGAAGGAACATGGACGTCACCCTGGCCACCACTGATAACAGGTATCCAAAACTTCTTTCCAGGGCTCACGTCCAGTGGGGTATGGCCTCAGCAGTCTGAATAAATGCGTTTTTAGGGCACACTTAAAATTGTAGGGATTGCGGACTAATCGTATTGACCTGGGAAGTGCATTCCAAAAAATTGGCGCAGCACATGTATAATCTTGGAGACGGGAGTGGGAGGCTCTGATTATTGAGGATGTGGGGGGCGAATGAAAGCTCGGAGTCAAGTATGACCCCAAGACAGCGGGCATGTTGCTGGGGAGTAATAGTGGAACCACACACAGAAATGGCAATGTCGGGCATAGGTGCATTAGTGGAGGGAGGAAACACAAGGAGTAAAGTGTTTGACAGGTTCAGTTTCAGATATAGTGAGGACATGATGTTAGACACAGCGTTTAGACCAGGGGTGGGGAACGTCCGGCCCACGGGCCGTATATAGCCCGCCTTATCATTTTGTGCGGCCCGCAGCCGCTTTCCCCACTTTCCCTATTTTTTGGCCTCGGGTCCTTTAAGAATAGCACGTGGTATCTTGTCGCGCTTTTCCCATCAGTGGGGACTTGGGAGACTCCTGCTGTGCGGCTCCAGGTGAGGGACTGAGTCAGTGGGGAGACTCCTGCGGTGCCGGCTCCAGGAGAGGGAGAGTTATAATCCTGCTGCAGCAATAGACAAGGGGGCTGCATTGTCAGCGAGCCTGCACCAGGGAGACGCCGGACTCCGCGCACAGGAACCAACCCTAACAGGAGTCGCTGCCCTGTCACGTTCTCCTGTGCGGCTGCAGTGTGCAAGGTAATCACGATACCTCAGGCCCCGTGTACCACCCATGTGCTGTATACCTCAGGCTCCATGTACCCCCATGTGCTGTATACTTCAGGCCCCATGTACCACCCATGTACTGTATACATCAGGCTCCATTTATCCCCCATATGCTGTATACCACAGGCTCCATTTACCCTCCATTGTGCTGTATACCACAGGCTCCATTTACCCCAGGCTCCATTTACCCCCTATTGTGCTGTTTTCCACAGGCTCCATTTACCCCCCATTGTGCTGTTTTCCACAGGCTCCATTTACCCCCCATGTGCTGTATATGTGGCGCCCCTGAGGGTTCAGTCACCACAGAGGTGCTGCACCTCCTCCTGAGGTGTGGTGCCCCACCATCCAGGTAAGGTGGAGACACCTGGCCACACTCCAACACCTGCAATCCACACAACATAGTAGTGTAGCAAAGCACCTTTGGTGGCGCCCTGCTTGGAACACAAAGAGTGCTGGGAGGTGGGTGGAGCTTAGTGGCACAAGTGAGCAAAGATGATTAGGACTAGGTCAGTCTGTGAGAGAAGATCCCCTGAGTGGGATGGATGGAGGGAGGTGCTGCAGCAGTCTCCTGTGACCTGGAGCTGCTGGCACTGGAAAGAGATATAGAAAGCCTGATTCTCCATAAGGAAGAAAGATTTGTACGGAACGTGAGAAGAAGAGAACTAAGGACTAGGGTCGGAGTGGAACTCTTCCTCAAGTTCTAAGCACATGGCTGGGGTCCGGTCCCCGAGGTTGTATGGATACTAATGGTCCTGCAGCAGACACCGGAGGAATAGAAGTTGTCACCACTTTATTCCCACACAAGACTTGGGGGCACAACAGCAAAGTGAGTGAGCCGGGACATGGTAGTAAGGAGTCCCCGAAGCAGGTTACAGCTGTCTGCCGTACAAGTAGAGTTCAAAGGAACATCTTAAAGGAGGAACTTTGGTTTAACACACAACCACAAGTACTTCATTACAAGCGCTAGAAAGGAGACGTTCAGAGAAGGCATATGTTGGCGGAGTGCTGGAACGGAGTACTTCATCTTGCCTGGAGGTTGGCTGGGCCCCTGACCTGGTGGACACAGCACCGAGGCGCACGGCTGTGGAGTCGGTAAGCCAAACCTGCGACTCCTCAATTTCCCTTCCACCGACTCCGACATATATTGCTTATATTTAAGTGAAAAAGTTATTGTAGTACAATGTGAACATCAGACATTTAATCATTTTTATGATACAATAATCAAGACATTTAGATAGAACATAATATATATTTATTGTAATACAACTTTAGAACACAAAAAACTGTAATAAATTGTAAATATGTAATACACTATGTAATATCGATTACATATATATATATATATATATATACACAGTATATATATATATACAGTGGGGCAAAAAAGTATTTAGTCAGTCATCAATAGTGCAAGTTCCACCACTTAAAAAGATGAGAGGCGTCTGTAATTTACATCATAGGTAGACCTCAACTATGGGAGACAAACTGAGAAAAAAAAATCCAGAAAATCACATTGTCTGTTTTTTTTCATTTTATTTGCATATTATGGTGGAAAATAAGTATTTGGTCAGAAACAAGCAATCAAGATTTCTGGCTCTCACAGACCTGTAACTTCTTCTTTAAGAGTCTCCTCTTTCCTCCACTCATTACCTGTAGTAATGGCACCTGTTTAAACTTGTTATCAGTATAAAAAGACACCTGTGCACACCCTCAAACAGTCTGACTCCAAACTCCACTATGGTGAAGACCAAAGAGCTGTCAAAGGACACCAGAAACAAAATTGTAGCCCTGCACCAGGCTGGGAAGACTGAATCTGCAATAGCCAACCAGCTTGGAGTGAAGAAATCAACTGTGGGAGCAATAATTAGAAAATGGAAGACATACAAGACCACTGATAATCTCCCTCGATCTGGTGCTCCACGCAAAATCCCACCCCGTGGGGTCAGAATGATCACAAGAACGGTGAGCAAAAATCCCAGAACCACACGGGGGGACCTAGTGAATGAACTGCAGAGAGCTGGGACCAATGTAACAAGGCCTACCATAAGTAACACACTACGCCACCATGGACTCAGATCCTGCAGTGCCAGACGTGTCCCACTGCTTAAGCCTGTACATGTCCGGGCCCGTCTGAAGTTTGCTAGAGAGCATTTGGATGATCCAGAGGAGTTTTGGGAGAATGTCCTATGGTCTGATGAAACCAAACTGGAACTGTTTGGTAGAAACACAACTTGTCGTGTTTGGAGGAAAAAGAATATTGAGTTGCATCCATCAAATACCATACCTACTGTAAAGCATGGTGGTGGAAACATCATGCTTTGGGGCTGTTTCTCTGCAAAGGGGCCAGGACGACTGATCCGGGTACATGAAAGAATGAATGGGGCCATGTATCGTGAGATTTTGAGTGCAAACCTCCTTCCATCAGCAAGGGCATTGATGATGAAACGTGGCTGGGTCTTTCAACATGACAATGATCCAAAGCACACCGCCAGGGCAACGAAGGAGTGGCTTCGTAAGAAGCATTTCAAGGTCCTGGAGTGGCCTAGCCAGTCTCCAGATCTCAACCCTATAGAAAACCTTTGGAGGGAGTTGAAAGTCCGTGTTGCCAAGCGAAAAGCCAAAAACATCACTGCTCTAGAGGAGATCTGCATGGAGGAATGGGCCAACATACCAACAACAGTGTGTGGCAACCTTGTGAAGACTTACAGAAAACGTTTGACCTCTGTCATTGCCAACAAAGGATATATCACAAAGTATTGAGATGAAATTTTGTTTCTGACCAAATACTTATTTTCCACCATAATATGCAAATAAAATGAAAAAAAAACAGACAATGTGATTTTCTGGATTTTTTTTTCTCAGTTTGTCTCCCATAGTTGAGGTCTACCTATGATGTAAATTACAGACGCCTCTCATCTTTTTAAGTGGTGGAACTTGCACTATTGCTGACTGACTAAATACTTTTTTGCCCCACTGTGTATATATATATATATATATATATATATATATATCACTATGTAATAAACTATGTAAGTGGCAAAAAACAGTTTTCAACAAAAACACACTAAATAACATTTGTGCAGTCTATGAATTTGCTCTAAGAAATAGAATTGCCTCCATCAGATGCTCCTTCATAGATGACCTAAAATCTGACCTAATAATTTTAAGGCCAGAGAACAACCTCTCTACACTAACTTGGGTTGGAGGCAAAGCCGTAAACACATGGGCAACATCTCTAACAATTTCCAAGTATAAAGGAATTGCCTCATGCACAGTCAGTTTTGATGAACGGTTGAATTTTTCTTTTTCTTTGAGAGCAAGTGAAACATTTTGCTGAAATATTGTCAATCTGCTTGCTACAGGAGACGGAGTTAAATCTTTTTCCTTGCAGCAACGCTTTGCCTGCTCCATACCATCCAAATACTTGTCAAAGTCAAACTCCTCATCTGATGAGGATGAAGATATGGCAGCAGTAGCACTGTTAGGACCCAAGTCCTCTTGCGCCTGGCAGTCCTCCTGTAAGCCACTCATCCTAACTGCTACCTCAGTCAGAGCTTCTTTTCCTTTAGTAAGCTGTTGATCATCAAGCAATATACAATGACTTGGGTCCACATAAACAGCTGCCAGAAAAAATTTTTTTTCCAATAGCTGTGTCTCTCTCCATTTCATTGAAGCAGAAATGCCATCTGCGATTAAATCTCCTCTTTGGGACAGTCAAAATAGCAAGTTCCTCCACTCCCTTATGAAAATGCCAGGAGTTAAATCCTCAGCTTGTAATTTTTTAGTCACGGTAAATAGGTGATTAAGCAATTCCTTCAATTCAGCCACCTGTGTCCATTGACCTTCATTTAGGGTTACCTGAGGGTTCGCCATATCTATAAGAAATGGTTTTAGCCAGGATCAAAACTAGGGGGGGCAGAACCTCATACTGTTCCACAGAATCTCATACTGCACACCTCAGCTGCTGCAGAACCTTATACTGCACACCCCTACACTTGAAAATAAAGCCTGCACCTTAAGATGTGGTGAATGCAGTCTATTCCAACTATCAATTGATGCTGATGTGTTACTGAAGATGAGCAATGCCTGTCCTGGGCGTCCTTTTGGGCAGCTATGAGGTGTACCTGACTGGTGCTAAAAAAAAAGGAGTGTTAGTCTGTGTGCTACCCGGCTTTCATTCTTTTTGGTACAGATAAGATATGGATAGACAGATATGGATAAATGGATAGATAGAGCAGATTTCTAATCTGCTTTTGCTATTAAAAACATTATCTAAGAGCTCAAAAACCTTTCAGATGATGCGGTTTTTTAAAAAGCTGATCTGCTTTTGCAGCTGAAAAACGTATCCTCAAAAAATGCAGCAAAAACGCTGTGTGTGAATGTAGCCTTAGATCAGGAATAGAACAGCCATTTATAGGACATTTCATAACTTTCACAAATTCCTATGAAAAAATATTCAGCACATTCTGCATTGAACTACTGTACCCAATTTATTATATATTTTAGGAGTCGGAGTCGGACCATTTTATACCGACTCCACCAAAATGAGCTCCGACTCCGACTCCACGACTCCGACTCCACAGCCCTGCCGAGGCGGGCACCTGTATGCACAACAGACTGTAAGTAAAGCTTTGGAACTACATGCCCTGGTGTCCTCCGCTTATTCCTGCATCAACCCACTCAGCACTGCTACATCTCTGTGCTTAATACTGCACCGTTACGCTCTCCTCACTATCTCCCCATTTACACTGCCCTACTGCACCGTTATGCTCTCCTCACTATCTCCCCATTTACACTGCCCTGGGACTACAGCCCTACCTGTGGAGGGCTACAACATCATTGCTGCACCACACCATCTGTCCCAGAGAAGCAACCCTGCAGCGCTGGTCAAATTGACCAGAAACCACAGGTGGCGTCACGAATCACTCACTTATAAACTTTAATCAGCCACGCTTAACACCATCCCCTTTCACATGGACGCCCAGGCCCACGGACCGGGTTACCGCTACTGTGACACTTTCCTCTGAGATACCGGCCCGATACCGAGTACCCCACGGCCCTGGCGGGCGACCCATTTTGGTGTCACGAACCGGATGACGAAGCCCGGTACCACCGGGTCCTGTGTGCTGAAGATTTATTACATTGGACTTAAAATTGCTGAGAATGTGCAAAATAACCAAGTTGAAAGACTGTAAAATAGACTCTCAAAATGGCCGCCGGCGCTGGGAAGAAGGGCGTGACAACATGGGTGGCCCTAAGAAAAGAGCGCGAACTGTCCTGGGCCTCCCCTGCCTGAACTTCTATGCGACAGCAACATGGCCCACCCCCAGAGGGGTTCGTATACTGGCTTGGTATGGAGGCAGAGGAAGGAGACGCCGCCCCCAGAAGGAGGAGCGAGGCCCTGTGGCGGGAAAGGAGCCCAGGAAGGAGAGAGAACACCAGGACGCCATATTGGAAGAAGCACGGAGGCCCGAAGAGCGCGAGGAGACTGAGCTGATCTTCCTCGGCGCACTGATTGAAGGCTCCAACCCTGCTTCCACCATGGACCGCCAGCAGCTGGAGGACGAAATTGCCCAGCTGACCCACCGTCTGCGGCTGAAGCAGGAGGCTTTGTGGACTCTGAACTTGCAGAGCGCCCAGGAGGGGCCTACACCAACGGTACCTTCACCACCGGTACCCACCGCTGCATCGGTTCTATCACTGGCAGCACCTGGGAACCTGCGGCTGCTGCGATGCCATCGGCAGCGCCTAGTACCACCTCCACGCTGCAACCGTTGCTGAGCGCTGCCAGCCAGAAGGAGTTACCAGAGGGCCTGGGAGCTGAGGAGGAAGAAGCTGTGCTCCTGCCTGGACCTAGCGCGGCCGCGCAGGTCCCACTGAAGGCCCCTGCGGACCCAGAGACGCCATCCGCTCCACCACCGTCTCCGGCCTCTGACCAGGCAGCTCCAGCAACCACCGCTGCCACCGGCTGCTGTCCAGTACCGGCACTAGAGCCAAGACACCACCGGGAAGCATCAGGTATGACCGCCGCCCCTGCAACCGGGTTGCCCCCTGAGTTCCCGTACACCGCGTGCAACGGGCCGGTACCCCGCATGGGACAAATGGAAGAGCTGTGTTCTCAATTCCAAGGCACTAAGCTGACTGCGATGGGGAAGTGGAAGAAAGCTCTGCTAAAAAGAGCAAGGCTGGAGCAGGCGCGTCCCATTCGACATCTTCTGATCTCAGCATAGGAGTCTGAGAAGCTGATGGGTGTTACTATGCATCATGGGTTCCCCCTTCCAGAGATTCATGATCCCCGCGTTTCACCCTACAAGCGGCCACAGGCGAAAGTTTCACCCGCTGTCCGACCAAAAGCTAAGGCAGCAGAGATACCACCTGAAGCTGAGGTACAACACCCCCAGGCACAAGTTGCTACCCCTGCTGTACCACAGGCAGCAGTTCCACCAGCTGCCACCTCATCTGCACAGGCAGCCTTCCCCAAAGCCCAACAGAAGGAATACCAACAATTTGTTAACCCACCAGGACGTGGAAAAGTAGACAATCTTCCCTGGAAGCAGCAAAAGAAATCTGCTTCTACTACCCCAGGAGGAGACCACCAGTGAAAGAACATGCTACAATAATCGTTTAAACTGTTACCCAGGAGGGTATGGGCACCGTTTTGCCCTCATTTGTTTGTGTTTTCCCCAGTTGGCACCAGTTTTTATTGAACTGAGAGATCATGGACAATGACTGATCCAAAAACTTTGTTGTAAATAGTTGCGCCTCTTAAGGTGCCCTCCCTTGGTTTTACATAGGCCTTCTTTAAATAGGAACTACCTCAGACTGGGAGCTCTGCTCCTATCATAAGGACATTTCAAGACATTTTGCACTGGACCAGTGTCTACTTTATCACTAATGTCTTAATAATTAATGCTTAGTATTTTATAGTGAAGGATAAGAATAGGTTGTCATGATAGTCTTTGATAAAGATATTGATAGCAATAGAGTTATAGAATTTAGTCTTGTAGTAATGCTTGAATAAAGTTGTGAAATTTGAATAAAGATTTGAATGCAGGTGACGAACCAGGCATCAGCGGTTGTCACTCATGGTCTAGAGGAAGGAGTAATATGTGGAAAATGTGAAAGACAAAAAGAAGAAAAAAGTGTTGATGATGGTACTTGAATTAGCAGTAAACTTCTTAGTAATTATTATCCAATAGCACTTAAAATTAGGTAATATGTTAAGTTATAGATAGTCTGTTAAATCATTCTGCAACGTTCAAGAGTCAATGCCTCCCACATTGGGAAGTTTAGTTTAAGAACTGTTTATCAAGCATTTCAAAAATTTTGTATGTTCCTTATTTGTAACATCTTTGTTTCACTTGCAGCCTGCGGACGTGCTGTGTTTAACGGGGGGGTATGTGGTGCCCCTGAGGGTTCAGTCACCACAGAGGTGCTGCACCTCTTCCTGAGGTGTGGTGCCCCACCATCCAGGTAAGTGGAGACACCTGACCACACTCCAACACCTGCATCCCACACAACATAGTAGTGTAGCAAAGCACCTTTGGTGGCTCCCTGCTTGGAACACGAAGAGTGCTGGGAGGTGTGTGGAGCTTAGTTGCACAAGTGAGCAGGTGATGATTAGGACTAGGTCAGTTGGTGAGAGAAGATCCCCTGAGCGGGATGGATGGAGGGAGGTGCTGCAGCAGTCTCCTGTGACCTGGAGCTGCTGGCACTGGAAGGAGATGTTCAGAGAAGGCATATGTTGGCGGAGTGTTGGAACGCAGTACTTCATCTTGCCTGGCGGTTGGCTAGGCCCCTGACCTGTAGGACACAGCACCGAGGCAGGCACCTGTATGCACAACAGACTGTGAGTAAAGCTTTGGAACTACATGCCCTGGTGTCCTCCGCTTATTCCTGTATCAACCCACTCAGCACTGCTACATCTGTGCTTAATACTGCACCATTACACTCTCCTCACTATCTCCCCATTTACATTGCCCTGAGACTACAGCCCTACCTGTGGAGGGCTACAACATCATTGCTGCACCACACCATCTGTCCCAGAGAAGCAACCCTGCAGCACTGGTCAAATTGACCAGAAACCAAAGGTGGCATCACGAATCATTCACTCGTAAACTTTAATCAGCTATGCTTAACACCATCCCCTTTCACATGGATGCCCAGGGCCACGGACCGGGTCACCGCTACTGTGACACTTCCCTCTGAGATACCGGCCCGGTACCGAGTACCCCATGGCCCTGGCGGGCGACCCATATACCTCAGGCTCCATGTACCCCCCATGTGCTGTATACCTCAGGCTCCATGTACCCCCCATGTGCTGTATACCTCAGGCTCCATGTACCCCCCATGTGCTGTATACCTCAGGCTCCATGTACCCCCCATGTGCTGTATACCTCAGGCTCCATGTAGCACCCATGTGCTGTATACCTCAGGCACCATGTACTACCCATGTGCTGTATACCTCAGGCCCCAGAAATGAGGTTACCGTAATCAGCAGGTTAGTAGCGTTCTGAACCTGCCTGGCTCCTGCATATAAAACCCCACTGCTGGGAGGAAATGAACTCTAAAGGCCCCGTCACACACAGCGAGATAGCCGATTTTGTGATGCCACAGAGATCTCGCCAGCGACATCGCTGTGTGTGACATGCATCAGCAACCAGCCCCCCCCCCCGCCGGGTATCGCTGATCGTGCTCGAATATCCTGGGCCATTTTTTGATCGTTGGTCTCCCGCTGGCCAGCGCGCATCGCTGCATGTGACAGCGAGAGACCAACGATCAGTGACGCTGGGAGCTGGTATCCAAGATATATAGATACCTGCTGTTTACCTTGGATACCAGCTTAGTAATGTTTAAGACAGTTATTAATGAGTGCTGAGCGTATACTCGTTGCTCGGGCTTTCCTGAGCATGCTCGGGTGTCCTCCGAGTATTTTGGCGTGCTCGGAGATTTAGTTTTCGTCGCCTCAGCTGCATGATTTATGGCTGCTGGACATCCTGAATACATGTGAGGAATGCCTGTTTGTTAAAGAATCCCCACATGTATTCAGCCTGTCCAGCAGCCGCAAATCATGCAAATGCGTCGACAGAAACGAAATTTCCGAGCACGCCAAAATACTCAGAGGACACCCGAGCATGCTCGGGAAAACCCGAGCAACAAGTATTCTCGCTCATCATTATTAATAATTTTATACGGCCCCCGAATGCTATTATAAAATTCCAAATAGCTCTTGGCACAAAAAAGGTTCCCCACCCCTGGTTTAGACAATCGCTGGTGTTTTCTAAAAAGGCAGGCGTGATGTCAGGAGAAGAAGCATATAATTGGGTGTCATCAGCATAGAGATGGTAATGGAAACCAAATCTACTGATTGTATACTGCCCCTATTGGTCAAACAAAGAGAAGAGGAGGGGGCCTAGAACCGATCCTTGAGGAACCCCAAAAGTAAGTGGAAGATGTGGGGATGAGGAGCCAATAAAAGATAGAGTAAAGGAGCGGTCAGAGAGATAGGAGGAAAACCAGGAGAGGACGGTGTCCTTGATGCCGATGGAGCGTGTTACCACGGCTGGTCAGGTGAGGAAAATCTCCAGGAGTGGACCCTCTGGACCGTGGCACCGAGGGGCCCAGGCGAGCTGTCAGGTGGAGCCGACCCCTATACAGGGATCGTTAGGAGCAGGCCCAGGGGTTCGGGTACCACGATAGCCGGTACCGAGAGGGGCGGCTCAGAACGGACTGGAGTAGGAGCACGAGACTATAGAAGGTAGGATCAGAGTAGGATTGCAGGGCCGAACCAGGGATAGCAGGACGAAGCGGGAACACTGGAGACAGGACCGGAGTAGGACTGCGGGACTGGAGCATAGACAACAGGACAGAGCAGGATCACTGGCGACAGGACCGGAGTCGGACTGCAGGACTGGAGCATAGACAGCAGGACGGAGCAGGAACACGGGATGCAGGACTGGAGTAGGACTGTAGGACTGGAGCATAGATAACAGGACAGAGCAGGAACACGGGAGGCAGAACTGGAGCACAGATAGCAGGACGGAGCAGGAACACGGGAGGCAGGACCGGAGTAGGACTGTAGGACTGAAGCATAGACAACAGGACAGAGCAGGAACACGGGAGGCAGGACTGGAGTAGGACTGTAGGACTGGAGCATAGATAGCAGGAACCACGAAAGACAGGACTGCAAGGCTGCAAACACAACGATCAGGCGCCTCCCTCTCTGGGGAATGGCCTGATATGCCCCTGTCTGGTCTGCCATTGGTCCGTCGGTGCTTCCGGGTTAGGGCATTGCCGGAGCATAAGTGACAGGAGGGAGGCGCGGCTGCTGCCTATGGCGCATGCGCATTGCATGCAGAGACCCCGTCGGCCACGGATCTGTCAGAAGAGGCCGCCGTGGCTGTCGGACGGCAGGGGGCTGCGGCATGGGAGCGGAGGCCGGGTGAGTATGCAGTGGCGGAGTGACAGTACCCCCTCCCCTAAGCTGCACTCCCCTGAGATTAGCAAAAAATCTCTTGAGGATACGGGGAGCATTGATATTCTCCCGAAGTTCCCAGGATCTCTCCTCAGAACCAAAGCCCTTCCAGTCAATAAGAAAAAGAGTCCTACCTCTAACCTTTTTCATGGCGTTGATGTCGTCCACCTCAAAGATATTATCGGTACCAACCGGCTGAGAAACAGGATCAGACATGGAATGGAAGCGATTCAGTACCACAGGTTTCAGGAGAGAGACGTGGAAGGTGTTCGGGACCCGGAACGAAGCAGGCAACCTCAATTTGTAGGCGACTTCATTGATACGTCCAAGAATTTCAAACGGACCGATGTAGCGCGGACCCAACTTGTAAGAGGGCAGTTTCAACCGGATAAATTTGGACGAGAGCCAGACTTTGTCCCTGATACAATACAGTGGGGGATCCAATCTCTTCTTGTCGGCATAATTTTTCATCCGATCAGCGGCCCTCTTGATTGGCGTGTTGGTCTCAGCCCAGATCTTGGAAAATTCAGAGGACAAGACGTTGGCCGCGGGTACCTTGGAGGCAGGGGTTACCGGAAGGGGAACTCCAGGATGTCTGCCAAACAATGAAAAACGGAGACTTGGCTGAGGACTCACCAGTATGGTTGTTATTGGCGAACTCTGCCCAGGGGAGTAAGTCAACCCAGTCGTTCTGGTGGGCGTCGGAGAAATGGCGTAGGTACCCAGTCAACGTCTGGTTGGTACGCTCCACCTGCCCGTTGGACTGTGGATGGTAGGCAGAAGAGAAGTCGAGGGAAACGTTCATGAGCTTACAAAGTGCCCGCCAGAACTTGGAGGTGAACTGAACCCCCCCGGTCAGACACAATACATTGCGGTAGTCCATGGAGTCTGAAGATCTTTGGCCAACTCAGGAGCCAAGGGAAGACCGGGCAGAGGGATGAAGTGGGCCACCTTGCAGAAATGGTCCACCACCACCAGGATGACTGTACAGCCGGAAGAACGGGGTAGGTCGGTGATGAAATCCATGGCAATGTGTTCCTAAGGAATCGCAAGGACAGGCAACAGGAGCATCAAGCCGGATGGAAGTCGTCGTGGCACTTTGTTTTTAGCACAGGAGGGACAAGAGGCCACGAAATCAAGCACATCTTGGCGAAGCGTAGGCCACCAGTAGTGACGCGTGATAAGGGTAAGCGTCTTCTTAGTTCCGGCATGGCCGGCCAGTCTGAAAGAGTGCCCCCATAGAAGGACCTTTCGCTTGAGGTTTTCAGGCACCAGAGTCTTGCCGGGAGGTGGAGAAAGTCAGTTCACTGGAGCCACCGTGATGATTCTAGTGGGCTCAATAATGTGCGAAGGTTCTTTCACTGTTTTGATTGGCTGGAAGACTCTGGACAGAGCGTCGGCCTTGGTGTTCTTGTTGCCGGGGCGAAAACGGAGCTTGAAGTCAAATCGGGCAAAAAATAAGGACCATCTGGCCTGACGAGGATTGAGTCTCTGGGTAGACTGGAGATAGGCCAAGTTCTTGTGGTCAGAGAAGATTAAGAAAGGGATGGACAGCCCCCTCCAGGAGATGACGCCATTCTTCCAGGGCCAATTTTATGGCCAAGAGTTCCCGGTCGCCGATCGAGTAGTTACACTCGGATGGAGAGAAGGCCTTAGAAAACAAGCCACAGGGATGCAGACGACCAGAGGCGGATCTCTGGGACAATACTGCCCCGACACCTGTTGAGGAAGCGTCCACCTCGAGTACAAAGGGTCGGTTGCTTTCGGGACGATGCAACACCGGGGCCGTGGAGAAAGCCCATTTTAAGGTCTGAACGGCCTCCTCCGTCTCAGTAGTCCAAACCTTGGGAGCTGTCCCTTTACGGGTGAGAGCGGAAATAGGTTTGGTTATTGCGGAAAAGTGAGAAATGAATTGCCTGTAATAATTGGCGAATCCGAGAAACCGTTGTATCGCCCTTACTCCGACGGGGCGAGGCCATTTGAGAATGGCCGTCAACTTCTCGGGATCCATCCTTAATCCAGCGTCGGAGATAATGTATCCCAGAAATGGCAGAGAGGTTTGTTCAAAGAGACATTTCTCTATCTTAGCATACAAGGGATTTTCCCGAAGACGCTGTAACACGAGGCGAACACTCTTTCTGTGGGACGAGAGATCCGGAGAGAAGACGAGGATGTCATCCAAGTACACGACCACACAGGAGTACAAGAGGTCCCGGAAGATCTCGTTGACTAACTCTTGAAACACCGCAGGAGCATTGCAGAGACCAAAGGGCATGACCAGGTACTCGTAATGGCCGTCTCGAGTGTTGAAAGCCGTCTTCCACTCGTCACCTGCGCGGATACGGACCAGATTATAGGCTCCCCTGAGGTCTAGCTTGGAGAAGACCCGAGCCCCTCTGAGACGGTCAAACAGCTCCGGAATGAGTGGAAGAAGATACCTGTTCTTGATGGTAATCTCGTTCAAGCCCCTATAGTCAATGCACGGCCATAGAGATCCGTCCTTTTTCTTGACGAAGAAAAACCCGGCTCCCGCGGGCGAGGAGGGCTTCTGTAAAGCCTTTGGCGAGGTTCTCCTGGATGTACTCGGACATGGCTACGGTCTCTGCGGGAGACAGGGGGTAGATTCTGCCCCTTGGGGGGTTGAACCGGGGATTAGTTCAATTGGGCAGTCAAAAGGCCGGTGTGGAGGAAGATTCTCCGCTTCATTCTTATCAAAGATGTCAGCGTAGGAACTGTAGGCTGAATGAAGGCCTGGAAGGTCTGGAGGTGGTCGAGGAGCAGCCGCCAGACGGACAGGAGTCAGACAGCGAGCTTGGCACGGGTGCCCCCAGCGGAGTACCTCCCCTGAAGACCAGTCGAGAACAGGCTGATGAGTCCTTAACCAAGGAAGACCAAGTAGAATCGCATGGGAGAGCTTGGGCAACACGTAAAAGGCTATCTTCTCTCGATGTAAGGCTCCGACTTACAACTCCATTTCCTCAGTGACCAAGGTGACAGTCTCCTGTAGCGGTTTGCTATCCACTGCGGCAATCAGGCGAGGATTACACAGGGTAACCACGGGAATTTGGTATTTGTCCACCTCTTCACGCCGGATGAAGTTACTTCCCGAGCCCGAATCCACGTAGGCCACCTCGGACCCACGTCTCTCCCCTGAAATCACAATAACAGATATAGTAAGAGGTTGAGAGGAATCATTAGCACCTAGGGAGGCCTCTCTTATCCGACCTAGGTGAAGGAGTTTCCCAGTTTCTCAGGACAGGTGCGGACAAAGTGTGACGAACCTCCGCAATAGAGGCATAGGCGTTGTGCCCGCCTCTCTCTCCGTCGCAAGTCGGCCAAATTGAGGCGATCTACCTGCATGGATTCGTCCGAGGAGGGAGAAGAGGACCCGGCAGGACGGCGACAAACAGACCGGGTGGAAAGGGAAGCCGGTCTAGTGGACCTCCTGTCTCTCGCTGACTCCCGAGCGCGCTCCTGGAAGCGCAGGTCAATGCGGGTGGCCAGCGAGATAAGGTCCTCCAAGGTGGTCGGGGTATCCCGACTCGCGAGTTCATCCTTTATTCTGCTAGAAAGACAGCGCCAGAATGCCCCTACCAAAGCAGCATTATTCCAGCTGAGCTCAGAGAAGAGAGTGCGAAAGCGAATCGCGTACTTCCCGACTGTGAGAGAACCCTGATGTAGGTTAAAAAGAGATTCGGTGAGAGAGGCTAACCGACCCGGCTCATCGAAAACCCTGCGAAAAGTATCCAAGAAGACTGGAAGACTCGAGACAACGGGGTCGTCCCATTCCCAGAGAGAGTTCAGCCAAGACAGGGCCTCTCCCTCCAGATGGGACATAATGAAGGCCACTTTGGCCCGGTCAGATGGATATTGCTCAGGCAACCATTCAAAATGGAGGCTACACTGATTTAAGATCCCCCTGCAGAGCTTGGGATCACCAGTAAACCGAGGTGGCTTGGCAAGGCGCCGGAAGAGCTGTAGACACGGGGGGAGGAGTCGGGATCGCGGCGGCAGACTGGAGGACCGACAAGCGGCTATCAACGGAGGCCATGTAGCTCAAAATATGGGCTTGAGTATCTCGCTGCTAACCCAGCTCTGTTATGATTGAGTCACCGTAGGAGGCAGACACAAAAATAGAAGCTACGTCCAGAAAACCAGAGAAGTTGGCAACTATCAGATTGCAGACCCCTGAACCTATCAACACAACTAGCAGTAGCCGTGGGGGGTTCCTACGATGCCCTAGACCCCTCGATCACAGCCGGAGCGCTAAATAGCCTAAAGACAGAAAAGGAAATCTAAACTGCCCCAGAGCAGACCCCAAAGTAAAAGGCAGCCCCCAACATATAATGACGGTGAAGCAAGATGAAAAAACACTCACACAGATAGAAAGATAGGCTGAGCAAACGATGGGGCCCAAGCTAGCTAAACAGAACAGGAAAGGAAGGTTGCTGTCTGCAATCTGCCAAAACCCTATAAAAGACATAAGCCAACAAGCTGATATGAAAAAGACCCTGAAGCAGCTAGGCTTCAAAAACTAAATCAGCACTCAGGTATTTTCAGAAGACAGAGCTAAAGGAATTCAGCACACCCCAGCAGGGAATGGCAGAAATCCAGAAAAACAAAGCAAAACAAAGTCTAAGCACAAATGCAAAAAGCCGAGCAGAAAACTTAGCTTTAGAGGAGCAGGAATTCAGACTGGTCTCCAAGGATCCCACAGAGAAGTCACCCGCAGGGCAGAAGGGCGTCGGCAGCCTTATACCCAGTCAGTAACTCCACTCAGCCAGTCATCATCAGACTCAGGTGTTTGATAATCAGGCTCACTACCTTTCTTTACCAGAAGAGGGAGTTCCTCGGGCCTCCTTAGTGAAGGGGAAAATGAACTCACAACAGTACCTCCCCCTTGAGGAGGGGTCACCGAACCCTCAACCACGCCACCAGGGCGATCAGGGTGAGCCCGATGAAAGGTACGCACCAATCTTTTGGCATGAATATCAGAGGCAGAGACCCAGGAATTATCCTCCTGACCATAACCCTTCCACTTAACCAAATACTGGAGTCTCCATCTAGCCAGACGGGAATCCAGTACTTTCTCTACCTCATATTCCATGTTACCTTCAACCAATACAGGGTCTGGAGGTGTAACCCCCGGAACAACAGGTTCAACAAACCTCTTCAACAAAGATTTATGGAACACATTATGGATTTTAAATGTGACAGGAAGAGCCAAACGAAAAGAGACCGGATTAATAATCTCCAAAATCTTGTAAGGTCCAATAAATCTAGGCTTAAACTTAGGAGAAGCCACCTTCATAGCAATATTTTTTGATGATAACCACACCATATCACCAACCTTAAACTGGGGACCAATGGTCCTATGTCGGTTGGAAAACTGCTGGGCCTTTTCCTGGGAGAGAGATAACTTATCCACCACTTGGTCCCAGATCTGGTGCATTCTCTGCACCACAGTGTCAACACCTGGGCAGGCAAAGGGCTCCACCTGCCCTGAAGAAAATCGAGGATGAAACCCAAAGTTACAAAAAAAGGTGACATCAAAGTGGCAGAACTAGCTCTATTATTTAAAGCAAATTCGGCCAAGGGCAAAAATGAAACCCAATCATCCTGATCAGCAGAAATAAAACATCTCAAATATGACTCCAAGGTCTGGTTTGTTCTCTCTGTCTGCCCATTGGTCTGAGGGTGAAAAGCAGAGGAGAAGGACAACTGAATTCCCAGCTTGGAACAGAAAGTTCTCCAAAATCTAGACACAAACTGGACTCCTCTGTCAGATACAATGTTCTCAGGATTCCCGTGCAAGCGAACCACCTGTTGTAAAAACAGGGGCACCAACTCAGAGGAAGACGGCAACTTAGGGAGTGGTACAAGATGAACCATCTTAGAGAACCTATCACAAATCACCCAAATAACAGTCATCCTTTGAGAGACAGGCATATCAGAGATGAAATCCATTGAAATATGGGTCCATGGCCTCTTGGGGACAGGCAAAGGCATCAACAACCCACTAGAGCGAGAACACGATTTAGACAGGGAGCATGTCCCACAGGACTGCACAAAATTCCTGACATCACGAGACAAGGAGGGGCACCAAAAAGAGCGACTCATCAGATCTCTAGTACCAAAAACACCTGGATGACCAGCCAAAGCAGAGCAATGAACTTCAGACATCACTCTCTTCTTCCACTGGTCAGGAACATACAACTTTCCACTGGGACAACGCTCAGGTTTGTCTTCCTGGAACTCTTCCAGAACACGTCTCAAATCGGGCGAGATGGCAGAAAGAACTACCCCTTCGCCTAAGATGGTAGCAGGCTTGGTCACCACAGGAGAATCAGCAAAGAAGCTCCTAGAGAGGGCGTCTGCCTTGACATTCTTATTTCCAGGAAGAAAAGAAACCACAAAATCAAAACGTGTAAAAAACAAGGCCCACCTAGCCTGTCTAGGGTTCAAGCGCTTAGCCGACTCTAGGTAAATCAAATTCTTGTGGTCAGTGAGGACCACGACTTGATGCTTAGCTCCCTCCAACCAATGTCTCCACTCCTCAAATGCCCATTTCATGGCCAACAGTTCCCGATTCCCCACATCATAGTTACGTTCAGATGGAGAGAACTTTCGGGAAAAGAAAGCACAGGGATTCATTTTAGATGTTACAGGATCCTTTTGGGACAAAACAGCTCCTGCACCAATCTCAGAAGCACCACCTCTACCTGGAATGGAAGTGAGACATCAGGTTGCCGCAAAACCGGGGCGGAGGTGAATCTTCGCTTCAGCTCCTGAAAGGAAGAAACAGCCTCCGGAGACCAATTTAACACATCAGCACCCTTCTTAGTCAAATCAGTCAATGGCTTGGCAATACTACAAAATTTTGCTATAAATTTCCGATAAAAATTAGCAAAACCCAAAAACTTCTGGAGGGCCTTCAAAGAAGTGGGCTGAACCCAATCGTAAATGGACTGTACCTTGGCCGGGTCCATTTCAATAGTTGACGGGGACAAAATAAATCCCAAAAAAGAAATCCTCTGTACTCCAAAAAGGCATTTAGATCCCTTGACATACAGGGAATTCTCCCTCAAGATCCGGAACACAGTCTGAATATGTTCCACATGAGAATCCCAATCCTTGGAGAAGATCAAAATATCATCCAGATAGATAATCAAAAATTTATCGACAAAATCTCGGAAAATATCGTTCATGAAGCACTGGAAGACAGAAGGGGCATTAGTGAGCCCAAAAGGCATCACCAGGTACTCAAAATGTCCCTCCGGAGTATTAAACGCCATCTTCCATTCATCCCCTTGCTTAATGCGAATAAGATTATACGCCCCCCTGAGGTCAAGCTTGGTAAACCAGCAAGCACCTTTAACTCTGGAGAATAGATCAGAAATCAGGGGTAACGGATACTGATATTTAACAGTAATTTTGTTGAGGGCACGATAATCAATACAAGGTCTTAATGATCCATCCTTTTTGGCTACAAAAAAAACCCCGGCACCTAAGGGTGACGAGGATGGTCTAATATGACCCTTCTCTAACGCCTCCTTAATATAGGATCACATAGCCTCGTGCTCGGGTACAGATAAATTGAAGAGCCGACCCTTGGGAAATTTACACCCCGGGCTCAGTTCAATTGCACAGTCATAACTCCTATGAGGAGGCAAGGACGCAGACTCATTCTCACTAAATACATCATAAAAGTCCGCAAAATAATCAGGAACATCATGCGACTGAGGAGAGGTGGAAAACACCGGAGCCTCACTAAAGGCACACCGACAACCCCACAGACACAGATTTCCAATCCAAAACTGGATTATGAATTTGTAACCAGGGAAACCCCAGAACAATAGTATCATGCAGATTATGCAACACCAAAAATCTGCAATTTTCTTGATGGTCTGGGGCGACCCGCATGACCATCTGGGTCCAAAACTGAGGTTTATTTTTAGCCAAAGGAGTAGCATCAATCCCCCTCAAAGGGATAGGCGTCTGCAGAGGTGTCATCAGAAATCCACAACGTTTAGCAAAATCCAAGTCCATTAGGTTTAGGGCTGCTCCCGAATCCACAAAAGCCTTGGCGGAAAATGTGGACAGGGAGCAGATCAGAGTAATAGCCAGAAGAAACTTAGGTTGAACACCACCAACAGAAAACGTGTGTGCAAAGCGTTTCTCTCGTTTAGGACAGACAGAAATAATATGCGAGGCATCTCCACAGAAAAAACACAACTTATTACGCCTTCTGAACTCCTGACGCTGCACTCTGGACAAAACTCTATCACATTGCATAGGTTCAGACATTTGTTCAACAGGTGGCAACACCTCTCGTGCAGCTTTGCGTTTGCACAAACGCCGATCAACCTGAATGGCTAATGACATAGAATCGTCAAGACCAGAGGGAACAGGAAATCCCACCATAGTATCTTTTACGGCTTCTGACAACCCCTTCCGAAAGAGAGCAGCCAAGGCATTATCATTCCAGGTAGTAAGTACTGCCCACTTTCGGAATTTTTGACAGTACAATTCTGCAGAATCACGACCCTGTCTCAATGCCAGCAGGTTCTTTTCAGCCTGATCAATGGCATTCGGTTCGTCATACAACAACCCCAAGACCTGAAAAAATGCGTTCACATTAGTCAGAATAGGATCATCTGGTTTCAAAGAAAACGCCCAATCCTGGGGATCGCCACGCAGCAAAGAGATGACAATTTTAACCTGCTGCGCGGAGCTCCCTGACGAGTTAGGCTTCAAGGCAAAAAATAATTTACAATTATTTTTGAAATTCAAAAATTTAGACCGATCCCCAAAAAATACATCAGGTGTAGGAATCTTTGGTTCAGCAGCATGTGAATGAGCAAGGTACACGGAAATTCCCCGCACTTCCACAGCGAGCTGCTCCACACGATCAGAGAATTGCTTTATCTCCATTGAGAGAAAAAAAAATTCCCCCTACGGCCTCAGAGATATAGAGGAAAAAATATACACACTTTTTTTATACAATTCTTTCCTGCTATTGAGTACCCTAGGATCTGCGGTACGGCGGGTGATTCTGTTATGATTGAGTCACCGTAGGAGGCAGACACAAAAATAGAAGCTACGTCCAGAAAACCAGAGAAGTTGGCAACTATCAGATTGCAGACCCCTGAACCTATCAACACAACTAGCAGTAGCCGTGGGGGGTTCCTACGATGCCCTAGACCCCTCGATCACAGCCGGAGCGCTAAATAGCCTAAAGACAGAAAAGGAAATCTAAACTGCCCCAGAGCAGACCCCAAAGTAAAAGGCAGCCCCCAACATATAATGACGGTGAAGCAAGATGAAAAAACACTCACACAGATAGAAAGATAGGCTGAGCAAACGATGGGGCCCAAGCTAGCTAAACAGAACAGGAAAGGAAGGTTGCTGTCTGCAATCTGCAAAAACCCTATAAAAGACATAAGCCAACAAGCTGATATGAAAAAGACCCTGAAGCAGCTAGGCTTCAAAAACTAAATCAGCACTCAGGTATTTTCAGAAGACAGAGCTAAAGGAATTCAGCACACCCCAGCAGGGAATGGCAGAAATCCAGAAAAACCAAGCAAAACAAAGTCTAAGCACAAATGCAAAAAGCCGAGCAGAAAACTTAGCTTTAGAGGAGCAGGAATTCAGACTGGTCTCCAAGGATCCCACAGAGAAGTCACTCGCACGGCAGAAGGGCGTCGGCAGCCTTATATCCAGTCAGTAACTCCACTCAGCCAGTCATCATCATCAGACTCAGGTGTTTGATAATCAGGCTCACTACCTTTCTTTACCAGAAGAGGGAGTTCCTCGGGCCTCCTTAGTGAAGGGGAAAATGAACTCACAACACAGCTCCTGTTGAAGACTGGCCAGTTGAGTGGCACTTTCAGGATCAGCCACCTGCAGGGCTGACAAACGGGTGTCCATAGACTTCATGACAGACATGACGTGTCCCTGATTCTCCCGCAAAAAGAGCAACTCCTTTTGGGTAGCAGCGGTAGTACCAGCGGAGTCCATGGCCTGATCGTACTGTTACCATGGCTGGTCAGGTGAGGAAAATCTCCAGGAGTGGACCCTCTGGACTGTGGCACCGACACCTATACAGGGATCGTTAGGAGCAGGCCCAAGGGTTCGGGTACCACGATAGCCGATACAGAGAGGGGTGGCTCAGAACGTACTGGAGTAGGAGCATGAGACTATAGGAGGTAGGATCAGATTAAGATTGCAGGGCCGAACCAGGGATAGCAGGACAAAGCAGGATCACTGGAAACAGGACCTGAGTAGGACTGCTGGACTGGAGCATAGACAACAGGACAGAGCAGGATCACTGGAGACAGGATCGGAGTAGGACTGCAGAACTGGAGCATAGACAGAAGGACGGAGCAGGAACACGGGAGGCAGGACTGGAGTAGGACTGTAGGACTGGAGCATAGACAACAGGACAGAGCAGGAACCCGGGAGGCAGGACTGGACACGAGGAAGCAGGGACCAGTGTGCTAGCAAACACAACGATCAGGCGCCTCCCTCAAAGGGGAACGGCCTGATATGCCCCTGTCTGGTCTGCCATTGGTCCGTCGGTGCTTCCGGGTCAGGGCATTGCCGGAGCATAAGGCTGTGTGCACACGCTGCGGATTTTGCTGCGGTTCCGCAGCGGTTTTGGCCGCTGCGGACCCGCAGCAGTTTTTGCTGCGGTGTACAGTACAATGATTCCCTATGGGAATCAAAAACCGCAGTGCAGACGGTGCGGAATTTTCCGCGCCGATTATCTGCGGTTTTCAATCCGCAGAAAGAATTGACATGTCAATTCTTTCTGCGGATTCTCCTGCGGTTTGCCATCTCCTCCATTGAGGAGATGAAAAACCGCAGGGCAAAACCGCAGAGCAATCCGCAGGTAAAACCGCAGGTCTTTTGACCTGCGGTTTCACCTGCGGATTGTACAAAATCCGCGCGGATGAATCCGCACCTTTTCCGCAGCGTTTGCACACAGCCTTAGTGACAGGAGGGAGGCGCGGCCGTGGCCTATGGCGCATGCGCATTGCATGCAGGGACCCCGTCGGCCACGGACCTGTCAGAAGAAGCCGCCAAGGCTGTCGGACGGCGGGGGGCTGCGGCGTGGGAGCGGAGGCCGGGTGAGTATGCAGTGGCGGCGTGACAGAGCGGAGCATAGTGAGGAGGAGCTGGTGATCCACAGTGTCGAATGCTGCGGAAAGATCCAAGAGAATTAGCAAGGAGTAAAGACCATTTGATTTAGCTGTTAGTAGATCATTAGAGACTTTAGTGAGGGCAGTTTCAGTAGAGTGTAAAGAGCGGAAACTCAATTGGAGAGGGTCGAGAAGAGTTATGAGAGTTATCCAAGATAGCTGATAAGACGTGACTGGACCAGGCGTTCCAGGAGTTTAGAGATGAAGGGAAGATTAGAGACAGGTCTATAGTTGGTGGCACAGTTTTGGTCGAGTGATGTTTTTTTAAGTAATGGCTGTATGGTGGCATGCTTAAATGAGGAAGGAAAGATACCGAAAGAGAGAGAGAGGTTAAATATTTTAGTTAGGTGAGTGGTGACAGCAGGGGAAAGGGACTGAAGGAGATGTGACGAAATTGGGTCACTGGTGCAAGTGGATGGGCGAGAAGATGCAAGGAGCCTGCTTACTTCTTCTGTGACTGGTTCAAAATCAGAGAGTGAGCTAGATGCAGTGGGGGAGGAAGGAAAATGCAGTCTATGAGGTGATTGGGAGATAATTTCCTGTCGGATATGGTCAATTTTTTCTTTGAAGTAGTTGTCCAGATCGTCAGCTCAAAGCTCCGTGGTTGGGGCCTGCACTCTTGGGTTGAGTAGAGAATGAAGTGTCAAAGAGATGTTTAGGGTTATTGAACAGTGAGGTGATCAGGGTGTTCAAATAGGTTTGTTTGGAGAGGTGAAGGGCGGTGTTGTATGTTCTAAGCATAACTTATAATGGATGAAATCTTCGGGTAGATTGTATTTTCTCCACAGACATTCGGGGCACCTGGAGCACCGCTGCAGGAAACGTGTTTGCAGGGTGTGCCAGAGTTGTTGCCGTCTGTGTCATGTTGTTCTGTATATAGGAGGTGAAATTTCATCCAGGGCACTTTGAAGTGTTTCATTGTAATGCTTCAGTGCCGAATCAGGACATGAGAGGGAGGAGATACGGGCCAATGTTGACTGCAAGTTCTCATAAGTTTCTGGGTGTTAATGGCCTGTATGTTTCTATAAGTATGGACAGTGGGGCTGACCTGAGCAGGATGGCAGTTTTTGATAGATAATGAAAGAAGGTTGTGGTCAGAGAGCGGGAGAGGGGAGTTTGCGAAATCATCCACTGCACAAAGCCGAGAGAAGACCAAGTCGAGGGAGTTTCCGTCTTCATGCGTTGGAGAGTTAGTATGCTGCAAGAGGCCGAAAGTGGAGATTAGAGATAAAAGGTGAGTAGCAGATTGGGAGAGGGGAAGAGCAATGGGGATGGTGAAATCGCCCATGATGAGAGTGGGGATGTCACAGGAGAGAAAACGTGGAAGCCAGGTGGCAAAATGATCCAGGAACTGATGGGAGGGGCCGGGAGGACGATACACCACCGTGACTCGCATGGAGAAGGGGGTGTAGATTCTGACGGCATGGACCTCAAAAGAAGGGAAGACAAGTGAGGGTGCTTGAGGGATAACCTGAAAGGTACATTTTGGTGATAGGAGCAGACCAATGTCTCCACCAGCTCTATTGTCTGATCTTGGGGTATAAGAAAAGTGTCGTCCCCCATGTGAAAGAGCAGCAGCAGCGGTAGTGTCTGACCGCTGGATCCAGGTTTCAGTAAGAGCCAGAAGGTTAAGAGAATCAGAAAGGAAGAAGTCATGGATGAAGGAGCGTTTATTACACACTGAGCGAGAATTCCAAAGGACACAATTAAGAGAGACATAAGGCATGCAGGGAACATTAATAAGATTAGAGGGGTTTCTGAGTATAGCAGTTGGGTATTAAATGAGGGGCCGGGGTTGGGAGAGATGGCCCCTGCGACTAGGAGGGGGATAGAAAGAGTGAGCAGATGGTTAAGTGATTTGTGAGAGCGTCTCTGATGTTGAATGGTGGGACCGACTGGATCTGTGCAATTTAGCAGTGTGAAGAGAGCGTGGTTGCTATACATAGGAGAGGAAAGGAGTGAGGGGCCGATATGGATGGAGTGTAGAGAGTTAATGCCAGGGCGGTGGATGTGTGTGAATGCAGCGGCCAGGATATAAATTATACAAATGCATATGGTATATATTTGTTGTAATCCAAATGTAAATGGATAAGATGTATATAAATGTCTTACCTGTCTCCTGCCCTCTCTAACTGTCATGTTATAACTGCCTCATACTTTGATCAAATGTACATAAATGCACCCTGCATAAATGCCTGCCCCAAGCTATGTCTGAATATATAGGAGTCTAAGGCTATGTGCCCACGTTGCGTGTTAAAACGCACACTGAAAACCAGACTCCTTCCCAGAAATCGCGCGTTTTTTTCCGTGCGATTTCACCGCGATTTTCTCAAGCGCTTTCCAAGCGATTTGAAGCATCGCTTGGAAAGTGATTGACAGGTTGGTCACACTCGTCAAACATAGTGTTTGACAAGTGTGACCACCTATGCGGCATCAATAGTAAAAGATAAAATGTTAAAAATGATAAAAAAAAATAAAAAATCTGGGTATATTTACCTTCCGACGTCCCGCACTGCCATCCCGGCCTAGCGTTCCCAGTAATGCCTTTCGAGACTTGTGATGACGTTGGTCTCGCGTTACTATAGCGATCTCGCGAGACTATGTCATCACTGGACCCTGCCGCAAGGCATTACTGGGAACGCTAGGCCGGGAATGCAGCGCGGGACGTCGGAAGGTAAATATACCCCGATTTTTTATTTTTTATTCTTTTTTTTTACAGGGGTATGGTATCCAGGGCCTGGAGGACAGTCTCCTCTCCTCCACACCGTGGGTACCAACCGCACATGAGACGCTTAACTTCCCGCATGGTGGGCATAGCCACATGCGGGAAGTAAGCGATTCTCATGCATTCCTATGGGTGTGGCAATTCTTTGCGATTCCGCACAAAAGAATGAGCATGCTGCAATTTTTTCAGCGATGTGATTCCGCCGCGGTAAAAAAGCGCAGCATTAGCACAGCATGTGCGGAATGCCATAGGAATGCATGGGGGGCGTTCTGTACACGATTTTTAAACGTTTTCGCGCCAAAAATCGAGGCAAAAACGCTTAAAAATCGCATCGTGGGCACGCAGCCTAATGCTTAGATATGTTTGTTTTTTTTGGCTCTGCTTGTTAACAATCAGACTCAACTAGGACAGCAGGGCCCAATAAATGTAGTGGTCAGATAAACCAGTGTCCTGGCTTACATGCATCATAAACCACTTTGAAAAGTTTCTTGGCCTCACAACACAAGGGGACAAGCACAGTAAGTTGAAATAACTACAGTATATACCAGAATATAAGCTTGCATAAGTTGAAAAGACATATGTAGCATTCAGGATTAGCTGCTTGCTGCCATAGAATGGTGTGGATATACACAGGTGTGGAATCAGAACAGGAATAGATTGTACAAGCATATATAGAGGATATACACATAGAAACATTTAGTTTATATACAGTATGCACACACATACAGATTTTATACATATATTTACACAGTATACTGGACACATGCAGTATACATATATAATATACACAGACACACATACTATATACTGTATGTACATTATATATATATATATATATATATACACACACATACACAAATGCACCACAGATATACACAATCATACCATGTACTGCACACAGTGTATGTACTCACATACTATATATACACATACACTGTATACTGCACATGTACACACACAGATACACATACTGTGTATATATATATATATACTTACCAGGTCCTGCTGTTTAAGAGCAGCCATGATAATGAGGAGGGGATATATACACACACACACAGGGCTGCAGACATCTTCCTGCCATGGCTCTGAACTCTGAACCCCCCTCACTCTCAACTTCCAAGTGGACACTACAGGGAGAGAGGGGGGATGGGGGGGCTTTGGGAGAGACGATATTGGACTACAGAGGATGCACAGCCGGTCTGTCATTAGTAAGGGCTGCAGTGTGAACATGAGCTTACACTACAATGTGTTACTAGGACAAGGCTGCAGTGTGAATGTGAGCTTACACTACGGTGTGTGTCACTGGTGCGGTACTCGCAGGTACGCAGGAGGCAGTGACGAGATGGAGGCGGAGCAAGCTTAAATTCAACCTTTATATAGGAGTTATAGGAATAACTGGCAAGCTGACAATAGTTTTCCTTGCAGAGAGTTAGACAATAATACACAAACAACCTAATATCAACTACCCGGCCACAGCCGGCAACTATATGACCGCGATATGGCCAACTACGAGTCCCGGAATTACTATTAACTACCAACAGAGTGTCACTTATCCTTCTCTGACATCTTGCAGAGTTGTTGTCCGGAAGGTGTCCGTTCGGCGTCTCAGCCGACGAGGAGTTGTCGCAGTCTTCTGGCATTCCAACGCCCAGGTGTAGCAGGGGCACAACAGGCCCCAGGAGGGTTCCTCAGCGTTGGGGTCCCTCGTGGAGGCGAGGTGGAGTCAGCCGTGGGCCTGGATGTATAGACCGTAGCCACAGTCTGGGACGGGACAGTGGCGGCCACAGGATGCAGCGTCTGGGCCACAGCCGCGGTGTGGATCAGAACAGTGGCGGCCGCAGGTAGAAGCGTTCAGGCCACAGCCGCGGGACGGAGCGGAGCAGTGGCGACCGCGGGTGGCAGCGTACAGGTCGCAGCCGCAGGACGGAGTGGGGCAGTGGTGACCACGGGTCTCTTTGGGGCGCAGCCGCGGGTGTCAGGTCTGTGTCACTCCCTCGCGCTGCTCGGCGCCATCCTCTCCTTGGATCAGGTGAGCCCCCGTTCTGTGTCGCTGGAAAGCGCTGACTTCCTCAGCTCTCCAGCGCCACCTAGGTTCCTGCTCCTTCTCTCTCGCTCCATCGAGTGCCCCCTGCTGATCCATTGTGCTCCTCTTATAACCGCTCCGCCCCCACACTTTCTAGAAGAGTCTCTGGTCCGTCATCTAATCACGTCCCCCGGAAACACATCCCCTGGGAACCTTGGTGACAGCCCCCTTGGTTCCAGCCCGATTACACAGCCGGGGCTCTCTCTCCTACACTAGGACAGGGCTGCAGTGTGAATATGAGCTTACACTACAGTGTGTCACTAGGACAGGGCTGCAGTGTGAACATGAGCTTACACTACAGTGTGTGTCACTAGTGTGTGTTCAACATCTTTATCAATGGTTTAGATGAAGGAATTGAGGGTAAATGATTAAATTTGCTGATGACACAAAGCTAGGAGGGATAGCTAATACTTGAGAAGAGAGGATTCAAAAAGATATAAATAAACTGGAGAAGTGGGCAGCAACTAACAGAATGGTTTTTAACAGGGAAAAATGCAAAGTACTACATCTCGGCAATAAAAATGAAAAAAGTATATACAGAATTAGAGGAATAGGGCTAAGCAACAGCACATGTGAAAAAGACTTGGGTATACTAATAGATCACAGACTGAATATGAGTCAACAGTGTGATGCAGCAGCAAAAAAGGCAAATGCAATTCTAGGCAATTCTTTGGTCAGACCTCATCTGGAATACTGTGTCCAGTTTTGGGCACCACATTTTAAAAAAGACATCAACAAACTGGAACAAGTTCATAAAAGAGCGACCAGAATGGTGACCGGTCTGCAAACCCCGTCTTATGAGGAAAGGTTGCAGGATTTGGGAATGTTTAGCTTGCAGAAGAGAAGACTGAGAGGAGACTTAATAGCTGTCTACAAATATCTCAAGGGCTGTCACATTGTAGAAGGATCATCTTTATTCTCATTTGCACAAGGAAAGGCTAGAAGCAATGGGATGAAACTGAATGGGAGGAGACATAGATTAGATATTAGAAATTTTTTTTTGACAGAGTGATCAATGAGTGGAACAGGCTGCCACAAGAGGTGGTGAGTTCTCCTTCAATAGAAGTCTTCAAACAGAGGCAAATCCTGCTTTGGTCAGTGGGTTGGACCAGAAGGCCCAGGAGGTCCTTTCCAACTCTACAATTCTATGATTCTAAGGGCTGCAGTGTGAACATGAGCCTACACTACAGTGTGTCACTAGGACAGGGCTGCAGTGTGAATGTGAGCTTACAGTACGGTGTGTGTCACTAGGACAGGGCTGCAGTGTGAACATGAGCTTACACTACAGTTACATTATATTGTATGGCGGGGCTGCATTATGTCCTATGGAGTGGCTGCATTATACTATGTGTGGGATGCATTATACTGTATCGAGGACTATGGGGAATACTTTATACTATATGAAGACTTAAAAAAAGTCCAGATAAGATCCCTGTTTTTGGCCATCTAAATGGTACCCGTGCCCACATGATGAGCCATGGCGCCCCCTCGTGTCACTAAGGCCGTGCCCGTGGTGAGGTCGGTGCCTCAGACCTCCGCGGTATACCGATGATACTACCCGGCACCCACCTCCTCCTCCGCACTGAGGGATGTGTGGGGGCGGAGCCTGTAACTGCTTCAATCTCTGCAGTGCAGTGTGAAGATTGTGGGCGGAGCTTCCCTCTGTTACCATGGTAACTGTGCGGACCACCCGGGCATGCCAACAGCTCAGCGAGTCCCCGGATGATGAAGAAGCGGAGGAAAGGGGAATGGTAAGAAAGAGGGGGAGGCGGATTCCGGGGGGCCTTGGACGTACAGGCGGGGGCCACATATTAACCCCTTCATATGTCAGTTGTTTAACTAGCACCGGAGGGTGCGCCTCGTGCCGGGTGTCGGATAGCGGAGCTCGTGCTATTGTCCAGTGAGTATGCGTGCCCCCCGGCCACCGAGCACAGCGCTCCTGTGCCCTCTACGGCCGGCGAGGGGGGCGGGCATCACAGCTGGAGAGGGAGCTGGGGAGGAGAAGGAATGTGCAGCCTGTGCAGACCTGTGTGCACGGAGCGTGTCCCTCAGTGTCAGGCCTGCCCTGTGTAGCTTATGTACGGGCATGTGTGCAAGGGGACATAAGGGGACATATATATATAAGGGGGGTCACATATATATGGGGCATGTGTGCAGGGGAACATTATGTATGGGGCATGTGTGCAGGGGGACAGTGTATATGGGGCATGTGTGCAGGGGAACAGCGTATATGGGGCAAGTGTGCAGGGGAACAGCGTATATGGGGCAAGTGTGCAGGGGAACAGCGTATATGGGGCATGTGTGCAGGGGAACAGCGTATATGGGGCATGTGTGCAGGGGAACAGCGTATATGGGGCAAGTGTGCAGGGGAACAGCGTATATGGGGCATGTGTGCAGGGGAACAGTGTATATGGGGCATGTGTGCAGGGGGACAGTATATATGGGGCATGTGTGCAGGGGAACAGCATATATGGGGCATGTGTGCAGGGGAACAGCATATATGGGGCATGTGTGCAGGGGAACAGTATATATGGGGCAAGTGTGCAGGGGAACAGTATATATGGGGCATGTGTGCAGGGGAACAGTATATATGGGGCATGTGTGCAAGGGAACAGTATATATGGGGCAAGTGTGCAGGGGAACAGTATATATGGGGCATGTGTGCAGGGGAACAGTATATATGGGGCATGTGTGCAGGGGAACAGCGTATATGGGGCAAGTGTGCAGGGGAACAGCGTATATGGGGCATGTGTGCAGGGGAACAGTGTATATGGGGCATGTGTGCAGGGGGACAGTATATATGGGGCATGTGTGCAGGGGAACAGCATATATGGGGCATGTGTGCAGGGGAACAGCATATATGGGGCATGTGTGCAGGGGAACAGTATATATGGGGCAAGTGTGCAGGGGAACAGTATATATGGGGCATGTGTGCAGGGGAACAGTATATATGGGGCATGTGTGCAGGGGAACAGTATATATGGGGCAAGTGTGCAGGGGAACAGTATATATGGGGCATGTGTGCAGGGGAACAGTATATATGGGGCATGTGTGCAAGGGAACAGCATATATGGGGCATGTGTGCAGGGGAACAGTATATATGGGGCATGTGTGCAGGGGAACAGCATATATGGGGCATGTGTGCAGGGGAACAGCATATATGGGGCATGTGTGCAGGGGAACAGCATATATGGGGCATGTGTGCAGGGGAACAGTATATATGGGGCATGTGTGCAGGGGAACAGCGTATATGGGGCATGTGTGCAGGGGAACAGCATATATGGGGCATGTGTGCAGGGGAACAGTATATATGGGGCATGTGTGCAGGGGAACAGTATATATGGGGCATGTGTGCAGGGGAACAGCATATATGGGGCAAGTGTGCAGGGGAACAGCATATATGGGGCATGTGTGCAGGGGAACAGCATATATGGGGCAAGTGTGCAGGGGAACAGCGTATATGGGGCATGTGTGCAGGGGAACAGCATATATGGGGCATGTGTGCAGGGGAACAGTATAAATGGGGCATGTGTGCAGGGGAACAGTATATATGGGGCATGTGTGCAGGGGAACAGTATATATGGGGCATGTGTGCAAGGGAACAGCATATATGGGGCTTGTGTGCAGGGGAACAGTATATATGGGGCATGTGTGCAGGGGAACAGTATATATGGGGCATGTGTGCAGGGGGACAGTATATATGGGGCATGTGTAAAGGGGAACAGTATATATGGGGCATGTGTGCAGGGGAACATTATATATGGGGCATGTGTGCAGGGGAACAGTATATGGGGCATGTGTGCAGGGGAACAGTATATATGGGGCATGTGTGCAGGGGAACAGTATATATGGGGCATGTGTGCAGGGGTACAGTATATATGGGGCATGTGTGCAGGGGAACAGTATATATGGGGCATGTGTGCAGGGGAACAGTATAAATGGGGCATGTGTGCAGGGGGACAGTATATATGGGGCATGTGTGCAGGGGAACAGTATATATGGGGCATGTGTGCAGGGGAACATTATATATGGGGCATGTGTGCAGGGGAACAGCATATATTGGGCATGTGTGCAAGGGAACAGCATATATGGGGCTTGTGTGCAGGGGAACAGTATATATGGGGCATGTGTGCAGGGGAACAGTATATATGGGGCATGTGTGCAGGGGGACTATATATGGGGCATGTGTAAAGGGGAACAGTATATATGGGGCATGTGTAAAGGGGAACATTATATATGGGGCATGTGTGCAGGGGAACAGTATATATGGGGCATGTGTGCAGGGGAACAGTATATATGGGGCATGTGTGCAGGGGAACAGTATATATGGGGCATGTGTGCAGGGGGACAGTATATATGGGGCATGTGTGCAAGGGAACAGCATATATGGGGCATGTGTGCAGGGGGACAGTATATATGGGGCATGTGTGCAAGGGAACAGCATATATGGGGCATGTGTGCAGGGGGACAGTATATATGGGGCATGTGTGCAGGGGGACAGTATATATGGGGCATGTGTGCAGGGGGACAGTATATATGGGGCATGTGTGCAGGGGGACAGTATATTTGGGGCATGTGTGCAGGGGAACAGTATATATGGGGCATGTGTGCAAGGGAACAGCATATCTGGGGCATGTGTGCAGGGGAACAGTATATATGGGGCATGTGTGCAGGGGGACAGCATATATGGGGCATGTGTGCAAGGGAACAGCATATATGGGGCATGTGTGCAGGGGGACAGTATATATGGGGCATGTGTGCAGGGGGACAGTATATATGGGGCATGTGTGCAGGGGGACAGTATATTTGGGGCATGTGTGCAGGGGAACAGTATATATGGGGCATGTGTGCAAGGGAACAGCATATCTGGGGCATGTGTGCAGGGGAACAGTATATATGGGGCATGTGTGCAGGGGAACAGTATGTATGGGGCATGTGTGCAGAGGGACATTATATATGGGGCATGTGTGCAGGGGAACAGTATATATGGGGCATGTGTGCAGGGGAACTGTATATATGGGGCATGTGTGCAGGGGAACAGTATATATGGGGCATGTGTACAGGGGGACAGTATGTATGGGGCATGTGTGCAGAGGAACATTATGTATGGGGCATGTGTGCAGGGGAACAGTATATTTGGGGCATGTGTGAAGGGGAACAGTATATATGGGGCATGTGTGAAGGGGAACAGTATATATGGGGCATGTGTGCAGGGGAGCAATATATATGGGGCATGTGTGCAGGGGAACAATATACACTCACTGGCCACTTTATTTGGTACACCTGTCCAACTGTGTGTTAAGACTTAATTTCTAATCAGCCAATCACATGGCGGCAACTCAGTGCATTTAGGCATGTAGACATGGTCAAGACAATCTCCTGCAGTTCAAACCGAGCATCAGTATGGGGAAGAAAGGTGATTTGAGTGCCTTTGAACGTGGCATGATTGTTGGTGCCAGAAGGGCTGGTCTGAGTATTTCAGAAACTGCTGATCTACTGGGATTTTCACGCACAACCATCTCTAGGGTTTACAGAGAATGGTCCGAAAAAGAAAAAAAATCCAGTGAGCGGCAGTTCTGTGGGCGGAAATGCCTTGTTGATGCCAGAGGTCAGAGGAGAATGGGCAGACTGGTTCGAGCTGATAGAAAGGCAACAGTGACTCAAATTGCCACCCGTTACAACCAAGGTAGGCAGAAGAGCATCTCTGAACGCACAGTGCGTCGAACTTTGAGGCAGATGGGCTACAGCAGCAGAAGACCACACTGGGTACCACTCCTCTCAGCTAAGAACAGGAAACTGAGGCTACAATTTGCACAAGCTCATCGAAATTGGACAGTAGAAGATTGGAAAAACGTTGCCTGGTCTGATGAGTCTCGATTTCTGCTGCGACATTCGGATGGTAGGGTCAGAATTTGGCGTAAACAACATGAAAGCATGGATCCATCCAGCCTTGTATCAACGGTTCAGGCTGGTGGTGGTGGTGTCATGGTGTGGGGAATTTTTTCTTGGCACTCTTTGGGCCCCTTGGTACCAATTGAGCATCGTTGCAACGCCACAGCCTACCTGAGTATTGTTGCTGACCATGTCCATCCCTTTATGACCACAATGTACCCAACATCTGATGGCTACTTTCAGCAGGATAATGCGCCATGTCATAAAGCTCGAATCATCTCAGATTGGTTTCTTGAACATGACAATGAGTTCACTGTACTCAAATGGCCTCCTCAGTCACCAGATCTCAATCCAATAGAGCATCTTTGGGATGTGGTGGAACGGGAGATTCGCATCAGGGATGTGCAGCCGACAAATCTGCGCCAACTGTGTGATGCCATCATGTCAATATGGTCCAAAATCTCTGAGGAATGCTTCCAGCACCTTGTTGAATCTCTGCCACGAAGAATTGAGGCAGTTCTGAAGGCAAAAGGGGGTCCAACCCGTTACTAGCATGGTGTACCTAATAAAGTGGCCAGTGAGTGTATATGGGGCATGTGTGCAGGGGAACAGTATATATGGGGCATGTGTGCAGGGGAACAGTATATATGGGGCATGTGTGCAGGGGAACATTATATATGGGGCATGTGTGCAGGGGAACAGTATATATGGGGCATGTGTGCAGGGGAACAGTATATATGGGGCATGTGTGCAGGGGAACAGTATATGGGGCATGTGTGCAGGGGAACAGTGTATATGGGGCATGTGTGCAGGGGGACAGTGTATATGGGGCATGTGTGCAGGGGAACAGTATATATGGACATGTGTGCAGGGGAACAGTATATGTGGGGCATGTGTGCAGGGGAACAGTATATGTGGGGCATGTGTGCAGGGGAACAGTATATATGGACATGTGTGCAGGGGAACAGCATATATGGGGCATGTGTGCAGGGGAACGGTATATATGGGGCATGTGTGCAGGGGAACGGTATATATGGGGCATGTGTGCAGAGGAACGGTGTATATGGGGCATGTGTGCAGGGGGACAGTATATATGGGCATGTGTGCAGAGGGACATTATATATGGGGCATGTGTGCAGGGGAACAGTATATATGGGGCATGTGTGCAGGGGGACAGTATGTATGGGGCATGTGTGCAGAGGGACATTATATATGGGGCATGTGTGCAGGGGAACAGTATATATGGGGCATGTGTGCAGGGGAACTGTATATATGGGGCATGTGTGCAGGTGAACAGTATATATGGGGCATGTGTACAGGGGGACAGTATGTATGGGGCATGTGTGCAGAGGAACATTATGTATGGGCATGTGTGCAGGGGAACAGTATATTTGGGGCATGTGTGCAGGGGAACAGTATATATGGGGCATGTGTGCAGGGGAGCAATATATATGGGGCATGTGTGCAGGGGAACAATATATATGGGGCATGTGTGCAGGGGAACAGTATATATGGGGCATGTGTGCAGGGGAACAGTATATATGGGGCATGTGTGCAGGGGAACAGTATATATGGGGCATGTGTGCAGGGGAACAGTATATATGGGGCATGTGTGCAGGGGAACAGTATATATGGGGCATGTGTGCAGGGGAACATTATATGGGGCATGTGTGCAGGGGAACAGTGTATATGGGGCATGTGTGCAGGGGGACAGTGTACATGGGGCATGTGTGCATGGGGACAGTGTATATGGGGCATGTGTGCAGGGGAACAGTGTATATGGACATGTGTGCAGGGGAACACTATATGTGGGGCATGTGTGCAGGGGAACAGTATATATGGGGCATGTGTGCAGGGGAACAGTATGTATGGACATGTGTACAGGGGAACAGCATATATGGGGCATGTGTGCAGGGGAACGGTATATATGGGGCATGTGTGCAGGGGAACGGTATATATGGGGCATGTGTGCAGGGGAACAGTGTATATGGGGCATGTGTGCAGGGGAACAGTATGTATGGGGCATGTGTGCAGAGGAACATTATATATGGGGCATGTGTGCAGGGGAACAGTATATATGGGGCATGTGTGCAGGGGAACTGTATATATGGGGCATGTGTGCAGGGGAACAGTATATTTGGGGGCATTTGTGCAGGGGAACAGTATATATGGGGCATGTGTACAGGGGGACAGTATGTATGGGGCATGTGTGCAGAGGAACATTATATATGGGGCATGTGTGCAGGGGAACAGTATATTTGGGACATGTGTGCAGGGGAACAGTATATTTGGGGCATGTGTGCAGGGGAACAGTATATTTGGGGCATGTGTGCAGGGGAACAGTATATTTGGGGCATGTGTGCAGGGGAACAGTATATATGGGGAATGTGTGCAGGGGGACAGTATGTATGGGGCATGTGTGCAGAGGAACAGTATATATGGGGCATGTGTGCAGGGAAACAGTATATTTGGGGCATGTGTGCAGGGGGACAGTGTATATGGGGCATGTGTGCAGGGGAACAGCGTATATGGGGCAAGTGTGCAGGGGAACAGCGTATATGGGGCAAGTGTGCAGGGGAACAGCGTATATGGGGCATGTGTGCAGGGGAACAGCGTATATGGGGCATGTGTGCAGGGGAACAGCGTATATGGGGCAAGTGTGCAGGGGAACAGCGTATATGGGGCATGTGTGCAGGGGAACAGTGTATATGGGGCATGTGTGCAGGGGGACAGTATATATGGGGCATGTGTGCAGGGGAACAGCATATATGGGGCATGTGTGCAGGGGAACAGCATATATGGGGCATGTGTGCAGGGGAACAGTATATATGGGGCATGTGTGCAGGGGAACAGTATATATGGGGCAAGTGTGCAGGGGAACAGTATATATGGGGCATGTGTGCAGGGGAACAGTATATATGGGGCATGTGTGCAAGGGAACAGCATATATGGGGCATGTGTGCAGGGGAACAGTATATATGGGGCATGTGTGCAGGGGAACAGCATATATGGGGCATGTGTGCAGGGGAACAGCATATATGGGGCATGTGTGCAGGGGAACAGCATATATGGGGCATGTGTGCAGGGGAACAGTATATATGGGGCATGTGTGCAGGGGAACAGCGTATATGGGGCATGTGTGCAGGGGAACAGCATATATGGGGCATGTGTGCAGGGGAACAGTATATATGGGGCATGTGTGCAGGGGAACAGTATATATGGGGCATGTGTGCAGGGGAACAGCATATATGGGGCAAGTGTGCAGGGGAACAGCATATATGGGGCATGTGTGCAGGGGAACAGCATATATGGGGCAAGTGTGCAGGGGAACAGCGTATATGGGGCATGTGTGCAGGGGAACAGCATATATGGGGCATGTGTGCAGGGGAACAGTATAAATGGGGCATGTGTGCAGGGGAACAGTATATATGGGGCATGTGTGCAGGGGAACAGTATATATGGGGCATGTGTGCAAGGGAACAGCATATATGGGGCTTGTGTGCAGGGGAACAGTATATATGGGGCATGTGTGCAGGGGAACAGTATATATGGGGCATGTGTGCAGGGGGACAGTATATATGGGGCATGTGTAAAGGGGAACAGTATATATGGGGCATGTGTGCAGGGGAACATTATATATGGGGCATGTGTGCAGGGGAACAGTATATGGGGCATGTGTGCAGGGGAACAGTATATATGGGGCATGTGTGCAGGGGAACAGTATATATGGGGCATGTGTGCAGGGGTACAGTATATATGGGGCATGTGTGCAGGGGAACAGTATATATGGGGCATGTGTGCAGGGGAACAGTATAAATGGGGCATGTGTGCAGGGGGACAGTATATATGGGGCATGTGTGCAGGGGAACAGTATATATGGGGCATGTGTGCAGGGGAACATTATATATGGGGCATGTGTGCAGGGGAACAGCATATATTGGGCATGTGTGCAAGGGAACAGCATATATGGGGCTTGTGTGCAGGGGAACAGTATATATGGGGCATGTGTGCAGGGGAACAGTATATATGGGGCATGTGTGCAGGGGGACTATATATGGGGCATGTGTAAAGGGGAACAGTATATATGGGGCATGTGTAAAGGGGAACATTATATATGGGGCATGTGTGCAGGGGAACAGTATATATGGGGCATGTGTGCAGGGGAACAGTATATATGGGGCATGTGTGCAGGGGAACAGTATATATGGGGCATGTGTGCAGGGGGACAGTATATATGGGGCATGTGTGCAAGGGAACAGCATATATGGGGCATGTGTGCAGGGGGACAGTATATATGGGGCATGTGTGCAAGGGAACAGCATATATGGGGCATGTGTGCAGGGGGACAGTATATATGGGGCATGTGTGCAGGGGGACAGTATATATGGGGCATGTGTGCAGGGGGACAGTATATATGGGGCATGTGTGCAGGGGGACAGTATATTTGGGGCATGTGTGCAGGGGAACAGTATATATGGGGCATGTGTGCAAGGGAACAGCATATCTGGGGCATGTGTGCAGGGGAACAGTATATATGGGGCATGTGTGCAGGGGGACAGCATATATGGGGCATGTGTGCAAGGGAACAGCATATATGGGGCATGTGTGCAGGGGGACAGTATATATGGGGCATGTGTGCAGGGGGACAGTATATATGGGGCATGTGTGCAGGGGGACAGTATATTTGGGGCATGTGTGCAGGGGAACAGTATATATGGGGCATGTGTGCAAGGGAACAGCATATCTGGGGCATGTGTGCAGGGGAACAGTATATATGGGGCATGTGTGCAGGGGAACAGTATGTATGGGGCATGTGTGCAGAGGGACATTATATATGGGGCATGTGTGCAGGGGAACAGTATATATGGGGCATGTGTGCAGGGGAACTGTATATATGGGGCATGTGTGCAGGGGAACAGTATATATGGGGCATGTGTACAGGGGGACAGTATGTATGGGGCATGTGTGCAGAGGAACATTATGTATGGGGCATGTGTGCAGGGGAACAGTATATTTGGGGCATGTGTGAAGGGGAACAGTATATATGGGGCATGTGTGAAGGGGAACAGTATATATGGGGCATGTGTGCAGGGGAGCAATATATATGGGGCATGTGTGCAGGGGAACAATATACACTCACTGGCCACTTTATTTGGTACACCTGTCCAACTGTGTGTTAAGACTTAATTTCTAATCAGCCAATCACATGGCGGCAACTCAGTGCATTTAGGCATGTAGACATGGTCAAGACAATCTCCTGCAGTTCAAACCGAGCATCAGTATGGGGAAGAAAGGTGATTTGAGTGCCTTTGAACGTGGCATGATTGTTGGTGCCAGAAGGGCTGGTCTGAGTATTTCAGAAACTGCTGATCTACTGGGATTTTCACGCACAACCATCTCTAGGGTTTACAGAGAATGGTCCGAAAAAGAAAAAAAATCCAGTGAGCGGCAGTTCTGTGGGCGGAAATGCCTTGTTGATGCCAGAGGTCAGAGGAGAATGGGCAGACTGGTTCGAGCTGATAGAAAGGCAACAGTGACTCAAATTGCCACCCGTTACAACCAAGGTAGGCAGAAGAGCATCTCTGAACGCACAGTGCGTCGAACTTTGAGGCAGATGGGCTACAGCAGCAGAAGACCACACTGGGTACCACTCCTCTCAGCTAAGAACAGGAAACTGAGGCTACAATTTGCACAAGCTCATCGAAATTGGACAGTAGAAGATTGGAAAAACGTTGCCTGGTCTGATGAGTCTCGATTTCTGCTGCGACATTCGGATGGTAGGGTCAGAATTTGGCGTAAACAACATGAAAGCATGGATCCATCCAGCCTTGTATCAACGGTTCAGGCTGGTGGTGGTGGTGTCATGGTGTGGGGAATTTTTTCTTGGCACTCTTTGGGCCCCTTGGTACCAATTGAGCATCGTTGCAACGCCACAGCCTACCTGAGTATTGTTGCTGACCATGTCCATCCCTTTATGACCACAATGTACCCAACATCTGATGGCTACTTTCAGCAGGATAATGCGCCATGTCATAAAGCTCGAATCATCTCAGATTGGTTTCTTGAACATGACAATGAGTTCACTGTACTCAAATGGCCTCCTCAGTCACCAGATCTCAATCCAATAGAGCATCTTTGGGATGTGGTGGAACGGGAGATTCGCATCAGGGATGTGCAGCCGACAAATCTGCGCCAACTGTGTGATGCCATCATGTCAATATGGTCCAAAATCTCTGAGGAATGCTTCCAGCACCTTGTTGAATCTCTGCCACGAAGAATTGAGGCAGTTCTGAAGGCAAAAGGGGGTCCAACCCGTTACTAGCATGGTGTACCTAATAAAGTGGCCAGTGAGTGTATATGGGGCATGTGTGCAGGGGAACAGTATATATGGGGCATGTGTGCAGGGGAACAGTATATATGGGGCATGTGTGCAGGGGAACATTATATATGGGGCATGTGTGCAGGGGAACAGTATATATGGGGCATGTGTGCAGGGGAACAGTATATATGGGGCATGTGTGCAGGGGAACAGTATATGGGGCATGTGTGCAGGGGAACAGTGTATATGGGGCATGTGTGCAGGGGGACAGTGTATATGGGGCATGTGTGCAGGGGAACAGTATATATGGACATGTGTGCAGGGGAACAGTATATGTGGGGCATGTGTGCAGGGGAACAGTATATGTGGGGCATGTGTGCAGGGGAACAGTATATATGGACATGTGTGCAGGGGAACAGCATATATGGGGCATGTGTGCAGGGGAACGGTATATATGGGGCATGTGTGCAGGGGAACGGTATATATGGGGCATGTGTGCAGAGGAACGGTGTATATGGGGCATGTGTGCAGGGGGACAGTATATATGGGCATGTGTGCAGAGGGACATTATATATGGGGCATGTGTGCAGGGGAACAGTATATATGGGGCATGTGTGCAGGGGGACAGTATGTATGGGGCATGTGTGCAGAGGGACATTATATATGGGGCATGTGTGCAGGGGAACAGTATATATGGGGCATGTGTGCAGGGGAACTGTATATATGGGGCATGTGTGCAGGTGAACAGTATATATGGGGCATGTGTACAGGGGGACAGTATGTATGGGGCATGTGTGCAGAGGAACATTATGTATGGGCATGTGTGCAGGGGAACAGTATATTTGGGGCATGTGTGCAGGGGAACAGTATATATGGGGCATGTGTGCAGGGGAGCAATATATATGGGGCATGTGTGCAGGGGAACAATATATATGGGGCATGTGTGCAGGGGAACAGTATATATGGGGCATGTGTGCAGGGGAACAGTATATATGGGGCATGTGTGCAGGGGAACAGTATATATGGGGCATGTGTGCAGGGGAACAGTATATATGGGGCATGTGTGCAGGGGAACAGTATATATGGGGCATGTGTGCAGGGGAACATTATATGGGGCATGTGTGCAGGGGAACAGTGTATATGGGGCATGTGTGCAGGGGGACAGTGTACATGGGGCATGTGTGCATGGGGACAGTGTATATGGGGCATGTGTGCAGGGGAACAGTGTATATGGACATGTGTGCAGGGGAACACTATATGTGGGGCATGTGTGCAGGGGAACAGTATATATGGGGCATGTGTGCAGGGGAACAGTATGTATGGACATGTGTACAGGGGAACAGCATATATGGGGCATGTGTGCAGGGGAACGGTATATATGGGGCATGTGTGCAGGGGAACGGTATATATGGGGCATGTGTGCAGGGGAACAGTGTATATGGGGCATGTGTGCAGGGGAACAGTATGTATGGGGCATGTGTGCAGAGGAACATTATATATGGGGCATGTGTGCAGGGGAACAGTATATATGGGGCATGTGTGCAGGGGAACTGTATATATGGGGCATGTGTGCAGGGGAACAGTATATTTGGGGGCATTTGTGCAGGGGAACAGTATATATGGGGCATGTGTACAGGGGGACAGTATGTATGGGGCATGTGTGCAGAGGAACATTATATATGGGGCATGTGTGCAGGGGAACAGTATATTTGGGACATGTGTGCAGGGGAACAGTATATTTGGGGCATGTGTGCAGGGGAACAGTATATTTGGGGCATGTGTGCAGGGGAACAGTATATTTGGGGCATGTGTGCAGGGGAACAGTATATATGGGGAATGTGTGCAGGGGGACAGTATGTATGGGGCATGTGTGCAGAGGAACAGTATATATGGGGCATGTGTGCAGGGAAACAGTATATTTGGGGCATGTGTGCAGGGGGACAGTGTATATGGGGCATGTGTGCAGGGGAACAGCGTATATGGGGCAAGTGTGCAGGGGAACAGCGTATATGGGGCAAGTGTGCAGGGGAACAGCGTATATGGGGCATGTGTGCAGGGGAACAGCGTATATGGGGCATGTGTGCAGGGGAACAGCGTATATGGGGCAAGTGTGCAGGGGAACAGCGTATATGGGGCATGTGTGCAGGGGAACAGTGTATATGGGGCATGTGTGCAGGGGGACAGTATATATGGGGCATGTGTGCAGGGGAACAGCATATATGGGGCATGTGTGCAGGGGAACAGCATATATGGGGCATGTGTGCAGGGGAACAGTATATATGGGGCATGTGTGCAGGGGAACAGTATATATGGGGCAAGTGTGCAGGGGAACAGTATATATGGGGCATGTGTGCAGGGGAACAGTATATATGGGGCATGTGTGCAAGGGAACAGCATATATGGGGCATGTGTGCAGGGGAACAGTATATATGGGGCATGTGTGCAGGGGAACAGCATATATGGGGCATGTGTGCAGGGGAACAGCATATATGGGGCATGTGTGCAGGGGAACAGCATATATGGGGCATGTGTGCAGGGGAACAGTATATATGGGGCATGTGTGCAGGGGAACAGCGTATATGGGGCATGTGTGCAGGGGAACAGCATATATGGGGCATGTGTGCAGGGGAACAGTATATATGGGGCATGTGTGCAGGGGAACAGTATATATGGGGCATGTGTGCAGGGGAACAGCATATATGGGGCAAGTGTGCAGGGGAACAGCATATATGGGGCATGTGTGCAGGGGAACAGCATATATGGGGCAAGTGTGCAGGGGAACAGCGTATATGGGGCATGTGTGCAGGGGAACAGCATATATGGGGCATGTGTGCAGGGGAACAGTATAAATGGGGCATGTGTGCAGGGGAACAGTATATATGGGGCATGTGTGCAGGGGAACAGTATATATGGGGCATGTGTGCAAGGGAACAGCATATATGGGGCTTGTGTGCAGGGGAACAGTATATATGGGGCATGTGTGCAGGGGAACAGTATATATGGGGCATGTGTGCAGGGGGACAGTATATATGGGGCATGTGTAAAGGGGAACAGTATATATGGGGCATGTGTGCAGGGGAACATTATATATGGGGCATGTGTGCAGGGGAACAGTATATGGGGCATGTGTGCAGGGGAACAGTATATATGGGGCATGTGTGCAGGGGAACAGTATATATGGGGCATGTGTGCAGGGGTACAGTATATATGGGGCATGTGTGCAGGGGAACAGTATATATGGGGCATGTGTGCAGGGGAACAGTATAAATGGGGCATGTGTGCAGGGGGACAGTATATATGGGGCATGTGTGCAGGGGAACAGTATATATGGGGCATGTGTGCAGGGGAACATTATATATGGGGCATGTGTGCAGGGGAACAGCATATATTGGGCATGTGTGCAAGGGAACAGCATATATGGGGCTTGTGTGCAGGGGAACAGTATATATGGGGCATGTGTGCAGGGGAACAGTATATATGGGGCATGTGTGCAGGGGGACTATATATGGGGCATGTGTAAAGGGGAACAGTATATATGGGGCATGTGTAAAGGGGAACATTATATATGGGGCATGTGTGCAGGGGAACAGTATATATGGGGCATGTGTGCAGGGGAACAGTATATATGGGGCATGTGTGCAGGGGAACAGTATATATGGGGCATGTGTGCAGGGGGACAGTATATATGGGGCATGTGTGCAAGGGAACAGCATATATGGGGCATGTGTGCAGGGGGACAGTATATATGGGGCATGTGTGCAAGGGAACAGCATATATGGGGCATGTGTGCAGGGGGACAGTATATATGGGGCATGTGTGCAGGGGGACAGTATATATGGGGCATGTGTGCAGGGGGACAGTATATATGGGGCATGTGTGCAGGGGGACAGTATATTTGGGGCATGTGTGCAGGGGAACAGTATATATGGGGCATGTGTGCAAGGGAACAGCATATCTGGGGCATGTGTGCAGGGGAACAGTATATATGGGGCATGTGTGCAGGGGGACAGCATATATGGGGCATGTGTGCAAGGGAACAGCATATATGGGGCATGTGTGCAGGGGGACAGTATATATGGGGCATGTGTGCAGGGGGACAGTATATATGGGGCATGTGTGCAGGGGGACAGTATATTTGGGGCATGTGTGCAGGGGAACAGTATATATGGGGCATGTGTGCAAGGGAACAGCATATCTGGGGCATGTGTGCAGGGGAACAGTATATATGGGGCATGTGTGCAGGGGAACAGTATGTATGGGGCATGTGTGCAGAGGGACATTATATATGGGGCATGTGTGCAGGGGAACAGTATATATGGGGCATGTGTGCAGGGGAACTGTATATATGGGGCATGTGTGCAGGGGAACAGTATATATGGGGCATGTGTACAGGGGGACAGTATGTATGGGGCATGTGTGCAGAGGAACATTATGTATGGGGCATGTGTGCAGGGGAACAGTATATTTGGGGCATGTGTGAAGGGGAACAGTATATATGGGGCATGTGTGAAGGGGAACAGTATATATGGGGCATGTGTGCAGGGGAGCAATATATATGGGGCATGTGTGCAGGGGAACAATATACACTCACTGGCCACTTTATTTGGTACACCTGTCCAACTGTGTGTTAAGACTTAATTTCTAATCAGCCAATCACATGGCGGCAACTCAGTGCATTTAGGCATGTAGACATGGTCAAGACAATCTCCTGCAGTTCAAACCGAGCATCAGTATGGGGAAGAAAGGTGATTTGAGTGCCTTTGAACGTGGCATGATTGTTGGTGCCAGAAGGGCTGGTCTGAGTATTTCAGAAACTGCTGATCTACTGGGATTTTCACGCACAACCATCTCTAGGGTTTACAGAGAATGGTCCGAAAAAGAAAAAAAATCCAGTGAGCGGCAGTTCTGTGGGCGGAAATGCCTTGTTGATGCCAGAGGTCAGAGGAGAATGGGCAGACTGGTTCGAGCTGATAGAAAGGCAACAGTGACTCAAATTGCCACCCGTTACAACCAAGGTAGGCAGAAGAGCATCTCTGAACGCACAGTGCGTCGAACTTTGAGGCAGATGGGCTACAGCAGCAGAAGACCACACTGGGTACCACTCCTCTCAGCTAAGAACAGGAAACTGAGGCTACAATTTGCACAAGCTCATCGAAATTGGACAGTAGAAGATTGGAAAAACGTTGCCTGGTCTGATGAGTCTCGATTTCTGCTGCGACATTCGGATGGTAGGGTCAGAATTTGGCGTAAACAACATGAAAGCATGGATCCATCCAGCCTTGTATCAACGGTTCAGGCTGGTGGTGGTGGTGTCATGGTGTGGGGAATTTTTTCTTGGCACTCTTTGGGCCCCTTGGTACCAATTGAGCATCGTTGCAACGCCACAGCCTACCTGAGTATTGTTGCTGACCATGTCCATCCCTTTATGACCACAATGTACCCAACATCTGATGGCTACTTTCAGCAGGATAATGCGCCATGTCATAAAGCTCGAATCATCTCAGATTGGTTTCTTGAACATGACAATGAGTTCACTGTACTCAAATGGCCTCCTCAGTCACCAGATCTCAATCCAATAGAGCATCTTTGGGATGTGGTGGAACGGGAGATTCGCATCAGGGATGTGCAGCCGACAAATCTGCGCCAACTGTGTGATGCCATCATGTCAATATGGTCCAAAATCTCTGAGGAATGCTTCCAGCACCTTGTTGAATCTCTGCCACGAAGAATTGAGGCAGTTCTGAAGGCAAAAGGGGGTCCAACCCGTTACTAGCATGGTGTACCTAATAAAGTGGCCAGTGAGTGTATATGGGGCATGTGTGCAGGGGAACAGTATATATGGGGCATGTGTGCAGGGGAACAGTACATATGGGGCATGTGTGCAGGGGAACATTATATATGGGGCATGTGTGCAGGGGAACAGTATATATGGGGCATGTGTGCAGGGGAACAGTATATATGGGGCATGTGTGCAGGGGAACAGTATATGGGGCATGTGTGCAGGGGAACAGTGTATATGGGGCATGTGTGCAGGGGGACAGTGTATATGGGGCATGTGTGCAGGGGAACAGTATATATGGACATGTGTGCAGGGGAACAGTATATGTGGGGCATGTGTGCAGGGGAACAGTATATGTGGGGCATGTGTGCAGGGGAACAGTATATATGGACATGTGTGCAGGGGAACAGCATATATGGGGCATGTGTGCAGGGGAACGGTATATATGGGGCATGTGTGCAGGGGAACGGTATATATGGGGCATGTGTGCAGAGGAACGGTGTATATGGGGCATGTGTGCAGGGGGACAGTATATATGGGCATGTGTGCAGAGGGACATTATATATGGGGCATGTGTGCAGGGGAACAGTATATATGGGGCATGTGTGCAGGGGGACAGTATGTATGGGGCATGTGTGCAGAGGGACATTATATATGGGGCATGTGTGCAGGGGAACAGTATATATGGGGCATGTGTGCAGGGGAACTGTATATATGGGGCATGTGTGCAGGTGAACAGTATATATGGGGCATGTGTACAGGGGGACAGTATGTATGGGGCATGTGTGCAGAGGAACATTATGTATGGGCATGTGTGCAGGGGAACAGTATATTTGGGGCATGTGTGCAGGGGAACAGTATATATGGGGCATGTGTGCAGGGGAGCAATATATATGGGGCATGTGTGCAGGGGAACAATATATATGGGGCATGTGTGCAGGGGAACAGTATATATGGGGCATGTGTGCAGGGGAACAGTATATATGGGGCATGTGTGCAGGGGAACAGTATATATGGGGCATGTGTGCAGGGGAACAGTATATATGGGGCATGTGTGCAGGGGAACAGTATATATGGGGCATGTGTGCAGGGGAACATTATATGGGGCATGTGTGCAGGGGAACAGTGTATATGGGGCATGTGTGCAGGGGGACAGTGTACATGGGGCATGTGTGCATGGGGACAGTGTATATGGGGCATGTGTGCAGGGGAACAGTGTATATGGACATGTGTGCAGGGGAACACTATATGTGGGGCATGTGTGCAGGGGAACAGTATATATGGGGCATGTGTGCAGGGGAACAGTATGTATGGACATGTGTACAGGGGAACAGCATATATGGGGCATGTGTGCAGGGGAACGGTATATATGGGGCATGTGTGCAGGGGAACGGTATATATGGGGCATGTGTGCAGGGGAACAGTGTATATGGGGCATGTGTGCAGGGGAACAGTATGTATGGGGCATGTGTGCAGAGGAACATTATATATGGGGCATGTGTGCAGGGGAACAGTATATATGGGGCATGTGTGCAGGGGAACTGTATATATGGGGCATGTGTGCAGGGGAACAGTATATTTGGGGGCATTTGTGCAGGGGAACAGTATATATGGGGCATGTGTACAGGGGGACAGTATGTATGGGGCATGTGTGCAGAGGAACATTATATATGGGGCATGTGTGCAGGGGAACAGTATATTTGGGACATGTGTGCAGGGGAACAGTATATTTGGGGCATGTGTGCAGGGGAACAGTATATTTGGGGCATGTGTGCAGGGGAACAGTATATTTGGGGCATGTGTGCAGGGGAACAGTATATATGGGGAATGTGTGCAGGGGGACAGTATGTATGGGGCATGTGTGCAGAGGAACAGTATATATGGGGCATGTGTGCAGGGAAACAGTATATTTGGGGCATGTGTGCAGGGGGACAGTATGTATGGGGCATGTGTGCAGAGGAACAGTATATATGTTCTTTCGTCGGGCCACTGCCATAAAGGCCCGACTAGTGGAGGGCTGCAGTGATAGTTGACTGTGGAACTTTCTTCCGTGTCCCTACTTCATCTGTGGAGCTCAGCCACAGTGATCTTGGGGTTCTTTACCTCTCTCACCAAGGCTCTTCTCCCACGATTGCTCAGGTTGGCTGGACGGCCACGTCTAGGAAGACTTCTGGTGGTCCCAAACTTCTTCCATTTAAGGATTATGGAGGCCACTGTGCTCTTAGGAACCTTGAGTACTGCAGAAATTCTTTTGTAACCTTGGCCAGATCTGTGCCTTGCTACAATTCTGTCTCTGAGCTTCTTGGCCAGTTCCTTTGACCTCATGATTCTCATTTGGCCTGACATGCAGTGTGAGCTGTGAGGTCTTATATAGACAGGACCTGATTTTTGTAAAGGCATACACCTATCAGTTTAATATTTGATATTTCAGTTTTTCTTTTTTAATAAATTTGAAAAAAATTCTTCATTTGTTTTTTTTTTTCAGTCAAGATGGGGTGCAGAGTGTAAATTAATGAGAAAAAAACAACCTTTTTTGAATTTATCAAATGGCAGCAATGAAACAAAGAGTGAATGTAAAGGGGTCTGAATACTTTCTGTACCCACTGTGTGTATGTGTGTATATACATTGGTCATATATACAGAGAGAAGTGATAAGCGGTGGGTTCATACATCCAGCACGGTCATATATATGTGGGGAGACATACTGTATATACAGGGAGATAATATATAAGGGGATCATATATACAGGGGGTCAGTTGGTCGTGGCCAGAAAGTTTTGAGAGTGACACAAATTTTGATTTTCTCAGTTTGCAGCTTCAGTGTTTTTAGATGTTGTGGTCGGATATTCTATGGTTACCGGAGTACAGTTAGGAGCATTTCATGTGTTTTTACAATTTTATTCACAAATATACACTCCCTGACAGAAATTATGTCGCTTATCCATGTTATGTAAATAAAAGCTTATAACCTGACGTTAAATTCATCCATTGGTTGTATAAATTATTCTTTTGAAAGCTGAAATCCTCCGAAATGTGGTTTAGGTTAAATTGGATCTGTGACCCTATTTTTGGACTATCAGCTGCGGCCACTGCCATCAGGGGCTTATCTACAGGACATTAGAGCACGATCACCGATACCTGACGGGGGGGGGGTCGCTGATAGGTGTCACACACAGCGAGATCGCTGTTGCGTCACAAAACGTGACTCAGCACAGCAGCGATCTCGCTTAGTGTGACGGGGGCTTTAGATTATACTCACCCCGGCGTTGAGTCCGGTCTGATGGGTGTCGCCGTCCGATCTGGCGCCTCCCATCTTCATACAATTATGTCCTCCACCTTGCTTCTCCCTCGGCTCCTGCGCAGGCGTACTTTCTCTGCCCTATTGAGGGCAGAGCAGAGTACTGCAGTGCACAGGCGCTGGAGCTCTCTGACCTTTCCCGGCGCCTGCGCACTGTAGTAATTTACTCTGCCCTCAACAGCGCAGAGAAAGTGCGCCTGCGCAGGAGCCGAGGGAGAAGCAAGGTGGAGGACATCATCATATGAAGATGAGAGGCGCCGTACTGGTCCGCGACACCCACCGCCCCCCGGTGAGTATAATCTAACGTGTTTTTCTTTCAGGTTCCATCTGGGGCTTATCTACAGCATTACAGAATGCTGTAGTTAAGCCCCTGATGGCTGTGGCCGCAGCTGATAGGCCGAAAATTAGGTGACAGATTCCCTTTAAGAAAATAAATTGGCATCAATGCAGAAATATTGATCATTTAATGGACACAGAATGGTCAGATTTTGGCAAGACAAATGTTTTGTTGGCCACAGAAAGTAATGTGATATTGAAACAAATAATTAACTTAAAATACAAATATATGTTGCATAACATTGGTGAATGAAGTTGTGGTGCTATTAGAGTCATATTAGAGTCATATTTAATATTTTGTGTGACTTTCATGAGCTTGAAGGACTGCATCCATGCGGTTCAACAGTGATTTATACAATTTATTAATGAAGTCATTAGGAATAGCAAAGAATGCAGTCTTTTGCTAGTTTCACACTAGCGTTCCTTGGAGCTGTGTCGCGCTGCGCACGGCCGCCGCTAAGCTCCACCCACGGCCGCGCCACCTGTCAGCTCCGCCTATGGGCATATGACGCTGCATGCGACCTGCGTACCCTATCTTTAGCATTGGGTACGCAGGCTGTGCGCAGGTATGCATTTGCCGGCGCATGCGTCCTCTTGACGGTGCGCCGAGCGCACCAAATTGCAACACGGTGCATTTGGCACAGGTCGGCGCACCGTCAAAAGGACGCATGCGCCGGCAAACGCATACCTGCGCACGGCCTCCGTACCCAGTGCTAAGTATAGGGTATGCAGGTCGCATGCATCATCATGCGCCCATAGGCGGAGCTGACAGGAGGAGGCGCGGCCGTGAGCGAAGCTTAGCGGCAGCCGTGCGCAGCCCGACACAGCTCCAAGGAATGCTAGTGTGAAACTAGTCTTACATGCCTCCCAGAGTTCATCTAGATTCTTTGGTTTTGTCTTCCAATCTTCCTCTTTCATCCTACCCCAAACATGCTCAATGATGTTCATGTCTGGTGACTGGGCTGGCCAGTCCTTGAGCACCTTGATCTTTTTTGACTGAAGGAACTTTGTTGTAGAGATGGATGTATGAGATGGCGCACCATCCTGCTGCAGAATTTGACACCTTTTATGATTTGGAATATAAGAGGTAGTTAATACTTCTTGATATTTTAGGCTATTGATATTGCCTTCCACCTTGCAATGTTTTGCACACCCCCATACTGGATGTAACCCCAGACCATGATCTTCCCAACACCAAATTTAACTGTTTTCTGGGTGTATTTTGGATCCATACGGGCTCCGGTAGGTCTCCTGTGGTGTAATTCTACTGAAGAGTCATCAGAGAAATCCACCTTCTGCCACTTTTCCAGCGTGTATCTGTTTAGCAGGCTGTGGGACTTTGCAAATGCCACACGGTTTTTTATTTGCCTTTTGTTTAGTGCTGGCTTCTGGGCACTGATTCGACCATGGAGGCCATTTTGAGACAGAATCCTACAAACTGTTCTAATTGACACAGAGACTTGAGGTGACCAGGCCTGTTGGAGCTCTGCTGCAGTGGAAGAGGGGCTTGCTTTGGATTTTCTAATCAACAAAGGTTCCTCCTGAGCAGTTGTCTTGCGGGGTCTGCCGGACCTGGGCTTGTCAAACACATCTCCAGTCTCTTCAAATCTTTTTTTTAATTCTTTGTACTTTTCGCTGAGACACATTAAGGCTAAGTTCACACGTAGCGGAACTCTCGCGGAAATTACCGCGAGAATTCCGGAATTCCATTCCGCGGGAAAATCGCATTTTAAATTCCCGCGATTTTCCCGCGGAAAAACTAGCATTTTGTAAGCGTAATTAGCTTGCAAAATGCTAGCGTTTTCCAAGCGATCTGTAGCATTGCTTGGAGAACTGATTGACAGGTTGGTCACACTCGTCAAACATAGTGTTTGACAAGTGTGACCAACTTTTTACTATTGAGGCTGCCTATGCAGCATCAGTAGTAAAAGATAAAATGTAAAAAAAAATAAAAAATGGTGTTATTCTTACCTTCCGACGTCCCGCGCAGCCGTTCCCAGTAATCCTTTGCGAAAATGCCCGCGATGACATACATTCTCGATGATGTCGCGCGAATGACCGCGAGACTTCGCGATCCCGCGAGAACGGACGCCATCGCGGGCATTTTTGCAAAGGATTACTGGGAACGAGAGCGTGGAGAGAGGCGGGACGTCGGAAGGTAAGAATAACAATATTTTTTATTTTAAATTCTATTTTTTACAGGGATATTGTCATGCTCGCCATGTCTGTTATGTCCGCCATGTCTGTTTTGCTTCATGACCCTGGAGCAGTGTGCACGTGCATCTCATGTCTGCTATCCTGCTTGTTCCCTAGAGCAGTGTGCACACTCACCTCATGTCTGCTGAGCTGCAAGATGCCTGCGTTTCTGCTTTGCCTTCTGTGATCTTCTCGTCATGTCTAGAAACCTTGATCATGTGACGTTTCCTAAGATCCTGCACTGTCTGATTCTGCAATCATCTCGTCATGTCTGAAACTGATCATGTGACATTTCCTAGGATCCTGCACTGTCTGGTTCTGCAATCATCTCGTCATGTCTGAATCTCTGATCATGTGACCTTTCCTAGGATCCTGCATTGTCTGGTTCTGCAATAATCTCGTCATGTCTGAAACCTTGATCATGTGACGTTTCCTAAGATCCTGCACTGTCTGGTTCTGTGATCATCTCGTCATGTCTGAAACCTTGATCATGTGACGTTTCCTAAGATCCTGCACTGTCTGGTTCTGTGATCATCTCGTCATGTCTGAAACCATGATCATGTGACTGCGCTCTGATCCTGGAGCATCTGAACTAGGAAGTTCTCCCCTGGTCCTGACCCGGAAGAGGAGGTGCTATGCCCTATATTAGACCGCCCCTTCCTATGCTCAGGGCCTGAGTATTGTGTTGTGTCCCTGCATGGCTGCTTGGTCTGTGGGGCACTCCCTCTATTCTGTGCCCTTGCACTCTGCTCTGTCGTGCGTCTCTGCACACGCTCCGTACTCGTACTCCATCTCTTGTCCCGTGCCTTGTCTTATGTTTGTCCGTTGTGCCATGTTCGTCCTTGTCCTGCTTGGACTTGTAGTCCTTCTGTTATTCTCTGCCTTGCCTGTTTTTGCCATGTCTTGCCTTCGCTATACTCTGCCTTGTTCCTCCCTATGGTCTCAGTCTTTGCTTGCTCTGCCTCGCTCTCTCCTATGGTGCTCTGTAGTGCTGCCTGGCACACGCACCATTCCTCCTCTCTTTCCTTTGTGCTCTTTTCCATGTCTAGTCCCAAGGCTCTGCCTTGGCCCGGCTCTGGGCTTCGGCCTACGCTCCGCTGCTAGACTCTTTCCTATTGTGCTCTCTTGCACATTTCTAGGCTAGTCGCAAGGTTCTCCCTTGGCCCGGCTCTGGGCTTCGGCCTACGCTCCGCTGCTAGCTCTGTTCTTGCTCTGACCTGATTACGTGTTTCTGCCTATGCTTCCGTCCCTGGTTCTGTACTCTGTCTAAGCTCTGTCTTGTTTTTCGTCTTGTCTTCCCTCGCTCTGTTTCTTCGTGTGCCCTTTGCATGCGCCTGGCCTTCCTAGCCTCCTGTTTGTGCCTCAGCCGTGCCCGCCCTAGCCGTGCCCGCCTGCTTTTGCCTCAGCCGTGCTCGTCGGTCAGTGACAGCTGTGTCGCCTGCCATGCCTCAGTCGGGTTCACTGGAGTCTTGCCCGTCTGTCAGTGCCGCAGCCCTATCAGCTAGCCAGTGCCCCAGCCGTGCTCTCTGTGCTCCCTTGCACCTCACGCTGTTTCTGCACTGTGCTCTACGTGCTTTCTATGGCATACCTCCCCGTGCTTCTGTAAAAGTACACGCAGGCTTTGCCATGTCCCCTGTCGTGCCCTCTTGCACGCACAGGCCCTAACCCTGTCCTGGAACCCTGACCCTGGCGTGCCTCTCTGCACGCGCAGGACTCTGCCTCGCCTGACCCTGGCGTGCCTCTCTGCACGCGCAGGACTGCCTCGCCTGACCCTGGCGTGCCTCTCTGCACGCGCAGGACTCTGCCTCGCCTGACCCTGGCGTGCCTCTCTGCACGCGCAGGACTCTGCCTCGCCTGACCCTGGCGTGTCTCTACACACGCACTCTGTCTTGTGCCTTGGCGTGTCTCTACACACGCACCCTGTCTAGTTTTGTGAACCCTGGCGTGTCCCCTACACACGCACCTTGCCTTGCACCTAGCCTTGAACCTTGGCGTGTCCCCTACACACGCACCTAGCCTTGGACCTTGGCGTGTTCCCTAACACGCACCATGCCTGGATATCTGACGTGTCTCCTTGCCTGAACCCTGGTTTGCCTGCCGGATGCCCGGAACCTGCCGATCGTTGCCAGAGATCGTAAGATGGATGACTGCGGCCTGATGTCCGGAGCTGATGTCCGCAGCCTGATGCCTTGATCATGTCGATCGTTGCCAGTGGTCCGGAGTCCGATGCCATTGTGCCTTTACCTGTACCTAGGTGTGCCACCTGGCACGTACCATTCTATGGACCTTGGCGTGCCCAAGCACGCACTTTGCACGTTTTGCTTGTTCTCACGTTTTTACACTGAATGTGATCCTGAAGATCTTAATGAAGATACCTTGCACTTACCGCTTGTCTTGTCTTGTTTCCTGCCTGTCCCTGGTCGTCAGACACTCCCGTAGTGTCCCCCTGAGCCGGCCGTCTGGTCCCTGCAGTCGTGGTGGCTCACCCCCTTGGTCTGGCCCCTGACACTCCCTGTACAGGGGGTGGGTTCTCACTAGGTCAGCTCGCTCTAGGTGGGTGGGTGCCACTGCCCAGAGGGTCCACTCTAAAAAGGAAGATGGGCTCAGCAGAAGCTGAGTCCGTCACAGATATGGTACCCAGAGCCTGGAGGACAGTCTCCTCTCCTCCGGACCGTGGGTACCATCCGCAAATGTTCTGCTTACTTTCCGCATTGTGTGCACAGCCACATGCGGGAAGTAAGAGGAACAATGCATTCCTATGGGTGCGGGATCGCCGCGATTCCGCAAAATTAATGAGCATGCTGCGGTTTTTACCGCAAAGCGATTCCGCCGCGGTAAAAACCGCATCATTAGTACAGCTTTGTGGAATCCCATAGGAATGCATGGAAAGCTTATTTTTTGCGGCAAAATCGTGCGGTTAAAACCGCCGCGGAAACGCGAAAAAAAATGCAACGTGTGAACTCAGCCTAAAGGTGCCAGCCACCTCTGCAGTGGATCTGGTCTTCAGCCTCTTGATAATCCAGGCTTTGGTCGCAGGGTGGATTTTTGGCATGTTGTCAGAGCTCAAGTTGCAGCTCAAGTGAAGGTCTGGGGTGCTGAGTTTCTTCTTATACATACCCACTAATTAACCGATCATTTAACCTAAACCACATTTCGGAAGGTTTCAGCTTTCAAAAGAATAATTTATACAACCAATGGATGAATTTAAGGTCAGGTTATAAGCTTTTATTTACGTAACATGGATAAGCGGCATAACTTCTGTCAGGGAGTGTATGTCATATACATATCAACTTCATGTAAAGACTCAATACTCACAGCATTGTCCTTTTTATTTCAAGGTTTCTGACCAAAAGATCTAAAAACACTGAAGCCGCAAACTGAGAAAATCAACATTTGTGTCATTCTCAAAACTTTTGGAAACTAATGTATACAGGGGGATTATATATACACAAGGAGAATTCGTATATATAGAATTCTTGTGTGGGATTACATGAAGAGACAGAAGGATTTGCCGACATTCACCATCCACAGGAGATCTGTGGTTTGTTCCAGACATCTTGGAGAACTATCTCCGCACCGAGTGTACCTAAAGGATTTGATGAAAGCCGCGAGATGTCAGCTGTTATGAACAGCTGACATATGCCCGCAATAGGCGCGAGTGGAATCGCCATCCGCCTGCGCCTATTAACTAGTTAAATCCCGCTGTCAAAGCTGACAGCAGGCATTTAAATAGCACTTCCGGCCGCCGGGCCAGAAGTGAGCTCATCGCCGACCCCCGTCACGTGATCGGGGGTCGGCGACACGTTGCCCTGACAACCAGAGGTCTCATAGAGACCTCTATGGTTGTTGCAGGCAGATGGCTTTGATCGCCGCCCGGTGGCCGGTGCTCAAAGCACAGCAGTAGATCTGCTACATATGGGCGATCTGCTCATCGCCCATATGTAGCAGAGCCGATCGAGTTGTGCATGCTTCAAGCCTCCTGTGGAGGCTATTGAAGCATGCCAAAAGTAAAAAAAAAAATGTTTAAAAATAAAAAAACCTAAAAGTTCAAATCACCCCCATTTCGCCCTAATCAAAATAAAAAAAAATCACACATACACATATTAGGCATCGGCGTGTTCAGAATCGCCCGATCAATTAAAAAAAAAAAGCATTAACCCGATCGCTAATCGGCGTAGCGAGAAAAAAATTCAAAACGCCAGATTACTTCGCCGCGACATTGAATTAAAATGCAATAACGGGCGATCAAAAGAACATATTTGCACAAAAGTGGTATCATTAAAAACGACAGCCCGGCACGCAAAAAATAAGCCCTCACCTGACCCCAGATTACGAAAAATGGAGACGGTATGGGTCTCAGAAAATTGCGCATTTTTAACCCCTTACCTACAATGGACGTAATATTTCGTCCATGTGACCCTGGACCTAACTACCATGGACGGAATATTACGTCCCAGCGATCAGCGGCGCCCACGTGGTGAGCGCCGCTGATCGCGGCCGGGTGTCAGCTGATTATCACAGCTGACACCCGGCACAATGTGTCAGGGGCGGTCACGGACCGCCCCCGACACGTTAACCCCTTGTACACCGCGATCAAACGCGATCGCGGTGTACCGGGGGTTAAAGGGAAGCATCGGCAGGGAGGGGGCTCCCTCCGTGCTTCCCTGAGCCCCCCACGGCAGCGCAATGTGCAGCGCTGCTGCGGGGGGCTCTTTCCCTACAGGCCCCCAGATCCAAGATGGCGACGGGGGTCTTCGGGGGCCTGCAGGGAGCTGACTTCCTCACTGCCTGCAAAGCGCAGGCATGAGGAAGTCTGCAGCAGTGCCTGTGACAGATCGCTGATCTGTCACAGTGATCTGTGATGTGACAGATCAGCGATCTGTCACAGGACAGTGATGTCCCACCTGGGACAAGGTAATAAAGTATAAAAAAAAAAAAAGTTAAAAATAAATTAAAAAAAATCGCTAAATAAATTAGTAAAAAAAAAAAAAAATATTCCCAAATAAATAAATAAATCCATTTTTTCAAAATAAAAAAAAACAAACAATAAAAGTACACATATTTGGTATCGCCGCGTCCGTAGCGACCCGCCCTATAAAACTGTCCCATTAGTTAACCCCTTTAGTGAACCCCTTAAAAAATAAAAATAAAAAACGAAGCAAAAAATAATGATTTATTATCATACCACCGAACAAAAAGTGCAATAACACGCGATCAAAAAGACGCATATAAATATCCATGGTACCGCTGAAAGCGTCATCTTGTCCCGCAAAAAACGAGCTGCAATACAGCGTCATCCGCAAAAAAATAAAAAAGTAGCTCGCAGAATAAAGCGATACAAAAATAATTATTTTTTATATAAAATTGTTTTCATTGCAAAAAACCGACAAAACATAAAAAAACGACCTAAATGAGGTATCGCTGTAACCGTACTGACCCGAAGAATAAAAACGCTTTATCAATTTTACCGCACGCGGAACGGTGTAAACGCACCCCCAAAAAGAAATTCATGAAATGCTGGTTTTTGTTCATTCTGCGTCCCAAAAATCGGAATAAAAAGCGATCAAAACATGTCACGTGCCCGAAAATGGTGCAATGAAAACGTCAACTCGTCCCGCAAAAAATAAGACCTCACATGACTCAGTGGGTCAAAATACGGAAAAATTATAGCTCACAATATGTGGTGATGCAAAAACTATTTTTACAATAAAAAACGTCTTTTAGTGTCTGACAGCTGCCAAATATAAATGCCGCCATAAATAGTAAATCAAACCCCCCATTATCACCCCCTTAGTTAGGGAAAAATAATAAAACTAAAAGAAAATGTATTTATTTCCATTTTCCCGCTAGGGTTAGGGTTAGGGTAGGGTTAGGGCTAGGGTTAGGGTTAGGGCTAGGGTTAGGGCTAGGGTTAGGGTTAGGGCTAGGGTTAGGGCTAGGGTTAGGGCTCAGATTAGGGTTAGGGGTGTGTTGGGGTTAGGGTTGGAGTTATAATTGGGGGGTTTCCACTGTTTGGGCACATCAGGTGCTCTCCAAAGGCAACATGGCGTCTGATCTCAATTCCAGCCAATTCTGCGTTGAAAAAGTCAAATGGTGCTCCTTCCCTTCCAAGCTCTGCCATGCGCCCAAACAGTGTTTTACCCTCACATGTAGGGTATCAGCCTACTCAGGACAAATTACAAAACAACTTTTGGGGTCCAATTTCTCCTGTTACCCTTAGGAAAATAAAAAATTGGGGGCAAAAATATAATTTTGCGGAAAAAAATGTTTTTTTTATTTTCACGCCCAGGCGTTATAAACTTCTGTGAAGCACTTGGGGGTTCAAAGTGCTCTCCACACATCTAGATAAGTTCCATGGGGGGTCTAGTTTCCAAAATGGGGTCACTTGTGGGGAGTTTCAATAGTTTAGGTACATCAGGGGCTCTCCAAACGCACATGACACCCGCAGACCAATCCATCAAAGTCTGCATTCCAAAATGTCACTACTTCCCTTCCGAGCCCCGACGTGTGCCCATACAGTAGTTTTCTCCCACATATGAGGTATCAGCGTACTCAGGACAAATTGGACAACAACTTTTGGGGTCCAATTTCTCCTGTTACCCTTGGGAAAATAAAAAAAATGGGGACTAAAAGATGATGTTTGTTGAAAAAATCCGATATTTTTATTTTCACGCCCGGTCGTTATAAACTTCTGTGAAGCACTGGGGGGTTCAAAGTGCTCACCACACATCTAGATAAGTTCATTAGGGGGTCTAGTTTCCAATATGGGGTCACTTGTGGGGGTTTCCACTGTTTAGGTACATCAGGGGCTCTCCAAAAGCTACTTGACACCCGCAGACCATGCCATCAAAGTCTGCATTCCAAAACGTCACTACTTCCCTTCCGAGCCCCGACGTGTGCCCATACAGTAGTTTTCTCCCACATATGAGGTATCAGCGTACTCAGGACAAATTGGACAACAACTTTTGGGGTCCAATTTCTCCTGTTTCCCTTGGGAGAATAAAAAAATTGGAGACTAATTGATCATGTTTGTGGAAAAAATACGATTTTTTTATTTTCATGCCTGGGCATTATAAACTTCTGTGAAGCCCTTGGGGGTTCAAAGTGCTCACCACACATCTAGATAAGTTCCTCAGGGGGTCTAGTTTCCAAAATGGGGTCATTTGTGGGGGGTTTCCACTGTTTAGGTACATTAGGGGCTCTCCAAAGGCAACATGACACCCGCAGACCATTCCATCAAAGTCTGCATTCCAAAACGTCACTACTTCCCTTCCGAACCCCGACGTGTGCCCATACAGTAGTTTTCTCCCACATATGGGGTGTCAGCGTACTCAGGACAAATTGGACAACAACTTTTGGGGTCCAATTCCTCCTGTTACCCTTGGGAAAATAAAAAAATGGGGACTAAAAGATGATGTTTGTGGAAAAAATACGATTTTTTTATTTTCACGCCCGGACGTTATAAACTTCAGTGGAGCACTGGGGGGTTCAAAGTGCTCACCACACATCTAGATAAGTTCCTTGGGGGGTCTAGTTTCCAAAATGGTGTCATTTGTGGGGGGTTTCTACTGTTTTGGTACATCAGGGGCTTTCCTAACGCGACATGGTGTCCGATCTCAATTCCAGCCAAAAACGTCAAATGGCGCTGCTTCCCTTCCGAGCTCTGCCATGCTCCCAAATAGTGGTTTACCCCCACATGTGGGGTATCAGCGTACTCAGGATTAATTGCACAATATCTTTTAGGGTCCTGTTACTTTTGGAAAAATAAGAATTGAGGGTGAAAAGATCATTTTTGTGGAAAAAATATGATTTTTTAATTGTACCGCTGTACATTATAAACTTCTGTGAAGCCCTTGGGGGATTCAAAGTTCTCACCACACATCTAGATAAGTTCCTTGGGGGCTCTAGATTCCAAAATGGTGTCATTTGTGGGGGGTTTCCACTGTTTTGGTACATCAGGGGTTTTCCAATCGCGACATGGTGTCCGATCTCAATTCTAGCCAAAAACGTCAAATGGCGCTGCTTCCCTTCCGAGCTCTGCTATGCGCCCAAATAGTCATTTACACCCACATATGGGGTATCAGCGTACTCAGGACAAATTGCACAATAACTTTTAGGGTCCTGTTACCCTTGGAAAAATAAAAATTGGGGGTGAAAAGATCATTTTTGTGGAAAAAATATGATTTTTTAATTGTACCGCTGTACGTTATAAACTTCTGTGAAGCCCTTGTGGGTTCAAAGTTCTCACCACATATCTAGATAAGTTCCTTGGGGGGGTCTAGTTTCCAAAATGGGGTCACTTGGGGGGGTTTCCACTGTTTAGGTACATCAGGGGCTCTCCAAACGCGACATGGCGTCCGATCTGAATTCCAGCCAATTTTGCATTGAAAGAGTCAAACGGCGCTCCTTCCCTTCTGAGGTCTGCCATGCGCCGAAACAGTGGTTCCCCCCCACATATCAGGTATCAGCGTACTCAGGACAAATTGCACAATAACTTTTGCAGTCCAATTTCTCCTGTTACCCTTGGTAAAATAAAGAAAATTGAACCTGAAGTATTTTTTTTGTGAAAAAAAGTTAAATGTTCATTTTTTTTTTAATATTCAAAAAATTCCTGTGACGCACCTAAAGGGTTAATAAACTTCTTGAATGTGGTTTTAAGCACCTTAAGGGGTGCAGTTTTTAGAATGGTGTCACTTTTGGGTATTTTCTATCATATAGACCCCTCAAAGTGGCTTCAAATGTGATGTGGTCCCTAAAAATAAAATGGTGTTGCAAAAATGAGAAATCGCTGGTCAATTTTTAACCCTTATAACTTCCTAATAAAAAAAAATTTTGGTTCCAAAATTGTGCTGATGTAAAGTAAACATGTGGGAAATGTTATGTATTAAGTTTTTTGTGTGCCGTATCGCTGTGATTTAAGGGCATAAAAATTCAAAGTTGGAAAATTGCGAAATTTTCAACATTTTCGCCAAATTTCCGCTTTTTTCACAAAAAACGCAAGTTATTTGAATGCAATTTTACCACTAACATGAAGTACAATATGTCACGAGAAAACAATGTCAGAATCACTGGAATCCATGGAGGCGTTCCAGAGTTATGACCTCATAAAGGTACAGTGGTCAGAATTGTAAAAAATTGGCCCGGGAGTTAACGTGCAAACCACCCTTGGTAGTGAAGGGGTTAATTTTTTAATTTTTTTTTTTTAAGCAAACTTTGGAATTTCTTTTCAACACTTAGATAAAAGAGAACATTGGTGTCTATGAACTCATAATGACCTGGAGAATCATAATGGCAGGTTAGATTTAGCATCTAGTGAACCTAGCAAAAAAGCCAAGCAAAAAACAAGCGTGGGATTGCACTTTTTTGCAATTTCAACGCACTTGGAATTTTTTTCCAGTTGTCGAGTACATGACATGGTAAAACCAATGGTGTTGTTTAAAAGTACAATTCATCCCGCAAAAAATAAGCCCTCACATGGCTATATTGACGGAAAAATAAAAAAGTTATGGCTCTGGAAAGAAGGGGAGTGAAAAATCGAAAAAAGCTCCAGGAGTAAAGGGGTTAAAATAACTTTGCTTACACGCTTGAAGCCCAAAAAAAGGGGGGCCCAAACATCCAGTGTTTGCGACACTGTCATGTGCATGTTAGCGAGGCAAACACTGCCTCTGATTGGCAGTAAAATCATTACCGCCTGTCAGACAGCTGCGGTTCACATACTGTCAAATGACAGCGTGAGTCCACAGCTGTGATTGGAGGTAAAAAGTTTACCTCTCGTCACTTGCATCGGCTGATGGGACTACTGCTCCAATCAGCCTATGCTGCTGCCACTAATAACAGAGATAATTATCCAAAACAACAGAAGCCTAATAGGCAAGATGCTCCATGAGAAGACCATCCAACAAAGAAAAAGAAGCAAAACCTAAAATTACAAATTTTATTGGAAATGTAAAAATATCAAAAAATCCATTAATAGACAAAATAGTACGGGGAACAAACACACAAAAGACCCGCACGTGGGGTAAATAGCAGTGTTACATACATAACAGTCTCAAGATTTGCCGGGCAGACAATGAAGCCACAGGAATGCGCAAGTTTAACCTTATGATAAATACATAATAGTATATAGGAGCGCTAAATACAATGAGGCACACAGAGAGGCAGAAATTAGCCAAATTAGGGATACTGGGTAATATAACATGTATGAGTACTGGTAGCAATACGAGTATAGGCCCAGCATATACCCAGGTATAAATGCAAAATAATTGCTACAGCATATTTACCTTAAAGTGCGGACAGGAGACCCCTGACGCGCGTTTCGCGTTAGCTTTCTCAAAGGGGAACATGGTTAGGCTGTCCGTGCACCCTTATATGGGACGATGGAGTGAGCTAAAGGGCGGCGCTGATGCAGGTCACCTGTGCGCGGCCCGGAACAGGCCCCGTCACTAGGCAGCGCCGTGCGAGGCCGCGCCCCCTCCAAACTCGACGCGTCAGAGCAGGAGAGGGGAGGCGGCAACACACGGACGCGTTACCACGACGACGCCAGGAACAAGCGCCGTCACAGGTCGGCGCCATGCGAGGCCGCGCACCCTCCAAGCTCGATGCATCAGAGCGGGAGAGAGGAGGCGGCAACACAGGGACGCGTCACCATGACGACGCTGAGAACCGGACCGCGCACAGGGGACACCACATCAAGCAGATGTCTGCACAAAGTATAAATTTTCAGGTTTCCAAGCATAAATGCGCCCTTTATAAAAGGAAAAAGGGACTAAAAAGTGCTTTTAGTTGCTAGAATCGCAATGAAGTAAATCATTGCATATACACTGATTTTAAACAAGAAAAGTGCTAAGATAATGGAAAGATATAATACTATTAAAAATATTAATTTAGTGAAATAGTGTAAAAGTAGACTTTTAAACCTTGGAAACCTGAAAATTTATACTTTGCGCAGACATCTGCTTGATGTGGTGTCCCCTGTGCGCGGTCCGGTTCTCAGCGTCGTCATGGTGACGCGTCCCTGTGTTGCCGCCTCCTCTCTCCCGCTCTGATGCATCGAGCTTGGAGGGGGCGCGGCCTCGCATGGCGCCGACCTGTGACGGCGCTTGTTCCTGGCGTCGTCGTGGTAACGCGTCCCTGTGTTGCCGCCTCCCCTCTCCTGCTCTGACGCGTCGAGTTTGGAGGGGGCGCGGCCTCGCACGGCGCTGCCTAGTGACGGGGCCTGTTCCGGGCTGCGCACAGGTGACCTGCATCAGCGCCGCCCTTTAGCTCACTCCATCGTCCCCTATAAGGGTGCACGGACAACCTAACCATGTTCCCCTTTGAGAAAGCTAACGTGAAACGCGCGTCAGGGGTCTCCTGTCCGCACTTTAAGGTAAATATGCTGTAGCAATTATTTTGCATTTATACCTGGGTATAGGCTGGGCCTATACTCGTATTGCTACCAGTACTCATACATGTTATATTACCCAGTATCCCTAATTTGGCTAATTTCTGCCTCTCTGTGTGCCTCATTGTATTTAGCGCTCCTATATACTATTATGTATTTATCATAAGGTTAAACTTGCGCATTCCTGTGGCTTCATTGTCTGCCCGGCAAATCTTGAGACTGTTATGTATGTAACACTGCTATTTACCCCACGTGCGGGTCTTTTGTGTGTTTGTTCCCCGTACTATTATGTCTATTAATGGATTTTTTGATATTTTTACATTTCCAATAAAATTTGTAATTTTAGGTTTTGCTTCTTTTTCTTTGTTGGATGGTAATAACAGAGATAGCAGGAGCGATGGAAGGGAGTATTCATTAGCCGCTCATGCGCTGTAAATAAATGATTAAGAAGCAAAAAAACGGCGTGGGTTCCCCTGTATTTTAAGTAACCAGCCAGGCAAAACTCACAGCTGGGGGCTGCAACCGTCGCCTGTTGGCTTAGCAAGTCTGGTTTTCAAGAATAGAGAGGTCCACACGCTATTGTTTTTTAAATTATCTAAATAAATAATAAACAAAATGCGTGGAGTCCCCCCCCCATTTTTGACAACCTGCCAATCTAAAGCAGACAAGTGGGGGCTGGTATACTCAGGCTGGTAAGGGGCCATGGATATTGCCCCCCCCAGCCTAAAAATTACAGCCCGCAGCCGCCCAGAAGAGACACATCTATTAGATCTGCCAATTCTGACTCTTTGCCCAATCTTCCCACTTGCCCTGTAGTGGTGGCAAGTGGGGTTCATATTTGTGGGGTTGATGTCACCGTTGTATTGTACGGTGACATCAAGTCCACGTCTCTTTTTAATAGAGAGGCTCTATAAGACACCTATCCATTGCTAATCCTATAATTGTATTGTAAATAAAGACCCAGCAAGTATAAAGTCTTTTATATGACATAAAAAACAAAATTCACTTTTCCTTTTTTATTGAAAGATAACAAGCACAGTTATACTCACCTAACGCCCATTCCATTAAAGCCCTCATCTTCTGTAAAAAAGCAAAAAAAAACCCCATATCCCTCACCTGTCGGTCGTTCTGTCCCACGCCGTAATCCATGTCTGGGGATAGACAGTCTTCAGCCGGGACGGTGCCAAGATACAACTGTCCAGACTGAGAACCACTGGTGAATGAGCTGCTGGGAGCGCAGCTTCAGTGAGCAGCGGTGACTTCATTGAGGTTACTGCCGGTTACTGAGGCTGCCTTACCAGCCGGTACCCTGAACTACGGTGCCCTCGCATAAGGAAAGTGTTTCTTTTAATTATTTTTTTTTTTTCTTTTAGATCAATTCAAATATAGTATTTTAACATTTTCGATTTGTGGATGCTGGAGTTATTCACCTTTTACTTCATCCATTACATGGGAACCCGCCCATAGCTTGTCTGTTCATGACACCCCTCAAGCCACTGTCGTTATGTAGAGATGTATTAAGTAGAGATGGGGAAAGACAACCCTGCTGTCAGGAAAGATACAATATAGTTGTAATAATAAACCTGAGGCTACAAAAAAATCTTTTTGATATGCTGTTTTTATTTAAGACATCAGTCACATAGCACGCAACGTTTCGGCTGCACCGACCTTTGTCAAGGGTATTTTATCTGAATAAAACATAACAACACAAAATCAGAGTTGTAACCCTAAACTTGCTTATATAGATAAATAAATCATTGAGTTGCTGACTGGCATACAATCCAAGAAAAAAACAAAACAAACATATACATTGACATACATACAATATTGGCAAAACTGAAATATAGTGTACAAAATAGAGTGTACATCACTGGAGGCAGTTATAAAGGAGTAAGCATTATATTTAAAGAAAATACAGCCTAAGACAGTTTTTGGTATCACAAGAAATAATGCACAGAGAAATATTGAATCCAGTACCTGTGTGGCTATGTGTTGGAGATTCAGAATTCTATACGGAGAATAAAAAAAGGGAAAAAAAGATATAAAGTAAAGTAATAGCAGAAAAGCAATGCGAATCTAATCCACTATATGCTGTATAACAATGAGAAGGACTGGTATAATATTGATATTAACCAAACCTCTTATTAGGAACATGCGGTGGAACAGGACTGCGCCGCTACTTGATGATGAAGTGAGCGTATTGCAGGAAGTGCGTGTATTTATGCCCCTTTAATGGAGTAAATGTGGTACAGCTGTGTACCTTGAGTCACTAAGATGGCGGGCGTGCGCCGACCGTCTCTGAGGACGGAAGTGGGGTATACCGAGACCGGAAGTGAGGCATGTAAGGGCTCAATAGAGATATAAGAGCGGCGTTCTGTTTACTGTGCGCATGCGCAAAGTGCTAGGGAAAGCAGTAAATCATATAATCTAGTGAAGCACTTGTAAAAACTGTAAACCGCACTGCACCAATAATAAGCGCACGCCGACCATCCATAAGGGACGGACTTGGGGTTAAATGAATACAAATAAGTGAAAGGGACATATGATGATATAGAAGGGCATATGAAACTGCATAATTATAGCGTGCCTGAGCAAAGCAAACTATAGACTATAATGAAATGTGTAATGAATGTTATAGTAAAAAGAGGGGAAGAAAGGAGTAAAAAAAAGGGGGGAAAATTAGACAGAGGAAAAGTAAGAAAATACGCCGCTATTGGTATCCAATCACCTAGTGAGGTAAATATCAATAAGCCCAAAGGTGAATACCATATTCCTGCGATTAGGTGTGTAAAAAAGAAGAAAAAAATCTTTATTAATATATAGGTACAAGTCAATGATCTTCATAGAGACATATAAAGGGGTACATTAATTATACATAAGAAGACCAACCACTGTAAATTAATTGAAAAGGGCATAAAGTATCAATCCTAAATACAAAAGGAAAAGGACACAATCACCCCATCCTAAAAAAATTAAAAATTAACATTAATTTTGTATTTAGGATTGATACTTTATGCCCTTTTCAATTAATTTACAGTGGTTGGTCTTCTTGTGTATAGTTAATGTACCCCTTTATATGTCTCTATGAAGATCATTGACTTGTACCTATATATTAATAAAGATTTTTTCTTCTTTTTTACAGACCTAATCGCAGGAATATGGTATTCACCTTTGGGCTTATTGATATTTACCTCACTAGGTGATTGGATACCAATAGCGGCGCATTTTCTTACTTTTCCTCTGTCTAATTTTTTCCCCCTTTATTTCCCCCTTTTTTTCCCCTCTTTTTACTATAACATTCATTACACATTTCATTATAGTCTATAGTTTGCTTTGCTCAGGCACGCTATAATTATGCAGTTTCATATGCCCTTCTATGTCATCATATGTCCCTTTCACTTATTTGTATTCATTTAACCCCAAGTCGATGGTCGGCGTGCGCTTATTATTGTTGTGGTGCGGTTTACAGTTTTTACAAGTGCTTCACTAGATTATATGTTTTACTGCTTTCCCTAGCACTTTGCGCATGCGCACTGTAAACAGAACGGCGCTCTTATACAGTGGGGAAAAAGAGTATTTAGTCAGTCAGCAATAGTGCAAGTTCCACCACTTAAAAAGATGAGAGGCGTCTGTAATTTACATCATAGGTAGACCTCAACTATGGGAGACAAACTGAGAAAAAAAAATCCAGAAAATCACATTGTCTGTTTTTTTTTCATTTTATTTGCATATTATGGTGGAAAATAAGTATTTGGTCAGAAACAAGCAATCAAGATTTCTGGCTCTCACAGACCTGTAACTTCTTCTTTAAGAGTCTCCTCTTTCCTCCACTCATTACCTGTAGTAATGGCACCTGTTTAAACTTGTTATCAGTATAAAAAGACACCTGTGCACACCCTCAAACAGTCTGACTCCAAACTCCACTATGGTGAAGACCAAAGAGCTGTCAAAGGACACCAGAAACAAAATTGTAGCCCTGCACCAGGCTGGGAAGACTGAATCTGCAATAGCCAACCAGCTTGGAGTGAAGAAATCAACTGTGGGAGCAATAATTAGAAAATGGAAGACATACAAGACCACTGATAATCTCCCTCGATCTGGTGCTCCACGCAAAATCCCACCCCGTGGGGTCAGAATGATCACAAGAACGGTGAGCAAAAATCCCAGAACCACGCGGGGGACCTAGTGAATGAACTGCAGAGAGCTGGGACCAATGTAACAAGGCCTACCATAAGTAACACACTACGCCACCATGGACTCAGATCCTGCAGTGCCAGACGTGTCCCACTGCTTAAGCCTGTACATGTCCGGGCCCGTCTGAAGTTTGCTAGAGAGCATTTGGATGATCCAGAGGAGTTTTGGGAGAATGTCCTATGGTCTGATGAAACCAAACTGGAACTGTTTGGTAGAAACACAACTTGTCGTGTTTGGAGGAAAAAGAATACTGAGTTGCATCCATCAAACACCATACCTACTGTAAAGCATGGTGGTGGAAACATCATGCTTTGGGGCTGTTTCTCTGCAAAGGGGCCAGGACGACTGATCCGGGTACACGAAAGAATGAATGGGGCCATGTATCGTGAGATTTTGAGTGCAAACCTCCTTCCATCAGCAAGGGCATTGAAGATGAAACGTGGCTGGGTCTTTCAACATGACAATGATCCAAAGCACACCGCCAGGGCAACGAAGGAGTGGCTTCGTAAGAAGCATTTCAAGGTCCTGGAGTGGCCTAGCCAGTCTCCAGATCTCAACCCTATAGAAAACCTTTGGAGGGAGTTGAAAGTCCGTGTTGCCAAGCGAAAAGCCAAAAACATCACTGCTCTAGAGGAGATCTGCATGGAGGAATGGGCCAACATACCAACAACAGTGTGTGGCAACCTTGTGAAGACTTACAGAAAACGTTTGACCTCTGTCATTGCCAACAAAGGATATATCACAAAGTATTGAGATGAAATTTTGTTTCTGACCAAATACTTATTTTCCACCATAATATGCAAATAAAATGAAAAAAAAACAGACAATGTGATTTTCTGGATTTTTTTTTCTCAGTTTGTCTCCCATAGTTGAGGTCTACCTATGATGTAAATTACAGACGCCTCTCATCTTTTTAAGTGGTGGAACTTGCACTATTGCTGACTGACTAAATACTTTTTTCCCCACTGTATCTCTATTGAGCCCTTATATGCCCCACTTCCGTCCTCAGAGACGGTCGGCGCACTTCCGCCATCCTAGTGACTCAAGGTACACAGCTGTACCACATTAAGGCTGGTTTCACATTTGCGCTTTTGTGCGCAGCGCATCGTGCGCATGCGCACTGCGCACCTATGTTTAACATGACGTGCGCATGGTCTTGCGCACACTTGCGTTTTCGTGCGCATGCGTTTTTTTGTCTTTCGCGCCAGGCGTGCCAGACGCAACATGTTGCATTTTTTGGTGCGCCCTGTCTCGGCAAAAAAACGCATGCGCACGCTTGCGCACGGAATGCGCAAAAACAACACATTGAAGTCTATGGGAACGCATGCGTGCGCATGGTCTTGCGCACGGTTGCGTTTTTTTGCGCATGCGTTTTTGAGTTAAACAAGTCTAGAATGTTCTCTAGACAATGGAAAAAATGACACACCTAAAAACGCATGTGCATAAAAAAACGCAAACGCATGCAAAAACGCATGTAAAACGCAAGCAACGCTGCGTTTTTTTGACGCTTCAGCGTGCGCATGACGTTAAAAAAACGCGCGTTTGTTTTGCGTTTTTCATGCGCCCGATGCGCTGCGCAAAAAAACGCTAATGTGAAACTAGCCTTACTCCATTAAAGGGGCATAAATACACGCACTTCCTGCAATACGCTCACTTCATCATCAAGTAGCGGCGCAGTCCTGTTCCACCGCATGTTCCTAATAAGAGGTTTGGTTAATATCAATATTATACCGGTCCTTCTCATTGTTATACAGCATATAGTGGATTACATTCGCATTGCTTTTCTGCTATACTTTACTTTATATCTTTTTTTCCTTTTTTTCCCTTTTTTATTCTCCGTATAGAATCCTGAATCTCCAACACATAGCCACACAGGTACTGGATTCAATATTTCTCTGTGCATTATTTCTTGTGATTCCAAAAACTTAGGCTGTATTTTCTTTAAATATAATACTTACTACTTTATAACTGCCTCCAGTGATGTACACTCTATTTAGTACACTATATTTCAGTTTTGCCAATATTGTATGTATGTCAATGTATATGTTTGTTTTGTTTTTTTCTTGGATTGTATACCAGTCAGCAACTCAATGATTTATTTATCTATATAAAGTTTATATCTATTTAAAGTTTAGGGTTACAACTCTGATTTTGTGTTATTATGTTTTATTCAGATAAAATACCCTTGACAAAGGTCGGTGCAGCCGAAACGTTGCGTGCTGTGTGACTGATGTCTTAAATAAAAACAGCATATCAAAAAGATTTTTTTGTAGCCTCAGGTTTATTATTACAACTGTGTTATGTAGAGATGGTGAGCTGATGAATTTGCATTCTCTACATATCAGCATTGGTAGTGTCTTTCAAGATGTGTAAGCTCACCATACCGTTGGCATTAATGCAACCCTCATACCATTAGAGATGTAGGCTTCTGAACTGAGCGGTGATAATTATTGTATTTTTCGGACAATAAGACACATCGGACAATAAGACACACCTAGGTTTTAGAGGACGAAGTTAGAAAAAAATTAAAGCAAAAAATGTGGTCAATTCTGTACTAATATTCCCTATCCTGGTATGCATGGCCCCTCATCCCTATCCTGGTATGCATGGCCCCCTCATCCCTATCCTGGTATGCAGGGCTCCCTCGTCCCTATCCTGGTATGCAGGGCCCCCTCGTCCCTATCTTGGTATGCAGGGCTCCCTCGTCCCTATCCTGGTATACAAGGCTCCCTCATCCATATCCTGGTATACAGGGCTCCCTCATCCCTATCCTGGTATACAGGGCTCCCTCATCCCTATCCTGTTATGCTTGGCCCCCATCCTCATCCTGGTATGATTGGCTCCATCACCATCCTGGTATGCATAAGCCCCTCATCCCTATCCTGGTATACAGGGCTCCCTCATTCCTATCCTGGTATACAGGGCTCCCTCATCCCTATCCTGGTGTGATTGGCATCCTCATCCCTATCCTGGTATGATTGGCCCCATCCTTATCCTGGTATGATTGGCTCCATCACCATCCTGGTATGCATAGCCCCCTCCTCCTTATCCTGGTATGCTGTACCCCATCTCTGTCCTGGTATTCATGGCCCCATCCTGGTATGATTAGCCCCCATCCCTATACTGATTTGATTGGCCCCCGCCCTCATCAGAAAAACATAAAAAAAACATTATACTTACCTTTCTGCGCTCCCTCACATCTTCTTGTTCCGGTGTCAGTGGCTGATTTACGCTTGTAAGCAGTGATGTCCTTGGTTTCCATAAAGAATTTTAATTTAGGATTCATTTGACCACATAAGTTTTCGGTTTTGCCTCAGTCCATTTTAAAAGAGTTTTGTCCTAGAGATGGCAGCGTTTCTGGATTGTGTTGACATGTAACTTGCCTTTATGCATTGCACATCAAACGGTGCTTACAAGCAATGATTTCTGGAGGGATTCCTGAGCCCATGCAGTGACTTGCATGACCGAATCATGACCGTTTTTTATGCTGTGCCACCCAAGGACCTGAAGATCGCAAGAATCCAATACTGACTGTCGGCCTTGTCCGTTGTACACATGGATTTCTCCAGAATCTCTGAATCTTTTGATATTATGTTCTGTAGATTGTGGGATATTCAAAGTCTTTATAATTTTATGTGGAGGGAGATTTTAGTGAAATTGTTTCACAATTTTTAGATGCATTTGTTCATAGATTGGTGAACCTCTGACCATCTTTGCTTCTGAGAGACTCAGCCTCTGTAACGTGCTCTTTTCATGTTGAAAATTGACCCTTCAGCTGTTTTATATAGCACCTCTTACTTTTCCAGCCATTTGTAAATCCTGTCCCAACTTTGTTGAGATGTCTTGCTGCCATCAATTTCTAAATCAGATAGTTTATATTATTGAAAAATGTCTACATTTCTGATCTGTGCTCCATGTTCTTTTGTGGATAAATTATGGCTATACATTTTACACGGAGTCCCAACATTTTTTCGAACTGGGAATGCAGATGGGAGGAACATATAAAATGAGTGGTCATATACTCGAAGTGGGCATATATAACTGAATCATATAAAAGGTACATTAGTTCATATATAAGGGAGATAATATGTAAGAAATACTTATACACTGCGTGCACAATTATTAGACAATTTGTATTTTTGATGAGCGATTTATTATTAAACAACTGCAATGCTGTTGGTCAAGCTTAAAAAACTGAATATTTAAGAAAGTAAAAGTGAGCTTTAGGAGAATACCTGTGTGTACAGAATGATTGCACATCAATTAGTTTGCAGAATTACTATGCAGCTAAATGGAAAAAAGAGATTTTTCTCATCTCAGTTGTTTATTTTCATCTGTTAAAGTGAGAATAATAACCAAACAACTCAAAAGCCCCGATTCATTAGACTGTTCATTTTCCCGGCGGGTTTGAAAAGGAGGCTTGATGGAGCAGATGCTCCTGATTCGTTAGGAGACACACGCCTCCGTAGTGACGTGCTCCTCTGTGTACAGTTCGCCACAAATCTTACTCCAGTCCCTGCTGGAGTAAGATTTGTGTTATAGCAAATGCCTCCATCAATTTGACGAGCGGTGGTCGTCATGCTCTTGTCAAATCCTGGCAGCGCCCACTTTGTCAAAGCTGGGCAAAAGTGCCAAAAGTTGTCGTTTTTCTATACAACCTCTCCTTACGCAACAAAAATTTAACTTTTCAAAGGTTTTTCTCTCCAGAAATCTGGCGCAAGAGCTCTAATGAATCACCCCCCAGAACGTACAAAAAGACATATCTGACATAAAGAAAATATATCAATGACCCAGTTAATTCTTCTCTTTTCCATTAGGTGTATGACATCATGTGATTAAAAACAGATTAGCTGAATCCTTCTAAGCTCCATGTAAAAACATGAAATCTATTTTCTCTGCCTGACTCATAATTCTCTGCAAAAGTTGCAGGGGTGGGGGGAGGGAGCAGCTGGGTAAGGAGGTGAAGAGGGGAATGATTTTTACAGGGAAAAGAGACTTCCTGTTTCTACATAGAGGAGAGAAAGTTTACTATAAACTACTGACAACATGTCTCCAAATTTCCAAGCAATAAATGTATTTATTTTCAGAAAATGAGAAATGGTCAAAATAACAAGAAAAGCAGTGCTTGCAGACCTCACATAATGCAAAGAAAACAAGTTCATAATCACTTAGAAATAACAATACTAATATTTTAACTCAGAAAGAGTTCAGAAATCAATATTCAGTGGAATAACCATGATTTTTAATCACAGCTTTCATGCCTCTTGGCATGCTTTCCACCAGTCTTTCACACTGCTTTTGAGTGACCTTATGCCACTCCTGGTACAAAAATTTAGACAGTTCTTCTTTGATGGCTTGTGACCATCCATCTTCCTCTTGATTACATTCCAGAGGTTGTCAATGGGGTTCCGGTCTGGAGATTGGGCTGGCCATGACAGGGATTTGATGTGGTAGTCCTTCATCCACACATTGATTGACCTAGCTGTGTGGCATGGCACATTGTCCTGCTGGAAAAAACAGTCCTCAGAGTTGGGGAAGATTGCCTGAGCAGAAGGAATCACCTGTTTTTTCCAGGATAACCTTGTATGCAGCTTGATTCATACGTCCTTCACAAAGAATAACCTGCCCAATTTCAGCCTTGTTGAAGCATCCCCAGATCATTCATCACCCATCCTCTACCAAATTTCACTGTGGGTGCAAGACACTGTGGCTTGTATGCCTTTCCAGGAAAAGCTGAAAATTAAACTCATCAGAGAAGATTACCTTACTCCAGTCCTCTATGGTCCAATCCTTATGGTCTTTGGCAAACTTCAGCCTGGCTGTCTTTTGCTTCTCATTGATGAAAGGCTTTTTTTCTACCCTTGAACCTTGCCTCTAGTAGCCTGTTACGAACTGTTCTTGCCGTGCACTTCACCCTAGCTGCCATTTGCCATTTCTTTTGTAGGTCACTTGATGTCATTCTGCGGTTGCTGAGTGACAGTCGAATAAGATGACAGTCATCCCGGTCAGTGGAGAGTCGTTTTCGCCCTCTGCCAGTCTGTAGCTTTGTTGTCCCCAATGTCTGCTGCTTGACCTTGTTGTAATGGACTGCCGTCTTAGAAATTTTAAGGATGGAGGCAACATGACGCTCACTGTATTCCTCTGCTAGTAAAGCCAGAATTGAGCCCTTCTTTTCCTCACTCAGGACTTTTCTTTTCAACTCCTTTAGCATGGTTAAAAGTTATTTTTTCATTCCTAGTACTTTTGGGATATTACTAGCACTTGTTTTGCCATCCAGATTGTCCTATTACAAGAGGATTGTGAACACCACATCAGGGTTTTTTATACTTTCCTTCGTTAAATAAGATTTGGTTCAGGTGATACCTAATCAGAAGCACATTAAGTAGAATGAGGTGTCCTCTGGTTGGAATTCAACAGACACTGGAATGGAATGGCTGTCAGACATGTAGAGAAGATGATTCTTATAAAACTGTGCAGTGGTCTCTTACTTTTTGCCAGAGCTGTATATATAGCAACGGTTTTCAGGCTATCCCTGTCACGGAGCGTGATTCTGATTGTATAAGTCACTTATGGGTCGCACAGCGTAGTGTGACCAAAAGAGTCTGCAGAACGGTAACGTCACTAATAAGAGTTGAACCTCACTTGATCCCAGAGAAGACAGTTTTATGTGAGTAAATTAACACACTATAACTACATACACATATACAGGTGCTACTCAAAAAATTAGAATATCATCAAAAAGTTAATTTATTTCAGTTCTTCCAATACAAAAAGTGAAACTCTTTTTAGAGTCATTACAAACAGAGTGATCTATTTCAAGGAGTTTAATCACAAATAGCTGAATACCAATGGATTGGAGGGTGCGGGGGACCTCACAGGTTCCCTTTAGCCCCTTAACGTCTAATGAAGTACATAGCCGTTTTGGCAGGGAGTCAGTTCCCGCACCAGGACTGCCTATGCCCGTCATTCGTTTAAACTGTCACTGTGTGTAAATTGCATTGCAAGCGTTTCAGAGTTATTACCACATAGAGTGACACTGGTCGGATTTGTAAAATTTGGCCTGCTCATGAAGGTGAAAACAGACTGGGGGTGAAGGGGTTAACAGGTGGGTAACATTTTGTTAAATTACATCTGAATGCTGGGAAAGAGATTATCCAAAGCAGGCAACCCCTCCAAATGACCTCACTTTTAGATTAATTTTTGAGTGTTGGCTGGTTTTGATATTAGCATTCTCTTCTTTTTCAGCCTTTCTTTGAAAATGTTTACTATCCCCTGGAGCCTGAGCAAGCACAAATCTCTCCAGACAGGTTAAGTACTCCTTGGATGCCTCGTCCTTCTACGCCCAGCAGAATGCTTTCCTACAGCCACGACTCCCGGTTCAAATTCCGAACGCGCCATGAAAGTGTAGACTGGAGACGCATTGTGGCGATTGATGTGGACAGACTAGCAAGTGAATTAGACTTTCAGACCCTTCAGGAAAACATCATGGGTATCACATTCTGTAACATAGAGAATGAAAAGTGCCCGCGTTGTCACAGTAGCCTTGATCCTAGTCTCCTAAAACTGTTCCGACTAGCCCAGTACACTATTGAGTACCTGCTTCACAGTCAGGAGTACCTGACCACCAATCTTCACACATTAGAAGAGAAGGTCCGGGCCACCTTGGCTGAGACGGAGCAGATACAAGTGAAAATGGTCAAACAAACTCAGGAAGTGAAGACGCTAAAGGATGAATGCAAGCGGAGGAAGAAGATCATCTCTACCCAGCAGATGATGATCAGTGCCAGCGCTGGGCCCTACCAGAAGGTAACGTACCGTAAGCAGTCTTGGAAAGAAACTGGTCCACAATTTTCTCATTGGCTTCCACGTTCCTCCACACAGGCGATAAACCTCTACCTCCAGTATTGTATGGAGTTTTTTATGTGTTATCTCCTACACCGGAGTCTTGTTTGTGCTTGTAAAACATTCATTTATTGCTATGACATGGTGGAAAATTCTGTGGAAGCAAGGTTGAAAAGCAATGTCTGACTTTCATTTGTTCATTTCCATAGATTTTTGATTTATTATTACTTTTGTCTGATTCATGTTATTTCTGTCATCATTGTGGGTTTTTCTGTCATTAAACGAGGGGTACCAACAATTTTGAGCACGTGTGTATGTCCTGGCCATACATTTTAAAGGGCTGTTCCAAAGTCAAACAAAATTTCTTTTTAAATCCCTATCTAGTGCCATAATCTAAGCTATTTTTTAATATATGTGTATTAAGAATTCGGTACCCTTCCCTGACTATTACTACTATTTTTCCTATTTCCTGTGCGATGGTGCTTCATTTGGGAATCCCATTGCGTGCTGGGATAACAAAGTGTCATAAGATCAGGATCAGGGTGCAGAGGCTGCCGTCACTGCCCCCCCCCCCCACACTAAAAATGTATAATGTATTCAGTCTCTGAGTCCCATCCATCAAAATTTAAAATTATCCAACCCTATAAACACTGTAAAGAGAGAAAATAAATGTAAGAATTGCTGTTTTTGAACACTGCTCATCGGCAAAGAAGTCTAGATTATTGTGACATCATTTTTATGGTGTAAATTTGGATGAGTCTTCTAATCTAAAGCAATGAGGTTAAAAGTATACATTTTACTCCTAAAATACCAATAATAATGTGTAGGTTTTTTTTCATTCCAGTGCCAGTATTGTGAGAAGGCATTCATGAATACTTCGTATCTGCAAAGTCACATTACAAGGAGACATCCAGACGGTGCGTATCTGGTAACGTCGGCTTACCCCCATGTCCGGAATATGTTATTTCATGTGGAAAATAAAAATTGTATTTGTTTACATAAAGATGTAAAAGATCTGCTCCTATGTGAAGCCACAATAAGACGATGGGGCATTAGGGCTACGTGCACACAACGTTTTCTTGTGGAGATTAAAAACTGCAAGCTTACTAATGGAAAACTATTGATGAAACGTTCCTTTTTGGGGAGTTTTGGGAGTTTTTCATTTCTTGCAGCAGGCTTGAGGTTTTTGAAGAGTTATCCATATTGTGTTAAATGCAAATTTGAATGCCGCCCTTCTGCAGATTTCACCCTTGGCATTGCAGTAAGTCCGTGGCACATTTTCATTATAATCCGCATGTAACACATGGGGATCCACCCTTCAAGGGGTTTCCATGATTTATAGAAATGAGGTAACAGCAGGAAATGTGATAAAATAAAAAATAACTAATATTTACCTGTTCGATACCCTACCGATCCAGCACCAATACTATGGTGGTTCCTGGTGGACTTTGTCTACTTCCCTGCAGCAATGTCTTGCTGCTCTACATGCGCGGTCCTGCTGCAGCCAAGTACTGGTCTCCGCAGCCGTGATTTATTGTAGGGTGCATGGCACATCATCATTGCCAGGAAGTAAACAAAGACTGTTGAGGTCCACAAAAGTGTCAGCTCTGAACTTGTGGGGATGACAGCACAACAAACTGCATCTATTATTAAATAAATCTTGAACCTGATGAGGCTGTTGTATTTACTTTGAAGATCTGTGCCAGAATGGCTGCATAGTGAAAAGTAACTTGGCACTCAACTTAAGGGTCCATAGAAGAAAATTTTATTATGCAGTCTGCAAAACGTTTCGGCCTACATGGCCTTCATCAGTCCAACTGCTTAAAAGTATTGTGGAGAAATGGGGAACAAGCGTGAGTTCCTACTGTAATGGAAGACTTGTTGGTGAGCTATCCGTCTCCCTAGTATCATATATTAATTCAGAATAGTTGTAGAAAGAACCTGTTACTTTGAAAAGGAGGCTTGTTACCAGTTTCTCTGTAGTTATATTAGTCGCTGTGTGGTAGTACAGCAGGTCCTTATGAGGCATGGGAGGTCAGTGGTGATGGGCGTCAGGCTGGACGCGGTTTCCACCGCTTGTCTCGTCACACGGCGACTAATATAACTACAGAGAAACTGGTAACAAGGCTCCTTTTCAACGTAACAGGTTCTTTCTACAACTATTCTGAATTAATATATGATACTTGGGAGACAGCTCACCTACAAGTCTTCCATTACAGTAGGAACTCACGCTTGTTCCCCATTTCTCCACAATACTTTTAAGCAGTTGGACTGATGAAGGCCATGTAGGCCGAAACGTTTTGCAGACTGCAGAATAAAATTTTCTTCTATGGACCCTTAAGTTGAGTGCTAAATTACTTTTCACTATTGAGTTTTGGTTTGGGTAACCTACTTGCGCACCCTGCAGTAGTGCCACGCTATATTATACAGAATGGCTGCATAATCTTATATGGAAGTCCATCTCAATCTCTACCCATCTAGCCTGATTGAAAGTTCCTCAATGTCCCTCCTCTCTGCTGCAGAGATCTCACACTGCTAAGTATAAGCTGCAGATGTCAGTCAGGCTGGATTTGGACTCATGAGTTCAGTGTATAGCTTTATTCATACAATGCTCATCTTAATACCTGGTTTATACCAGCATTCTACTTTGGATTTTCAAAGTAAATTCTTCATTCCCTTCAGATGTAAAATCTCTGCAATAATGTATGATTTGCATTGTGAAATCTCCCACAAGGAGCTTGTGCTACACAATGAAGGTTTTGCAAAATCATGTGGATGTTAATTACAAATAGTGCTACACTCTTTTTCTGCATCTTATCTCATCTTTGATTATCTGTATCAAAGCTGCACCGTGTGAGTAAGGCTAGTTTCACATTTGCGTCTTTGTGCGCAGTGCATCGTGCACAAGTAAAAACGCATGCAAAAACGCGCATTCGTTGTCTAGGTGTCACATTTCACAGGAGGAAAATCCTTGAAACAGCCTCCACCAATGGGACATCAAACAATGTTTCTTTGTGTAGGGGGTGGATTAAACCAGTGTCTAGACATGTTTACGCAAAAAAACGCATGCACACGAAAACGCAGACGAACGCATGTCCATGCGCACGCCTGCGTTCCCATAGACTGTAATGCATTATTTTGTCACATTCCGTGCGCATGCGTTTTTTTTACGCCTTTCGGCGGACCCAAAAATGCAACAGGTTGCGTCCGGCGTGCCTAGGCGCACACCTGGAAAAAACACATGCGCACAAAAACGCATACGAACGTGTGCAAACAAGTACGCATGACGCAAGCGCATGGACACGCACGATGCGCTGCGCAAAAAGCGCTAATGTGAAACCAGCCTAAGACTCTTTTGCGTGTTAGAATCACAATTCAGAATTCCACCTGTCTTCTAGTCCTATACACACCAAACTTCCATATGGACCTTTTATGTCAGGGGTCCCCAGTTTATGGCTCAGGAGCCACATGTGGCTTGAGGGCCAGTAATGTGCAGCTGTTTGCCAGCTTGGTGCATTAGTCCCAAGACCTGTTACGTATGGTACGCTGGAGATAGGATGACACTGCCAGTCAGAGGAGGTACTGGATGATGGATGCCACAGTGTGATGGGACTGTTCTATCAGAGAGTACCGAGTGGGGGGGGGAGATGGGAAGCCCTAGTTGTAAGTATATGGCCTCCATGTCATTTTAATGGGCTAGATGTGCGTTATTAAGTCATTATACCCACTCATAATGAAGACTCCTGGTGTCAGCAGTGTGGGAAAGGGAGGTGGGAGCTGGATGCCACTACTCAATGGGCTCTTGATGTGGCTCTCAGGGTAGGAAAGGTTGGGAACCACTGGTATATGAAGGTAAAAACTGTATTATGTCTATCAGCATATTTTTAAAACATAAAAGTCATTTTAAAACTTAAAAATACATAGAGATAATTAAAGCCCACATCAGGAGGCTACCGGGTCCGAGAGGGCTGATAATGGCGTGAAAAGAGGAGTGGTAAACATAATATTTTCATTGGCGAAAACCAGCTGAATTCATGTTCTTCCATGAGGCAGTATCATGGCATATACCAAGCTGGTCTGTCTTCATTGATTATCAAAGCAACTTTCTTGTATCCCCCATTTGGCTTTCCCCGCCATTATCAGCCCTCTCGGACGCGGTAGCCTCCTGATCTGGGCTTTACGTACCATTGGGTATATTTAGTTTAATGCACGTATATCTCTCTATATAAAAGTGAATGTATGTATGTATGTGTGTGTATCACCAACCAATCACAAAGCATCTTTCATTTCACCAGAGCTGTTTAAAAGAAGCTGAGCTGTGATTGGTTGCTATGAGCAATAGTTTTCTCACTCCACGACAACACCTCAGCAAACACTGCCATGGTGGGAGAAATCTAGCATCCCCGGGAACATAAGCTCCCAGCCATTGTCTGCCCCCAGAAAGCAGCAGAGAGCACAGGACAGAAATGAATCCCCCCCTCCCTGCCCATATACCCAACACACATCCTCCATTCCATAGGCACATCTTCCCTCTTAAAGGGATCATTGGTATGGAAGTCAGGGCAAATCGATCCAGAGCTTTGGTTTTGACCCCAGGCCTCTCTTAAAGAGATCCCCGGTATGGAAATTAGGATGTGGGATATTAAGGGTAGTAGTCCGGTAGCTCTGGCTGACGGGATGATGTGGGATATTAGGGGTAGTAGTCCAGTGGCTATGCCCGGGCAGCATCGGGCTCTTCAGCTAGTTTATGTATAATATGATCATTAATGTATATGATAGATTATTTCATATACATATTTGCTGTTGGGTATCATCTAAGTGTTGTTACGATAGGTCGGCATCAGGAAAGAACTTCATTGTGGACCGGTCCAGGCATTTATGAGTTGTGGGAGTTTTTCAGTTACTATTCGCTTATTTATGAAGTGACGGCAGAATTGATATCATTTGGTGCCTGTGCAGTGTCTCCTGAAGAGTTTCTGCTTATAAAAGCATTCTCCATACATTGGACACTTTGTGTGCATTTCTGCAATGTCACATAAAGAGCTCTTTAGTGGAGGAAGGTGCTGTGAGGAATGCTTAGTACGGCTGCTCCGCAGCGTCTGTAAGAGCTCTGCTCCGTTGGCACTATTCCTTATGTCAGACATGAATGCCCTTGTTGATGAAGCAGAACACTTCATTACTTGTCTGCCAGCCTGCTGTCTTGGCTGAAAGCTGGTACACTAGTTGGGAGCACAAAAGAGATGAAAAGTGTGTCAGATGAGGTAGATGTGGCTGTGCAGATTACTGGGGACAGAGAAGAACCTTCTCTCACCTGAATATCATTTAATTTGAGGCCATTTTATTTTCTACAAAAATAAAGCCGTCATTTTCACTCTGTGAATTTCATGGTTAGCCAGTCACTTCCAGTTGTCAGCGCATTGTCTGTTTTTAGAGGGACATAAAACGCTATGTCCTTGATGACACTCTTCAACCAAAACTAGCTGTCAGCTATTTTATGCCCCCAGCTTACCCAGGCCTCAGGTGCTGACACAGAAATAACTTGATAGAATTTCTGTGAATGACTATTAAAGAACTGTTTTTAAATGTATTTTTTGATATTTTGAAGAAAATGTGATTTTTTTTTTCATAGTATGTGCTCATCAAAGATGTGTATTAAAGGGTTTGTTGAGGACTGAAACATTTATAGGTCATCAATATAAGATAGTGGGCAGAGGCATAGCTAGAGTTTTGGTTCGGGGGGGGGGCGAAACTTCTGAGTGGGACCCTAACTAGGTAACCCTAATTATAACTATGGTGGCGTACCCTAATAGTGGATGTAGAACCTCAGCAGATGACCGCCCTGTTACTACTAAACATCTCTGTACAAAGACCAACACTGATATTACTGCCATATAGTGAACGTGTAGTAGTAGATACCACCTCTGCAGAACATATACACACGTGGTCAAAATTGTTGGTACCCGTCGTTTAATGACATAAAAACCCACAATGGTCACAGAAATAATTTGAATCTGACAAAAGTAATAGTAACTAAAAAATCTATGAAAATGAACAAATGAAAGTCAGACATTGCTTTTCCACCATGCGTCCACAGAAAAAAATAAATAAATAAAACTCATGAAATAGGCCCAGACAGAAATGATGGAACCCTGAAAATAATGTGACTTGTTAAATCAAGGTGTGCCCGCTAATTAGCATCACGGGTGTCTGCAATCATGGAATCAGTGAGTGGGCCTGTACAGAGGGCTACAGATACTTCCAATGCTGTTTGGTGACATGGTGTGTATCACACTCAACATGGACCAGAGGAAGCGAAGGAAAGAGTTGTCCCAGGAGATTAGAAAGAAAATTATAGACAAACATGTTAAAGGTAAAAGCTATAAGACCATCTCCAAGCAGCTTGATGTTCCTGTGACTACATTTGCACATATTATTCAGAAATTTAAGCTCCATGGGACTGTAGCCAACCTCCCTGGACATGGCCACAGAAGGAAAAATTGATGACAAATCAAAGAGACAGAAAATACGAATGGTAACAAAAGAGCTCAGAAAAACTTCTAAACAGATTAAAGGTGAACTTCAAGCTCAAGGAAAATCAGTGTCAGATCGCACCATCCATCGTCCAAAGTGGACGTCATGAGAGACTACTAAGGACACCATTGTTGAAACAAAATCATAAAAAAGCCAGACTGTAATTTGCCAAACTACATGTTGACAATCCACAAAGCTTCTGGGAGAATGTCCTATGGACATATGAGACAAAAATGGAACTTTTTGGCAAGTCAGGCACATGAGCTCTATGTTCACAGATGGAAAAATGAAGCATATAAAGAAAAGAACACTATCCCTACTGTGAAACATAGAGGAGGCTCTGTTATGTTCTGGGGCTGCTTTGCTGTATGTAGACAGGATGTCTAGAATCTGTGCAGGGTACAATGAAATCTCAAGACTATCAAGGGATTCTAGAGAGAAATGTGTTGCCCAGTGTCAGAAAGCTTGGTCTTAGTCGCAGGTCATGGTTCTTGCAACAGGATAATGACCCAAAACACACAGCTAAAAACACCCAAGAGTGGCCAAGAAGAAAACATTGGACTATTCTGAAGTGGCCTTCTATGAGCCCTGACCTAAATCCTATTGAGCATTTTTGGAAAGTGTTGAAACATGCCATCTGGAAAAGGCAACCTTCAAACACGAGACAACTGGAGCAGTTTGCTCTTGAGGAGTGGGCCAAAATACCTGTTGAAAGGTGCAGAAGTCTCATTGACAGTTACAGGAAACGTTTGCCTCAAAAGGTTGTGCAACAAAATATTAAGTTAAGGGTACCATCATTTCTGTCGGCCTATTTCATGAGTTTTATTTTTTTTTTAATTCTGTGGAAGCATGGTTGAAAAGCAATGTCTGACTTTCATTTATTCATTTTCATGGATTTTTGATTTATTATTACTTTTGTCAGATTCAAGTTATTTCTGTCACCATTGTGGGTTTTTCTGTCATTAAACGAGGGGTATCAACAATTTTGGCCACGTGTGTAAGAGATCACAGTACAGTTACACATAGTAACTTACAGCTGACGTTCTTTCTGATGGAATCATTCACTTTTCACTTTTTTTCATCTGGCCCAGACCGACATGACAATTTCTCCAGCCAGGACTCTGCTGCAGAGATTACAGTAAATGCACATCTAACTTCTCACATTTCAGGCACCGTCTCCCTCTATGCCCAACCTGCTCAAACTTCTCATCCTGCTGATACCCCAATGCTGAGCCGCTTTTGCCATATGTGTCTCTATTACTGCACCTACTGTGTGGTTCTGTGTGACCTCTAGATGGTAAAACAAACCACTAGAATATATTAATGCCCTGTGCAAGTGCCCTAGAAAACAGTGCCCACGTTTTGCCACCTAGAATGTAGTAATGCCTTCTGTGTATCCCTTTGACAGTCACAATAACCAGAGTGCCCTTATAACAATAAGTGCCCACTTTACATTAAATAATGCTTCGAGTCTCCTCACTGTACAGCTCCACATGCCCCCACGCAGTATACTGACCCCTTAGTAGCCCCCAAACTGTTTGATGACTCAAGCACTGTATGGTGGCCCCCACACTGTACAAAGACCCCACATGAGCTCCCACACTGTATGATGGCCCCCTCTCTGTAATCATCACACTGTATGATGACCCTCTAAATAGCTTCCATATAGTATCATGTACCCCATAGTCCATATAGTATACTGCACTCCTCATAGATTTCTCCGTAGTATAGTGCACTCTCATTAGGCCTCCATATCTTATAATGTATCCCATAGTCCTCCATATAGTATAATGCCCTCCCCGTGCGCCTCCTTATAGTATATTGCACTCCCCATAGGCTTTCATATGGTGTAATGCATGCCGTAATTCTCCATATAGTATAATGAGTGCCATAGTTCTCCATATAGTATAATTCACTCTCCATAAGCCTCCATATAGTATAATGCTCTCCTCATAGTCCTCCATGTAGTATAATGCACTCCCCATAGTCCTCCATATAGTATAATGCACTCCCCGTAGCCTCTTTACAGTATAATGCACTCCTCAAAGGCCTATTTATAGTATAATGCACTCCTTAGAGGCCTCTATATAGTATCATTCACTCCCCATTTCAGTTTTTCTTTTTTAATAAATTTGCAAAAATTTCTACATTTCTGGGTTTTTTTCCAGCCAAGATGGGGTGCAGAGTGTACATTAATGAGAAAAAAATTGACCTTTTTTGTATTTACCAAATGGCTGCAAGGAAACAATGAGTTAAAAATTTATAGGGATGTGAATACTTTCCGTACCCACTGTATATGTTAAAATCGTTAAACCCTTTTCGCCCCATTCAAAATAATACAATAACAAAAATCAAATATACACATATTTGGTATCGCCGAGTTCAGAATCGCCCAATCTATCAATATAAAAAAAGAATTAATCCAATTGCTAAATGGCATAACGAGAAAAAAATTCAAAACGCGAGAATTACGTTTTTCTTGCGTCCGCTACATTGCAATAAAATGCAATAACGGGCAATCAAAAGATCATATCTGCACGAAAAGATCATATCTGCACCCAAAATATAAGCCTGCACCCATCCCCAGATCATGAAAAATGGAGACACTACAGGTCTCGGAAAATGGCACAATGTTTTTTTCCCAGTACACAATATGCTAAATCCAATGGTGTCATTCAAAAGTAAAATTTGTCCCGCAGAAAAAAAGCCCCCTGCCATGGCCATATTGACCGAAAAATAAAAAAGTCATGGCTCTGGGAATAAGGGGAACAAAAAATTAAATGGGAAAATGGCCCTGGGGTTAAATGTGTAAAAAGTTCTGAATTTATTCTTCCTGGTATGATTTTAGAAGGGGTAGGCATTTTAAAAGGGGTGTGTAGACTTTTTATATCCATTGTATATTTTATCCTTGCTACAAAACCTTTAAAAGCTGGTAAAAGTAGTCGAAAATTTAGAATACTTTTAAAAGGGAATTTAAAATGAACGCACAGTGTTTTTCTGGTTTAATATGTTTTATTGTAGATCAATTAGATAAAAGTGTGATCCTAAGGGAATCTATTGCTCTTCATATGGGGAAAAGAATGGGAGATACAGAAACAGCCAGATGTACTTGTGTTTGTGTGTTCTTCTGCTACTAATGGTGTGTTCTCTTTATAAAGGAAAGCAGGAGATCCAGGCGAGTAATAAACTGCAGCATGAAATAAAGTGTCTAAAAGAAGAATTACAGCTTACCAAAAGTCAGCTGGAGGCAGAACAAGCAGCTCATTTAGAGAAGCTTTCACAGGTAAGAGATCTTTGTAAAAGAGATGGCGTATGATAGCTAGGATATGCTACTGCGGGTCCAGTGTCTGGAAACACCAGCAATCCTGAGACTGAAGGGGCTGTTGTACTGATGTTACTCCCCGTCCCCTCATCAATCAACAAGTGATGTCATATCCAAGCTACAGCATGTAGTATCACTTTATAATAAGTTGCTAATGTGCAAATAAGTCCTAAGTGCATATATACTAAGGACATGCTGAGTTAATGGGGGAGAGTCCGGATTCCCAAATTCACTTGTCGTATTCTGAATACAGACCGATCCTGGATCTCCTGACCCCAATTTGACAGCCCCATTTATGCCTGCGAGGCTGTTAATTTCAGGTCAGAAGACTTGACCCCGGTCGGTGCATCATGGTATAGGACAATGGATGTGTTAATGAAGCAGAAGAGTGCCATAAATTAGCCAAATCAAACTCTATATGGATCAGGGCGGGGTCGTGCTTTTTGCTATATTGTAAATATGCATGGATCCTTTTTCCATAGATACAAGAAAATGAACATAAGAAAACAATTGAGCAGGACGTGTTGAGAAAGTTTGATGATTGGAAAAAAGAAGAAAGAGAAAAATTTGAAGATGAATTGAACAAAGTGCGAGAGATGTTTATGAAAGAGCTTAAAGAAGTAACAGCTAAGAATTCCTCTTTGGAAAATGCAAGTGGCCAATTCTGTTTTTATGGAATAAAAAGGCTTATTTTTAAGATGTCGTTTTACCTGCATAGAACTATTTAGGGATAGTTCAATGTATACTGAGGTTTCAATATGGTGCTTTGTAAATGGACATGCAAGCCACATGCCATGCTGAAGGGCCGAAATGAAAGGACACCTAGTTTGTGGGTACAACAGAACATGATGTAGAGTGTTACAGATCATCACAGGATGCAGGATTTTATTTTTTGGAATCCCTGGTGTTTATATGTATATGAGTCCAGTGGACGGGCCTAGTCAGTGACTGACAGTCTTCCCTGTATGACTGCATGCAGAGACCTCTGTCGATCACTAGTAGGACCGCCTAGGGGACTCATAAAACACCAAGGATTTCACTGAAGAAAAACAAAGTTATATTGAATCTTTTCCCACAAATCTCAGATTCTCCTTCTTTATGGCATGCTAACTTCAGATTGGACTTCATGTACAACACTGACAGTTTTAGTGTTCTCATTGGCATATGTTTTCAAGGGCAGTACAGTGGCTCAGGGGTTAGCACTGTTGCTTTGCTGGTGTTCTGGGTTTAAATTTCACTAAGGACAACATCTGCAATGAGTTTGTATGTTCTCCCCATGCTTGTGTGGGTTTCCTCCAGGTTCTCAGGTTTCTTCCCACACTCTACATACTGATAGGGAATTTATATTTTGAGCCCCAGTGGGAACAGTGATGATAACGTCTGTAAAATGCTGTGGAAATTAATGGTGAAGAATAGCCACATAGATATGGCACTTCACAGAAGATGCCATTACGACACTTTAGAGCAGTGATCCCCAACTCCGGTCCTCAAGAGCCACCAACAGATCATGTTTTCATGAATTCCTTAGTATTACACAAGTGATGGAATTCTTGCCTGTCCAGGTGATGCAATTATCACCTGTGCAATACTAAGGAAATCCTGAAAACATGACTTTTTGGTGGCTCTTGAGGACCGGAGTTGGGGAACACTGCATTAGAGTATATTCCCATCCCATGTCTCGTTGTGTTTCCGGATAGCCTCCTTACAGCTCCGACATGAACATCAGTTTTTCCTTTGACACAAGAGGACACAACATTGTTTCAGAGAATATTAATTGTAGCCCTCATTGTTCCCTGTGATGTGATGTAATTTGAGCTCACAATTTACCAATTTCTATTTCAGGAGCTCCTTGACATTAAGAAAGAAAGTCTACACAGAAGATCTGGCCTTGGTGTTCTTCAGGAGAGCCCAACAAGTGATACAGAAGAGGGCAAATCCAAATGTCCGCATGACATTCAGAGTGTGAAGGAACTGCTTGAAATTAAAGTATAGTTACCATATTCATCTCTCATACACTTTCTACAATTATTCTAGACCAGGGATCTCCAACCTCGCAGGCCCCTGCTGTGTGGCTTGTGGCTCTCTGCTTCCTCGGTGCGTGAGTGCAGTGTAAAGCAGACAGCCAGGAGCAGGACGAAGTATGGGAGGAGGAGCCATGAAAAGGTGAAGGCTGCCTTCTCCTCCTTGCTGGGGATGCCACTGCTTTAGGGTATGTGCACACGCTGCAGATTCTGCTACATTATACAGTACCTTTATTTCCTATGGAAATAAAAAAACGCAGCGCACATGCTGCAGATTTTTCCGCGCTGATTTGCTGCGGGTTACAATCCGCAGCATGTCAATTCTTTGTGCGGTTTCCGCTGCGGTTTCACACCTTATCATTATGAGGTGTGAAACCATAGGGGAAAACCGCAGGCTAATCCACAGATAAACCACAGGACTTTTGTCCTGCGGATTTACCTGCAGATTTTTCCACAAAATCCGCCCAACCTAAAAACTACGTGGGCACATAGCCTTATCGTGTGGCGGGCTCCACCTCCTGATGTGTCTAGTGCAATCAGTATTTCAGCAGCGTGAGAGGAGCTGGCACATTGGTGAGTGTAGAGCACAGATTATATTTTCATGGGCTGTCTCCACTTATCTAGTGAGTGCTAGTAGCACCCTAGCACCTGTGGTCAGCAGGAGGCTGGTTCTGTGCATGATGTCTCATGCTGCTGGTGAGCAGTCACTGCCCGTGCGACGCTGTTCCTAGCACACACTGCATAAATTGTATAGGACGCAGCACAGATCTCCCCCCACTCCACCATCACTTCTGAGAGATTTCGTGTCCCTCCCGTGTCTGCACAAAGTATGAGCATGAGGAGCTCAGAGGGAGATCTGAAGGATTTATGGCTCCCCCTCCCAGATGTATCTAGTAGCTCCCCTCCCTCTCAGATTTGCAGCCCATGTAGCCACTAAATAGCCTTCAGCCCCTTTATATTAAGGGAATTGTCCACGGTCAGTAAACCAGTCCCCAGTGTTTATCTTATGTAATTTTTACACTTATCAAGTACTCCCCCACCCTCACCAGAGTCCAGCGCCAGCTTCCTGCCCTCACTGCAGTCCCAGTGTTGGGACTAGATCGGTAACATCATCGCGCTAGTCAGCCAGTCACTGAGCTCAGTGCTCGTGTAGAGGTTAATAGCATACAATACTGAGTGGTGACAACATGTGCTGCTGTTGTGATATCACCACTCTGGTCACAACACCAGGACTGCAGCAGTGGCGGATATAGGGGTGTATTGATATAGTGTTGTATCAGCCTAAGAGTAGGCCACACCACCGTTTTCTCCACATCAGAGAAGAACGGTCTGATTATTTTCATCAGAATGTCAGGTTTTTCCTCACACATAGAGAGAAAAAAAAAAGTTCCTCCACCTTCTCCATTCTGTCGGTCTGTGAAAATTGGACTGTACTCTGATATCATCCGATTGTGGTGCACGTTTTTCTTGAACCCATAGATTTGCATTGCCAATTTTGATCCGACATTTGAATCAAAATCGGACATGTCTCAGATTTTTTTTCTGCAGACCCAAAGAATATCACCGGTAGCACTCGTACTAGAAAATTGGTTGAGGCAGAATTCAGATATACATGTGTCTCTGTCCGAGCACAAACTGCAAAACACAGACTGGTCACCGTTCTGGAGCCAGCGGAACTGTCCTGAATTTGAGGAGCCGTCCCACTGTCTTGCTGCAGGTTAAGGGAATGTCCTGAGTTCAGATGTGTCTGTCTTCTCAGGACACAGATCCTGCAGAATATAACAGTGGAGCAGGGAACCATCACATCATCCTCCATCATTCAGTCTATGCAAAGACTGGAAATCCTGCCACGACCCTTTGGTGCTTGGAATCAGGGTTGCCAACTGTCCATAAATTTCAGGGCCGTCTGTAAAACTAAGGCACTTCTTTGCCTTGTCTGTAAAAAAAAAAAAAAATTAAGGCATCCGTGATTTTTTTCCTAGCGGAAGAAACAAAAACAGATACCGTATCTTTTGGACTATAAGACACCCTTTTTTCCTCCAAAATGTGGAGGAAATTGGGGAGTGCGTCTTATAGTCTGGATGTACCGGCTCTAGCTGTGGTGAGGAGGTGGGGAAGTGGTTTTGGCGAAGCAGCGGGTCACAGAGGCAGGAGCCGGCGGCTCCGGCTAACTCCTGTGCCCGCTGCCAAAGAGAAATGAATATTCACTGCATTCCACACCCATGGGCATTGAATATTAATTTCTTCTTGGCATCTTGGTATGATTGGCCCCATCTCATTCCTGGTATGATTGGTCCCATCCTTATTCTGGTATGAGTGGCCCCATCCCGTTCCTGGTATGATTGGTCCCATCCTTATTCTGGTATGATTTGCCCCATCCCAGTCCTGGTATGATTGGTCCCATCCTTATTCTGGTATGATTGGCCCCACCCGGTCCTGGTATACATTGTCCCATCCTTATTGTGGTATGATTGGCCCCATCCCGGTCCTGGTATGATTGGTCCCATCCTTATTCTGGTATGATTGGCCCCATCCCGGTCCTGGTATGATTGGTCCCATCCTTATTCTGGTATGATTGGCCCCACCCGGTCCTGGTATACATTGTCCCATCCTTATTGTGGTTTGATTGGCCCCATCCCGGTCCTGGTATGCAGGCCCCATCCTTATTCTGGTATGATTGGCCCCATCCCGGTCTTGGTATGCATTGTCACATCCTTAATCTGGTATGATTGGCCCCATCCCGGTCCTGATATGCATGGTCCCATCAGAAAAAAATAAAAAAAAACAAACCACTACACTTACCTTTTTCCGCTCCCCCTCGCTGTGTCCTGCTCCGTTGCCAGCAGCTGATTAATGCTTGTAAGCAGTGCATGGCAGGGACGTCATGCGCTGTTCACAAGCAGAACACAGCTGTCAGAATACTCCCCGGGACTGTTCATCCACAGAGCAGTTAGTATTCATTGCTCTTCAGTAGCGCGCAGTGTCAGCCACCGGCTTCCATTATTTTTTTTTCCTAATTTCCTCCTCTAAAACCTAGGTGCGTCTTATTGTCCGGTGCGTCTTATAGTCCGAAAAATACGGTAATTTTGACTAGAATTCTCATTCTTCACATCAGAATTATTGGCTCACTTATCATAATGATTTAATATGGTTTCCAATATGTCTGTAAAAAATATTGTCTGTCCATAATTTTTTGATAAACTGTCCAGAAAAAAATAAACAGTCAACATGGCAACTATGATTGGAATCCGGTATGAGAAAAGCGCAATACAGATGGTTTCTTGATGTGGTTACGTGACTTTCTCACATGACATAAAGGTGCTGACTAGTGATGAGCGAGCATACTCGGTTAAGGTGTTATCTGAGCATGCTCGTGTGCTGACCGCGTGCTCTAATAATATTTTCAAGTCCCCACGGCTGCATGTCTCGCAGCTGTTTGACAGCTGCAACACATGGAGGGATTACCAGTTTGTTAGTGGACAACTACAGGGAGCTGTACAGAGAGCCAGTCAATTTCTAAATTTGTGGACGTGACTGGTTCATGTTTTACAATGGCTATATGAAATATGAATATAGAATAGAAATTGTAGATACACTAGCCCACAATAAGTAGAATAACCCTCTAATCACTAGTTATAGCAATTTCATAACTAGATATGTTATTTTTTCAAAATATGTATTTTGTTATTTCTTGGGACAAAATGTGACTCCTGACCATTTCTCTCAAGGTTAAGAAGGTTAAGACCACTGTTCTAGACATTCAAATCAATGTTTCTATTTCTGTTTTTCCCTTGAAGGAAGAAAAGTGGGGAGAGCTCATCCATCTACTTCACCAAGAACATGACAAGGAGACGCACCAGGTATTGCTCTACAGTCCATCTTGTATCTCCTTACACTACTTGTCCTTTTGTAGAATTTTAGAATTTTTTTAGGCTGAGATAAAACTTGCTGGAATAAAATATACAGCGAAACAGTAGCTCATGTTTCATATCCTATTTGTTTCTGTTTTTGGAGTAAAGCCCACAATACACTTTAGATGGCTGTCAGCCAAAAAATGCTTTGGCCAATTTCCGTCCAACAGCCATCTTGACAATCTCTCCCAAGCACAGGAGCACTCAGTCAAGTGCTTTCTGTGTGAAAGCCACCAACAGACATCTCTGCCGAAGGCTTATTTCCGAGAGAACAAAGAAATCGGGAATCTGAAATTGGACCTGTTGGTATCTCCACAGACCATCTGTTGGTCGGTGCGCAATGCACATTAAAGTGTTGTCCGAACCCATCGATATCATCATAATCTTGGGGTCTGTGCACATGTTGCGTATTTGTCTTGTTTTTTTTCTCCAGTCTTGTCAGAAAACCTGAAGATTTCCTAGTCCCAGCTAAATTAATGAGATCTCTGAAGTCTCATGCACATGTCGCGTATTTTTTCCTTTCAGATTTTCAGCAGATTTAAATCTACCGGATGTCACTTCTTTAAGCGTTTTTGCTCCATGTCTCACCCATACTAATGAGTGGGGAAAAGTCTGCAACAAAAATACTGCAAAAGCAGGAGAATTTTACTCTGCGTTTTTCCTGCCAAAAGATATAGAAACGGTACCAAAATGTCTGCAGCAAATACTTAACATGCGCACATACCCTTAGCCTAAGGGCGGTTTCACACGTCCAGATAATTCCGGTACCGGAAAAACTGGTACCGGATCTATCCGTGTCCGTGTGGATACGTAGGCCGTCCGTGTGTGATCTGTGTGCTATCCGTATGTCCGTGTGTACCATCCGTGTGCTGTTCGTGTATTGAAAAAATTGGTTTCAATGTTAACCCTATGACTTCTAAAAACGCACATGGATGGCACACGGAGCCCATCCCCACGTGTAATCCGTGCTGTTGCACAAGAACGGACATGTCAGCGTATTTTGCACACGGACACACAGTCTGTGAAAAAAAGGTTAAAATCTGCATAGACACATTCATTAGAATGTGTCTACATGTGTCGGTGTCTCCGGTACGTGAGAAAACTGTCACTACACGTACCGGAGACACTGACGTGTGAAACTGCCCTAATGTGTAGTCCATGTTTTTCATGGATATAAAACTACAAGCCGTACCCAGTGTAGCATATGGTGCTATTCACATGTCTGTGTTTTCGCAGACCATGTGTCTGCAGAAAATCACCGACACGTCTGATTTTGATCCAAGTCACGGATGAACATTAACAATACAAGGCTATTGGTCTGTGAAAATCCCGGACAGTACATGGATTCCATATGTGTATAATCCATGTGCTGTCCATATTTAACGTTGCAGTGGGTAGGAGAAGATCTGCAATTTTTGCGAGGCTACTAGAAAATCATTGGGGAAACCATTAATGGTAAAAACGGAAGCATTATTTAAATTCAAACTGTTCTTTGCGTACGAGTAAGATCACAGAGGTCTGAATGAGGCGTTACTGAGAGAAGTGCCATGCATGTATCTCCCGTTGTGTCCATCTTCTGCAGATTCATTTCCAACTTCAGTGTTAGGACGTTGGATGTTGTACTACAGAAACCTGAGCGTGTGTGTCTGCTTACAACCATAAAATCATTTCCAGTCAGTTCAGTATTTGGTCAGTATTTTATCTCAATATTTGTCAGCTAAAACCACGAGTAGGTGAGAAATACAGAAGTGGTGACGTGTTTCTATTATACTGAACGTGTGAATGTGGCCTTAACATGATGTTGGACGTGGACCATGGACATTTAGTGAGGTTTTGCTTATTCTCTACAAATCTCTAATATTATCAAAACTTTGAACTTATGTCCTCACACCATGGTTTCATATCATGGGATCTGACAAAAATCAGACTGTTTCTTTACTCTTGGCGGTCATTTTCTTTAGAGTAAGTCCTTATGCATTGGGTATAGCTGTGAGCATAGAGATGTTCCCTTCACACTATGGAGCTGTAGGTGCTCTATGTGCTGCAGGTGCTCTGTGCTGCTGTGTGGTTCATACTTTCCATTGCTTCTGCGTAAGAATGAGCCAATAAACTGGCACCTGATGGACATGAACGGTAGGCAATCTCCGTGATGTCATAAGGTACCTACTGTTACAGTGGGGAAAAAAAGTATTTAGTCAGTCAGCAATAGTGCAAGTTCCACCACTTAAAAAGATGAGAGGCGTCTGTAATTTACATCATAGGTAGACCTCAACTATGGGAGACAAACTGAAAAAAAAAAAATATCCAGAAAATCACATTGTCTGTTTTTTTTTCATTTTATTTGCATATTATGGTGGAAAATAAGTATTTGGTCAGAAACAAGCAATCAAGATTTCTGGCTCTCACAGACCTGTAACTTCTTCTTTAAGAGTCTCCTCTTTCCTCCACTCATTACCTGTAGTAATGGCACCTGTTTAAACTTGTTATCAGTATAAAAAGACACCTGTGCACACCCTCAAACAGTCTGACTCCAAACTCCACTATGGTGAAGACCAAAGAGCTGTCAAAGGACACCAGAAATAAAATTGTAGCCCTGCACCAGGCTGGGAAGACTGAATCTGCAATAGCCAACCAGCTTGGAGTGAAGAAATCAACTGTGGGAGCAATAATTAGAAAATGGAAGACATACAAGACCACTGATAATCTCCCTCGATCTGGTGCTCCACGCAAAATCCCACCCCGTGGGGTCAGAATGATCACAAGAACGGTGAGCAAAAATCCCAGAACCACGCGGGGGGACCTAGTGAATGAACTGCAGAGAGCTGGGACCAATGTAACAAGGCCTACCATAAGTAACACACTACGCCACCATGGACTCAGATCCTGCAGTGCCAGACGTGTCCCACTGCTTAAGCCTGTACATGTCCGGGCCCGTCTGAAGTTTGCTAGAGAGCATTTGGATGATCCAGAGGAGTTTTGGGAGAATGTCCTATGGTCTGATGAAACCAAACTGGAAGTGTTTGGTAGAAACACAACTTGTCGTGTTTGGAGGAAAAAGAATACTGAGTTGCATCCATCAAACACCATACCTACTGTAAAGCATGGTGGTGGAAACATCATGCTTTGGGGCTGTTTCTCTGCAAAGGGGCCAGGACGACTGATCCGGGTACATGAAAGAATGAATGGGGCCATGTATCGTGAGATTTTGAGTGCAAACCTCCTTCCATCAGCAAGGGCATTGAAGATGAAACGTGGCTGGGTCTTTCAACATGACAATGATCCAAAGCACACCGCCAGGGCAACGAAGGAGTGGCTTCGTAAGAAGCATTTCAAGGTCCTGGAGTGGCCTAGCCAGTCTCCAGATCTCAACCCTATAGAAAACCTTTGGAGGGAGTTGAAAGTCCGTGTTGCCAAGCGAAAAGCCAAAAACATCACTGCTCTAGCGGAGATCTGCATGGATGAATGGGCCAACATACCAACAACAGTGTGTGGCAACCTTGTGAAGACTTACAGAAAACGTTTGACCTCTGTCATTGCCAACAAAGGATATATCACAAAGTATTGAGATGAAATTTTGTTTCTGACCAAATACTTATTTTCCACCATAATATGCAAATAAAATGAAAAAAAAAACAGACAATGTGATTTTCTGGATTTTTTTTTCTCAGTTTGTCTCCCATAGTTGAGGTCTACCTATGATGTAAATTACAGACGCCTCTCATTTTTTAAGTGGTGGAACTTGCACTATTGCTGACTGACTAAATACTTTTTTTCCCCACTGTACATCTCACTAGGAGATGTGGAAGCCATTGGTCCAGGTAAGGCTAGTTTCACACTATCGTTTTTGAGCGCAGCGACGGCCTGCGCACGGCCGCCGCTAAGCCCCGCCCCCTGCTGCGCCTCCGCCGGTAGCTCCGCCTACCGGCGCATGACGCTGCATGCGTCCTGCGTCCCCTATCTTTATCACTGGGGGCGCAGGCCGTGCGCAGTATGCGTTTGGCGGCGCATGCGTCTTTTTGACGGTGCGCCGAGCGCAACCAAACTGCAGCAGGTTGCGTTTGGCGCAGGTCGGCGCACCGTCAAAAGGACGCATGCGCCGCCAAACGCATACTGCGCACGGCCTGTGCCCCCAGTGATAAAGATAGGGGACGCATGCTGCGTCATTCGCCGGTAGGAGGAGCTACCGGTGGAGGCGGGGCTTAGCGGCGGCCGTGCGCAGGCCGTCGCTGCGCTCAAAAACGCTAGTGTGAAACTAGCCTTATGCAGCATGGGCAGATGGAGTTCGTGCAGTCATGCAATATCATTGGAGAGCGGTGAGTAAAGACTACCAGAGTAGCGGAGTTGGAACAATAGCAGCAGATCTGGAACAGTGATGTGGCAGAGTTGTCATATCTATTATGAATCAGTATCGTAGAGCTGACTTGCAACAAGGGCTCAATGCAACATAGCTGGCACATTTATGTAGCAGAGTTGACTAAGCGATGAGGAACTGTTGCAGCAGAGCTGAGTTTACAACAAGACTAACTACAGTACATTAGAACTGTCAGAGCAGGGCTTGATATAACAGTGCTGTAAACATGGAATAGTAGAATTGTACAGTGGAACCTAATGTTGTAGTGCCGCAATCACTAAATAGAGTTGTACAGCGAAGCGTCATGTAGCACTGGTAAAATTACAGAATATTAGTTGTACAGAGCAGCTTGATATAGCAGTACTGGAATCACTGAATAGCAGAGTTGTACAGTGAAACCTGATGTTCTAATGCTGCAGTCACAAAATAGCAGAATTGCAGTGCTGAAATAGCAGAGGTGTGCATGAGTGTAGCAGAGTTGTGCATGAGCGTAGCAGCGTTGTACATGAGCGTAGCAGAGTTATGCATGAAAGTAGCAGAGTTGAGGCAAAGATGGTTCCGAACACTAAGTAGTGGCAACACACATTCTACCTGAATACTCAGGTGGAGTCCTGCTGCCTGAGCCAGGCTATTAGGCCCTAGAGAATGATGTCACATTACCATGTCCAATTGCTGCTGCAACCCACTGTGCAAAGGAGCAGAAAGGCCAGACAGCACAAAATGGAAGATGCAGTGACTAAAAAGTGCTGGATCCAAGAGAGATGAGTAACCAGCTTAGCATTGCTTCTAATGTAGAATCCGCATATAAAATTGCATCGGAATGTCATGATTTTGTTTTCTTTTAAATATTTTAAATAGAGTCACCATATTTCGATAGATTCATCCAGAAGTATGATAGGGGCCTATAGAGTTACACATAGGACCCAAGATATATCTTGAAGCTCTTGACACATGAAGGTCTCACATAATTTATGATGACAGCATGCATACATTTGGCGCTTAGTTGCACAAATTCATACTGATTAGGGCCTGTTTTATGTCAAGCACTTACTTAAGCACACTTAATATCTGGGCATGTAGGACTTTAAGTATTGTACTCTGCATTATTTTGACCCATTTTTGGCTCATGTGTGTCCAAGTTAGGACTTTTTAATTGTTTTTAACAATGTGCTTGTTTGCGGTGTTTGCTATAATAAAAATCATTTTTGTATTGTACTAGATTGTGGTGATCCCTTATTTTTGGTGCATATGCTTTTTTCTTGTTTTGTTCTTATATAATTTCATATGCACAAGGTGATCCCAAAACATGTGATGATTAGGATAGTGCCCGTTTACTTTACATTTTGAATATAATTTAGGTACTGTTTACATCTAGATTTTTGCCTCTATAGGAGATATATGTTGGGATTATGTCCTGATGTACATGAGAAGTGGTCACATACAAAATGGAGAGATAACTTATAGAGAACAAACTAACAATGACAGACTGGTGCAGAGGGGAGAGGGCCCTGCCTTTGGGGGCTTATTTTCTACAGTATATGACCCGGTGCAAGCATAACTCCTACAGCGCAGGGGCGGACACAGACAGAAAAGAGCCTCTGTGCATGAACAGTATATGGGCCCTCTACAGCCAATAATTTACCCCTTTATGCATCTATAACAGAAGCTGCTTGCTTCTTTGGAGGGGAAAGTAGTCCTGCATACCTAATGGGTTCCCATGCCACACAAGTTGCAACAATGATATGTCCACCACTGGTACAGTGTTATATATGACACAGTATAGATATAGAGAGCAGGAGGTGTCAGCTATTGTTTCTCATTGCAAAACCATATGCCCCTGAATAGGGAAGGGATTACTATAAACTTACAGCTATTGGCCCGACCATGACACAAGGATAGTCTTTTAACATTTGCTCATCTCATTGTTTTTAGCTCATGTCAAAAATTGAGAACCTGAGATTATCAATGAGCGAAGTCCAAAAGACTGCAAATGATTTGTACAAGAAACGACTGGATGAACTCGGGCAAAAACTTCAGGGGCAAAATGAATTAATTAAGTCCCAAAAAGAACAGGTATGTGACGGGTCTATGCTTATGAAAGACTTATTCTAGAGGAGAACCAAGCCTCACACAGCTCCCATCAGGAGCAAAGGTAATTACAGTCACGTATTAATATGTCCCATCATTTTTGATATTTTGGTACTTACAAATACATATAAAGCATGGATGTAACTTACACGTACATATAAAGCATGGGTGTAACTAGAGTCAGGTGCAAGGAGCTTTTTGTAGTTTCTTACATTCTGCTATTAAGTGCCATATATGTGTGTCCTCTGGTCTATGGCGCTATTATTAGTGATGAGCGAGTATACTCGTTGCTCGGGTGTTCTCCGAGTATCTTTGGCGTACTCGTAAATTATGTCTGAGTCCCAGCAGCTGCATAATTTGCGGCTGCTAGACAGCCTGAATACATGTGGAAATTCTCTAACAGGCAACCCCCACATGTATTCAGGCTGTCTAGCAGCTGCAAGTCATGCTGCTACTGGGACTCAGACAGAATTTACGAGCACGCCCAAGATACTCGGAGAACACCTGAGAACGCTCGCTCATCAAGTAACGAGCACACTCGCTCATCACTAGCTATTATCCTTACATTTGAATTATTGCTACTCATGCTACTTAATTTCCACTAATTAGGTAGTAAGGGTCAATCTCATTTTGTAGTTGGGCCCTATAACTTTGTTACTCCCCAGATTTAGGCTAGGTGCAGACAGCCGTATTTTGTCATCTTAGAAAATTGTGTCAATTATGCAAATAACACTCCGATCAGAGTGTGACCATGGTGCGATCCGATTCTTTCGGATGAGGACAAGATGGGAAAAAAAATATCTCAGTCTTCTCCATTCTGTGAGTGCTTGGAAGACCTCTAAGTGCAGTCCAATGATTTCTATGGATCAAACACGAGCATGCAGAGGTCCCTGAGGAAAAAAATTGGACATGTGTACGGCCCCATAGAACAACATTGGTACGAGTGCGATCCGATAAAACATCGACAAATGTGCTCGACTGCACCTGCCCTTGAAGCAATCATTTTTTACAATGACTGGAAGATTCACAGTATTAATGTTTTATTTCTGCACTTTTGAGTAAAGTGAAGCACCTTCAGCATTAGCGTGTAGGACCAGCCCGAATAGACTCATGTATACGTAGTTTCCAGGTCCTTATGATCTCTTTGTTGTTTCAGATTAAGGAACTTTCCAATAAAGCACAAGTGGCCAAGAAACATGCAGGTGAGGATTATCAGTTATCGTAGCCATAAAGCATTCAGATACCTGTTAACTCCGTGAAGCCAATATGTTTCATTAGTCATTCACCACACTCTGCCCTTGGTTAGGGTCCCACCATGAGTTTTTTATTCTGCGTATTTTCACTGCGCCAAAAGTGCATCATCTTATGGAACCAGCAAAGTGGATGGGATTCATAGAAATCGGATCCATTTGCTCTGTGGAAACGTACTGAAAATCCTTGTAAACCGCACATGACTATATCAATAAACTTTTGTCAGAATAAAAATATTGTCAAGTATCAAACAAAGCAGCTGTATTTAAAAGATGATATACCAAAAAGGGACAAAAGCAGCGATAAAAGCACGAGTAAAATGCAATGAAAAAATCGCAAGTTACCCAATTTACCTAGGGGTATGTGCACACGTTAAGTGTTTGGTGCAGAGAATTCTCCACCATTTCTGCATGTCTTGGCAGGAAACACGCAGCATAAAATAGGTGCATTTTTTACATGCGAATTGTTGCAGATTTTTCCCCACTCATTAGTATGGGTGAATTCTGCTGAAAGAATTGACATGCTGCAGATTTATGTCTGCACCAAATCTGCATGTCACAAATAAGCATCATGTGCCTGAGACTTCAGGATTCTCATTCGCATGCTGGCGTCAGGAAGCCAAGTTTTGTGACAAATCTACGCAGAAAAAAAATGTGACAAGCGCAACAAATCTGCAACATGTTCACAAGCACCATTTCTGCAGAAACTCTCCAATATCAAAAATTCACCAAATACTTATTGTGGGAATACTGAATACATTTTTTATGCCTTTTTTCCCCCAATCTTTAGAATGGGTGAAACCCACTGAAAGAATTGACATGTTGCAGAGTCACAAATCTCATTCCTCATTTGTCAAAGCAAAAACGTGACCTGTGAGCATACCCTAAGTTTGTAGGGTTCGATGCCACCTGTGCTATACACTTTTTCATATATAAAAAACAGGAACAGTGGATTTCAGATGCGCTGCTGATTCCTTCCTCAGGACAGCCACATGAAGGAGGCATTACGGACTTTGAAACGCGTTGACAATTAACCATCTTGTCTTCAGATCTTGAAATCAGCATCGCATCCAGTGTTCCTGTCTTTTATATATGAATCAATTCCTGTGGATATTGCATCAGTTGTCGCTATATAGTGCTTGTGTCACACAGAACCTCTAAAGCTGTGCCTATCACCACTATCTTCTGTCTCATACTTGGGTAAGACCCTATTGCGCTTTGCATATTTTTGTCAATACATTTTTTATACACATGTCAATTTCTGACAGCAAGATATAAGTGACCCTGTGAGTGTCTACTCTTGTTATCATCACCCCCATCAGTGTGGTTGTCTGGGGACGATTAGTTATTTGTACTGTACACAGCAATGCTGACGTGTTGCAGTATATATAATACAAGCAGTCAGACGCTTGCAGGTTCAGGTCCTCTATTTGGACTAAAATGTAAACTGGAAGGTATTAAAGTATTTAAAAAAAATTTCCCCATTCAAAAATGAAGAATCTTAAAAATATTCATAAAAGTCCCATTTATACCAATATACAGTGGCTTGAGAAGGTATTCACCCCCCCTTGGCATTTTCCATGTTTTGCTACCTCACAACCTGGAATTTCACTATATTTTTTTGAAGGTTTGCGTCAGTGCATGTAAAGAACATGCCTACAACTGTGAACATTTGGTTTTCATTTCATTTTATTGTGAAACAAACAACAAATAGGACAAAATAACTGAAAACTTCAGTTTGCATAACTATGAACCCCCCCTAAAGTCAGTACAGTAGAGTCTCCTTTTGTGGAAATTACAGCTGAAATTCGCTTTGGATAAGTCTCTATGAGCTTTCCACATCTTGCCGCTATGATTTTTGCCCATTCCTCAAGGCAAAGCTGCTCCAGCTCCTTCAAGTTAGATGGTTTCCTCTTTTGAACAGCAACCTCAAAGTCTGACCACAGATTCTCAACTGGATTAAGGTCTAGGATTTGACTAGGTCATTCCAAAACATTTACATGTTTCCCCTTAAACCACTCAAGTTTTGCTTTAGCAGTATGCTTTGGATTGTTGTCTTGTTAGAAGGTGACCCTCCATCCCAGTCTCAAATCACTGACTGAGTGAAACAGGTTTTGCTCAAGAATATCCCTGTATTTTTCACCATCCATTTTCCCCTCGACTCGGACCATTTTCCCTGTTCCTGCCACCACCACCATGTTTCACTGTGGGGATAATGTTCTCAGGGTGATGAGCTGTGTTGGTTTTGCGCCGGACATAGCGTTTACCTTTGTGAGCAAAAAGTTCAATTTTGCTCTCATCTGACCACAGCACCTACCTCCATACTTTTAGGGAGTCTCCCACATGTCTTTTGATAAACTCAAAGCAAGCCCTGCAATTTATATATGTAAGTAAACTCTTTTTCCTTCCCACGATTCCATAAAAGCCATCTCTATTGAGATTGCATGGCTCCTTATCCCCATCCTTGCATGCATGGCTCCTGATCCCTATCCTTGTATACGTGACCCCCATGAGAAAAGCATAAAAAAGCAGCATCTGCGGCCGGGTGATCACGTGTCCCCATTCATTAAGGGAATGAATTTTCACCTCTGTCCATGCCTATGGAAGTGGAGAGTGGTGAATATTCATTACCTTAATGAGCGAGCACCCGTGATAACCTGACAGCTGCTGGAAGCCGGCGGCTGCGGCTGTAGCTTTGTGCGCTATAAGAGAAATTAATATTCATTGCCAATGCAGTGAATATTAATTTCTCTTTAGCAGTGGGCACAGGCTTTAGCCGCAGCGGCCGGCTCCTGCCTCCTGCTCCGACGCTCCCCCTCCTTGGCTGTTTTTTGGGACAATGACTGGTGTAAAAGCCTAGTGGGGCGTTTTCAGTGCAAAAAAAGCATGGCTTATACACTAGTATAGACAGTAGTTAAAAACGGGTGAATACTTTCGCAAGCCACTGTATATTGAAATATGGCTTGTAAAATCATGCCACCAGATCATTTTTACGGCACAATAAATACTGTAAAAACAAAAACACAGGGATGGAATTGTTTGTTTTTTAATCTCAGATGGATTTTTTTCCTGTTTTTCCGTACATTATATAGTAAAATGAATGGTGTCTCTAAAAGCTACAATATAAAAAAGAATAAAAAAGAAATGCAATAATGATGTTCACACCTTGTGTAATGAACCGTTAAAAATACACACTTTATTGACCAAACGTATCATAAAACCATATAAAAACAACAGCACAATCTGATGACCATGTTCACACCATGCATATAGTGACCAATATCAGATCACCATGAGTAGATCATGGATAAATGGAAAATATCCAATCTCTTGAGGATGGGCTTAGATCAGACAATGTGGACATTATACCAGGGCTGTGGAGTCGATAAGCCAAACCTGCGACTCCGACTCCTCAATTTCCCTTCCACCGACTCCACGACTACGACTTCAACATATATTGCTTATATTTAAGTGAAAAATTTAGTGTAGTACAATGTGAACATCAGACATTTAATCATTTTTATGATACAATAATCAAGATATTTAGATAGAACATAATATATATTTATTGGAATACAACTTTAGAACACAAAAAACTGTAATAAATTGTAAGTATGTAATACACTATGTAATATCGATTACATATACATATATATATATATATGTATATATATATATATATATATAACACTATGTAATAAACTATGTAAGTGGCAAAAAACAGTTTTCAACAAAAACACACTAAATAACATTTGTGCAGTCTATGAATTTGTTCTAAGAAATAGAATTGCCTCCATCAGATCCTCCTTTATAGATGACGTAAAATCTGACCTAATAATTTTAAGCCCAGAGAACAACCTCTCTACACTAACTTGGGTTGGAGGCAAAGCCGTAACCACATGGGCAACATCTCCAGCAATTTCCAAGTATAAAGGAATTGCCTCATGCACAGTCATTTTTGATGAACGGTTGAATTTTTCTTTTTCTTTGAGAGCAAGTGAAACATTTTGCTGAAATATGGTCAATCTGCTTGCTATAGGAGACGGAGTGAAATCTTTTTCCTTGCAGCAACGCTTTGCCTGCTCCATGTCATACAAATACTTGTCAAAGTCAAACTCCTCATCTGATGAGGATGAAGATATGGCAGCAGTAGCACTGTCAGGACCCGAGTCCTCTTGCGCCTGGCAGTCCTCCTGTAAGCCACTCTTCCTAACTGCTCCCTCAGTCAGAGCTTCTTTTCCTTTAGTAAGCTGTTGATCATCAAGCAGTATATGATGACTTGGGTCCACATAAACAGCTGCCAGAAAAATTTTATTTTCCAATAGCTGTGTCTCTCTCTGTTTCATTGAAGCAGCAATGCCATCTGCGATTAAATCTCCTCTTTGGGATAGGCAAAATAGCAAGTTCTTCCACTCATTTATGAAAATGCCAGGAGTTAAATCCTCAGCTTGTAATTTTTTAGTCACGGTAAATAGGTGATTAAGCAATTCCTTCAATTCAGCCACCTGTGTCCATTGACCTTCATTTAGGGTTACCTGAGGGTTCGCCATATCTATAAGAAACGGATGTGGTGAATACAGTCTATTTATTCCAACTATCAGTTGATGTTGATGTGTTACTGAAGACGAGCAATCCCTGTCCTGGGCGTCCTTTTGGGCAGCTATGAGGTGTACCTGACTGTTGCTAAAAAAAAAAAAAAAAAAAGGAGTGTTAAGCCCCCCGTTACACACGGCGATATCGCTAGCAATATCACTGTAAAGTCACCGATTTTGTGGCGTAGCAGCGATATTGCTAGCGATATCGCTACATGTGATACTTACCTCCGATCGGCTCCCCCGCTGGTTATCGCTGGTCGCGCGAGAAAGTCCTGGATCATTTCTCGTCGTCAGCTTCCTGCGGCGCTTCCTGCGTGGACGCGGGCGGGAGGAAGTCAGGATCGCCGCGTCTGACAGGTAAGTAGCGACCCCCGACCCCTGCGATGTCGCTGGTGAGATCTGCCTGTGTGGCAGCTCACTAGCGACCACATAGCGATGCACCAGCGATCCATATCGTTGTCGGGATCGCTGGTGCATCGCTATGTGTAACGGTACCCTAAGGCTGGGGTCACACTGGCGAGGAATACGGGAGAGTGAGAGGCGCAAAAAGCACGCATTAGACACGGACAAATGATTCTCTATGGGGTCCCTCCCAACAGCCGTATATTTCTCATCTGTATTCTACGCTCCGTGCCATGCTGCGATTGTCAGCGTACTATGGCCGTAGTACGCCAATGCAAGTCTATGGGTGCTCAAAAAATACGGATTACACACGGAACACACGTGTGACTTGCGAGAAATACGCACCAGGTGTCTTTTAGCAATGCCGGCAATTCAGTGCGCTATACAGTAAACTCACACTGACAGGTTTAATAAAGAAAAAAAGAATAGATATAGACACATAGAATACATACACATATATATATATATATATATATATATATGCATTCTATGTGTCTATATCTATTTGGTTTATGTTAGAAAACCTGTCATAGGGCTCCATTATATGTCCATTTTGCAAGCCTGCGAGAAAATCTCGCCATACGGATGCCATACGGATTACAAACGGATGCTTACATGCGCAAAATATGCGACCACACCTTGATTACGGATGACATACGGAGCACTGTTTAGGGGTCTGTCATCCGTATTGCGCATGTAAAATACTGACCGTATTTTGCGCAGGTTAGTGTGACTCCAGCCTTAGTCTGTGTGCTATCCGGCTATCATTCTTTTTGGTACAGATATGATATGGATAGACAGATATGGATAAATGGCTATATAGATAGAGCAGATTTCTAATCTGCTATTGAAAACATCTATGAGCTCAAAAACCTTTCAGGAGATGCGATTTTTTAAAACACTGATCTGCTTTTGCAGCTGAAAAACATATCCTCAAAAAACGCAGCAAAAATGCTATGTGTGAATGTAGCCTTAGATCAGGAATAGAACAGCCATTTATAGGACATTTCATAACTTTCCCAAATTCCTATGAAAAAATATTCAGCACATTCTGCATTGAACTACTGTGCCCAATTTATTGTATATTTTAAGAGTCGGACCATTTTATACCGACTCCGACTCCACCAAAATGAGCTCCGACTCCGACTCCACAGCCCTGCATTATACTGGTAATACATATTCTATAAGCTCAGTGGGGCCATGTGCGGTATAGTTAAGACTGATAATACAGTTTGTCCATGGTCAAAAAACATATATGGAAGTGCCAAGTCTTATAACCGTATCAGGCACCCTATGTAAATACAGCTTCATCAGGGAGTAGTCTGAGTTCAGTGTGTCAGAAGCGATATATATATATATATATATATATATATGCACACTGTATATGTGTATGTGTGTGTGTGTGTGTGTGTGTGTGTGTGCGTATATATACACACACACATATAGTTGATTAGTAACATTGATTACTGGTGGCCATCTCCAGTGCTCATAATGAGCGGAAGCAGTGGAGGATGGTATTAAATACTTCAATAACTACAATAAACCCGCAAAAAAGCAAGCCTCTACATACATCTGTGTGGACTAAGAAGTGAAAACGTTATGGTTCTTGGAAGAAGAGAAGGAAAAAATAAAACCACTAAAGCGACAATTGGCTGCATCATTGTAGAATTAAGTTTGAAAATCTAAAATAAAGAAAAAAAAAAATCACAAAATTTCAGTCATGCGCCCCTGCTAAAGAGATGGAGAATCGGTGTGTGTGTGGCGAGGACTCACAAGACTGCAGTCAGTCCGTGTCTGGACTCCGCCTTTAAACTTCAGTTTAGTAAAAGTGCATGAAACTGTAATACGGTTACTCCATTGTGGCCACATTATGGTGGTCTTAGGAGCAGTCTCATATTCTAACTGGCACATCTCCATTCTTTGTTTTATTAAAAAAATTACTAATAATTATTTTTTGTGGTTTTTAAGCAATCCCTGCATGTGTTACGGCTGTCGGACATGCAGCCGTGGGGACGCAAACATATTTTTTGAGCATGCTGAAGACACTTGGTTAGCACCCGAGCATGCTCAGATAACACCTTATCACTAGTCACCACCTGATTGATATGTAATGAGGAGCACATGTTATCTTATATCTGTCAGAATGTTAGCTGAATTGCAAGCTTTAGCTGAGATTGAGATGACACGTTATTTTTCTGAGCAGTATACGGTACATGTGAATATTGAATACTTTATCCATTGAGTAGGGAATGTTTGTCGTGTCTTAAGATCTCGTCAGTGGTGGTCTGTGTGCTGGGAGCCCACTTATCTTCAGACTGGTCTCTACGACATACCCATCCAACTACATGTCTGTACAATCTGATCAGGCTCACACCACACTGACATCCTCATAGAACTAACAATAACTTTTTAATTTTCCCTTTTCAGCTCCAATACTTGCCCCTCTGATACAAAATGTAGAACCAAAGCTAAGTGCATCAATAACGAGAGGTAAGATAATGATTAACATGTGGATTCTGGTCATTAGTACACGGGTAGTTTCTACCTTATGTTGTAGACACATTCAGACCACAGTGAAAAAATCCAGATGTGGCATTAGCCCAATGAACGTTCATTACTCCATGAATATCCTATCACAAAAAAATGAAGTTTCATAGTACGTTCGTTCTTATACCAAGTAGGTGAGCGACTGCATAGGTGCTACATCTGTGGCTGGTCTGTGGCCCCCGAGACACTAATTCAATCACTTATCCAGTTATATAGGGGACTTAGCACCTGTAACAATCATACCTGTTGTATGGATTTTAAAGGTTTAGTTTCTCAGAAAAATATAATTTATTTCGTATGTAATTGAGGGTGCTCTGGTGAACCCTAGGTGTGGCCAAGGGCTCCATGCACCGTTACACCCGCTCAGTCTGTATGCTGAGCATATTGTCATAACTTGATAGATAGAGCTCAAGTGACCGCTGCCTAAATTCAGTCAATGGCTCTGCACAGTCACTATAGGAGCCCAGCCATGCTCGCTTAAGGTACTGTCACACATATGACGCGGTCAGGATCGCTGGTGCATCGCTAAGTGGTCGCTAGTGAGCTGCCACACAGGCAGATCTCATCAGCGACATCGATGGGGATGGGGGTCGCTACTTACCTGTCACAGTAGGCGATCCTGCGTCCTCCCGCCCGGCTCCACGCTCGTCGCTCGTCTCGCCACAGGAAGCCCAGCAGGAAGCTGACGACGAGAAACAGTCCAGGACGTTCTCGCGCGATCAGCAATAACCAGCGGGGGAGCGGGTCGTAGGTAAGTATCAGACACAGCGATGTCGCTAGCAATATCGCTATAACGTCACAAGTTATAGCGATATTGCTAGCGATATCGCCTAGTGTGACAGGCCCTTTAGTGTCGTTGAGGGTGCTGATTGCTGCGACCACCGCTCAGTGTGATACTGCTTGCAGGAACTATCAATGATAGGCGGCAATAACACTGAGTGAGGCTGTGAGTGCGCTATCAATGAAGATATGACCGTGCGCAGTATACAGATATGAGGGGGTACAACTATGCTCTTATCTCTTTGCCACACATAGGGTGCACTGAAGTCCCTTTATTTGCATACAAGCCACTAAAATCTATACTGCATGCATGTTTTTATTATAGGGGCTAAGTTCCTAAAATATCTGCATAAGTATTTTAAAAGCATTTGGGGGTGAAGACTCTTTAATATTTATTTCCATGGAATAAATGTTCGATCCCTTTTCTGTTGTATTTACTTATCACTCAGCTGTCAATGAAACTGAGAATGGTATTCATCAAGGGAAATCAGGACGAGATCGTGGGGTCTCCGGGAATGCTGGAGAAAACATTATGAAATGAGGGGCAGGAATTTCCTTGCAGGTTTCCAGAGTAAGCCATACAGATTAAAAATCCCCATCACAATCCAGCATATATACAGGGAGTAGGGTTCGTTAAGCGTTAGTGCATTCACCATACAATTCTCTGAATATAGCCAGACATAGTATATCGTTGCCATTTATTGTGGACTATAGTACGTGTTCTACTTTCCCTATGTGCGCCATGTCAGAGCTGGCACATACACTGGAGCCTATTCAGGAGCTTTCTGAGGAGAAAGGTAACCCTGGTCTTATAAGAGCATGGTCTGTTGGGTGTCTCCTCTTATATATTATTTGGCATGTTCTCATTGTCTTGTACCTATAAAGTTGAGTTTGAGTGATTTGGTTTAAAGGGAGTGTCCAGGACTGTGATTGTGATGATCTATCTTCGGACTGGTGGGGTTCTGACACTCGGTCCCCTATCTAGCTGTGTGTTGAGCCATAACAGCATGGCTCTGTACTCTGAGTAGTCACTGTCCCCAGAGAATGGCCACTACAGTTAGTGAAGCTGCTGCTCCTCACTATGTATATTCCATCTACCCTGGAGCTAATAACAGCCGATCATAGGGATGCCGAGTGGTGGAGCTACACTTATCTGATATTGATGACCTGACCTGTTACCTGATTCATGCTGTCCAAACTGTGTGCAGCATGACTTGAGCCCAGCTGCACGATTGTAGCCATGTTTTTCTGTCTCTGAAACGTTCCAGTGTTTCAGAGAAGATTTACTTTGCCCGGCCGAGGACGACGCTAGACTTGGTCTCTGGTTATGGTCCTTGGCTGGTTCTTCTCAGCACGGCTACAGGTGATTGATTGGTTTCTCCTGTATGAACACACCTGTTAATCACCTAGACGGGCACTGGGAGAAGTGGGCTGGAAGCAGGACCAGACTAGTCTTGTGTCCGGGTATCGTCGGATATTTAAATTTATTTTATCTGAGATAACAAATATACCTGGCTACAATCGTGCAGCAAGGCTTTGATTCATGCTGCCCGCGGTTTGGGCAGCATGAATAAAGCCACAAGTTCCTTTTAAGGCAATTTGTGACAGAAAAAAATCCGGGTTAATGTTCACACCCATGGCCTGTAGATGGCAGGAACGATTTGCATCTCCACTCTGAAAATCCCTGAGGTTGCACGTTGGTTTATGAGTTGTTATCACTTTAGTGGCCTCATCAGACGTTGTCCTGACTTATTTGTGGATGTCGCATGGGTTGAACCATAATTGCTTCTTGTGGATTTGCATGAATGTGTTTGGTGAAGACTTTTGTACCTAGACAAAGATACAAACCTCTTCTTGTTATTTAAGAGTTAAATTGGGCCCTGCCTACTACATGTTATAAGAGAAGAGTTTGTACAAAGCAGAATGTCATCCAGAGTTCTCCTGTCATTACAGACTTGGACAGTGAAGGAGTAGCAAGCACCAGCAAACAGCAGCTGATAAAAGCCCTGAAGAAGAACCCCTCATTATCCCGAGAGCTGCGGAAAGTGCTGGAGCAGGGGCTGCTGGAGAAACTAGAGACCTTGGGAGTTAAACCGGTAAACGCTTGCTGGATTTCACATGACAACGGCTGATTTCTGGTAGAACAAACTCGTTATATTCTGACGTTTTTGTAAGTTAGGACTGAAGCACCGTGTCCTTTGTAGGGTGTGCAGGGGATCTCGAGTGAACATTTTAATAAAGCTTTGGTCGCAGTGGAAACTTTAAGAGAAGAAAAGGAGAAATTAGTGCCAGAAATTCCGCAATTTCGACAAAGTCTTATCAAACTTGTAAACCAAAAGGTGGAGGAACGAGCATCAACAACATCATTGAAACTTAACCCCAGCTCTCTGTTCAGTACTGATGGTAAGGCATCCCCGGTACCAGAGCTTTATACTTCTACGTCCTATGTGGTATAATGTACTATTTCCTAATGTTTTCTATGGATTGCCTTACCTCTACACACTCATATAGAAATGCTCCCGTCAGCCTGTCACCAGACGCTCTCTTTCATCCCTTGTCTGTTGCACCATAGTGACTGCTGTAAGTGGCAGCCTTCATTCTGCTGATGGCTCCAGGCTTACATAGTGATTACAGTAATCATGTCTGTCTGTAATCTTGTTCAAAGCTTTTCCTAGATTGTACTGCCTCTGTAAAAATCCCTGGTTAGATCGTACATGGAGTACTGTGTATAGTTTTGGGCACTGGTGCTCAGGAAGGACATAATGGAACTAGAGCGAGTACAAAGGAGGGCAACAACATTAATAACGGGGATGGGGAACTACAATACCCAGAGAGATTAGCAAAATTAGGATTATTTAGTCTAGAAAAAAGACGACTGAGGGGCGATCTAATAGCCATGTATAAGTATATAAGGGGACAATACAAATATCTCTCCGAGGATCTGTTTATACCAAGGAATGTGACGGTCACAAGGGGGCATTCTCTGCGTCTGGAGGAGAGAAGGTTTTTCCACCAACATAGATGAGGATTCTTTACTGTTAGGGCAGTGAGAATCTGGAATTCCCTGACTGAGGAGGAGGTGATGGCGAACTCAGTCGAGGGGTTCAAGAGAGGCCTGGATGTCGTCTGGAGCGTAATATTGTATCTTACAGTTATTAGGTTCTCTAGACGGACGTAGATCTGGGGATATATTCTGACGGAATATAGACTGAACTGGATGGACAAATGTCTTTTTTCGGCCTTGATAACTATGTTACTATGTAATATTTTACTTTTTCTCTTTCAGTTTTTTCCACATTTAAGTCATCTACTTTGGGAAGTGTGTCCTCTGCTTCGCTACCTAGACCGGTGAAATACAAAAAATCAATACTGAAGTCTTCACAGGAAGAATTACATGTTAAAAGAAGATATCCCACCCCAGTAGTTAGTTCCACCCCAAAGTAAGACATTAAACAGGAAGGTGGAAATGTGCGGCGTGTGCCTTGTGCTATATAGGTTTTAGATGATGACTAGTGGAAAATCATGCCCTCGAAAAGCTCGGATCTGGTAATACACTCTTGTTGTTGTTGTTGTTTTATGTTGCTACTTGGTTTTGAAGTAATTCAGATACATTTTGGGTCTTGTTCAAGTTATAGGACAGCTATTAGAATAACTGAAAAATTAGAATGAGCCATCTCGCCCTGTACCTATCAGGACACCAGGAACCTGACATGTTTTATGTGTTGTTTTGCAGTCATCTGTTCAGAAGCTTCTCTAGCTAACACCACGTTTTTAAGGAATCTACACGTTTTTTAGAATTTGCAGGACCTCTAGTCGCGTGAAGAAATTCATCTGCATTCTTGCAATTAAAGAGGTTGTGTAGCTGGGCAATCCTATCTTAGCAGACACACATTTACTTATTATTGGGACATAAATGTTATTTATAGGCGTTGTCTACTATCTGGACAACCCCTCTTTAAATAAACTGGTCCCCCTTGTAAAATAAGAATAACATATACTCACTTCCCGGACTGACACTTTTCCAATGTTACTGGCATCAGGTCTCCTGGGGTTCGGTTGACATTGTTAGGCCACATGAGCCCTGCAGCCAATCAGTGGTGACTATTGAGCTGCTGAGCTCTCACTTCTTGGTCAAGCAGAAGAAGTAAGAGCGCAGCAGCCCAATAGCCACCACTGATTGGCTGCAGGGCTCATGTGGCCTAACAATGTCATGGGAGACTCAGCACCAACAACACTGGACCAGCCCTAGTGCAGGAGGTGAGAATGTGCTATTTATGTTTTACAAGAGGGACTGTTTAATTTTAAAAGGGGTTGTTCAGGTAGGGGACAGTCCCTTTCATTTGAATGGGCACCATGTAAATGTACATTTTGTGGCCGTCACTTCTGATTCCTGAAGTTCTTAGAAAACGCTGCTTTAGGTAAAGGTTCTCTCGACCAACTGAGTGACTTTTGTAGCAGCTGTCAGCAAGGTTTGTCTGCTTTTAATAAATGATGCCATGTAGTAGATAAATTATTCCTTCGGTCAGTGACAGAACCTGTAAGCCTGTGACACTGCTTTATGCGATCACTGTGCAGAATGATACATTGCATCTTCCTGACCTCAGAGCTGCACTCACAGTATGTACAACTGTTTGTTGAATATTAGATAATAAAATTAAATCTCATTTATGTTTTTCAAGAATTAATCTGGTATCCTCAAAGGGAGCTATTGTGAGAAAGCCATCAAGTATCGCGTAAGTATTTTATTAGATGTGCATATATGCCGTTCATTCATGTTCGGTATGTTAGATAAACCATTCACCAGGCTGCTGCATGACACATGCAGACTTAATAGCGTTGTAGCTGTCGGAGCCTCTGGGACTTGGGAAAATGCAGCCATTGGGCCAGTGTCACACAGTTTTCTTTTTTAAACAACAGCACAATCCTTTGACAGTTTTTAATACATCTACCGTTGTATTAAATTGCGAGGACTCCCTGCAGCCTCAGTGACGTTAGCGGGAGTCCCCGCAATTTAATACAACGAATTAACCCCTTAAATGAACCCCTACAACTCCAAAATTTTACCCACAAGCCCTCATATAATTAACAGTGATAGACATAAAAAAAAAAACATGAAATGAAATGGTTAACTATATGTAAACCATGTGTCATTTCATGTCGGGCAGGAGAATGTTATACAAAAGCCGGCAATTGTTTCAGCGGCTATTCTGTAATTAAGAACTGTATGAATTAGAAATATATATATATAAATGTGTCTCTATGACATGTATGAAATATATATATATTTATTTAATGTGTCAAGATCTATTAATTCGTTTCTTTATTTAACCGGACACTGTGATTTTACTGTATTTTGGAAAAAAAATGCCGGCTTTTGGTGCGATTTTATCGCAACTCACACATCGGGTCCGTTTGCAATCCAATTTTTTCTCGCCCCCATAGACTTGCATTGTCGAATCCGATCCGAAAATCGGTGACAATCGCAGCATGCTGCGATTGTCACGGTCCGAGGATCGGATCCGATCAAAAATTGCATGATGTGAGCTGCCCCATAGAATAACATTGGGACGAATGCAATGCGATTTTTTATCGCATTGCATTCGTCCGTTTTAATCGCCAGTGTGACCCCGGCCTTATCAGAGAAATCTGCTTCTTTCTATGCCAGAATTGATCCGTCATTAGCAAACTTCTCAATTCTGAGATAAAATCTGTATTCAGTGAGGACAGACTCTCCCATCACTGAGAGAGGAGCTGTCTGCTGCTACTGATGAGATTATATGTGGATAGAAGGGGAGGAGCTCTGTCTCTAGCTCCTCCCGCCTCTCCATGATGGATCATTCTGGCAAAGAAAGAAGCAGATCTCCCTGATAAGATATATTACAAAGTTGCTTATTTTCATGTGCACTATTGATTTATGAAATAAAAATGAAAACCACGGTTATGCTCTAGTGAATTTGTTTCATCTCGGACTGCACTGCGCCATCACCTGAACTATCCGGGACCGGAAAACGTTTCTGTCCTAATTTACAACCCCTTGTGTTGTAAACGATGGGGATTTTGTTGAACATGTCCCATCTCGCTAAAGTGCTGCCCATATTTTTCAAAGATGCCGGAGCTGTCTGGGGCTGGATTAAAAACATCCAAAGTTTCCAAATTTCTGCACAATTTTGAATTGAATTTTGCAGCATTTCAAGCAGTTTTTCGCCAAATTTGGGTGAAAATTGCTTGATGATTTTGGCCCCTTAAGGCTGAGTTCACACGTGGCGTTTTTTTCGCGTTTCCGCGGCGGTTTTAACCGCGCGATTTTGCTGCGAAAACGCGAAAAATAAGCATCCCATGCATTCCTATGGGATTCCGCAATGCTGTGCTAATGCTGCGGTTTTTACCGCGGCGGAATCGCTTCACGGTAAAAACGCAGCATGCTCATTAATTTTGCGGAATCGCGGCGATCCCGCACCTATAGGATTGCATTGTTACGCTTACTTCCCGCATGTGGCTGTGCACACCATGCGAAAAGTAAGCAGAACATTTGCGGATGGTACCCACGGTCCGGAGGAGAGGAGACAGTCCTCCAGGCTCTGGGTACCATATCCCTGTAAAAAATAGAATTTAAAATAAAAAATATTGTTATTCTTACCTTCCGGCGTCCCGCGCAGCCTTCCCACTTCTCTCCACGCTCTCGTTCCCAGTAATCCTTTGCGAAAATGCCCGCGATGGCGTCCGTTCTCGTCGGATCGCGCGACGTCATCGCGAATTACCGCGAGACATCGCGATCCCGCGAGAACGTACATCATTGCGGGCATTTTCGCAAAGGATTACTGGGAACGGCTGCGCGGGACATCGGAAGGTAAGAATAACACCATTTTTTATTTTTTTTTACATTTTATCTTTTACTACTGAGGCTGCATAGGCAGCCTCAGTAGTAAAAAGTTGGTCACACTCGTCAAACACTATGTTTGACGAGTGTGACCAACCTGTCAATCAGTTCTCCAAGCGATGCTACAGATCGCTTGGAAAACGCTAGCATTTTGCAAGCTAAATACGCTTGCAAAATGCTAGTTTTTCCGCGGGAATTTAAAATGTGATTTTCCCGCGGAATGGAATTCCGGAATTCTCGCGGTAATTTCCGTGAGAATTCTGGTACGTGTGAACTTAGCCTAACTCCTACACGACATGTGCCGTACTAGACCTCCCTCCTACACGACATGTGCCGTACTAGACCTCTATGATTGTCAATGCCGGATTGCTATGAGCGTACACATATTTGGTATCGCCGTGTTCAGAACCGCCCGATCTATCAATATGAAAAAAGAATTAACCTGATTGCTGAACGAGAAAAAAAAGTCAAAACGCCAGAATTACGTTTTTTTGGTCTCCGCAACATTGCATTAAAATGCAATAACGGACGATCAAAAGATTGTATCTGCACCAAAATGGTATCATTAAAATCGTCAGCTCGTCGTGCAAAAAATAAGCCCTCACCCAACACCACATCACGAAAAATGGAGACTCTACTCTACGTATCTCGGAATATGACGCAATTTTTTTTTTTAAGAAACTTTGGATTTTTTTTTTCACCACTTAAATAAAAAAGGACCTAGACATGTTTGGTGTCTATGAACTCGTAATGACCTGGAGTACCATAGCGTCAGATCAGTTTTAGCATGTGGTGAACATGGTAATAAAAAAAAAAATCCAGGAAACCATTGTGGAATTGCACTTTTTTTTGCAATTTCAGCAGACTTGGAATTTGTTTCCCGTTTTCGAGTACACAACATGGTAAAACCAATGGTGTCGTTCAAAAGTGCAACTTGTCCCGCAAAAAAAAAACCTCATATGGCTGTAGTGACGGAAAAATATAAAAGTTATTGCTCTGGAAAGAAAGGGAGCGAAAAACAGAAATGCAAAAACGAAAAAGGGCTCCATCTCAAAGGGGTTAATGTATGCTTCAACATTCAAAGCCAATATTGGTCTCCAGGTCACCCTGGCAGCGGGGAACCTTTGTACTACACCCCTTACTAATGGAACCTCATTCTTTGAGCTGAGGTAAAATAAGTGTAAATGTCAGTCTTTGAGATGTGAGATGATGGCTGGATTTTAGGTCTTTGAAGGAAGGTTTAGAACTAGTGTCCAGAGATGCAGTGTTATATCCACTACTATAATGAAAAATAACACCACTTCTGCACCATGTGAACATGGCCTTAGTGAGGGAGCAGTAACTCCATTCATAAATAATCGTGCTTCATTTCAGGACACCTCCGTTTAGCTCTGAGGACGAGTCAGACTTGCAGAATGAGTCTACGTGGAACCACAAACGTCAGGATTCTTTCAAAGCAAAATCTTCACTTAATGGGAAATTCGGAGTTGGTTTTGCTACAACCGAAAGTGAGTCAGATGGCAGTGTGCTGGAGGAGATAAAACCACCGCCAGCCCAGAAGCTAGCTCCTGCCAAACCAGCCCGAGGTTAGCACTGCTCAGACACTTAGCGTACAAGTATATCTTTAATGTCAGTTCAGAGTTACATTGCTTTCTTTTGTATGAGCCAGTCTGTTTGTATTCATGTCTAGTTGATCCCTGGACAATATGCCTTGCGCGTAAGTGGTAGGGCAGATAGAAAGTGTCACTATAGAAACTAATCAGAGCACTTATTTTCTAACCTTCATATCTACTTTGTAATTACTTTATGACTACTATGATCTGGGCATGTTATGACTACTATACTCGGCCAGCATTATGACTACTATGACCTGGGCATATTATGACTACTATACTCGGCCAGCATTATGACTACTATGACCTGGGCATATTATGACTACTATACTCGGCCAGCATTATGACTACTATGACCTGGGCATATTATGACTACTATACTCGGCCAGCATTATGACTACTATGACCTGGGCATATTATGACTACTATACTCGGCCAGCATTATGACTACTATGACCTGGGCATATTATGACTACTATACTCGGCCAGCATTATGACTACTATGACCTGGGCATATTATGACTACTATACTCGGCCAGCATTATGACTACTATGACCTGGGCATATTATGACTACTATACTCGGCCAGCATTATGACTACTATGGTCTGGCAGTATTTTGGCCATTTGTGAGTCCGTACTAGTCTCATCTACGTCGCTGGTTCCCGGTTGGACCTTCTAATGATATTTTCTCTGAGATATACCTGGCTGCAATCGTGCTGCCTGGAGGTTTTGCCAGCATTAATCAGGTGACATATTCTTCATTTGCCTACTGATTTTGGGAGATTTTTTTCTTTATTGCATTTAATAGCAACTCTGGTGAAAGAACTTTCTGAACAGTTGGACATGGCACGGTCTGCGCGTCCAGTTGATCTGAGACCTGTTGGCGGAGTCGACATTGCTGATGCCTTTGCTCAAAAAGATCCAGTCATGGAGTTAAAGGTACGAATCCTAAAATAGCTTTACCAGGTATCTAACGTGCCCTTACTAGACCATGAATAATTACATACTCATACGACAACACATATTCATGCTTTAAGAAAGAAAACACATCTAATCGTCTAAGGATATTATTTTTTTTTTAACTCAAATAGATTTTTATTAAGAAGTTTACATCAATATGATAATCAAAGTGAGATAAACATTTTCTGTTTTAACAAACAAAACCCTCATAACAAAGCAGGCCCCTCCCTCCTCCCGCCGGACAGCCTACGATATCTTGTCAACATGAACTGTCTAACTTATTACCCCATAGTGGAGAGAATCTAGTTAGGCCGGCGACCCAGCAAATTTCTTTAACCCGTTCCCACAGTTTAGAAATCAGGAATAATGTTGGGTAAGTCTTCCCAAGTACCCCCAGGGACCCATCCTCCAAGCACTGTACAACAGGACACCTTCTCGTGACCCCTTCAATAAGACGCTGTATTACGTTAGAAGTTCCCTCGTGCGCCCAGCCTCTAAGGTGTTGGCACTGAGCCGCAAGAAAATATACTTCCAGATTAGGCAAAGCCAACCTTCCCCCATCCTTAGGCCGTTGGAGTGTCTCTAGCCTAATATGTGGATACTGTTTCCCCCATACCAAGCTTCGAAATAAAGAATTAATCTGTTTAAACCTCTGACGGGTTATCCAAATAGGAGAGTTGTGCAGGACATACAGCACCTTTGGCATCAGAATCATTTTAATAAGGTTATCTCGGCCCACCACCGACAAATGTAATTTGTTCCAGGCCCCAACCTTCGCCCTAAGAATCTCCAGAGTAGGGTCCAGGTTCCCATGCAGGTAGTCCGTAACCGGGAGAGAAATCCGTATCCCAAGATATTTAAATTGGTCTACAACCATAAGTCTACCCCCAACAGCAGCATCACCCCCCTCCTCTCCTGTGTTATCCACCCTAAACAGAATTGATTTATTCCAGTTTATTACCAACCCCTATAAAGACCCAAATTTCTCAATGATTCGAATGGCACCATCCAGGGAAGAGCGGGGATCACTCAAGAACAATAATATATTGTCCACATAGAGCGCTATCTTTTCCTCAATGGCCCCATATTTGAACCCCGAGACCTCAGCAGACCGTCGGATCTTTGCGGCCAACGGTTCCACCGCGAGAGCAAACAAGAGAGGAGAGAGTGGACACCCCTGCCTCATCCCTCTATGTAGCTCTATGGTGCGTGATAATTTCCCATTCACCCTAATTCTAGTCACTGGTTGAGCATACAGCAATTGAACCCAAGATATGAATTGCGGCCCAAAGCCCATACAGTGCAATACCTGCCATAAATATCCCCACTCCACGCTATCGAACGCCTTATGGACATCTAACGATGCGATAATCCTCTGACCACAGTTGTCGGCCCTCAGCTGCACATTCATAAAAAGCCTTCTCAGGTTAACAGCTGTGGACCTGTCCGGCATAAAGCCAGACTGATCCGGATGTATCAACTTAGAAATTTCACTCGACAACCTGTCATCCAACACCCTGGCCAGGAGCCTCATATCTGTTGTGAGTAGAGAAATTGGGCGGTATGATTCAGGCAGACGTGGATTCTTATCTTCCTTCGGAATTGCCACAATTATTGCTTCTCTCATGGATGCTGTCAAAGACCCTCTACTCTTAGCGTCTTCCAAGACCACTCTTAATCTGGACACCAACACCTCTTCCATTCCTTTATAGATTTCAGCTGGTAACCTGTCTACCCCCGGTGCCTTCCCTTTGGACATAGACCCTAGTGCCCGACTTATTTCATCATCTGTGATAGGTGCCTCCAGACATTCCCGATCATCCTGTCCCAGTCTAGGTAGCTCAAGTCCCTCTAAAAATGTCCCCGTTTCTCCCGCTGATGCCCCCACCCGAGAGGAGTATAAATCTTTGTAAAAATCTGTAAAGACCCCTAAAATATCAGAGGTCTCCGACACCTAGCCATCTCGTCCTCTGCTTTCCTTAGACACTCCTCGGCGGCTCGCTCCACCTGTTTTGCCTGCCGTTTGCATCTACTAATATCCCTAAACAGTAGACCTCTCAGGTATGCGTTCATAGCCTCCCATATGGTCGATATATCAGTACTTCCATCATTAAGCTCGAAGAACTCCACTACCTCCCGTTGTATACTCACCAGATCCACACTATGTAGCTAATTAGGGTGTATTTTCCACTCACCCCTACGAGCCGCCTGTGACCCCGTCGGCCGCAACTCCACCTTAAGTGGACTATGGTCCGAGAAAACCCTCGGCAGGTACCTCACTTCCCCCACCATTACGTCCAACAAACCATTACCAAGAGCCATATCGATTCTAGACAGGGCCTTATGGGCAGGTGAGTAACAAGAATATCCCCTCTCCCCTACATGCCACACCTTCCATAAATCAATCATACCAATTTCTCTGACATACGTTCCGAACGCAGTAGTGTGACTCTCAGACCTATTCCTCGTGTTCTTATTTTTATCCCAAAAGTCGTCACATATATTATTAAGGTCACCAATAAGTAGCACTGGCAACGTTCCCCACCACCCAGTCAACTCCAGCACTTCCCTAATTTTCCTGGAGGAATATGGAGGCGGAATATACATAGCTGCCACACACATCAAGACCCCAAACATTTTCCATATCGCTACTACATATTGTCCATCCACATCCACATGCACCCCAACTTCTTCATAACGTACCCCCGCCGAGATCAGTACCGATACTCCTCTTGAGTACGTGGAGTAAGTAGAGTGATACGCTTTTTGTATCCAGTTCCTACCCAAAATATCAATCCTCTCACGCACTAGATGTGTCTCAAGCAGGCATATCATAGAGGCTCTCTGGTCTCAAGCATGCTGCAAAACAGCCGCTCGCCTTGTTCTGTCTGCTAGGCCTCTTACATTCCAGCTCAATATCTTAACACGGTCACCAATCACACCACTCATCCTTCCTGAAGATGTCTACTGCTTCCAATACCAGCTGTCCAAACCCTCCCCCCCTTTCCATTCCCAAAACTATAGTATCTTCCTCTCATCGAGAGTGGGGCTCCTCTGCCCAGTACACACACTCTCTTGTGTTCAACTTTCCCCTCCCGCCACCACTGAAACCTCAACTCTTTACATTGGTACAAAACTACCAAAACATTTCACAGTGAAGAGAAATTACAGTGCGTCGCAGCAGCACTCCAAATCAGGTCTCCATCTCCTCCCACACTGTGTATTACAACAACATCAAAAAGAGCCTGTAATTATACAGACCGAACATTCCAAAATCTGAAAACAGTGCCAGAAGGGAGCACGTATCAAAAAGACTCAGTTCTTCCATTCCAGGCATGAAAAACAACTCGCACCCGAAATAACACAGGTGCTCAGTCCCCTTTGGCTTATAACTTTTTAGCATTAATGTCGATCCACTGGGTAGCGTCCTCTGGTGTAAGAAAAAACTGGACTTTTACAAAGGCTACCACCCGCAGCCTCGCCAGGAACAGCATGGAGTACTGCACCCCCAGCTCTCTCAAACGTCTCTTGACCCCAGTAAATTTCATTCTCTGTTTTTGGATCGCAGCAGAATAATCCGGATAGATGGCAGTCCTCTGTCCGTCGACAGTTAGATCCTCCATTTCTCTGTCCCTGTAGTTCAGTATTTTGGCAAGCATAGTACGGAGGTTATCACCCGGGGCAGGTTGTTGTGGGGGGACCCTGTGATCCCTTTCCACAGCAAAAACTTTTGTAAGCATCTCAGCTCCAATTTTCTCCCTCAGCCAACGTTCAATAAACTCGTTAGGATTCCTCCCCTCTGTTTTTTCCGGCAGACCCACTATACAGAGGTTATTCCTTCTGGACCTGTTTTCCAGGTCCTCATTTTTTTCTCCGCTTTCTGCAACTTTACTACATGGTCTTCCACTGTGCTCACACTTTCCTCTACTGCACTCATGCGCTTATCCACCTTCAGCAGCGCGGTATTTATGTGAGCCATTTCACCTTTTACCTCCTGCACCTGCAGGGATAAGATATTTAGGGTCTGCTTGCATGAGGAGACCAAAGTAAAAACATCCCCAGGGTCGGCTCCCCTCCCGACATCTCTTCATTCTGTGCCTCTGTCACCACGGCCATACTGCTCCCCCCGCCCCCCTCTGTACCTCAGTCTCTCTTTCAGAAGTCGCCTCCTTATCCGATCCATCCCCTTCTAGTGTTTCTGCCTCCTCCACAGAATCCACCCGTGCGAACTGCTGGAGCTTTGCAGCGGCCGCCATGTGCCGTTGACATGCGGCGTTAACCTTTGTTGCTTCCTCCCTGGCCGCGGCGCCATCTTGGATGGATCCTGCCTCTCCTCCACCCGCATCTCGCTGCCTCCGTTTGGTCATCTCTCCCTCTGCAGACCGCCTGACCGGCACTTCTCCGTTCCCGGGACCTTCAGCCGGCAGTCAGCACTTGATTTAGGGCAGGCAACAAGACCTGCACAGGATTAATTGCTCCATGGCAGCGGGAGCTCTCTCCTGAGGGTCCTCTCACATGGCCAGCTAGGACACGCCCTGTCTAAGGATATTATTAAAAAATGGGAGAAGCAAAATATAAAAGTTTACATCTTCTCTTTTTGGCCAAACTATACAGCAAAGTTAAAAAAAAAAAATAACATTTGGTTTCGCTGCATGTGTAAGTGCCCAAAGTGATAAAATAAAATCCTTACACAAACAAAAAAAAATGTAACTTTCTCGTTCGCCTTATTGGGGGACACAGACCATGGGTGTACGCTGCTGCCACTAGGAGGCTGACACTATGCACAAAAAAAGGGTTAGCTCCTCCTCCGCAGTGTACACCCCACCGACCGGCAGGAAATTCCTCAGTTTAGCTTAGTGTCAGTAGGAGGTGGACACGGGTCTTTCATTAGACCCATATCTACCTCAATGTGCGTCGTTCCTTTTCAGGTTTCCGGAGGGATACAGTGTGAATGGTCACTACTGTACTCCCACAAGAGACCATGAGTACGGCGTGTACTGCCACCCCGTATCCTCATAGCTCTCAGTGGCAGGACCACAGCTTAGCACGGGTGCGTGCCAGCGATCAGGAGAGTCCTCACCCCCCCGCCTTCCACCCACTCGCCAACCAGAGCCTGTCGGTCGGATGAGGCGCAGATACCACAAAGACGCAGACAGCGTGGGATATATCAGGTACCTTTATTGCAAACAGAGGTGAGTATGCAGTCCAAGACGCGGCCCCCTGGCGGTTTCAGGATTCTTGGGAGCGGTCGCCGAGGGAGTACTGTGGAGTCTCTGCGCCGCCCGCGCCTCCCAGCGGCCGTCGCATTCGTACGGTCCCCGGCTGTTGCGCGGGCCTTGTTCTATGCTTCTCCACCTCCTCCTTTCTTCGGCGTTCGGCAGGGGATCCAGGTGATAGGTAGGGAGGTGGCCGCGGCGACGCTGCGAGACCTCCGCGCCGCCCCGCGCTGACAGGCGGCCGTCGCCATTAATTTAGTCCCCGGCTTCATTTCGGGCCTTCTCTGACGTCGCGGCCACGCCCCCCGCTCTCTCTCTCATAGGCGGGCTTCTCTCCCGCCCGTTCTAGGACCACCCACCGCCTCTCAGAGCCTGCGGTGGGCAGCAGGCGGTACCCTCTTTGCCTCAGCAGCTAGCTCCGCCCATCTTCGTTTGAAGGCGCGCGTTTATCCTGGTTCCCTCAGGCTGCCGCCATTTTATCAGCCTGTCAGCCGGACACAGAGGGATTCCACGTTCTCCTCTGCTGGGGCCCTGCATCTTCAGACGAGCCGTGTATCAGCACCTTTGGGGACACCGCATCGTGAGTAGCTCTGCAACTGCAGACTGACACCCTTCTCTGCCTTCTGTCCCCCAACCTTCCAGCATTTCCGCAGGTTTCTTCTTTTCTCCTTCATTATCCTAACTCTAAGGCTGAGCGTGGCCGTCCGCCTGCCCCCACCCCTCTGCCTGGACTGCAGCAATCCCATTCAGCATGACTCCGTCCAGGAGCCACCTATTGCGCCACGTGAAAGCGAACCCTCCATTCCTGGTTGGGCCTCGTCTCTTTCACAATCTGTGGCAGGCCTCATCAGGGTGTCTCAGTCCATAGTAGCCGTTCCTGATAAGTTGCCCCTGGACACTTCTGCAGGGTCCAGCAGGTCACATGAAGCTCCATCTGAGCCAGCCAGCAGAAGCCGCAAAGGCCCAGACAGGATCTCCGGCCGGGATCCCCTCCTGGCCTCACATCCCCACATAGTCCTTCCCAGCAGTCGCCCTCCGTGCCTCCTGACCCGAGTCAGGTGAAGCGTTCTCGGATGTGTCATCCGAAGGGATCTTAGAGCTGGACGCGGACATGAAGGTTACGGTACAGAACCTCATTGCTGCGATTAACCACACCTTCGAAATCTCAGACTCCCCTGCGAAATCCTCAGAACAGGAGGTTTCGTTCAGACGGGCAGAAACACCTTCCAGGGTCTTCGCCTCCCACTCTGAGTTTGGCAAGATCCTTACCAGGGAAAGAGAAAATCCGACCAGGCGCCTTCAAAGAGGGAAGCGCTTCGGCGTGCTGTACCCGTTTGCCAAGGAGCTCACCAACAACTGGTCTGCTTCCCCCTCGGTAGACGCCCCCGTGTCCAGACTGTCTAACAGCACGGTCCTCCCGATTTCAGGTCTGGCGTCACTAAAGGATTCGAATGATAGGATTATAGAATCCTTAACAAAGCATACGAAGCGGCTGCAGCGGTGCTAAGCCCAGCCTTCGCTTCCTCTTGGGTAGCGAAGGCCATAGCCACTTGGGCAGAGGATCTCTGCAAGGGCATCCTAGGTAAGGCCCAACCAGAGCAATTGGCCGAACTGGCCAACCAGATCTCCCATGCAGGGAATTATCTGCTCTCTGCCTCCTTGGATGCCGCGTCTTACGCAGTTCAGGCGTCAAGCAGCGTTGTGGCAATCCGACGTACAATTTGGCTCAAGGCTTGGCAGGCGGATTTGAATTCAAATAAGTCTCTTACCAATCTGCCTTTTCAGGGAGCGCGTCTCTTCGGATCCCGGATGGATCAGATTATTACGGATGCCACTGGAGGCACGAGTTCCCTCCTCCCTCAGTCCAAGCCTCGCAGACCTCCTCTAAAACGTCAGTTTCGGACATTCCACCGTTCAATACGGCAGACAACTTCTCTAACCAACAGAGAACGTAGGCACGCCAGGATAGAAAAAAGGGCGTCTTTCAGACCCACTCCCTCCTGGCGATCTCACTCCTCCCAGGGCAGATCCTCCAGATCTGGACAGTCCACATCAGCATGACTATCAACGAACCCCCGAGAGTCCTTCCCAATTGGGAGGTCGACGTCTTTTCTTCAGAGATGGCTGGCTTGCCTCAGTAGAGGACGCTTGGGTCAGGGAGGTGGTATCATCAGGATACAAGATAGAGTTCATTTCTCGTCCCCAGGATCGTTTCTTTGAGTCCCAACCTCCAAAAGATCCTGCCTTAGTTCCGGGGTTCTTTGCGTCCATCGCCTCTCTCCTCACTTCCGGAGTGATCGTGCCCGTCCCCGAGTCAGAACGGTTCACAGGGTTTTACTCAAACCTGTTTGTGGTACCGAAAAAAGGCGGTACAGTTCGCCCCATCTTGGACCTCAAGTTACTCAACAAGACAGTCCGACTGCGTCATTTCCGAATGGAGTCTCTGGTCGGTAATCGCTTCCATGGAGACGCAGGAGTTCATGTGTTAAATAGACATTCAAGATGCCTATCTACATGTTCCCATATTCTCCGGCCATCAGAAATTCCTGCGATTCGCCAGGAACATTACCAATTCGTTGCACTGCCGTTCGATCTCGCCACCGCACCCAGAGTATTTACGAAGATCATGGCAGCGTTGATGGCCTTGTTGAGAATCAAAGGTCTCGTTCTTTTTCCGTACCTCGATGACATTCTGATCGAAGCTCCATCCTTTCATCAAGCTCGCCAAAGTCTTACCATCGTCCTCGACACCCTGTCCAATTTCGGGTGGCTCATCAACAAAAGGAAGTCCTGCCTTTTTCCGACACAACGTCTTGTGTTTCTGGGTCTATTGTTCAGCACTCGTCTATCGAAGGTTTTCTCCCACAAGAAAAGACTTGCTCCCTGCAGCGGGATGTGCGAGCGCTGCATATCTTACGACTTCCATCTCTCCGGACAACCATGAAAGTCCTGGGAAAGATGGTGGCAGCGACAGAGGCGGTTCCCTTTGCCCAATTTCACTCCAGACCCCTCCAACACGCCATACTGTCTCGGTGGAACAGGTCTGTTCTTTCCCTGGACCGCCCATTTCGTCTTTCATACCGGGTCAAGCAGTCCCTCAATTGGTGGCTGATGTCTCCTCTCATCTCCCTAGGACGGTCATTCCTTCCCATTCACTGGCAGATTGTGACAATGGATGCCAGCCTCCTTGGCCGGGGGCAGTGTTCCGCAGTCACACTGTTCAGGTCGATGGTCGATTCAGGAGTCAGCTCTGCCGATCAACGTCCTCGAGATACGAGCAATTTATCTGTCTCTTGTTCACTGGGAGAGGCTTCTCAAGGGCCTGCCTATCCGGATTCAGACAGACAATGCCACAGCGGTGGCATATGTCAACCGCCAGGGGGGGACACGGAGTGTCTCAGCCCTGGCAGAAGTGTATTGGGCAGAGCTTTCAGTCCCGGCAATATCCGCGGTGCACATTCCCGGTGTGGACAACTGGGCCGCCGATTTTCTCAGCCGCGAGGGTCTCGTGGCGGGGGAGTGGTCCCTACGTCCGGAGGTATTTCTTCAGCTTTGCCGTCGTTGGGGAACCCCGGACGTAGACCTGCTAGCTTCTCGCCCCAACAGGAAAGTCCCACAGTTTGTATCCAGGGCTCGAGATCCTCTCGCAGTGGGCGCCAGCGCTCTGGCCATTCCTTGGTCGCAGTTCAAGCTCCCCTACCTATTCCCTCCTCTGCCTCTTCTTCTCAGGCTGTTGAAGAAAATCAAGGCGGAAGGAATTCCAGTCACTCATCGCCCCAAATTGGCCCAGAAGGGCTTGGTTCACGGACATCGTCAACCTTCTCGCGGACGCCCCCTGGAAGCTTCCAGACAGGGCAGATCTGCTGTCTCAAGGTCCGATTTGCCACTCCAATTCTCGGCCACTCAATTTAACGGCGTGGCTGTTGAAACCGAGGTTTTGAAACGATCAGGCTTTTCGGATCGAGTTATTCATACTATGATCCGGGCCAGAAAGCCATCGTCTTCCAAAGTTTATTACCGTACCTGGAAGGCCTATTTCACTTGGTGCGAGTCCACCGACATTCTGCCCATGCATTTTTCGCTCCCTTCTGTCCTGGCGTTTCTTCAGGCAGGGCTTGATGCAAGCCTTGCCCTCAGCTCTTTAAAAGGTCAGTTTCGGTGCTGTCCATTTTATTTCAGAAGACGTTGGCCTCCCGTCCTCAGGTCAAAACCTTCCTTCAAGGAGTGGCTCATACGGCTCCTCCGTACCGAGCGCCCGTAGATCCTTGGGATCTTAATCTGGTTCTTGAGGCTCTGCAAGGTCCTCCCTTTGAACCTCTCAGGGAATTTTCCCCTATCCCTCCTTTCATGGAAAGTAGCCTTCCTAGTGGCCATCACCTCCATCCGGCACGTGTTGGAATTGGCGGCCCTCTCTTGCCGCTCTCCTTTCTTGGTACTCCTCTAGGACAAGGTAGTTCTGCGGCCTCCGCCCGCTTTCCTTCTTAAAGTGCTGTCCACTTTCCACCTGAATGAGGATACTGTTCTCCCGTCCTTTTGTCCGGGTCCAGCTCGTCCTCGGGACCGCTCCTTGAACAAGCTGGACTTGGTCAGGGCGATGAAGGTCTACCTAGCTAGGACGACCTCTTTGCGGAAGACAGACTCTCTCTTCATCTTTCCAGATGGGGTGCAGAGAGGTCAGCCGGCCTCCAAAGCTACTATTGCTCGCTGGATCAGATCGGCAATTTTGGAGGCCTACCGGGTCAAACATCGATTGACCCCTCCGGGAATTAGATCTCACTCTACCCGGGCAGTGGGTACCTCCTGGACGGTGCGCCACAGAGCTTCCGCGCTGCAGCTTGCAAAGCTGCAACCTGGTCATCGGTTCACACATTTGTGAAATTCTACAAGGTCCACACCTACGCTTCGGCGGATGCCAGCCTAGGTAGAAGGATTCTGCAGGCAGCGGTGGTGAGTCTGCAGGCCTGATGGAAGTTTGTTTTCCCGCCCCAGGGACTGCTTTGGGACGTCCCATGGTCTGTGTCCCCCAATAAGGCGAACGAGAAAACAGGATTTTTGGGTTGCTTACCGTAAAATCTGTTTCTCGGAGCCTTCATTGGGGGACACAGCACCCTCCCATGTTCTGCAACTCCTGTTCTTATGTTTGTTGGTTATTTACAGTTGAGTTGTCTGTTCTGTTTTTCAATCTATTCTGTTACTTCTCCTACTGCTTTCTCACTAACTGAGGAATTTCCTGCCGGTCGGTGGGGTGTACACTGCGGAGGAGGAGCTAACCCTTTTTTTGTGCATAGTGTCAGCCTCCTAGTGGCAGCAGCGTACACCCATGGTCTGTGTCCCCCAATGAAGGCTCCGAGAAACAGATTTTACGGTAAGCAACCCAAAAATCCTGTTTTTTGAATTGGTGTTTTTCAAGTGCCACATCCCCCCCACCACCAACCCACCAGAATGCCATAAAAAATGCTCAAAACATATATATGTCAGAATGGAATCAATAAAAACATTATTCTAGCATGAAATTTAGAACATTGTTTTTTTTATGACACTGAAATAAAATAAAAAGTTTACCTGACCTGAAAGATTATATTGCCAGGTTATTTTTAGATCAAAATGAACACTGCAAAAAGAATGGCGAGATTGCATTATTTTCATCATGTGACCACATTTGGATTTGTTTTTCTTGTTTTCAGTACATTATATGGAAAAATGAATGGTCTGAACTCATCTCACAAAAAGCAAGACCTCTTGCTTCTATATTGACGGAAAAATACTAAAATGATGGTATTTGAAAGAAGGGGAGGAAGAGACAAAAGCATAAAAATTAAAAAAAAAATATCCTGATCATATCATCAGAAAATGACTTATTTTTTCAGGTTTTTGTGTTACTTGTTTTTGGTTTTAAAATTGGCAATGTTCTATATATATTGCAATTGTCACACTGGCCACTGGGGCTTTTTAGACTTCCTGTCCTTTCAGGAACATTTTTCAGCAGGCTCGTTATCAGCTGATGCAGGATTGCAATGACAGGTAACACAACTCATAACAAAATAGCTACCAATCACAATAGGTGATGTCACACGTGACCTGCTCCCCACCCATCATAGTGACCTTAGACAGCTCATTACAAAAGAGAGGGTCGGAGTCTGTTCATTATGGCTATATACATGATTTGTTTCTGGAAACAATGATTACAATTAAATATTCCCTAAAGGGGGTTTTACACATAGCGATATCGCTATAACGTCATCGATTTTGTGACGCATCAGCGATATTGCTAGCGATATCGCTATGTGTGATACTTCCCTCCGACCGGCTCCCCCGCTGTCCATCGCTGATCGCGAGAGAATGTCCGGCTCCATTTCTCGTCGGGCGCTTCCTGCTCGGCTTCCTGCTGGCGCCGACGAGCGACGCGTGGAGGCGGGCGGGAGGACGTCAGGATCGCTGTGTGTGAAAGGTGAGTATCGTGCGCTGCGTCACTGCTGCATCGCTGTGAGGTCTGCCTGTGTGACAGCTCACTAGTGATCATTTAGCGATGAACCAGCGATCCTGACCGGGTCGGATCGCTGGTGCATCGCTAAATGTAAAGGGGGCTTAATAGCCAGTGTGAAAATGTAAACATTTCTAAATTTTATTTTTAATACAGATGGTGAAATGAAAAACAAAAATCCATGATCAAGAATGTTTAAAAAATACATTTAACACAAAAACCTGATTTAAACATTCTTTTTTTCTAATGTGATTTGATGATAGTTTCCCTAAGGGCAGAGTCAAATGGCCTTATAAATCGGCTCAAGATCAGAAGACTCTCTCACCTGAGCGGTACAACTGCATGTGTTTCTATGCAGCTGTCACTCTTGAGTCAGCAGAGCCGCCGGCCAGTCCATGCACTGTCTTCCAATCTCGCTCCGATTCATACGGCCGTCTCACTTTGCCCTAGAGCAGTATTTCACAGATACAGGTCTGAAGCCCTTGTAGCCAGAACCGTGCAAAAGAAATGGCATTTCACTAGAAGGAGCACTAAAATATACAAGACACTTATTTGCTGTTGGCATAAGCTCAACGTCAAGGAGGATAACATAAAAATGTGATTTATACCTTACAATAGCAATAAAAAGCACAAAAAGGCTCAAAAGAGGATCAAAGTGTTATAGGTACACGAAAATAGCATCACTGAAAAAAACTCCTACAGTACAGCTATGGCAACAACAAAAAATTGACCCTTGGAAGACAACAAATATAAAACAAAAAGTTTGCTTTGTCCTTAAGGCCCAAAATAGACGGCTGCTAAAGAAGATAAAAGACAAGTGAAAGCAAAATAAATCTGTTTCCATATATAACATTGCAGCCAGTGTCTCCAGTGCAGCAGAAAGGCATTGTCACCCCCTGCTGTGTCCCCTCCGGAGTCCCCTGTTAGCTCCTGAATGTTTGGTAAAGAACAGATTTTCCAACAATATTTATGTTGTTTCTATTTCTTTTGCTCAACAGGTTACCGACCTTGATGACACTGAATTTGATAGCACTTCACTAGAAGACGAACCGTTTGAAGTGCCAAGATCTGTAAAACCCAGAAAGGCTACTGCGCCCAGAAAACAGCTTCCTGAAACTACTGGGAAAAATACTTTCAGTGCTTCTAAATTGACAAAAGGAGGTATGTCATTTCCTGAGACTCCTGTAATAGAGGCATTTACGGATTCCTAGAAAGTCTGAACCTGGAGAGCTTTATCCAGCAAAATGTGGCACATTTCAATTTCAAGATGCTGCAAAAAGAAACGGGTACACATTCTCTGTTTTGACAAACTTTACTCCTACCTAACAATTTCAAAAAGTGTTGAGATAAAAGTGATGACTAATTCTGGTTTCACCCATCCAATAGAAGTCATTAAATAATACAAATAGATTTGCCATTTTTGTATCAGATGTGATTGGAAAGGTTAACCCCTTCCTGACATCCACCGTACATGTAGGGCGCAAGTTGAGAATGGGTGTATGGAGTGGGTTGACATGCTCAACTCGCCTCGAACATGGCCAGGATCTGCCCTTAACCACCTCGACTGTTAGCCTAATAAATGCCGCTATCAATCTATGATAGCGGCATTAACAGCGCATCAGCATTGGTGCGTGCCATTCTATGCACCCGTTGAACGGTCTGCGACGTGATCGCAGGTCGCCGATGGGTTGTTATGAAGTCATGGGTCTGTTGAAGACCATCATGGAACTCTGTTCAAACTATACTGTGGCATTGCTGTATATAGTAAAAACGATTGCATGTTCAATTCGCTTGAGGTGACTAACAATACAGAACAGGAAGTAAAAAGAAATTTAAAAAAAACAACAAAATTTTGAGTCAACCCCTTATTTCCACTAATAATAAAGATATTAAAAAATATATGTGTTATTGCCGAATCCATAAAATTTCGATCTACTGAAATATAAGATCAATGAACCCAATCGGTAAACGCTGTAAACAGAAACAATTTTTTAAAAAAATGTATATATATTTTTTTTTTTGGTCACCGCAATAAGAATGCTGTAAGAAGCCATCAAAATCTCATATCTATCCCAAAATGGCATCAATAAAAACGACTTGTTCCATAAAAAATAAGCTTTTACACAGTTCCATTGACTAAAAAAGGAAAAAATTACAAGTCTCGGAAAATGGTGACACAATCAAATAAAGTAAAACAATGTACTCTTTGTGGGAAGGGTTCATGCACGGGCTCAGGAGTAGTATTATGTGGGTGACACACACCTCTTAAGTGTCACTGTCTGAACTTGTTCCAGGTGGTGCAGTTTAACTCCTTAAATGCTGCATTAAGTAGCTACTAAAGTATCTAAACGATTAGAGATATGCAGTGGCTTCTAAAGCTCATCGCCCTTCCTTGTTCTTGTGGGCTGATAGTCCTGTCATGGTAGCCGGGAGCCTGCTGGAGGACGCCAGGTCTCTTCCATTTTGGTACTCGTTTGAAGTCAACCACAGACAGGTCTTCTTAGGAAAACTCTAATTTTACAGTAGACAGAATGCTACAGTATTGTAGTGCGTTGTACAGCTATCAGACTATCAAAGGTTTAAGTCACCTAGGGAAACTATAAAACTATTCAGAAATATAACAAAATATAAAAAAATAAAAGTTCAAATCCCTCACCTTTTTCTTATCTTTTAAATTAAAAAACAGCTAAACTGTTAAAAAAAAGGATTGGTATCCCCGTGTCTGTAAAAGACTAACCGTGGGTCAATTTTTTTTTTTTTATAAATTAATAGTCCTAGTCAGCACAGGAAACTTTGTAATATATCTTATTAGTAGAGATGGGCACATTTTTTGAGTGGAATTGAATTTTACAAATATCCGCATTCTGTAAAATACAGATTATCTGTAATTCATTCAGCGTAAATTCAGCAAAATGGTGGCAACATGCGGCCTCTATCTTTCTGAACAGTAGAGGTCCGGCAAAAGGTTAAAAAGAAAAAACATACCTCGTCTCTCACTTCTCCGGGCGCATCTGCTGTTCACGGTCCGGTGCTTTGTGCCTGGACTGCACAGTGACCTCCAGGGGCCGTTTACAGTTGGAAGTCCCACTCCAGAGTGACCAACGGGCCGGAGCAACAGCGCAACAGAGGTGCGGAGAATAGGACAACAGGACAATTTCTCTTTAAATGTTATGTTCCTTATCCTCCTCGGTGAACAACATTAAAATAAGTAGATCATATCTAATGGTATATAGCTAATTCACCTGCTACATAGATCCTGCGTGTATCCAGCCATTTCTATTCATGTCTGCAATAATATCTAGGGGTATATAGCTTATTCATCTTACTATGCTTGTCCCTTAATGCTGTTAGGTCGTGTAACTTTTTCAAAGAGGTTTATGATCCATGTAGGCCTGCAAACTTGTTTATTTGTCAGTACATTTATTGTTTCCTGCTGTCTTAACTTAGTTGATTGATTATTAACAAGGTAAAATAGTGAGAGATCTTAGAGCAAGCCTCCTATATATTCAGAGCTTGGAAATGAATTTATGAAGGGGTAGCATTTATGTACATTTAATCTAAGTACATTTATCAAAGTACCTGGCAGTTACACATGGCAGTTAGACAGGGCAGGAGACAGGTAAGACAATTAAACAAATCTATTCCCAGTAAATTTGGATTGCAACAATTAAATTATTCACCATATAATTTATATCCTGTCTACTGCATTAACTCTTTACAATCCATCCATATCGGCCCCTCAGTCCTCTCCTATGATAGCACTCACACTCTTTTCAAATTGCTAAGCTGCACAGATCCATTCAGTCCCACCATCCATCACAAGAGACGCTCTCACAAATTTCACGTATCCATCTGCTCACTCTTTCTATCCTCCTTCTCCTAGTCGCAGGAGATATCTCTCCCCATCTGCTACTCACCTTTTATCTCTAACCTCATCTTTTGGCCTTTTGCAGCTTACTAACTCTCCTATGCATGAAGATGGAAACTCTCTCGACTTGGTCTTCTCCCAACTTTGCTCAGTGTGTGATTTTGCCAACTCCCCTCTGCCACTCTCTGACCACAACCTTCTTTCATTTTCTAACAAGAACTGCCATCCCGCTCAGGTCACCTCCATTTTCCACACATATAGAAATATACAGGCCATTAACACCCAGAAACTTATGAAGAACTTGCAGTCATCATTGGCCCCTATCTCCTCCCTCTCATGTCCTGATTCTGCACTGAAACATTACAATGAAACACTGCAAAGTACCCTGGATGAAACCGCACCTCCTATACGTAGAACATCTTGGCACAGACGGCGACAACCCTGGCACGCGTTTCCTACAGTGGTGCTCCAGGTGCGACGAACGTCTGTAGAGAAAATCCAATCTACCCAAAGAGTTCATCCATTATAAGTTTATGCTTAAAACATACAACACTGCCCTTCACCTCTCCAAACAAACCTATTTCAACACCTGCATCACCTCACTATCCAATAACCCGAAACGTCTCTTTGACACATTTCATTCCCTACTAAAACCAAGAGGGCAGGCCCCAACCACGGATCTACACACTGATGACCTGGCCAATTGCTTCAAAGAAAAAATTGACCATATCCGACAGGAAATTCTCTCCCAATCACCTCATACCATGCACTGGCCTCCCTTCCCCACTGCATCTAGCTCACTCTCTGATTTTGAACCTGTCACAGAAGAAGAAGTAATCAGGCTCCTTGTATTTTCTCGCCCTACTTGCACCAGTGACCCCATTCCGTCACATCTCCTCCGGTCCCTTTCCCCTGCTGTCACCACTCACCTAACAAAAATATTCAACCTTTCTCTTCCAGTATCTTTCCCTCCTCATTTAAGCATGCCATCATACATCAATTACTTAAACCATCCCACGACCAAAACTGTGCCGCTAACTATAGACCTGTCTCTAATCTTCCCTTCATTTCTAAACTCCTGGAACGCCTGGTCCACTCCCGTCTTATCCGCTATCTCTCAGTTAACTCTCTTCTCGACCCTCTACAATCCGGTTTCGGCTCTTTACACTCTAATGAAACTGCCCTCACTAAAGTCCCTAATGATCTACCAACAGCTAAATCTAATGGTCACTATTCCATGCTAATTCTCCTGGATCTCTCTGCAGCATTCAACACTGTGGATCATCAGCTCCTCCTCACTATGCTCTGCTCCATCGGCCTCAAGAACACCGTTCTCTCCTGGTTCTCCTCCTATCTCTCTGACCGCCCCTTCACTGTATCTTTTGCTGGCTCCTCCTCCACTCATCTTCCCCTTACTGTTGAGGTTCCTCAAGAATCAGTCAAAGGCCCCCTCCTCTTCTCTTTGTATACTGCACCTATTGGACAAATAATCAGTAGATTTGGTTTCCAGTACCATCTCTATGCTGATGACACCCAATTATACACTTCTTCTCCTGACATCACGCCTGCCTTTTTAGAAAACACTAGTAATTGTCTTAGCACTGTCTCTAACATCATGTCCTCCCTCTATCTGAAACTGAACCTGTCAAAAATTGAACTCCTTGGTATTAGAAACTGGAGAAATTTGTGGAGTAACCTGCATTGCTGTATAAAATCCGATCAACATGATTTAGGGATACAGATGATGACTTATTCACTCAACACGTTTCAAAGTCTCTCAGACTTCTTCAGGAGATGCTATAGTTGTACAGGCACACTATATACTGTTTAAATAGACACAGCATTCAAATCTGGGGCCAATACAAGGAGAATCACATGTCAAACAGTGTCAAAGTTGGCGTCATGTGATTCTCCTTGTATTGGCGCAAAATTTGCATGTCCTGAAGAAGAAGTCTGAGAGACTTCGAAATGCGTTGAGTGAATAAATCATCATCTTTACCCCTAAATCATGTTGATTGGATTTTATACAGCAGCGCAGGTTACTCCACAAATTTCTCCAGTTTCTAATACCATAAGGCTATGTGCACACAGAGTTTTTTGGCTCTGCGGATTTTGTAGTAAAAAACGCAGATAAATCCGCAGGACTAAAGTCCTGCGGTTTATCTGCGGTTTTGCCCTGCGGTCATAATGGATGAGGTGTGAAACTGCAGCGTTTCTGCACTAAAGAATTGACATGCTGCGGATTGTAAACCGCAGCAAAACCGCACGGAAAAATCCGCAGCATGTGCACTGCGTTTTCCAGTTTACCATTGAAAATAATGGTACTGTACAACGCACCTAAATCTGCTGCGGACCCGCAGCTGCAGAAACTCTGCGGATCCGCAGCAGAATCCGCACCGTGTGCACATACCCTCACTTGGCCACCGGCTGACCAGTGGAGCTGCTGCAGCTGTCAACTCTAACGAGTTTCTACGCGCTATTTAATCTTCTACCCGGTGAGTACAATTTGATTGTACATTACCCCTTCTCTATCGGATAAGACCCTATTCGCGCTTTTCTCTCCTAAGCATTCTCTATAAACTGAACTCCTTGTGTTTCCTCCCTCTTCTAACCTACCTATGCCCGACATTGCCATTTCCGTGTGTGGTTCCACCATTACTCCCCAGGAACATGCCCGCTGTCTTGGGGTCATACTTTATTTTGAGCTTTCATTCACCCCCAACATCTGATCACTGGCTCGCTCTTGTTATCTGCACCTCAAAAACATTTCTAGAATTCGATCCTTTCTTACTTTCGACTCTGCATTAACTCTTACTGTTTCTCTTATTCATTGTCGTCTGGACTATTGTAACTCTCTACTAATCGGTCTCCCTTTTACCAAACTCTCCCCTCTCCAATCTGTCTTGAATGCTGCAGCCAGGACCATATTTTTCACCAATTGTTACACCGATGCCTTTACCTTGTACTAGTCGTTACACTGGTTACTTATCCGCACCAGAATCCAGTATAAACGTATTACCCTCAGCCACAAAGCACTCCATGACTCAGCACCACCCTACATCTCCTCCCTCGTTTCGGTCTACCACCCTACCCGTGCCCTCCATTCTGCGAATGACCTGAGGTTAACAACCTCAATAATCAGAACCTCTCGTCTCCAATACTTTTCACGTGATGCGCCAATTTTTTGGAATGCACTACCCAGGTTAATTTGATTAATCCCCAATACCCACAGTTTTAAGCGTGCCCTAAAATTGTATTTCTTCAGACTGGCCTACCGCCTCAACGCATTAACCTAACTATCCCTGTGTTGCCCATTCAAAATTTTTACCATAACGAGGTTCCTCGTATCGTGTTCTCACATGCTTTATGCTTTTAATAGCCCTCTGTTTCTGTACTGTTACATACTTAGGCTGATAACCGGTTCATGCAGCATTACATGAACAGCCGTTTCTTACACTATGTCTGGTCCGAACAATGAAAGCAATTGTTACCATCCACCTTTCATGTCTCCCCTTTTCCTCATAGATTGTAAGCTTGCAGGCAGGGTCCTCATTCCTCTTGGTATCTGTTTTGATCTGTATGTTTATTGTTATGCTGTAATATCTATTCTCTGTACAAGTCCCCTCTATAATGTAAAGTGCTGCGGAATATGTTGGCGCTATAGAAATAAGATTATTATTATTTTAGATAAATATTACCAGATCTGTCATATTGTTGGTCACCTTGCTTTACAAAAAAATGCATTGAAAAGCAAATAAATAGTTTTATGTATCCCACAATGGTATCAATAATACCTAAAGTTCTTCCTGCAAGAAAAAAAAAGCATTCATCCAGCTTTATCAACTGAAAAATTACAAAAAATTATGGAATTGCTGTGTTTTTTTTTTCTTTAATTAAACCTCAGTATATTAAAGTTGTCTGTTGAAGGAAAAATAAAAAGTTATGGCTGTTGAAAAATAAGGATTAAAAAAAACAAAATTAAAAAAAAAATTAATGTTCAATTTATAGTCCAATTACTTTTATACTCTCATTAGTTTTAACGCTGAAGGTAGACTGAAGTCCATCAAATTCAACCTATAACCTAACATGTTCCAGAAGAAGGCAAAAACTTCATGGGCTCATGGGGCAGACATTAATAGCTCAATATTAGGGAAACAATCCTTTCCCGATCCCATATACGGCAATCAGACTAGTTCCCTGGATCAGCGTCCCATCAAATTTACAGCAATCTTTTCCTGACTTTTTCTTGCTCTCCGATGAACGCGTATTTTTCAGATATGCTCATTACTGGAATAGGTTTTTAGGTCAGGTAAAGTGACTTTTTCTGACTATAGAAGCAGGTGAGTGGGTTTGTGAGATATTTTTGAGGTCTGGAAACAACATTTCTTGACTTACTTTGAAACCATCTATAGATCTTCTTGTGAATTCCCTGCCGTTCTATGCACTGATGACATATTCCTGTCTTCCAGATGGCCGTGACGCTGACACCTCCAGCACACTAGTGAGCAGTCTAGTTACTGTGAGTGACTTCAGTGACACATCGGACGTCTGACTCTTCACCCACAATAAAATACATTGTACAGTGCCTTAAGGATTTGTACAGCCAGTGTTGGCAATCCGAAAGTGTTTTTTATTTGTACCTTTTGTATGTTTTATGTCTTTGTATTACCAGATGTATTGAATTGTGGAAACACCATTGATGTCCTCTACGATCACGGATGCAGTGTTATATTCGCATATGTCTTTTCTGTCCACATTTTGACGTCTTATCTCTATACGGTACAATGAATTCATATGAAGCACTTACTGTTCCTACTTTGCGCTGCCTCCACCACTTTGTAAAATTCAAAGCATTGCTCTAATGTTAATATAGTGCACAAGGCACATCGGAGCCTTATAGGAATGATCCAATGTTTGGACACATGCGTTATGGTGTCTAAATTCTAGGAAAGATTTCAAGGACTCTAGTCTTCTATTCTATAAGATGCAATACGGGGCTTTATACCCCCACAAATGTATGTGATTGAGTGCACCAAAATAGTCATACGTTCTACAATAGAACATAGTGCAGCTGCAAACCTCTAAAGCACAAGATTTTGTGATTTTTCTTTTTGTTTGTAATACTACGTTTATTCAATGGTTGAAAAAACGGTACTGTATTTTTTACTCTTTTTTTTTTTTGTACTGGAGCTTTAGCAGAAAAACAGTATTAAAATCTTGACTTTGAAATTAATTTGTGTGAACATGTTCTGAATTCTATGAAATCTAATAATGTGCGGATCAGTTCTAAGTTCTAAGTATAATGCCGTGATGTTACAGAAGTGTATCCTACCGTAAAGACTAGGACCTTAATATTTTAACTGTGCTTTTTAATGCATAAAGGAAAAGAGTGGGTTGGACAATGGCAGTACTCCTACCAAGACTCCTTAGGAGTGCCACAGGGTGGCACCACTGTAAGACCCGAATCTATCTACGATGACACAATTGCTGTAAAACAGTGTTCAGAGATCACGTGATAAGCATGGAAGGTAGTCCACCTAACTACTGTTTATAATATGGCATCAACATTTTCTAGATCTGCTGTTATTTGATTAACCCTTTTAGTTTTAACCCTACACAGCTAAAAATTTGCACGCAAATACAGATGTAAAGGGAACTTGTCACTCAATTCATGCTGCTCAAACCAGGGGGGAGTATGAATCAGAGCTCATTGGTGTCAGATTAGTCACGTTTCTTCCTATAGTTCCCGGCGGAACTTCAAACTAACGCTGGAGCATTACAGCGTAAATCATACATGGTGGCAGTCATGCAGCCAGGCTAATGCTGGCCATAGTTTGGGCAGCATGAATCGAATGACCGATTCCCTTTAATAGCCTAAGCTAACAACATCATAGGGATCTAAAAGGAGCAGTATAAGATTTGTGTGCAACTCTCCAAAACAGTTCACTTAGTGCCTGCACAAGTAGTACGTGATGTGCTGTCACCTACTAAGACATCTTGACACATCACGGAGCCATAGGTGACTGGACACTGATGGAAAGGGAGAAGCATTGGTTAATTCCTTTTTAAAAAAAAAAAAATAAAATTCTGTTTTATACCTCTATTTAAACCCTGTAAAAACTTAAAAAAGGTATAAGCTGTAACTACATTACACTCTGTTTAGCTGCATTTTACTTCTACCTAAGTAGTCGTTCAAAGTGTCCACATTGCAAGGAGTCCCAACTTACCCTCCATACTAATGTCGGGTGGACACAGAAAGTAGAGGGCCAATGTGCAAGGACTGTGTATGGAGCCCCCTCTTATTTCTAACAATCCACCAGTAATTATGAGCTATGAAGTTTATTAGTACAAGCTCTCACGTGCAAGCTAATTGGTAGGAGGAAACTGCTTTTAGGATGACATTGGCCTCCTAACCTATTGGGCATATGGGCAGCTGTACAGGTTACACTAAAGGTATGTCCGCCACTGATTGGTGGAAATGTGGTCCATTAATGAGGTGGCAGAAGGAAAACCATCTTCCATGCTTGTGCTAGTTCCTCCACTTAGTTTTATCACTTATTCATTTAGTCATTGATTTCAGTCACTTTCTAGTGTCAGTTTGATAGGAAGTCAAATGTTTATGTAATAATAGAAAGTATTGAAGTCCGAACTACGTGACAAGTAAGAACAAAATAATGATTTCTCCACACTAAGAATGAATGAAGCTTTATTGTTTTTATTTATTCCTTTCTTTTTTTACTCGTTTTTTTAACTGCTTCCTTTTTTTCTCCTTTCTGTTCCTCTAATTAAAATGTTTCAGACAAAAGTTTTTGTGTTATATTCTTCCAAGGCACCAGTCGTCTTCAGTTTGGTAATCCCTTTGGCCTGGCTGTATGAAATCTTATTGGATGATGCCGGTCTGAAAAGAAGAGATATATATTGTACCAGTGTTATTTCTGTAAGCGTTGTGTGCTTTAATAACAACATTTTAGTGTGTGGATAAAATCTAGTTCCAGAAGGTAAGATATAATGTTATAAGTTAACATGCTTCATTTGGTTGTATGAATCAGTGGAGCATAAATGAACCTTTTAAGGTAAATTAATGTAGACCTTTAATTTGACACCCAGGACATAAGGGCATAGCGTTTGCGTTCTCCTCCACACCCTATGTTCAGTGGACCGAAGCCTCACACCCATGTTTGCTATAACTGTAGTTTCTTTGGAGAGGAGAGTCCTGCACAGGTTGTCAGCCAGCACATCATGGCCGTCCTTCTCCAAAGCATCCTTACAGGTGAGGCGTGGTTTGCAGGGGAAGGGAGCAGACATGCTTCTCAGGAGCTCCTGCAACTTCCCCTAAATAAGCAGCTAAAAGCATACTGAAGTGGACTTTTTTTGGACTAAAAGAATATGCCTGGAATGGAAAATTAGAAGATTGCTGCGGATTACTCAAGAAAAAAAGCCTTTCATGGAGCAGAGAAAGGGGTCTGCAAAAGTTGCTGACTCATCCACACTGCCTGCAGGAAGGAAGAAGGTGAATACAGCAAGGCCTGGGACAGAGAAGAGGAATGGAGAGACATCAACGAGGAAGTCTGTCACGGCATTCCCGACTTCTAGGAGCATGATGCCAGGACCAAGGAGCAGCATGAAGCCACCTCCACTGAATGTTCATGTCGGGAGGAGAAGCAGCAGGGAAGCAGAGCTAGCAGTACAGCAGAGGAGAACGGCGAGGAGGCCTGTTGCAGCTCCCAGAAACAGATGGAGCGAGCGTGGTGAGCAGAAAGAGGAGGCCCCGACCTCCTCACATGCTGACAATGTTGGGGAGAGAAGCCACGGTTTCTCTGCGACAGCCCTGCGGCTGCACACAGAGAAGACTGTGAAGATGGAGCGGGGGAGCAGCGCGGTGGCACCTGCAGAGTCAGACCAAGCCAGGAGGAGAAACCACAGCAATGCAGAGCGGGCAGCACAGCTGAGGAGAGCTGCAGGAAAGGTTCTGCGTTCTGAGGCACCAGAGTTTATACCCAGGTCAGTCTGTAGTGGAGGAGACCGGGTTCAGAAGCGGCAAATGAAGCTTAAAGGGAGCGATGAGCAGGAAGTTATCCCTATATCTGCAGTTTTGCAGGGTCATATCCCTGCACTCACAGATCTACAATCCCCTCTTGATGCTGGGGAACATGCTACTGGACTCAGGCTGAATAATGGGGGTAAAGAGTTATATGAACATAATACTCATACAGGGGTTACTAATGGATGCTTGTTTCCCAGTCCCTCCACTCTTATCCCTAAATGTAAAGGGGAAGTGCACCAGAACAACGTAGAGGGATCACAGATGAAAGGTGCTAAGCATCTGTATAACGATGGTGGTCTGGAGTCTTTTGGGTCATCCTATAATGTTAACAAAGGAGATCGAGTGGGACACTCAGATAAAAATGGCTTATCATACGATTTTGACAGTTTTTGTTCGGAGGGATTTATTGCAGATGGTGATTTATATGATGAACTTGGGAGCGATTGTCTCAGTGATCAGGCATTGGATGAACCTCTATCATCGGGCTCTTCTTCAGAGGGGGGAACTAAATGTGAGATAAATACATTATTACTAGATGCCATACCCGCCTCGGATGACTACGCTACTGAAGGTTTTATGGTCAGTTTGTGCAAAGCTTTTTTGGACTCATTGAACGCCTCTATGGGGACTCCTACTCTTCAGGGAAATCCGTTTAAGATGCAAAATAAATCTAAAGCATCTGAAGTTTTTGTAAAAGACCTCTTCAAAGATACCCTGATGCGTTTAACTGATGACTCCTACCCGACTTCTACGAAGGATTACGGTAACGCCACAAAAGAACAAAAAATACCCGAAACTCTTAGAAATCACAAGATTTTAGACTCAAGTCAGCCGCAGATCCTTCCTTCATTTTCAGATTCCCTGGATAAATTACAAAAAGACATTACTTCTCTCAAAATTAATATGGCCAACTTTGAAGACTTTAGAAGAAAAAATAATGTGAAGATCAGAGGGATTCCTGAGTCAATTCAGGCTCCCCAACTGAAGGGCTACATATTGTCAATGGTCTCTCATTTGTTCCCTGACATCAATGAGAAGTGTCTGTTTGAAAGGGTTTTTAGGATTCGCAGGCCATCCACTCTCCCTCATGATTTAGCAAGAGACACTATAGTATCTTTTTACCCCAATTGGCTAAGAAACACGTTGCTGGGTATCTCCAAAGATCCAAGATTCTTGTCTTCCAAATATAGTCATCTGATTTTCCTCAAGGATCTTTCAAAGGACACTTTACAGAAAAGGAAAGCATTTTCCCATACTACTGGTGAACTCCGACGCGCAGAGATTCCTTACACCTGGACTCATTCCTCCACTCTTCAGGTGAAATACGCATCGAGATTGGTTCCTATCTCTACCCCGGATGAGGGGAATGACTTTCTTGAATGCATTGGAATAATGTCCTCCAAGGATTCTCCCGGAACTTCTTCCACTTCGAAATCGGATCTTCGTCTCGGCTGAAGGAGCTATTTAACTGTTGTTTTTAGTTACTCTTTTTTTATATCAAGCGGCTGAAAAGAAATTTTTTCCATCCTTTTAGTTTTTTGGTTTTTTTTTCGTAAGGAACCGAATTTCAATTCTGATTTATTTGTCGTTGAGTAATCTAGATTATATATAAAACAGTCTGAAGAAATATTTCCACTTTACAGTTTTTGATTGAACCAATTTTTTTGGCCTTCACTCAGTCTTAGGGACATCACAGTATGTTCCGGACAGGACAGGCATTCATATTTTTTATAACTTACTTGGGTACTTCATTTTTTTTTTAAGTATTAGCATAATAAGTGCATTGATCTTTGGTTTTGTTTTTTAAGCTATCATAATTGTGCAAATTTCATAGCACAATATGTGTACTGATTTTTCCTACGGCTATTATATAAATATAATGATCTTTGCATTTGTCATTGTCTTTTAACCTTTTTCTTCCTACAGGTTTGTATTTAAGCAACAATTGATTTGTGTATTATTGATATTAAATAATATTTTGCTTTGGAACTACTGCATTGTATGTACAGTTTGTATGTTTGCCTGTCTATTTCCCCACTTTGTGGGGATATCCCTGTCTTTACAGGGATTTGTTCTCCCTACCCTAATCCCCTTGTTTTTGTTCTGTACCCTATTCCCCCTCCCTCATAAAAATGTTAAAATTAATAAAAAATATTGGAACACAAAAAAATATTGGAACACAAAGCATCCTTACAGTACGCTCCTGTGATACGTTCTCCCTCAATATGAATGTTTTCTGACTTTCAGTTTTTTTTACCAAACACAATCTAAGCTCACATATACTGTAGGCTTGCGAGAGCTATGCGAGAAACTCGCGCATCAATGCCCGGCACTGCCGCCGGCACACGGGACCGGAGTGTGCGGCTGCATGTATTTCTATGCAGCCGCACACTCCGGTCCTGAGTGCCGGCGGCATTGACGGGTATTGATGCGAGAGACTCGCGCAAGTTTCTTGCATAGCTCTCCCAAGTCTGACCGTTGCCATATACAGAAAGTTAAAGGAATAATCTCATGTTGTGTTTTTAGTGCACCACTTCCTTGTTGCTGGGGGTGGTGTGCTCCTGAAGATTGACTTCATACCAGCTTCTTTGCATGCACCACTCGTCCAGACTGGGCTCTCTCTCTGGCTGTTGTGTGAAGCGTGGGATAAGCGGAGGGAGACTGGATTAAAGTATAGAGCCTGCTAGTGGTATACACTCTTTACATTGGTAACCGATCCCTCTGAGGCTTCAGGGTGGCCAGTTTCTCAGGCAACATGTTCTACACTATACAATTACAGCATGTTGCCGATTTCTCAGGCAACATGTTATACACTAAACAATTACAGCTCATGGAGGTAGACATAGGTCGCCATCTCTTTAAATTTTCCACTGGTCTATTGAGGTACAGCATAAACCAGAGCAGGGTTAGCAATATAAACATGGCCTTTCTGGCCTACCAGGAAACCAAAACAATTAACAAATGACACAGTCCATGATGCTGCAGGGATTTGCCCACTCAGGAAACAAACATAAAAAAAGTAATTTTTCCTTATCTTAAAACACAGATCTGGAACTCCCACCTCCAGGCACATCCAACCTTGAATGAGCCAGAAGGCTGTTTATGTATCCTCTAGACCCTACCCTGGGGGGGTGAAGATATGGTAAACAGCCTCCCACCCACGCTTTAGCTGTTCAATAAGATTAGCCCTAAACATGGCTGATTAACCCCTGTCATCACATAGTGTGCTTTAGTATTTTTCTAGGGTCATGTCACTGACGCTAACAACCTCAGTGATACATATTTCCCCTCCAGTACTTTGCCAGTGACTTTGTCACGATACATTGTAAGGTGACTGATACTTAATAATAAATAATAATAATTTTATTTCTATAGCGCCAACATATTCCGCAGCACTTTATAGAGGAGACTTCTACAGACAATAGACATTACAGCATAACAATAAACACATAGATCAAAACAGATACCAAGAGGAATGAGGGCCCTGCTCGCAAGCTTACTTGCAGCTTTACTTTAATACCTTGATAATGATAGTTTAACCCAGGGCTGTGGAGTCGGTAAGCCAAACCTGCGACTCCTCAATTTCCCTTACACCGACTCCGACTCCCACATATATTGCTTATATTTAAGTGAAAAATTTATTGTAGTACAATGTGAACATCAGACATTTAATCATTTCTATGATCCAATAATCAAGATATTTAGATAGAACATAATATCTATTTATTGTAATACAACTTTAGAACACAAAACTGTAATAAATTGTAAATATGTAATACACTGTATACATGTACATGTATACGGTACAGACCAAAGTTTGGACACACCTCATTCAAAGAGTTTTCTTTATTTTCATGACTATGAAAATTGTTGATTCATTCTGAAGGTATCAAAACAATGAATTAACACATGTGGAATTATATAATTAAAGTGTGAAACAACTGAAAATATGTCTTATATTCTAGATTCTTCAAAGTAGCCACCTTTTGCTATGATTACTGCTTTGCACACTCTTGGCATTCTCTTGATGAGCTTCAAGAGGTAGTCACCAGAAATGGTCTTCCAACAGTCTTGAAGGAGTTCCCAGAGATGCTTAGCACTTGTTGGCCCTTTTGCCTTCACTCTGCGGTCCAGCTCACCCCAAACCATCTCGATTGGGTTCAGGTCTGGTGACTGTGGAGGCCAGGTCATCTGGCGTAGCACCCCATCACTCTCCTTCTTGGTCAAATAGCCCTTACACAGCCTGGAGGTGTGTTTGAGGCCATTGTCCTGTTGAAAAATAAATGATGATCCAACTAAACACAAACCAGATGGAATAGCATGCCGCTGCAAGATGCTGTGGTAGCCATGCTGGTTCAGTATGCCTTCAATTTTGAAAAAATCCCCAACGGTGTCAACAGCAAAGCACCCCCACACCATCACACCCCTCCTCCATGCTTCACGGTGGGAACCAGGCATGTAGAGTCCATCTGTTCACCTTTTCTGCATCGCACAAAGACATGGTTGTTGGAACCAAAGATCTCAAATTTGGACTCATCAGACCAAAGCACAGATTTCCACTGGTCTAATGTCCATTCCTTGTGTTCTCTAGCCCAAACAAGTCTCTTCTGCTTGTTGCCAGTCCTTAGCAGTGGTTTCCTAGCAGCTATTTTACTATGAAGGCCTGCTGCACAAAGTCTCCTATTCACAGTTGTAGAGATGTGTCTTCTAGAACTCTGTGTGGCATTGACCTGGTCTCTATTCTGAGCTGCTGTTAACCTGCGATTTCTGAGGCTGGTGACTAGGATGAACTTACCCTCCGCAGCAGAGGTGACTCTTGGTCTTCCTTTCCTGGGGCAGTCCTCATGTGAGACAGTTTCTTTGTAGCGCTTGATGGACACTTTCAAAGTTTTCCCAATTTTTCGGACTGACTAACCTTCATTTTTTAAAGTAATGATGGCCACTCGTTTTTCTTTACTCAGCTGCTTTTTTCTTGCCATAATACAAATTCTAACAGTCTATTCAGTAGGACTATCACCTGTGTATCCACCATACTTCTGCACAACACAACTGATGGTCCCAACCTCATTTATAAGGCAAGAAATCCCACTTATTAAACCTGACAGGGCACACCTGTGAAGTGAAAACCATTTCCGGTGACTACCTCTTGAAGCTCATCAAGAGAATGCCAAGAGTGTGCAAAGCAGAAATCAAAGCAAAAGGTGGCTACTTTGAAGAACCTAGAATATAAGACATACAGTATTTTCAGTTGTTTCACACTTTTTTGTTAATTATATAATTCCACATGTGTTAATTCATAGTTTTGATGCCTTCAGAGTGAATCTACAATTTTCATAGTCATGAAAGCAAAGAAAACGCTTTGATTGAGAAGGTTTGTCCAAACTTTTGGTCTGCACTGTGTGTGTGTGTATATATATATATATATATATATATATATATATATACATACACACATACACACACACTATGACTTATCTCGGTTAAGATAAGGCCTAGATCCTCAGGCTACATTCACACTATGGGCGTAGCCAGGATCAAGCCTAGGGGGGGGGCAGAATCTCATACTGTTCTGCAGAATTTCATGCTGCACACCTCAGCTGCTGCAGAACCTCATACTTCAGACCCCTACACTTGAAAATAAAGCCTGCACCTTAAGATGTGGTGAATGCAGTCTATTTATTCCAACTATCAGTTGATGTTGATGTTACTGAAGACGAGCAATGCCTGTCCTGGGCGTCCTTTTGGGCAGCTATGAGGTGTACCTGACTGGTGCTAAAAAAAGGAGTGTTAGTCTGTGTGCTATCCGGCTTTCATTTTTTTTGGTACAGATATGATATGGATAGACAGATATGGATAAATGGATATATAGATAGATAGAGCAGATTTCTAGTCTGCTTTTGCTATTGAAAACATTATCCATGAGCTCAAAAACCTTTCAGGTGATGCAGTTTTTTAAAAAGCTGATCTGCTTTTGCAACTGAAAAACGTATCCTCAAAAAACGCAGGAAAAACGCTGTGTGTGAATGTAGCCTTAGATCAGGCATAGAACAGTCATTTATAGGACATTTCATAACTTTCCCAAATTCCTATGAAAAAATATTCAGCACATCCTGCATTGAACTACTGTACCCAATTTATTATATATTTTAGGAGTCGGAGTTGGTCCATTTTATACCGACTCCGACTCCACCAAAATGAGCACCGACTCCATGACTCCGACTCCACAGCCCTGGTTTAACCACAATATAAGCACTTTTTACTATTTGTGTCACTCCTATTTTTCTCATAGATTGTAAGCTGCAAGCAGGGCCTTCACTCCTCTTTTTAAATTGTAGAATGATGTGTTACTCTGTAATAATGTCTGATATTGTCTGTACACGTCCCCTCTGAACTGTAAAGTGCTGTGGAATATATTGGCGTTATATAAATAAAATTATTATTACATAATATTATTGATGACCTGTCCTACGAATAGATCATCTATATCACCTGAATGGAGAATACCTTTATGTAAGCAAAAAATTTGATATAGAATCAACTTTTTACTGTTCAAGCTCATGCAGCCTAGTACATTACAATGGATAAGACAAGTGGGAAAAAAACAACACAAATGATATCGCCAGTCCTGTCCTCATATTTAGAATAATTTTTCTATCCCGATCAATAGAAAGTTCTAGTTGATTATTATAATTTACATAAGACTCTTTTGGCCTCTGTCTGCTGATTGAAGCCGTTAGAAATGTTTAGCACATATCTTGTGAACTTTTCCTGGCGTATTCGCCAAATATCGTCGCTGAATGTGATTCCAACAGACCCGTATTAGAACCTATTTACATAATTTGTGCTTCTCTTCCTTTACTTTCAGATTACAATTTAATCAGATGATGCAATCTGAAGTCTGCAGGGTAAATTCGTTCTTCAACACAAGCTTACTTCATGGCAAGCAGTGAGAGAAAATATAAATCTATGTTTCTTTCAGGCTTTTATGCACTATTGATAAAGTCAGATGAAAAGAGATCACGAGAAAGTTATAAGGGAAGGTTATTTTTAATTATTAAATCATCTACATAGTTTTCTCTCATTTTCTGTAAAATGGTGGGGCAGCCATCTATACTGAGCTCTAGAACACACAGTTGAAGGGAACCGATCCACAGGCAGCATGTAACAGACATTGGCTGTATGGTTTCAGCCATATATGTTTAACTCTTTTTCAGAGAAAAACGTAATTTCATAGCTGCCAGTGATCGAGCCACACGGGAGACTAGTCGGTTAGGGAGATCCCTGGTGGTTTTGCCCCACCTACTAACCTTGAGTGCTAGGACTCCCCCTGACTGCAAGTATAAAGCCCACGTCACACACAGCGATATCGCTGTGTATGACACTTATCAGCGACTGCCCCCCACCGGGTATCGCTGATCGTGCTCGAATAGCCTGGACTTTTTTTGATCGTTGGACTCCCGCTGGCCAGCACGCATCGCTGCATGTGGCAGGCAGGAGACCAGCAAGCTGGAACTGGTAACCAAGGTAAACATCGGGTTTCTAAGTGCCGCGCGGCGCTTAGAAACCCGATGTGTACGTTAGATACCAGCGCGCTGGTGCAGGGAGCTGGTAACCAAGGTAAACTGCGGGTTTCTAAGCACCGCGCGGCGCCTAGAAACCCGATGTTTACCTTGGTTACCAGCTCCCTGCACCAGCGCACTGGTATCTTAACATACACTGCGGGTAACTAAGCGACATGCGTCGCTTGTTACCCGCGTCGTCGCTGTCCTGATCGCTGCTGAGATCTGCCTGTTTGGCAGCTCACCAGCGATCCTGACAAGGTCATATCGTTGTCGGGATCGCTGGTGAGTCGCTATGTGTGACGGGGCCCTAAGGAGAGACCTATCATTCAAGGAGAGCCAGAATGAAGAAACCACTGTAGACCCACCTGTCCAACTAGTCTCCCGGTGCGGCTTGGTCTCCGGTGACTATTAAACTATGATTTACTCTGAAATTCAACAGCATTTATAGTCAAACTGTCAGGGCTCTAATGTCAGGACCCTGTCAGCGTCGGCAAACTGCCACGCAGAGCAGGGTGACTTACCCACTCTATGGGAGAGCACGGGGTCCAATACTGTAGTGATGGTTCAAGCTTACAGGACCTGCGGCATTGAAAATTGTAGGGAGTCCCAGGACCTACGATCATGTGACTGCAGTGGGTGGGGCTTAGCGTCCTACTGCTGCAGATGATGTAAAGAAGCTGCTGCAGGGCAACTATTGTAGAGGAGAGGAAAACGCAGGTCAGACAAGAGAGGGTCGTACAAGGAGAGGGCTATGCGGTACCAGAGGGACGAGCAGAGAATAGTCAAGTCATAGGCAGAGGGTCATACACAGAGAGGTAGCGCAGTACAAGAGGGACAGGCAGAACTCATAACAGGGACAGAACCGGATCAAAACCAAGCAAGCAACAAGTTATCAGGCACAAGGCACACGTACACACAAGGTCAACTAACTCAGCCGAGGGCAGGAGTATAACTGACACCGGACCTAGGTCGAGTGAGCATTAAATAGCCACCCTCAGCCAGAGAGAGGCAGAAACAATTAACCCCTGTCTGACCAGGATGGGCCAAAGACAAACCCCGTCCTGGATCATGACACAAACATACCTGGCTGAAATCATGCAGCCAGTGTATGATACGTGCTGCCTGTTGATTGGGCACCATGTGTCTGCTATCATTTTTCCTTTAACGCAGTGTGAGACACCCATGAAAAAGGACCTATTCTGTGATTAGTGCATGTACACACGTCTTTTTCAGACAGCTTTTCAAAAGAAAGATGCTTCAAGAGGCGTCTGAGGTTTTTTTTTACCTGAAGCGTCTTTTTTTAGCAACTTTTTGTAATTTCCTGAGTTGTTTTATGATTGTCGGAAATTTTTAGCGTTTTTCCATCGTCTTTGGGAAGTCTATGTGACTTAGAGCAGAAAAAGAACTGGGTCCCGAACTTTGGACACCTCAGCCTTTAGAAGCTTTTTAAATTTAATGTCCTGCTCAAGGAGGAGAGACAACACCCTCGCTTGCACAAAATGCAAAAATCCCCACAAAAAACACAAATTGAGTGTCCAGAGTTTGGGACCTAGTCTTTTCTCTTTATTCACACAGGTCACTTCTGACACATAGTAAAGTTTTAATATTAGACAGTGTAGGAGGGTCCCGAATAGGGGGTGGGATGGCTGTTATGTTTTGTTTTATCAAAAACAGTGTTACTAAGAACTCTGTTATTTAAATGCACTTTTGCTCTTTGCTTATTTAGTTATAGCAGGGTTTATACTCATTGTGTTTCTTGTAGGTTTTATATTTTAAAGTACAGTATCATCATAGAGGGAAAATGCCTGAAGAATGGTCAGCTCACTTCCTTCAAGAGCATGATGTCTTTGGAAACCTGAAGAGGTTAAATTGGAACCTGTCAGCATGATTGTGCACAGTAACCTACAGACAGTGTCAAGTTGGCGCCGTTATACTGATTACAATGATCCTTTAATTGATGAAATCCATCTTGTGGTTGTTGTTTAATCTTTATTTGTAGTTTTCAGTTAATGATATGCTCGTGCTCCGTGGCGGCCTGTGGGGGGGTGTTTATGTGGTTCTCTGATTAGGTATTCATAAAATTCATAATGTAGACTACTGACAGGTCAGTGATTCCTCACTGACCTTCCCCCGAGTTAACATAATGAATATTATATAATCATACTCAGGGCCATATTTAGAGTTTATGCTGCCCTAGGCACTTTTAGTGTTGCCTCCTCCATTGGTGAGTACGACTAATGCAGACACTTTGGCAAAAATCGCTGATGTGAAAGTAGCCTTTCTCCCTAGTGCAGCCGTTTCCCCAGTGCAGCCATCTCCTCAGTGCAGCCATCTCAGTGCAGCCATCTCCTCAGTGCAGCCATCTCCTCAGTGCAGCCATCTCCCCAGTCCAGGCATCTCCCCAGTCCAGCCATCTCCCCAGTATAGCCATCTCCCCAGTGTACCCATCTCCTCAGTGCACCCATCTCCCTAGTGAAGCCATCCCAGTGCACCCATCTCCCTAGTGCAGCCATCTTCTCAGTGCACCCGTTTCCCCAGTGCAGCCATCTCAGTGCACCCATCTCCCTAGTGCAGCCATCTCCCCAGTGCAGCCATCTCCCTAGTGCAGCCGTTTCCCCAGTGCAGCCATCTCAGTGCACCCGTCTCCCTAGTGCAGCTATCTTCTCAGTGCACCCGTTTCCCCAGTGCAACCGTCTCCTCAGTGCACCCATCTCCCTAGTGCAGCCATCTCCTCAGTGCACCCATCACCCTAGCACAGCCATCTCCACAGTGCACCCATCTCCCCAGTGCAGCCATCTCCTCAGTGCACCCATCACCCTAGTGCAGCCGTCTCCTCAGTGCCGCCATCTCCTTAATGTACCCATCTCCCTAGTGCAGCAATCTCCCTAGTGCAGCCATCTCCCTAGTGCAGCCATCTCCCCAGTGCAGCCATCTCCCCAGTGCAGCCATCTCCCCAGTGCAGCCATCTCCCCAGTACAGCCATCTCCCGAGTGCACCCATTTCCCCAGAGCAGCCATCTCCTCAGTGCACAAATCTCCACAGTGCACCCATCTCCACCCTCCCTCCCCGCTGGGCTCATTCTCATCTCCCCCCTCCCTCCCTGCTGGGCTCATACTCATCCCCTCCCCCCACTCATACCCGTCTCCCCAGTGCACCCGTCTCCACAGTGCAGCTGTCTCCACAGTGCACCCATTTCCCCAGTGCAGCCATCTCCCTACTGCACCCATCTCCCCAGTGCACCCATCTCTCCAGTGCAGCCATCTCCCCAGTGCAGCCATCTCCCCAGTGCAGCCATCTCCCCAGTGCAGCCATCTCCCCAGTGCAGCCATCTCTTCAGTGCACCCATCTCTTCAGTGCAACATCTCCCTAGTGCAGCCATCTTCTCAGTGCACCCATCTCCTCAGTGCACCCATCTCTTCAGTGCACCCATCTCCCTAGTGCAGCCATCTTCTCAGTGCACCCATCTCCTCAGTGCAACCATCTCCCTAGTGCAGCCATCTTCTCAGTGCACCCATATCCCTAGTGCTGCCATCTCCCCAGTGCACCCATTTCCCCAGTGCAGTCATCTCAGTGCACCCATCTCCCTAGTGCAGCCATCTTCTCAGTGTACCCATTTCCCCAGTGCAACCGTCTCCTCAGTGCACCCATCACCCTAGTGCAGCCGTCTCCTCAGTGCACCCATCTCCTCAGTGCACCCATCTCCCCAGTGCACCCATCTCCCCAGTGCACCCATCTCCCCAGTGCAGCCATCTCCCTAGTGCAGCCGTTTCCCCAGTGCAGCCATCTCCTCAGTGCAGCCATCTCCCCAGTGCAGCCATCTCCCTAGTGCAGCCGTTTCCCCAGTGCAGCCATCTCCTCAGTGCACCCGTCTCCCTAGTGCAGCTATCTTCTCAGTGCACCTGTTTCCCCAGTGCAGCCGTCTCCTCAGTGCATCCATCTCCCTAGTGCAGCCATCTCCTCAGTGCACCCATCACCCTAGCGCAGCCATCTCCACAGTGCACCCATCTCCCCAGTGCAGCCATCTCCTCAGTGCACCCATCACCCTAGTGCAGCCGTCTCCTCAGTGCCGCCATCTCCTCAATGTACCCATCTCCCTAGTGCAGCCATCTCCCTAGTGCAGCCATCTCCCTAGTGCAGCCATCTCCCCAGTGCAGCCATCTCCCCAGTGCACCCATCTCCCCAGTACAGCCATCTCCCCAGTGCACCCATTTCCCCAGAGCAGCCATCTCCTCAGTGCACCCATCTCCACAGTGCACCCATCTCCACCCTCCCTCCCTGCTGGGCTCATTCTCATCTCCCCCTCCCTCCCTGCTGGGCTCATACTCATCCCCTCCCCCCACTCATACCCGTCTCCCCAGTGCACCCGTCTCCACAGTGCAGCTGTCTCCACAGTGCACCCATTTCCCCAGGGCAGCCATCTCCCTACTGTACCCATCTCCCCAGTGCAGCCATCTTCCCAGTGCAGCCATCTCAGTGCACCCATCTCCTCAGTGCACCCATCTCTCCAGTGCAGCCATCTCCCTAGTGCAGCCATTTCCCCAGTGCAGCCATCTCCCCAGTGCAGCCATCTCCCCAGTGCAGCCATCTCCCCAGTGCAGCCATCTCCCCAGTGCAGCCATATCCCCAGTGCAGCTATCTCTTCAGTGCACCCATCTCTTCAGTGCACCCATCTCTTCAGTGCACCCATCTCCTCAGTGCACCCATCTCCTCAGTGCACCCATCTCCCTAGTGCACCCATCTCCCTAGTGCAGCCATCTTCTCAGTGCACCCATCTCCTCAGTGCAACATCTCCCTAGTGCAGCCATCTTCTCAGTGCACCCATCTCCTCAGTGCACAAATCTCCTCAGTGCACCCATCTCTGTGCACCCATCTCCCTAGTGCAGCCATCTCAGTGCAATCATCTCCCTAGTGCAGCCATCTTCTCAGTGCACCCATCTCCTCAGTGCAACCATCTCCCTAGTGCAGCCATCTTCTCAGTGCACCCATATCCCTAGTGCAGCCATCTCCCCAGTGCACCCATTTCCCCAGTGCAGTCATCTCAGTGCACCCATCTCCCTAGTGCAGCCATCTTCTCAGTGTACCCGTTTCCCCACTGCAACCGTCTTCTCAGTGCACCCATCTCCCTAGTGCAGCCATCTCCTCAGTGCACCCATCACCCTAGTGCAGCCGTCTCCTCAGTGCACACATTTCCTCAGTGCACCCATCTCCTCAGTGCACCCATCTCCCCAGTGCAGCCATCTCCCTAGTGCAGCCATCTCCTCAGTGCACCCATCTCCCTAGTGCCGCCATCTCCTCAGTGCACCCATCTCCCTAGTGCCGCCATCTCCACAGTGCACCCATCTCCACAGTGCACCCATTTCCCCAGTGCAGCCACCTCCCTAGTGCACCCATCTCCCAAGTGCAGCCATCTCCCTAGTGCAGCCATCTCCTCAGTGCACCCGTCTCCCCAGTGCAGCCATCTTCTCAGTGCACCCGTTTCTCCAGTGCAGCCGTCTCCTCAGTGCACCCATCTCCCCAGTGCAGCCATCTCCTCAGTGCACCCATCAACCTAGTGCAGCCATCTCCTCAGTGCCGCCAGCTCCTCAATGTACCCATCTCCCTAGTGCAGCCATCTCCCTAGTGCAGCCATCTCCCCAGTGCAGCCATCTCCCCAGTGCAGCCATCTCCCCAGTGCAGCCATCTCCCCAGTACAGCTATCTCACCAGTGCACCCATTTCCCCGAGCAGCCATCTCCTCAGTGCACCCATCTCCACAGTGCACCCATCTCCACCCTCCCACCCCTCTGGGCTCATTCTCATCTCCCCCCTCCCTCCCTGCTGGGCTCATACTCATCTCCTCCCCCCACTCATACCCGTCTCCCCAGTGCACTCGTCTCCACAGTGCAGCTGTCTCCACAGTGCACCCATTTCTCCAGTGCAGCCATCTCCTCAGTGCAGCCATCTCCCCAGTGCAGCCATCTCCTCAGTGCAGCCATCTCCCCAGTGCAGCCATCTCCCCAGTGCACCCATCTCCCTAGTGCAGCCATCTCCCTAGGGCAGCCATCTTCTCAGTGTACCCATCTCCTCAGTGCAACCATCTCCCTAGTGCAGCCATTTCCCTAGTGCAGCCATCTTCTCAGTGCACCCAACTCCTCAGTGCAACCATCTCCCTAGTGCAGCCATCTCCCTAGTGCAGCCATCTTCTCAGTGCACCCATCTCAGTGCAACCATCTCCCTAGTGCAGCCATCTTCTCAGTGCACCCTTCTCCTCAGTGCACTCATCTCCATAGTGCAGCCATCTTCTCAGGGCACCCACCTCCTCAGTGCACCCATCTCCCTAGTGCAGCCATCTTCTCAGGGCACCCACCTCCTCAGTGCAACCATCTCCCTAGTGCAGCCATCTTCTCAGTGCACCCATCTCCCCAGTGCACCCGTTTCCCCAGTGCAGTCATCTCAGTACACCCATCTCCCTAGTGCAGCCATCTTCTCAGTGCACCCGTTTCCCCAGTGCAACCGTCTCCTCAGTGCACCCATCTCCCTAGTGCAGCCATCTCCTCAGTGCACCCATCTCCCTAGTGCAGCTGTCTCCACAGTGCACCCATCTCCACAGTGCACCCAACTCCCCAGTGCACCCATCTCCTCAGCGCACCCATCTCCCCACTGCAGCCATCTCCCCAGTGCAGCCATCTCCTCTGTGCAGCCATCTCCTCAGTGCACCCATCTCCACAGTGCACCCAACTCCCCAGTGCACCCATCTCCTCAGCGCACCCATCTCCCCAGTGCAGCCATCTCCCTAGTGCAGCCATCTCCTCAGTGCACCCATCTCCCTAGTGCCGCCATCTCCACAGTGCAGCCATCTCCCCCCTCCCTCCCCGCTGGGCTCATTCTCATCTCCCCCCTCCCTCCCTTCTGGGCTCATACTCATCCCATCCCCCCACTCATACTCATCTCCCCCCCAGGCTCATACTCATCCCCGCCAGGCTCATTCTCATCTCCCTCCTCCCTCCCCTCTGGGCTCATACTCATCTCCCATCCCCCCACGCTCATACTCACCTCCCCCCCGGGTTCATACTCATCCCCCCGCTCATAATCCCCCCCGGGCTCATACTCATCTCCCCCCTCCCTGTATGCATGGCTGGGCTCACCTTGCGCGGTCCCTGTATGTTTACAGCTCCAGGCACTGGCAGTGGCATTCTTCCTGTATTACACAGGCTGTGTGTGTGAGCGGTCACGTGATACCGCTCATTAAGCCCCATGAATATGGACGCCACGCCTATGGAAGAGGAGTGGCGTCCATATTCATTACTGTAATAAGCGGTATCACGTGACCGCTCACACACACAGCCTGTGACACAGGAAGAATGCCGGCGGCGCCGGAGACCTTCGGAGCTGCAGGCACCGCTGGAGCTGAGGAGGTGAGTATGATGTCTTCAAGAGGGGAGCGGAGCGGAGGGGAGGATCCGACACAGACTTCCATTTTTTTAAAAAAAACCTTTACCCAGGTGCCGCCCCACCGCATCGTCCCGCCCTAGGCACGTGTCCGCGGGTACCTAGTGGAAAATACGGCCCTGATCATATTAAAAAAAAACAACAACTTTTCTGCAGGAAGGTGCCAGCTGTGGCACCTGTGCTGTAGCATAATCGCATGTTTAAAGTGCATATAATTATTTTGGTTGAGGTTATCCTGATATTTAAAAAAAAAAAAAAATCCATTTGAAAATGGCGCCCGCCACACCTGTGCGGTAGCAGCTATTGGTGTATATAGAGGTGATCTGATAACTGCTACTGCACATGCACAGGTGGCTCAATCTTGCTGGAAAAGAAGAAAAAAGTCCTCCTCCAAGATGGCACCACTGAGCCTGCGAAAGCAGCTATCGGCGATCACCAACAACTGCTATTACATAGACGCCGGCGGAGCCATCTTGCTAGAGAAGAAAAAAAAATTTCCTCATCCAAGCCTGTGCAGTGGCATTTATCGGATCACCTCTATATACACCTCTATATATTATTTCTGTGAGGTAAGGCATGTTTCAAATCAAACAGCAAATATTTTACCTCACAGAAAGAATCAGCTGTTTCCTCCCCTACCCAGGTGAAGGGGTATTTTCAGACCATGTTCCTGCATGTGAAAAAAGCTGTGGAGGGAAAGAGCACACCAAATTGAGTGACCGAATTAGAGGAGGATAAAAAGTAAAAAAATATAGTATGGCTCACCTAGGGGATAGTGTGATAACCAATGCTTTAAGGGTAGGTGCACACGGTCCATAAACGCTATGGGTTGGAAGCTGCATACTACCGCAGCGTCCAACCCGCAGCTTCCAGACATTACAGCATAGTTGATGGGATTTCAAGAAGTCTCATATCCACTATGGATCCAGAGTCACCTGTGGCTTACCCGTGGAGAAAGACATGCAGCTCATCTATCCAGACCGCAGCATGTCTATTTCTCTTATGGGGACACGAATCTCCACAAGATAATTGTCACCCATAGAATGTATTGGAGGTGGTGAATCAGCACGATTCAGTGAACACATGCGGAATCACCTGCGTTCAATAGCCGGGAGCGCTTTGGACGCAACGGACATGTGCTGTGTCCAAAGTGCTGCCGTGTGCACCTAACCTAAGAGGTCCAACTGATCCTGATTCATGGGTGATGGAGACAGTCTCCCCAATAAAATTCACCAGAAGAAAAAAAAATACTTTAAAATAGGAGATAAAGGTTCTTTTATTGGACAGCACGTTTCTACACCATACTGGCGTCTTTTTGAAGAAAAAAAACAAACAACAGAAGTTCCTGCACGGTCAGACACAGCCATTACACATCGTCTTTTTGAAACACATCAAGATGTATATTAGATATGTGGACGATGTATTCATTGTGTGGGACGGCCCCCCAGATGTATTTGACAATTTTGTGGAGTATCTTAACAATTTAGGTGACATGAATATGTCACTTACTTCCAAATTTGGGGGCACCTCAATTGAATTTTCGGACTTTTTTTTTAGAGGTTAGAGAGGGTTCTTTCTTTACTTCAGTTTTTCGTAAACCATCATCCACTAATGCCATGCTTCATTATGACAGTTATCACCCTTTTTATATGAAAAATTCTTTACCGTACAGTCAGTTTCTTAGTCTAAAACATATAAATAATACCCAGAAAGGTTTTGTTGATCAATCACGAGAATTATATAACAGATTTTTGAAGAGGGGTTACCCTGAAATCCTGCAAAAAAAAACAGACCAGGTTTAATCAGAACTCATATGGTGAGGCGAATAAAAGAGTTAATTGCAAGAAGGATGAAAAGAGGTTTGTTTTTTCATTTGATTTTGGTCCTATGGACGGGGCAGTCAGGTCTGCAATCCGTAAAAATTGGCACATTTTAAGTCACGATACTGATTTATCAGAAGTGGTGGAGAGAGGACCCCTTTTTGCTTATAGAAAAGTGTCAGTTTAAAGGATATTCTTGTACATAATCGTATGGAAGACCCACATAGTAATTGGCTCAATTTGATGCCCCGAGAAGTAATTTTATTGATGTGTCCGTTTTGTTCTCATCACATTCTTGACCATTGTTTACGTATAGGTGCGGTAACTCATTATGTCACTGATTTTATTTCATGCAAAACCACCCATGTTGTTTGTTTTATTTTGTCCTTGCAAGTTTTTTTTATATAGGGAAAACTATATGTCCTCTTTATGTTAGATTTAGTGAGCACTTCAATTCTATTTTGACAGGCAAAGGCGTCCCTAGACTTATTAACCATATGAGAGAAGCACACGGTTGTAATCCCGATGCATTATCATTTGCTGGCATAGAAAAGGTTAGAGACCCTCACGGGCAGGTGATCTGAATAGGAATTTACTGAAATGAGAGGCCCTGTGGATTATGCAAACCCGTGCTTTAGAGCGTACGGGACTCAACGAGAGGATTGATATGTCTGGTTTTTTGTGAAATGAAAAAAAATTTTTTGTAAAAAATTTTTAGGAAAATTTTTTTTGTGAAAAATCAATATTTTTTCACCTTTTTTGGCTTGTGGTTGTGTTTTTTCTCTTTTTCCTTTTGTATTTATGGTACTATTATATGTATTATATATTTATATTCTTGTTTTCACTTATGAGAACTATGTATATACAGTTGTGGCCAAAAGTATTGACACCCCTGCAATTCTGTCAGATAATACTCAGTTTCTTCCTGAAAATGATTGCAAACACAAATTCTTTGGTATTATTATCTTCATTTAATTTGTCTTAAATGAAAAAACAAAAAGAATTGTCCTAAAGCCAAATTGGATCTAATTCCACACCAAACACAAAAAAGAGGGTGGACAAAAGTATTGGCACTGTTCGAAAAATCATGTGATGCTTCTCTAATTTGTGTAATTAACAGCACCTGTAACTTACCTGTGGCACCTAACAGGTGTTGGCAATAACTAAATCACACTTGCAGCCAGTTGACATGGATTAAAGTTGACTCAACCTCTGTCCTATGTCCTTGTGTGTACCACATTGAGCATGGAGAAAAGAAAGAAGACCAAAGAACTGTCTGAAGACTTGAGAAACCAAATTGTGAGGAAACATGAGCAATCTCAAGGCTACAAGTCCATCTCCAAAGACCTGAATGTTCCTGTGTCTACCGTGCGCAATGTCATCAAGAAGTTTAAAGCCCATGTCACTGTGGCTAACCTCCCTAGATGTGGACGGAAAAGAAAAATTGACAAGAGATTTCAACGCAAGATTGTGTGGATGTTGGATAAAGAACCTCGACTAACATCCAAACAAGTTCAAGCTGCCCTGCAGTCCGAGGGTACAACAGTGTCAACCCGTACTATCCGTCGGCGTCTGAATGAAAAGGGACTGTATGGTAGGAGACCCAGGAAGACCCCACTTCTTACCCCGAGACATAAAAAAGCCAGGCTGGAGTTTGCCAAAACTTACATGAAAAAGCCTAAAACGTTTTGGAAGAATGTTCTCTGGTCCGATGAGACAAAGTAGAGCTTTTTGGGCAAAGGCATCAACATAGAGTTTACAGGAGTAAAAAAGAGGCATTCAAAGAAAACAACACGGTCCCTACAGTCAAACATGGCGGGGGTTCCCTGATGTTTTGGGGTTGCTTTGCTGCCTCTGGCACTGAACTGCTTGACCGTGTGCATGGCATTATGAAGTCAGAAGACTACCAACAAATTTTGCAGCATAATGTAGGGCCCAGTGTGAGAAATCTGGGTCTCCCTCAGAGGTCATGGGTCTTCCAGCAGGACAATGACCCGAAACACACTTCAGAAAGCACTAGAAAATGGTTTGAGAGAAAGCACTGGAGACTTCTAAGGTGGCCAGCAATGAGTCCAGACCTGAATCCCATAGAACCCCTGTTGAGAGATCTAAAAATGGCAGTTTGGAGAAGGCACCCTTCAAATATCAGGGACCTGGAGCCGTTTGCCAAAGAAGAATGGTCTAAAATTCCAGCAGAGCATTGTAAGAAACTCATTGATGGTTACCGGAAGCGGTTGGTCACAGTTATTTTGGCTAAAGGTTGTGCAACCAAGTATTAGGCTGAGGGTGCCAATACTTTAGTCTGGCCCATTTTTGGAGTTTTGTGTGAAATGATCAATGTTTTGCTTTTTGCTTCATTCTCTTTTGTGTTTTTTCATTTAAGACAAATTAAATGAAGATAATAATACCAAAGAATTTGTGTTTGCAATCATTTTCAGGAAGAAACTGAGTATTATCTGACAGAATTGCAGGGGTGTCAATACTTTTGGCCACAACTGTATATTTTTTGTTGCTTTGTTGATTGCTTAGCAGGTGAGTGGCACCGGTGGGAGGGGCCCTGGCTTCTGGTTGTGGGTATTTCCTCTTTGGCCGGCTGCAGCTCACCATGTAACCGGTTGCCTTTGCAGCACAAAACGATCGTTGCTATCTCCTTTTTGCACCAGTACTCCCGCTGATATGCTTTTATAATAAAGCCTTGACTACACTACCCGGTGAGTGCCGCTCTTTTCTACTATTTTTGCTATGTGGATTAGCTTATTTTCCATGAATGTGCACCTAAGGGTAAAACAGTTGTATTGCCGGCTGCGTCTCTTTTATACACGTATGATGGTTCGGATGTGTGGACTACTGTCATGGTGCTCGCCTTCTACTTCTGGACTTTGCACAGCCATTACACAGTACACAGCAGGGGCACATTTATAAGATTATTTCAGCACAGGAACATTTTTTTAACACATCCAATTGTGGAAATTATTATTATTCCAAGATCTATTCATCGAAATGTTCTTTGAACCTTTTCGCACATGTGGCATAAATTAATACAGACCTCTAATTAAATGAATAATTTTCCCAGTATAAGATCATTTATATTGTGGCGTTCCATTCATCTGGTAGTATTTTGAACATTTCTAAACACTAACGCCATAGTATTTGTCATTAATGACTGACAAAAATGTGAAGAATCAAATACCCTGATTGATAGAGCTGTTTCTAGAACAAGATTATTAATGACTAACTTTACTTCTATGGCCAACTTTTCTTTGAAGAGCATAACAATTAAAAGTACTTCTGCGTTACCTTAAAACAATGTGTTGGGCTGGTGTTGTGCAGCAAAATATAAATCCTCCCACCAAGCAGAGAACAGATCCAGACCACCCAATAAAAAGTGCTGTCCCAAGCTCATATCTGCAAATTAATAATATTTATGTCACATAGCCAATCTGAGATATTTATGGCAATATATGAAGTACATTTTAATATGTAGAAGGGGCCTGTGACATACGTCCTGACAGTGGCCACTGTCGGGCATATGGTCTTGGTAGGTTTGTTGTGGTACCATGTTCTTTCCAGTTGATGATAATGGATTTTGATGGTGCTCGAGGAGATCATCAGAGATTGGGAAATTTTTTTATAACCCAACCCTGACTTGTACTTCTCAACAACTTTGTCCCTGACTTGTTTGGAGATCTCCTTGGTCTTCATGGTGTTGTTTGGTTAGTGGTGCCTCTTGCTTAACCCCTTCTCGACATGCACCATACTAGTACTGGGCATGTCGTGACTCCCCCTTTGATGTGGGCTCCGGCAGTGAGGCCACATCTTTTACAGCACATGTCAGCTGTTTTGAACAGCAAGCATGTGCCTCTAAGAGCTGTTTGTGGAATCGTGATCCACCCGCGGCTGTTAACCTGTTAGATGCATTTAATGTGCGTTTCCAGCAAGCGTGCCCCAGATCCCGCCCATTGGTGACCACGTCACGTGATCGCTGGTCACCGATGGGTCAGCATGACAATCGGAGGTCTCCAGCAGACTATTTTGTCACTGCCGGATTGCCGGTGGTCGGCGCTCATAGCATGTCAGCAATTCTGCTACATACAGTCAATCTGATCACCAGCTGTATGTAGCAGAGCCGATCGGATTATGGCAGCTTCTAGTCTCCCATGAAGACTATTGAAGCATGCCTAAAGTAAAAAAAAAAAAGTTTTTAAAACTATTAAAGAAAAAAATATAAAAGTTCAAATCACCCCCCTTTTGCCATATTGAAAATAAAACAATAAAAAAATCAAACTTATAGATATTTGGTATCTTCGCATTCAGAATCACCCGATCTATCAATATAAAGAAAGCATTAACCTGATCGCTAAACGGCGTAGCGAGAAAAAGAGCCAAAACTCCATAATTACGTTTTTTTGTCAATGCAACATTACATTAAAATGCAATAACAGGCGTTCAAAAGATCGTATGTGCATCAAAATGATATAACTAAAAACGTCAGCTCGACATGCAAAGAATAAGCCCTCACCCAACCCGAGATCATAAAAAATGGAGACGCTACAGGTCTCGTAAAATGAAGCAATTTTTTTTAACAAACTTTGGATATTTTTTTTCACCACTTAAAAAAGAACCTATACATGTTTGGTGTTTATGAAATCATAATGACCTGGAGAATCATAATGGCAGGTCAGTATTAGCATTTGCTGAACATGGTAAAAAAAACATTGTGGAATTGCACTTTTTTTGCAATTTCAGTGAACTTGCAATTTTTTTTCCTTTATTTAATACACAATATGGTAAAACCAATTGTGTTGTTCAAAAGTACAACTCGTCCCGCAAAAAACAAGCCCTCACATGGCCATATTGACGGAATAATAGAAAAAGTTATGTCTGTGGGAAGAAGGGGAGCAAAAAACAGAAATGCAAAAACGATAAAGGGCTCCGTCATGAAGGGGTTAACAATGGTAAGGAGATGTTGGGAGTTGCTTATCAGTCTCTATCACTTTGCGGACTATAAAGCAACCACAGTACTGAGGAGATTGTCAAAATCAGCAGTAAACATTAACATCCAGGTACTTTGTGTGACCCTTTCTCTGATTTACTCTTTTCTTTCTCCTCCATCCTGATATATATGGCCTGCTACATCCTGGAATATATGGTCCCCCTTCCTTATATATATGGCTCACCATTCTGGTATATATGACTCCCATCCTGGTATATATAACCCCCTCCATCCTGGTATATATGGCTCCCCCATCCTGGTATATACAGTGGGGGAAATAAGTATTTGATCCCTTTCTGATTTTGTAGGTGTGCCCACTGACAAAGACATGAACAGTCTATTATTTTAAGGGTAGGTTAGTTTTAACATTAAGAGATATACGGTAATATCAAAAATAAAATCCAGAAAATCACATTGAATAAATTATATAAATGTATTTGCATTTTGCAGTGAGAAATAAGTATTTGATCCCTCTGGCAAACAAGTCTTAATACTTGGTGGCAAAACTCTTGTTGGAAAGCACAGCTGTCAGGAGGAATTTTGGTCCACTCCTCTTTGTAGATCTCTAAATCATTAAGATTTTGAGGCTGTCCATTTGGCAAATTGGAACTTCAACTCCCTCCATAAGTTTTCTATGGAATTAAGGTCTGGAGACTGGCTAGGTCAGGCTGCTGCAGTGAGGGAATTATAAATGCTTTGGCTGCAGCCACACAATCAGCTTATGAAACCCCTTTCCGTCACTGCCAGCTAGCCCACCCGGCCAGATCACACTTCGCTGCCACCAGCTATGATTCTCATAATCAATGAGTTAATTAAGAGGGTCCGTAGCAAACCCCCAAATTAGTAGCGTAATTATCTTAAAGGCACGTGAATTCGTTTTTAGAGCATGAAGACGACTAATAAAGTTATAATTTATTCTCAAAAGACGGCAGTGTTTACAGAGATAAAAGATCTTACAAAGTTGAGACATTAGATATGTACAATGCAAATATAAAACAAACAGGTTTAAAAACAGAGGTTAACACTTACATTTGCTTAGGTGGTCTTAGGCTAACAATGTGGGGAGGAGGAGCCACATGTCTCCACTCATCTGAGCTTCTTTTGGCATGGAATCTATAGCTCGAATGAATTCTGTGAGGGAATACCTTATCCCTTTGGGTTTGTGACATCACTAGAGGGGCAGTCTGGTGAGGGTCCTCCCCCTGCTCTAAGTATAGATGTGGGTCCGTAAAACTTATAACCATCATATCTGGACTTGAAAACCTAGCAGAGTATCGGCAGGACCATCATTCATCTTATATTGAAATTAGCTTTGTAATGACATCAAACACTAGCTGCTTATTCCACTTTGTATAGGAGAACTCCTTTTTTCTGGTTCTGTCGGGACTGGAACCGTGAAAATTATGGGACAGAATGCTGGTTTGGCGCCCTACGCAGATATGCAATTTTCATACCTCTGCCACGTATGGTTTTTGACATCTGGCCTCTTTAATATTTCCCATACTTGTCCGGGCACATGTTTGAGGAGAACAAAAGAAATCCTTTCCTGGCTAATTTACCTTCTTAGCAGAGGGGGGGGAGGAGGGATAAACCTCACTGGGATCTCAGATTACACAGGGTTGCACAGTGGGACACTGGTTGTGTGAGCCATGGGTGAAGAAGGAGGGGTCGCAGCTGTGTGACAGGCAGGGTCTCATCTGTAGTTTAGAGAATGCAAGATTCTGGAATGTTCCAGAGAAGTCATGTCTTACTTATCATTACATCTTTGTTGCCTTGTCTGTATGTTTTGGAACATTGACTTGCTGGAAGACCCAACCTCGACCCATTTTTAATGTCCTGGCAGAGGGGAGAAGGTTGTCACTCAGAATTTTACGGTACATGACTCCATCCATCTTCCCATTGATGCGGTGAAATAGTCCTGTGCCCTTAGTAGAGAAGCCCCCCCAAAACATAATGTTTCCACCTCCATGATTGACAGTGGGGACGGTGTTCTTTGGGTCATAAGCAGCATTTCTCTTCCTCCAAACACGGCGAGTTGAGTTAATGCCAAAGACCTCAATTTTTGTATCATCTGACCACAGCACCTTCTCTCAATCAGTCGCAGAATCATCCTGGTGTTCATTGGCAAACATCAGATGGGCCTGCACATGTGCCTTCCTGAGCAGGGGGACCTTGTGTGCACTGCAGGATATGAAACCTTTACCAAAGGTTTTGTTGGTGACTGTGGTTCCAGTTGCCTTGAGATCATTAACAAGTTCCCCCCGTGTAATTTTATGCTGATCTCTCACCTTCCTCATGATCAAGGATACCCCACGAGGTGACATTTTGCATGGTGCCCCAGATCGATGTCGATTGACAGTCACTTTGTATTTCTTCCATTTTCTTACTATTGCACCAATAGTTGTCTCCTTCCCACCCAGCATCTTACTTATGGTTTTGTAGCCCATTCCAGCTTTGTGTAGGTCTATGATCTTGTCACTTACATCCTTATAAAGCTCTTTGGTCTTGCCTATGTTGTAGAGGTTAGAGTCTTACCGATTAATTGAGTCTGTGGACAGGAGTTTTTTAAAAAGGTGACTGTAAGACAGCTGTCTTTACAGGGAATCTGTCACCTCATTTTCGCGCTGTATGTAAATTAGTTGTGTCTGGTCCGATGGGCAGTGTTTTTGCTACTTTCCTCCCCCCCTCCCTGGCCGCTGTACGCAATATTTCAGGTAATTTCCGTAGTTCTCATCCATATTTCGCGCGTGCGCATTGCAATCTCCACTCGCGCTTGCGCAGTCTGTTTTGCCCAACTGCGGGCAAAGCCGAAAAGCATTAGTGCGCATGCGCCGATGAACTATGTCCCGGAACACAGAAAAGCAGCAAAATCCTTCCAGGAAATAGTACTTCCAGCGCAGATGAACTACTTTTTTCTGGCTTTGCCCGCAGTCGGGCAAAGCATACTGCGCACACGCGAGTGGATATTGCAATGCGCACTCGAGAAAATGAGGTGACAGATTCCATTTAATGCAAGTAATGAGTTGATTAGGAGTGTCTAACTGGTCTGTAGGAACCAGAACTCTTAATGGTTGGTAGGGGATCAAATACTTAATTCTCACTGCAAAATGCAAATAAATTTATATAATTTATACATTGTAATTTTCTGGATTTTATTTTTGATATTCTATCTCTCAATGTTAAAATTAACCTACCCTTAAAATTATAGACTGTTCATGTCTTTGTCAGTGGGCAAACTTACAAAATCAGCAAGGGATCAAATACTTATTTTCCCCACTGTATGGCTCTCCCATCCTGGTATATATGGATTCTCCATCCAGGTAAATATGGCTCACATCCTTGTATATGTGGTCCCCTCCATCCTGGTATTTATGGCTCACTATTCTGGTATATATCCCCCCATCCTGGTATATATGGCCCCCCCTTCCTGGTATAAATGGCCCCTATCCTGGTATATACAGTTTTGCTCTTTAGTTTACATACCCCGGCAGAATTTTTGCTTTCTTTGCCTTATTTCAGAGAATATGAATGATAACACCAAAACTTTTCCTCCACTCATGGTTAGTGGTTGGGTGAAGCCATTAATTGTCAAACTACTGTGTTTTCTCTTTTTAAATCATAATGATAACCTAAAACACCCAAATCACTCTGATCAAAAGTTCACATATGCTGGTGATTTTGGCCTGATAACATGCACATAAGTTGACACAAATGGGTTTGAATGGCTACTAAAGGTAACATCCTCACCTGTGACCTGTTTGCTTGTAATCAGTGTGTGTGCATAAAAGCTGAGTGAGTTTCTTTGATACAGACAGACAGACATCTTTCATCCAGCCACTGACGTTTCTGGATTTGAGTCATGGGGAAAGCAAAAGAATTGTCAATGGATCTACAGGAAAAGGTAGTTGAACTGTATCAAACAGGAAAGGGATACAAAAAGTTATCCAAGTAATTGATAGCGCCAGTCAGCAGCGTTAAAACTGTGATTAACAAATGGAAAATCAGGTGCTCTGTAAAAACAAAACCACGGTCAGGTAGACCAACAAACATTTTGTCCACAACTGCCAGAAAAATTGTTTGGGATGCAAAGAAAAACCCATAAATAACATCAGCTGAAATACTGGACTCTCTGAAACTAACGATGTGGCTGTTTCAAGGTGCACAATAAGGAGGTACTTGAAGAAAAATGGGCTGCAAGGTCGAGTCGCCAGAAGAAACCTGTTACTGTGCAAATGCCACAAAGTATCTCGCCTACAATACACAAAACAGCACAGACACAAGCCTCAAAACTCTGGAACAAGGTAATTTGGAATGATGAGACTAAAATTTAACTTTTTGCCCACAACCACAAACGTTACATTTCAAGAGAGGTCAACAAAGCCTATGATGAAAGGAACACCATTCCTACTGTTAATCACGGAGGTGGATCGCTGATGTTTTAGGGATGTGTGAGCTGCAAAGGCACAGGAAACTTGGTCAAAGTTGAAGGAAAGATGAATGCAGTACGTTTTCAGCAAATACTGGGGGCAAATTTGCAATCATCAGCCCAGGAGCTGAGCATGAGACGTACTTGGATGTTCCAACATGACAATTATTCAAAACACAAGGCCAAGTTGATCTCTCTGGCTACAGCATAACAAAGTGAAGGTTCTGAAGTGGCCATCTCAGTTTCCTGAAGACAATATCACTGAGCCACTCTGTGGAGCCCAGGAATTTACAGGAACTGGAGGCTTTTTGCCAAGAAGAGTAGGCAGCTTTACGATCTGAGAAAATAAACAGCCTCATCCACAACTACAGCAAAAGACTTCAAGCTGTTATTTATGTCAGAGGGGGCAATACATGGTATTAAGAAATGTGGTATGTAAAGGTTGAATGTTTAGGGTTGTCATTATGATTTAATAATTGAAAACACAGTAATTTGACAATAAATGGCTTCACCCAACCACTAACCATGAGTGTGGGAAAAGTTTTGGTGTTATCATTCATATTCTCTGAAAAAAGGTCAAGAAAGCAAAAATATTGCCAGGGTATGTAAACGTTTGAGCACAACTGTATGGCTCACCATCCTTGTGTATATGGCTCCCCCATCCTCATATATATAACTCCCCCATCCTGGTATATGTGGACCCCAACCTGGTATATATGGTTCCCCCATCCTGGTTTATATGATCGCCGCACACACACACAGAAGGATTCTACTTACATTCCTTCTGCTCACTTGCGGCGCATCTTCCTGTTCTGTTGCCAGCAGCTGACCAGCGTGTAAGCGTCAAACCGCATGATGTCACTGCCACGTGCCCCCACACACTGACGTCAGCTGCTGGAATATTCACTGTTCCCCACACCCGGAATTATGGGCGTGGGGTGTAGTGAATATTATGATCGCCTAGCTGCTGCAGGAGCCGGCTACTGCGGCTAACACTTGTGCCCGCTATTAAAAGAAATGAATAGTCACTGCTCCACACTCCCATAGTCCCATTTACCTCTCTGTGCTGACTCCACTGTAGAGAGGTGGGCGGGATTATGGGTGAGGGGAGCAGTGATTATTCATTTTCATTAATAGCAGTCACAAGTATTAGCCAACAGCAGCAGGCTACTGCCTCCTGTGACCCTGCTCCGCTGCTGCTTCATCCCCCACAGCTACAGCGGGATTATAGTCCACAAATTAAAAATGCAGTATTTTTTTTTTTTTCTTTGCCCTCAATGTGATCCCCCTCAGAGAGTCAGGAATAGTGCCCTAGGCTGGTGCCTACCCTGCCTATCTCTTGTCCTGGCCCTGCTGTAGTCTGCTGAGTCCAAAGCTAGCTCCTATTATGCATGACAATTATACATTTGTTCCAGATGTTATGATGAAAGAAATCTTACTTAGCTGTTACATGTGTAGGGTCAAAAAATTCCACTGTAGTTTTATGCGCATAAAGGGAGCAACCAGTCAGGGAGCTTATGCCTAAAAACATCACAAGGGAAACATATTAGGCCAAATTCACACGAACCTTTAAAAAACTGTCAGACTTTCATTCAGAAAACTCGGACTACTTTTTCTCTCACTTGTCATCCTTATGCAGCCCATATGCAGTATGTTTTTTACAGCAGCTATTTACAAGACCATTTATAGTTTCCTATGATATGCAATTAATTTGTGAGTCATGTTGGTGTCATCTCTGCATAGCCACTTTCGGCATATACAGTGGGTACAGAAAGTATTCCGACCCCTTTAAATTTTTCACTCTTTGTTTCATTGCAGCCATTTGGTAAATTCAAAAAAGTTCATGTTTTTTCTCATTAATGTACAATCTTGACTGAAAAAAACCCCCAGAAATCTAGAAATTTTTGCAAATTTATTAAAAAAAAGAAAAACTGAAATATCACATGGTCATAAGTATTCAGACCCTTTGCTCAGTATTGCGTAGAAGCACCCTTTTGAGCTAGTACAGCCATGAGTCTTCTTGGAATGATGCAACAAGTTTTTCACACCTGGATTTGGGCATCCTCTGCCATTCTTCCTTGCAGATCCTCTCTAGTTCCGTCAGGTTGGGTGGTGAACGTTGGTGGACAGACATTTTCAGGTCTCTCCAAAGATGCTCAATTGGATTTAGGTCAGGGCTCTGACTGGGCCAGTCAAGAATGGTCACAGAGTTGTTCTGAAGCCACTCCTTTGTTATTTTAGCTGTGTGCTTAGGGTCATTGTCTTGTTAGAAGGTGAACCGTTAGCCAAGTCTGAGGTCCAGATCACTCTGGAAGAGGTTTTCATCCAGGATATCTCTGTACTTGGCCGCATTCATGTTTCCTTCAATTGCAACCAGTCGTCCTGTCACTGCAGCTGAAAAAACATCTCCATAGGATAATGCTGCCACCAACATGTTTCACTGTTGGGATTGGATTGGGCAGGTGATGAGCAGTGCCTGGTTTTCTCCACACATACCGCTGAGAATTATCACCAAAAAGTTCTATCTTCGTCTCATCAGACCAGAGAATCTTATTTCTCATAGTCTGGGAGTCCTTCATGTGTTTTTTAGCAAACTCTATGCAGGCTTTTATACTGTATGTCTTGCACTGAGTAGACAAATATGAACCTAGCACTCAACTTAAAGGTATTTGTAAGGCGGTTTATTGTAGTACACGAAAAAAGACGTTTCGGTCAATGTTACCTTCTTCAGTTACGTGTGGTATATAGATTGTGTAGAGCTTATAGGCATCTATCAGAAAGGACGATGGTGCTTTAGGCATTGAGGAGAATGATCTCTCTAAGGTAATGAGCTTGTCAGTATATAGGAGAGGGGCAAACGTGCCTCCAGATGCGGTGTCCACCGGCAATTTGATCAGATGGCCGGTGGACACCGCATCTGGAGGCACGTTTGCCCCTCTCCTATATACTGACAAGCTCATTACCTTAGACAGATCATTCTCCTCAATGCCTAAAGCACCATCGTCCTTTCTGATAGATGCCTATAAGCTCTACACAATCTATATACCACACGTAACTGAAGAAGGTCACATTGACCGAAACGTCTTTTTTCGTGTACTACAATAAACCGCCTTACAAATACCTTTAAGTTGAGTGCTAGGTTCATATTTGTTGCTTTAACGGTTTGGGAACCTAACCTTAGCACCATCTTGAGTTGTGCTCACGGTGTTCTTCCTTTTTGCACTGAGTAGAGGCGTCTGTCATGCCACTCTGAAATAAAGGCCTGACTGGTGGAAAACTGCAGTAATAGTTGACTTTGTGGAACCTTTTCACATCTCCCTACTGCATCTGAGGAGCTCAACCACAGTGATCTTGGGGTTCTTCTTTACCTCACTCACCAAGGCTCTGCTCCTATGATTGCTCAGTTTGGCTGGACGGCCTGGTCTAGGAAGACTTCTGGTGATCCCAAACTTCTTCCATTTAAGGATTATGGAGGCCACTGTGCTTTTAGGAACCTTGAGAACTGCAGAAATTCTTTTGTAACCTTGGCCAAATGTGTGCCTTGTCACAATTATGTCTCGGAGCTCCTTGGCCAGTTCCTTTGACCTCATGATTCTCATTTAGTCTGACATGCACTGTGAACTGTGAGGTCTTAGGCTACTTTCACATGTCCGTCGGTGGCATTCCGGCTCCGTGCGGCAAAAAGATGGAGTGCCGGATCCAGCAGTGAATGGAGGGACCGGAAGTATATGCGGCGCATCTTACGGCGCCTGACACGGCTATGTTGCGGAGTCGCCGGGGAAGAAAAGGATCCACGAGCCAGTGAACAGGGTATGAAAAAGAGAGAGAGAGAACAGGGTATGAAAAAGAGAGAGAGAGAACAGGGTATGAAAGAGAGAGAACGGGGTATGAAAGAGAGAGAGAACGGGGTATGAAAAAGAGAGAGAGAGAACAGGGTATGAAAGAGAGAGAGAACGGGGTATGAAAGAGAGAGAGAGAACGGGGTATGAAAGAGAGAGAGCGAGAACGGGGTATGAAAGAGAGAGAAAGAGCGGGGTATGAAAGAGAGAGAGATATCCGGGCATGCGCACAGGGTAAAACCGTGCATGCGGTGGCCGGATCAGTTAGAAGCCTGATCCGGCGGCCGGAATGTACCATTGAGAAACATTGTCCCGCAGAGCCGGAAGGGCCGCATACGTCCATGTCCGGCTTTTTTCGCCGGACAAAAAAACGCTGCAGCACCCGTCCTGTCCGGCCGCCGGACAGAGGAATTCAGCCGGATCCGGTAAAAACCGGAACAAACGGAAGCACATGCGGCGCGATCCGGCGCATGTGCTTCTCAATGACAAAAAAACTCATCCGGCGGTAAAAAAAACCGGATCCGTTTTTTTACACACATGCCGGATTGTGCCTGACGGCACAAACCGGATGTGTGAAAGAGGCCTTATATAGACAGGTGTGTGGCTTTACAAATCAAGTCCTATCAGTTTAGTTAAACACAGCTGGACTCCAATGAAGGAGTAGAACCATCTCAAGGAGGATCACAAGGAAATGGACAGCATGTGACTTAAATATGAGTGTCTGAGCAAAGGGTCTGAGTACTTATGACCATGTGATATTTCAGTTTTTCTTTATTAATAAATTTTGTAAAAATTTCTACATTTCTGTTTTTTTTTCAAGATGGGATGCAGAGTGTACATTAATGAGAAAAAAATGAACTTTTTTGAATTTACCAAATGGCTACAATGAAACAAAGAGTGAAAAATTTAAAGTGGTCTGAATACTTTCCGTACCCACTGTATCTCTTGTGCTTCCTGACTGTCACTACCCATACAGGTAGCAACCATTTACTGGTTATTTTCCTATACAACATACAAAAACAAATGTAAATTCTTATTGGTTGATAAACAGGTAACAAAAATGTTTGGATGATTTTAGATTTTCATTTAATATACTTAAATTGAAGAATAATTTTAACTTATCTTCAGATATAACAATGAGAAATATTGTATCCTTGTGGTCCAAGACCCCCACTGATCACAAGAAAAAAAAGGGTCTGTGAATCTGTATCTAGCACAATGGCATCTGTAATTTATGATGTTTTTTTTTCTTTTTCCATTAAAATCACCAACAGCCCTTCTTTTCTCTTGCGATCGAGGCGTTGGCAATATGCATTAGGACCTCTCCTGATATCAAGGGTATATGTATAGCAGATTGTGTGGACACCATCGGTTCATATGCTGATGACATGGTAATATTTATGGATAGGGCAGAGGAGAGGCTCACACAAGTGATTGCTACTATACATAAATTTAGTAAATATTCATGTTTAAATATAAACTGGGAAAAGTGCGCTCTGCTACCTCTCTCCCATAGCCCAATGCCCCATCTTGAGACCCTTTCCTCGCTGCCTATTGTATCTAATTTCAAATATCTAGGAATTAGTATATCTATATCCTGTAAACTTGATCTAAAACTCAATATTTACCCATTGTTAGAGCTAGTCAACTCTAAATTTGCAGCTTGGAGTAAACTCCCGTTATCTGTAGCCGATCGTATAAATTTAATCAAGATGATTTTGCTTCCTAAGCTCAGTTATTCCCTTCAGCACAGTGCTGTACTGATACCTAAATCCTTTTTTTGCAAATTTAAATTTCCAAACTACATCTTTTATATGGGGGAAAACTAGGCCCAAACTCAAGTTATCTGCCCTGCAGAGACCTAAACAAGGGGGTGGGGCGGCATTACCGGATTTTTTTCTATATTATTTAGCTGGGCAGGTTAAAGCACTGAGTAAATGGATGGCTGATAACTATTTACCTAATTCTGAAAGTCATTTGATTCATGCTGCACGGATTGACTGCCCACTGGGTTTCCTGGAATCAGATAAAACTAGTGTCCCTCGTTTATTACCCCTACTTTGATTAGCACGATCAGTTTGGAGACAAATTAAAAAAGTTATCAGATTGGAGGACATCATAGCTGAAATTCCCTTGTGGAACAACAATTATTTTCTGGTGCTGTTGAACCACCCATCTACTGACTTCTGGATTCTATATGATGTCTCCTCGGTGGGTGATTTGCATGATCGTGGTACCCTAATGTCCTTTGAGCAAGTACAGGCTAAATACAGTCATATGTTAAAGTTTGGGCACCCCTATTAATGTTAACCTTTTTTCTTTATGTCAATTTTGTTTTTTGCAACAGCTTTCAGTTTCATATATCTAATAACTGATGGACTCAGTTATATTTCTGGATTCAAATGAGGTTTATTGTACTAACAGAAAATGTGCAATCTGCATTTAAACAAAATTTGACCGATGCAAAAGTATGGGCACCCTTATCATTTTCTTGATTTGAACTCTCCTAACTACTTTTTACTGACTTCCTGAAGCACTAAATTGGTTTTGTAACCTCATTGAGCTTTGAACTTCATAGCCAGGTGTATCAAATCATGAGAAAAGGTATTTAAGGTGGCCACTTGCAAGTAGTTCTCCTATTTGATTCTCCTATGAAGAGTGGCATCATGGGCTCCTCAAAACAATGCTCAAATGATCTGAAAACAAAGATTATTCGACATAGCTTTTCAGGGGAAGGATACAAAAAGTGGTCTCAGAGATTTAACCTGTCACATATACGCTATATGGGTGTGGGCTAGGAATCCGTAACTCACAGGGTCCCCAGGGCCTTATCTCCTCCTTATATACCTACATGCTATCAGTGGGAACTGACTCTGCCATGAGATCAATTAAGGGGAAGTGGGAGTGACTCATCCCTGATGTACAAGAAGAGGAATGGGAAGAGATTCTAGAATCTCCAGTCAGGGTGTCCCCATCTATTAACAATGGAATGACCCAGTTATATATAATATATCATTCAAACTCTTTAAGATGGGTCAATTCCAATCATCACAAGGTTTGCAATGCCACTTATCAGAAGCAGATTTTATACATATGATATGGAGATGCCCTATTATCCTTCTCTATTGGAAAGAAGTGACATTGTTCTTGACATCCTTGATACAAACTCCTGTTCCTCTTGATCCGCTAGTGTGTTTGAGGTGTTGGATGAGGAAACTTGGGGACATTATGTTGGGATTTTCCCACGGGAGACGCTTTTCATGGCCAGGAAGGTATTGGCGCTACGCTGGATGGGGGGCTCATGCCCATCTTTCAGAGCCTGGATTGAATTGGTGAACTTGGTTATTCTGTATGAGCGTACACTGTATCAGAATAGGGGATGTCCGGGAAAATTTGATAGAATTTGGGATATGTGGAACTCTTCTCATCTTACTCTACTAATGCGTAATGTCTCTACACCACTGTAAAATGTTAAGTTTTACATTTTGGAGCATCACATAGGGGATAATACAGTGCAAAGTGTCAGGCAGCGAGCTAGTAGTTGCTGTAGTTGTTGTTTAGGGAACTCTTATGAGTCATGTATCACCAAACATTTATAAGATTGAATGATACTCAATGTTCCTTGTTCAATTGTTAATTGGTTTATTGCTTATGTAATAACACAAAACTTGTATAATCTTAGTTTTTTGTGCAAAACTTACTGTCCTTTTGCAAATGCTCTGTAAGATATACAAATGTGTGCATTCTATTTTGTGTTTAATAAACAAATTTAAAAAAAATCATCTACAGCATATTGTGGATACATCACAGACTCTTACCAGGGGCATGTTTTGAAACTCTCAATCATACATTAGAATATATTTGAAGGGGTACCTTCCCTTTAAAGAGCATTATCCTTTTAAAAAATTAATCCTGAAAGGTGCAGGTGGGATTACATTTATGAGAACCGTTAACAGCAAGCAGCTGTACATCTTTTGGTAAACGTGCGTTTTTCGGCACTGTGAATTGGCATGGTTTGTGAGCTTGCCACTGACCTGTTGACCTGTTACATCTTATGCTTCTGTTGGTTGTCATATTAGAAGGCATTTGGTTGGTTTATCTGGGCCTATTGCTAGGTTTTAAGTGTGTGATAATTTACTTTCTTCTCCTGCTTTGGTTTTGCCCCATCCACCACTCCCTGATACATTTCTCTGTTATATTGTGAGTATATTTGTATGTTTAGTATTTTTCGTTACCCCTGTTCGTATTACCTTGTTAGTCTAGTTGGTGTATTAGGGTACACTACTACTCCCCTTTTCCCTGGGTGGGGGAAGGGCACAGATTGAGGGTGGATTCTGGAGCTAAGCAAGGTACGTAGCCCCGGCATCTTCACCATCAAAAGTAACCTTGGGAAAAGGGCTAACTAACGTTCCCCTATCATTTGGGACAGGGAATGAGCCCCTGATCCTGGGACACCCCACAACAGAATCATGACATATATATATAGACAAATAAATTCAGGATCCATACATTCTTCGCACTACAAATGTCATTACCTGATAGTATGAATAGTATGCCAGACAAACAGGCGACTTTAGCTTTCATTTGGTCGGCACCTCCTATCCTTGTGCATTTCATGCCAACAAAAGCAAACAGTGTACCAAAGAATCCCAAGCATATGGCTGCAATCATGAGAGCCCTACAGGCTTGCAGAAATCCTGGAAGTTGGAAGGAAAATAAAAAAGATTACATGGTATGAAAAATGCTCATGCCCTTCCAAGCTACAGAGCAATGATGGTGAACCATTTAGAGATAAAGTGCACAAACTGCAAACCAAAATCCACTCTTTTATCTCAAAGTGCCAACACAGCAATTTAACTTGAGTACTGAGGTTTAGATTAGAAAAAAAACAACTCATACATTAACATACTTTGTCTTAAAAGAAAAACACAGTATGATGGACTCACAGCTCCCTTATACGCAGAATGATGTCTTCACAGTTCCAATATACACAGTATCGTGGACCCACAGCTCTCCTATACACAGTATAGTGGGCCTACAGCTCCACTATACACAGTATAGTGGGCCCATAGCTCCCCTTTACATAGCATAAAGGGCCCATGGCTCCCCTTTAAACAGTAGAATGTATATAAAATGCTGCTTTAGATACCAAAAAAAAATCACAAATGTAGCAGGAGAAAATGAACCCCGCAATTTGTTGTGCAACATTTGACAACATACGATATATAGTTGGATATATGTATTGTGAGGCAGTGACCCCTGTTACAGCTAGGGGCGCTGTATGTGCTCCTCAGGATACGCATGGAGGCGTAACCGTGATGGTGAGACAGTGATCAGCATTATTGTAAATGGCCAGTATGTGTCGCAGAGGAAGTCTGCGCAGTAAGCCCAAAATGTTGTTCTGGTACTTGTAGTTCCACAAGTGGTTTGTTTAGTTTACAAGGGGGGCTTACAAGGTTAGTTGGAGAGCTGGGCGCGACTGACAAACCACAAATACACCACCCACGCATTGGGGTGTGGCTACAGCTACATAGGGTGACCATGGTTTGAGTCACATAGTCAGAGTGTATGGACCTGAATGGTCAGTGTTCTAAGGTCCTGATGAGACAGGAAGGCCTGTGTGTTGGAAGATCCAAGGAGTGGACTTCCTGAAGAGCACATGGAGAGGCCGTATATATGCAGAGTCCATGACGGCAGTGCGTCGGGGATCTACCATCCTTCGGAGGGTCTGGACTGTCAGAAGTTCCCTGGTTGCAAGGACAGTGTTCCCCGTAAGGCAGTTTCCCAAGAGTGAGGACTGACGAGGAGTCAGTGTGTGGAGCAGGAGCTCCAGGAAGGTAACTCCAGATAAAAGGGGTTTCTTTGAACTGTGAGGTCACCCACGGTAACTGGACGAAGTGATGTCCAGCGTGATTAGAGATTGCGAACTAATGTCGTGTATGCTGTGTGAGTATAGACATTGATACGGCGCACGGACACCCCAGGAACTAGTCAGAGGAGGACTGGCGGGTGTAGTGTCTGTCTAATGAAGGAAGCCGTGTATTGTATGTTACAGTGGTTTATGAGTGGGCAATAAACCGCATGGACTGTTTGTGTGAAGAAATTGTTCCTGTGTGACTGAATCCCGTTGCCAAGCGAGTGTCTCCCAACACACTCAGTAATCGCTGTCTTACAGTATATATACAGTGTCTGTAAAATCACGGTGCACTTTTGACCAGTCACTGGAAAGTAACAAAAGACGATAGAAATGTAAAATCTGCTCCAAATAAAATAAAAACTCTCCCAATTTCATACCTATTCATTGCAGTTCGATGTGGGCTCCATTTTTGCCCTACAAACATCCAAACTTGTGGTTTCATGATGTCACAGACCTGGCAGTGTATTAATCAGAGTTCAGTTTATCAGGGGTTAATCTGACTGGGGGCTCAGCAATAGCTTAAATGAGTTTGTGTTGTTTGATTGGTTCTTGTTATCTCTTCTCATAAACAGCTCTGATATGATTAGGCCAGAAAAAGGGCGCCAAAATGTAAACTATAAAAGTGCATCATGACTTTACGTTCACAGTGTATATCACTGAATTTAATATTCCAGTTGCAAATCTTTATTAATTACATAGTGCAATGTGTTGAGAACAATAAAAACATAAAAATAATCAATATAGAAAAAATGATCAATTTGAATCAAAATTAATATCCCATGGAGGTTTGGATTTGGAATGATACTCAAAATCGAAGTGGAAATTCAAATTACAGGCTGATCCAACTTCAGTGTAAATGCCTCAAAACAAAGAAATTATGTTCAGTAGTTTGTATGACCTCCCTACAATGCCTGGGTATGGTCCTGATGAGGCGACAGATGTTCTCCTGAGAGATCACTCCCAGACCTGGATTAAAGCATCAGTCAAGTCCTAGACAGTGTATGGTGCAACAAGGCATTGATGCATGGAGCGAGACATGAAGTCCCAGATGTGCTTGATTGGATACAGGTCTGGGGAACTGGCAGGCCAGTTCACAGCATCAATGCCTTCATCATGCTGGAAGTGCTGACACACTTCAGCAACAATAGGGCTAGCATTGTCATGCATCAGAAGAAACCCAGGGCCAAGTGCACCTGCATATGTTCTCACAATGGGTCTGAGGATCTCATCACGGAACCTAATGGCAGTTAGGGTACCTCTGGCTTGCACATGGAGGGCTGTGCGGCCCTCCAAAGAAATACCTCCATACACTATTACTGACCCACTGCCAAACCGGTCATGTTGGAGGATGTTGCAGGCAGCAGAACTTTCTCGGCATCTCCAGACTGTGTCACATCTTCTGTCATATTTGCTCAGTGTGAACCTGCTCTCTTCCATGAATAGCACAGGGCGCCAATGTAAAACCTGACATGGAGAGATCTGTAATATAGTAGTGGGACGATTACCTCCCTCCACTTTGGGTCTTGGGAGTGGCCCATGTCCACGATTCCTATTTAAACTTTCAGTTAAGGTTTGGATGTGTCAGTTTTTGGTTTGAAGCATCAAACCTGGAGTTCTGTGTAGGACAGGTCTGTGTGAGATTGAACACAAGGCAGAGCCAGAGAAAGCAAAGCCACTGACACTCTGAATGCCACAGTGGTGCAGTTGCCCATGGTAACGACTGATACAGATGTTCCAGCTGCGAACCAGATGATAAAAGTTCTGGATTTATTTTGTGAATTTGAAAAGAAAAATGTTTATGTTCAACTTTCTTGTGTTACTGCCCAATTAGACGAGAAAGCAGCTGCCTTACAATATATACACTAATGGCCGAAAGTGTTAGCACCTTTGAAATTGTTCCAGACAAGTATTTCTCCCAGAAAATTATTGCAATTACACATCTTTCATTATACACATGTTAATTTCCTTTGTTTGTATTGGAATAACATAAAAAAACAGGGGAAAAAAGGCAAATTGGACATCACTACACATAAAACCTCAAAAATGGGACAGACAAAATTATCGACACCTTCAACTTAATGTTTGATTGCACTCCGTTTGGAATAAATAACTGCAATAAATCGCTTCCTACAACCATCAACAAGCTTCTTACACCTCTCAACTGGAGTTTTGGACCGCTCTTCTTTTGCAAACTGCTCCATGTCTCTGATATTTGAAGGGTACCTTCTCTCAACGGCAGTTTTAAAATCTCTCCACAGGTGTTCAATGGGTTTTAGAACCGGACTCATTGCTGGCCGCTTCAGAACTCTCGAGCTCTTTGTTTCCATCCATTTCTTGGTGTTTTTTTAAGTATATCTGGTGTAATTGTCTTGCTGGAAGACCCATGACTTAGGATGCAAACCAAGCTTTCTGACGCTGGGCACTACATTGCAACCCAAAATCCTTTGGTAGTCTTCAGATTTCATGATGCCTTGCATACAGTCAGGGCACCCAGTGCCAGAGGCAGCAAAGCAACCCCAAAACATCTTTGAACCTCCATCATATTTGTCAGCATTGGGGTCCTCCTAGGTCTACTGCCGTAGAATTTTATTTCATTAAACTGTTGATGGATAGGTTGCGCTTACACTGATGCACCCGGAGCCTGCAGGGCAGTCTAAATTTCTTTGGAACTTGATTGGGGTTGCTTATCCACCATCTAGACTATTCTGCATTGCAACCTTTCATCAGTTTTTCTCTGCCGTCCACGTCCATGGAGATTAGCTACAGTGCAGTGTTTGTAAACTTCTTGATTATGTTGCACATCATGGACAAAGGAACATCAAGATCTCTGGAGATGGACTTTTAACCTTGAGATTGTTGATATTCTTGAACAATTTTGGTCCTCTGTCCTCCGACAGTTCTCTTCTCTTCTTTCTGTTCTCCATGCTTACTGTGGCATACAGGCACACAATGCAAAGATTAATTCATCTTCTCTCCTTTTTATCTGCATTCAGGTGTAATTTTCATATTGCCCACATCTGTTACTTGCCAAAAGTGTGTTTGAACAAGCACCGCATGCTTGAAACAAAATTGTTTACCCACAATTTTGGAATAATGCCAATAATTTTCTCCAACATGTGTAACTGCAATAATTTTTTGGGAGAATAATTTCAAGGTTGCCAACACTTTCGGCCATGACTGTTGTGGTAGATCTGCTTACTCGGCTGCATATAGAGGTAGACACCGGAGCACTGTCTCTTTAAATCTTCCCATGGTTTATTAAGAATACCGCATAAACCAGGGCAACATTAGCAAAACAAACAAGGCCTTCCAGCCTTACAGGAAAAATAAAACATAACGTATGGCACAATCCTCGCTCACTTCAGGAACAAACAACACAAGGCTTAGATTTCCTTCACATGACAATACAGCTCCAGAGCTTTTACCTTCCACACCAAATGCTCTAGAAGGATGATTATTTATCCTCTGGACCAGACCTGGGAAAACTATGGCCCACGGGCCACATCCGGCCCCCTGAGTGTTCCTGTGTGGCCTGCTGACACTCACAACCAGAGGGCTGGAGTCCTCACCTTTGTATGTGAGAGTTAACCCTTACCTCCCTATTCGCTCCCAGCTTGTACTGTTGTATGTCCTGTGCAGGACAGGTAAGGATTAAGACCCCCATAGTGCTCCTCTGATCTGTGGCTTATCACATCCACTCCATAGACTGCAGTAAGGATTCCCACCCCCTCCAGTCAGCTCCTGCCCAAACATGGATGCCATACTGATGACATGTAAACTTCATCACTAGTGTTGAGCATTCCGATACTGCAAATATCAGGTATCGGCCGATATTCGCTGTATCGGAATTCGGAAATGTATATTTTTTCAATATCGGATACCGGAATCGGAAGTCCCCATAATGCAATGAGCACCAGGATCCTACTCTAGCAAGGGCGTGGGAAAACATAAAGGTCTCCGAGGGAAGACCATTGTACCCAGGGGCTCAAAACGAGTTCCCACATGTGGCGGTGCAGCAGGATATGTTGTATCACATAGACAAGTGCGAGGGGTGGTGGTAGAACAACTAGTGGTACCTAAGTCCTTTCGCCAGGTAGTTTTGGAGTTGGCACATAAACATCCCTTGGGAGGACACCTGGCGGTAGAAAAGACAAAACACCGTATTCTGCAACGTTTCTTTTGGCCGGGTCTAGTGGGAGACGTGACCCAGTACTGTCGGTCATGTCCTACGTGTCAATTGACCGCACCTATGTCACATTTTAGAAGCCCCTTAGTGCCCTTACCAATAATAGAGGTGCCCTTCGAGAGGATAGCAATGGATATAGTCGGTCCAGTAGTTAAATCTGCCAGGGGTCATCAGTACATTTTGGTAGTATTGGATTACGCCACGCGTTATCCCGAAGCAGTGCCCTTGCGGAATGCCAATGCGAAATCAATTTCAAAGGAGCTGGTTAATATGTTTTCCCGCACCGGCATTCCGAAAGAGATACTTACGGATCAAGGGACCCCCGTTATGTCTCGTATACTTAAGGATTTATGTAAACTACTAAAAATCTCCCATTTGCGTACCTCAGTATATCACCCTCAGACTGACGGTTTGGTGGAGCTCTTTAACAAAACCTTAAAGGGAATGTTGAAAAGGGTGGTGGATAAGGACGGGAGAGATTGGGATGCCCTACTACCATACCTCCTGTTAGCTATACATGAGGTACCCCAATCCTCCACAGGCTTTTCACCTTTTGAGTTGGTTTATGGGCGGTGTCCTAGAGGCCTGTTAGATATTGCCAAGGAGACTTGGGAACAAGAGGTGACTCCTTATCGCAGTGTAATTGAACACATAACACTTATGCAGGACCGAATTGCAGCAGTTATGCCAATAGTTAAAGAGTGTTTAGAGCGCGCACAACATGCCCAAAGCACGGTATACAACCGAGCGGCAAAAACACGAGTCTTTCAACCCGGAGACAGGGTGTTGGTATTGGTGCCTACCGTAGAAAATAAATTTCTTGCGAAATGGCAGGGACCATACGAAGTGCTGGAACGAATAGGTGAAGTAAATTATAAGATACACCAACCAGACAAGAGAAAGCCTGAACAAATATACCACATAAACTTGCTTAAGGCCTGGCGGGACAGGGAGAGTCTGGTGGCAGGAGCTGCCCTTGAGGATGGGCCTCGAGGGGCACCACCTTCTAAGGTAAAGGACCCCCAGGTAGCTCCGCCAGAAGTGGGTATTGCAGACACGCTATCTGAAAGCCAAAAACGAGAGACCAGGGAGTTCATACAGTGAAACGCAGATATTTTCTCGGAACTTCCTGGCCGGACTCACCTAATTAAACATGACATTGTTACTGATCCACAGGCGCGGGTATGGCTAAAACCATATCGAATTCCGGAGGCTCGGAGACAAGCCATTGCCCAGGAAGTGAAGATGTTAGAGCTCGGGGTCATTGAGGAGTCCCGGAGTGATTGGGCTAGCCCTATCGTACTGGTGCCCAAACCCGATGGGACTATCCGATTTTGTAACGATTTTCGGAAAGTAAATGAAGTATCGAAATTCGATGCCTACCCGATGCCAAGAGTCGATGAACTGATAGAGAGACTGGGTTCGGCCAGGTACATATCCACTATTGACTTAACAAAAGGTTATTGGCAGATTCCCCTCACGGAATCAGCCAAAGACAAAACTGCCTTTGTTACGCCCCAGGGATTATTCCAGTACCGAGATATGCCATTTGGATTGCATGGTGCCGCAGCCACCTTCCAACGTCTAATGAATATTGTCCTAAAACCCCATGGCCAGTATGCATCCGCGTACTTGGACGACATCATTATCTTTAGCGATGACTGGGACACGCATTTGTCAAAAGTACAAGCCGTCTTAGACTCCCTAAAAACAGCTGGGTTGACTGCCAATCCCAAGAAATGTACGTTGGGATTGGAAGAGGCTCGCTATCTGGGATATAGCATAGGGAGAGGCGTCGTGAAGCCTCAAGCCAATAAAGTGGACGCTATTCAAAATTGGCCACGACCGGTAACCAAAAAACAGGTTGGAGCTTTTTTAGGGATCGTTGGTTATTATAGGCGGTTCATCAAACATTTTGCAACCATCGCAGCTCCTCTCACAGATCTTACTAAGGGGTTGAAATCTGTCACAATAAAGTGGAACGCAGAAGCAGAGGAGGCCTTTCAGCGATTGAAAACAGTCCTCTGTGACCAACCTGTGTTGGTTGCACCAGACTTTAAATGGGAGTTTATTGTCCAAACGGACGCCTCTGGGGTGGGCCTCGGCGCGGTTTTGTCTCAAGAAGTAAATGGCGAGGAACACCCAGTGGCCTATCTAAGCAGAAAGCTTACGAGAGCAGAAAAGAACTACAGTGTAGTTGAGCGGGAAGCCCTGGCTGTGAAATGGGCCCTGTGCACCTTGCGCTATTATTTATTAGGTCGCCAGTTTAGACTAGTGACGGACCATTCGCCCCTAACGTGGATGTCCCGGGCAAAAGAAGGCAATGCGCGGGTGACACGCTGGTTCTTAGCATTACAAGGGTTTAAATTTTCCGTTGAGCACAGGGCGGGCACAGCGCACAGAAATGCAGATGCGTTGTCTAGAACGCACTGCTTGGTGACTCGTGTCCGACCCCACGGGCTCGAACAGAGGAGGGGGGTGTGTGAGGTGCCAAGGAGAAAGGTACTAGAAAGCAGGTATATTTCTCCCAGTTTAATTTCATATGTCTCCCTGTACTGATGAGGAAGCCAGTTTATTTCACTGTAATCCAGTCCTGGTTTCCTTAGTGATCAGCATGGAAAGGACTGGTAGTTCCCCTCCATTTATTCAATCCAGGTTTTGGTTTCCTGACTGGTCCAGCTGATATAATCAGGAGGAGGCGGGATCTCTCAGTCTATCTCATCTGCTGAGCTGGGAGCTGACACAGTAAGGCTACATGGACTTGTTTGCTGTTATATAGGTTTATTTTGTAGTTAGCCTGCTATTGTTAGTTAGTGGCCAGACGGCCTTAGATGTTTTATTTCATGTTTGGCATGTGTAACATTGAATAACAAGTGTGCACAATAAATATGCCGTGTCCATATTCATGTGGAACTTGCTAGTCTACTGAAGTGTCTTCATAGCCACACGCTTGTGCCAAAGCAAAGATCCCAGCTGAGCTGTCTATTCCCCACAATATATACTACATTCATACAACGTCCTATCTGCACGATTTTCCTGCGTTATTGCTGTTTTGAACTGCTTGGACCATTGCATTTTAATGGATTTATGAATAAAAAGAAAAAAATTTTTAACAGCATCCTGGATTGCTCACGTTATTGCTGGACTTTGCTTTGTCGTTGTTCACATTCATACAACATACATACATACTACATACATACTAAATACTGCATACATACTACATTCATACAACATACATACTACATACATACTTCATATATACTACATTCATACAACATACATACATACAACATATATACTACATTCATACAACGTACATACATACTACATAAATACTACATACTACATACATGCTACATTCATACAACATACATACATACTACATACATACAACATATATACTACATTCATACACCATACATACATAGTACATACATACCTCATATATACTACATTCATACAACATACATACATACTACATACATGCTACATTCATACAACATACTACATACATACTTCATATATACTACATTCATACATACATACATTCTACATACTACATACATACTACATTCATACAACATACATACATACTACATACATTATTCATATATACTACATTCATACTACATACATACATACTACATACAACATACATACTACATTCATACAACATACATACAACATGCTACATACATACAACATACATACTACATACAATACATTCATATAGACATACAGTACATATAACATAGAGTACATACTCACAATCACTTGTTACTTTGATCCCCGAAGCCAATGTCATCTGTGGAAAAATATGAAAATAACAAACAACATACATACTCCCTGATCTGCAGAAATCCACGAGTGTCCCACGATGATCTCCCATGGAGAACAGCAGCATCAGCTGATGCCACCGCTCTCTGCGGGCCCCAGGAATACAATGACGGGAGGTAGGTATCCTTCCGCACTGTAATCATCCGCCACTGTAGAAAAAAAAACCCTAGTCTCACTTTATGGCAAAAGCTGCGTGGGAACCTTCTCACACAGCAATGCCAAAAGTGAGACTAGGGACTTTTTTTCTACAGTGGCAGAGGAATACAGTGCGGAAGGATACCTACCTCCCGTCATTATATTCTTGGGGCCCGTAGAGAGCGGTGGCATCAGCTGATGCTGCTGTTCTCCACGGGAGATCGTCGTGGGACACTCGTGGATTTCTGCGGATCAGGGAGTATATATGTTGTTTGTTATTTTCATATTTTTCCACAGATGACTTTGGCTTCGGGGAACAAAGTGACAAGTGATGGAGAGTATGTACTTATGTTATATGTACTGTATGTCTATATGTATGTATTGTATGAATGTATTGTATGTAGTATGTATGTTGTATGTATGTAGAATGTTGTATGTATGTTGTATGAATGTAGTATATATGTAGTATGTATGTAGTATGTATGTGTGCTGTATGAATGTAGTATATATGTAGTATATATGTAGTATGTATGTAGTATGTATGTATGTTGTATGAATGTAGTATATATGTAGTATATATGTATGTTGTATGAATGTAGCATATATGTAGTATGTATGTATGTTGTATGAATGTTGTATATATGTAGTATGTATGTATGTTGTACGAATGTAGAATATATGTAGTATGTATGTATGTATGTTGTATGAATGTAGTATATATGTAGTATGTATGTAGTATGTATGTTGTATGAATGTAGTATATATGAAGTATGTACTGTATGTAGTATGTATGTATGTTCTATGAATGTAGTATATATGTATTATGTATGTATGTATGTTGTATGAATGTAGCATATATGTAGTATGTATGTATGTATGTTGTATGAATGTTGTATATATGTAGCATGTATGTAGTATGTATGTATGTTGTATGAATGTAGTATATCTGTAGTACAGTATGTATGTACTGTATGTTGTATGAATGTAGTATATATGAAGTATGTATATAGTATGTATGTATGTTGTATGAATCTAGTATGTATGTAGCATGTATGTATGATTTTTTTTTTTGTTTTTTTTTACATTCAACACATTAGCCGGATGATGGGACTACTATTGTCCCATCATTGGCTAATGTGTCAATCACTGTCATTGTAGCAGGCATCGCCCGATGGGACTTGTAGTCCCATCGGACGATGCCTGCACAGACCCCCGGACATCAGCACAGCCCCCCGGCAGGCCGGCACAGCCCCCCGAGAGGCCCGTACAGGCCCCCGACAGCCGGCACAGGCCCCCGGCAAGCTCGTACAGGCCCCGGCAGGCCCGCATAGACCCCCGAGAGGCCCGCATAGACCCCCGAGAGGCCCGTACAGGCCCCGGCAGGCCCGCACAGACCCCCGGCAGGCCCGCATAGACCCCCGAGAGGCCTGTACAGGCCCCGGCAGGCCCGCACAGACCCCCGAGAGGCCCGCATAGGCCCCGGAGAGGCCCGTACAAGCCCCGGCAGGCCCGCACAGACCCCCGAGAGGCCCGCATAGGCCCCCGAGAGGCCCGTACAGACCCCGCCCGCACACACAGACACGCACAGTGTCCGCCCACGCACCGCCCACACTCTTCCCCCCTCCCAAACTGGATGTGCAAGGAAAGAAAGGGTTTTTTTTACTTCCGATATTTCTGTCCCATAGAGTTGCATGGGCCTTCCGGTATCGGAATCGGCGATACCCGATACTTTTTGGGTATCGGTCCGATCCAATCTGATCCGATATTTCTCAGTATCGGATGGTATCGCTCAACACTATTCATCACATAAACAACTGATTTTTATAAAGTGACAAAATTAATATTATGCAGAATTAAGGGTGATCCGAAACCAAAGGTGACTTTCATACTAAATTTAAATAATAATCTAATCACTTTTCTAATATATTTCAGTTAAAAAAATTTCTACCATTCCCTCTCTACTCTATCTTCCTGTCTGCTTGTGTTTTCTTTTTAACTTCCAATGACATTTTGTTTGATAATCCCAGTGCATTTGGGGTACTCACATGGGACATTATCAGGGGGCAGAGGCTGCGGTCACTGCCACAGCTGCTTTCCCCACCATGAAAAGAAGCGTCATCTGTTTCAGAGACTGGACTGGACCCTGCCGGGTCATATCTACTCCTTAGAGCCAGCAAGGGAGTGCACTGTCACTGTGCATTCAAAGGAATATAGCACAGAAAACTCATACTGAGTTTGTGTCAGAATTTACGTATGATGTACTATCAGGTGAGCAGGACTAGCCGAACCTCCAAAACAGACATCACTGATGGCGCCTAATTTCAAAGAGGGTGCAGAGTCTGCTGCAGTGACCGCAGCTCTGCCCCCTGATGACGACTAATTCGAGTATCCCAGCATGGACTGGTGAATCTCAAACAAAATGTCATGGGATGTAAAAAAAAAAAAGACAGGAAGTCAGAATGTAGAGGGTACTGTTATGATTTGGTCACCGTGGAGGATTACGGGAAATTAGCTAAGCAACCAGGAAACCAGAAAGGATGGCAACTTTGCAGATTGCAGACCACTAAACCTAGAACACAACTAGCATTAGCCATGGGACCTGCCTACGATGCCCTAGACGCCTCGGCACAGCCAAAGAGTTAATAAAGCCTAAAGCAAGAAAGGTGAAAGCTAATTGCCCCGGAGTAGAACCCCAAAGAAATAGATAGCCCCCAAACATATATTGTCAGTGAGACAAGATGAGGCACAAACGCAGGCAGAAAATAGAGTGAGCAAATGATGGGGCCCAAACTGTCTAGATAGGACAAGACAGAAAAGATACTGTCTGAAATCACGCAAAAACCCTAAAAAATCCAACACGTCTGATATGCAAAAACACTGAGGCCACACGACCTCTCCCCCGCTAGATCAGCATTCTGGTGTGAACTGGAAGCAAAGCAAAAAATACTAATATAACAGGGGATTAGCAATACTGAACAGAATGACATAAGCTGTTACATATGAGCGGGGTCCAGCACAAATCCCATCAGGGAATAATGCTGAACCCACACAGCAAAGCAAAAAGCAGAGAAAGGCAAAACCTATATCAAATGCAAAAGATTCCAGCAAACAAATAACTTATCTGAATGATGCAAGACCAAGGAGGGGAAAAAGCAGACTTCACAATGCACAGGAAGAGAAACAAATCACCAGCAGCAACTAAAGGATGCTTGCTCACTTAAATCCTCCCAGTCAGGTGATATATTTCTGTCAATACGACCAGCTCCACTACCCCCAGCAACCACCAGAGGGAGCCCAGACTCAGAAGTCAGATCAAGAGATTTCACAACAGGGTACGTTAGGGAATTTTTCAGTCAAGTATATTAGAAAACAAAATTAGATTATTACACTGAATAGCTATACATTTAATATGAAATTCGCCTTTGGTTTCGGACCGCTCCTTTAAGTTCAGCCGATTGGTTCGGCCCTCCACAGCAGTGCCAGTTTCTCATGTGGCCCCTTGGGAAAATGAATTGCCCACTACTGCTCTGGACTCTTCCCACTCTACAGCTGTTTAATCATCCTAGCACTAAACATGGCTGTTTAACCTCTCTCAGCAGTTTGTGTGCTTAAGCATTTTTTCTGTGTTTATATTACAAGAGCTAACAATCAGTGATTTTGTCACACTGTGTGCATATACAGTACAGACCAAAAGTTTGGACACACCTTCTCATTCAAAGAGTTTTCTTTATTTTCATGACTATGAAAATTGTAGATTCACTCTGAAGGCATCAAAACTATGAATTTACACATGTGGAATTATATAATTAGCAAAAAAGTGTGAAACAACTGAAAATACAGTGGGGCAAAAAAGTATTTAGTCAGTCAGCAATAGTGCAAGTTCCACCACTTAAAAAGATGAGAGGCGTCTGTAATTTACATCATAGGTAGACCTCAACTATGGGAGACAAACTGAGAAAAAAAAATCCAGAAAATCACATTGTCTGTTTTTCTTTCATTTTATTTGCATATTATGGTGGAAAATAAGTATTTGGTCAGAAACAAAATTTCATCTCAATACTTTGTGATATATCCTTTGTTGGCAATGACAGAGGTCAAACATTTTCTGTAAGTCTTCACAAGGTTGCCACACACTGTTGTTGGTATGTTGGCCCATTCCTCCATGCAGATCTCCTCTAGAGCAGTGATGTTTTTGGCTTTTCGCTTGGCAACACGGACTTTCAACTCCCTCCAAAGGTTTTCTATAGGGTTGAGATCTGGAGACTGGCTAGGCCACTCCAGGACCTTGAAATGCTTCTTACGAAGCCACTCCTTCGTTGCCCTGGCGGTGTGCTTTGGATCATTGTCATGTTGAAAGACCCAGCCACGTTTCATCTTCAATGTCCTTGCTGATGGAAGGAGGTTTGCACTCAAAATCTCACGATACATGGCCCCATTCATTCTTTCATGTACCCGGATCAGTCGTCCTGGCCCCTTTGCAGAGAAACAGCCCCAAAGCATGATGTTTCCACCACCATGCTTTACAGTAGGTATGGTGTTTGATGGATGCAACTCAGTATTCTTTTTCCTCCAAACACGACAAGTTGTGTTTCTACCAAACAGTTCCAGTTTGGTTTCATCAGACCATAGGACATTCTCCCAAAACTCCTCTGGATCATCCAAATGCTCTCTAGCAAACTTCAGACGGGCCCGGACATGTACAGGCTTAAGCAGTGGGACACGTCTGGCACTGCAGGATCTGAGTCCATGGTGGCGTAGTGTGTTACTTATGGTAGGCCTTGTTACATTGGTCCCAGCTCTCTGCAATTCATTCACTAGGTCCCCCCGCGTGGTTCTGGGATTTTTGCTCACCGTTCTTGTGATCACTCTGACCCCACGGGGTGGGATTTTGCGTGGAGCACCAGATCGAGGGAGATTATCAGTGGTCTTGTATGTCTTCCATTTTCTAATTATTGCTCCCACAGTTGATTTCTTCACTCCAAGCTGGTTGGCTATTGCAGATTCAGTCTTCCCAGCCTGGTGCAGGGCTACAATTTTGTTTCTGGTGTCCTTTGACAGCTCTTTGGTCTTCACCATAGTGGAGTTTGGAGTCAGACTGTTTGAGGGTGTGCACAGGTGTCTTTTTTATACTGATAACAAGTTTAAACAGGTGCCATTACTACAGGTAATGAGTGGAGGAAAGAGGAGACTCTTAAAGAAGAAGTTACAGGTCTGTGAGAGCCAGAAATCTTGATTGCTTGTTTCCGACCAAATACTTATTTTCCACCATAATATGCAAATAAAATGAAAAAAAAACAGACAATGTGATTTTCTGGATTTTTTTTTCTCAGTTTGTCTCCCATAGTTGAGGTCTACCTATGATGTAAATTACAGACGCCTCTCATCTTTTTAAGTGGTGGAACTTGCACTATTGCTGACTGACTAAATACTTTTTTGCCCCACTGTATGTCATATTCTAGGTTCTTCAAAGTAGTCACCTTTTGCTTTGATAACTGCTTTGCACACTCTTGGCATTCTCTTGATGAGCTTCAAGAGGTAGTCACCGAAAATGGTTTTCACTTCACAGGTGTGCCCTGTCAGGTTTAATAAGTGGGGTTTCTAGCCTTATAAATGGGGTTGGGACCATCAGTTGTGTTGTGCAGAAGTCTGGTGGATACACAGCTGATAGTCCTACTGAATAGACTGTTAGAATTTGTATTATGGCAAGAAAAAAGCAGTTGAGTAAAGAAAAACAAGTGGCCATCATTACTTTAAGAAATGAAGGTCAGTCAGTCTGAAAAATTGGGAAAACTTTGAAAGTGTCCCCAAGTGCAGTGGCAAAAACCATCAGGCGCTACAAAGAAACAGGCTCACATGAGGACCGCCCCAGGAAAGGAAGACCAAGAGTCACCTCTGCTGCGGAGGATAAGTTCATCCAAGTCACCAGCCTCAGAAATCACAGGTTAACAGCAGCTCAGATTAGAGACCAGGTCAATGCCACACAGAGTTCTAGCAGCAGACACATCTCTACAACAAGTGTTAAAAGGAGACTTTGTTCAGCAGGCCTTCATTGTAAAAATGCTGCTAGGAAACCACTGCTAAGGACAGGCAACAATAAGAAGAGACTTGTTTGGGCTAAAGAACACAAGAAATGGACATTAGACCAGTGGAAATCTGTGCTTTGGTCTGATGAGTCCAAATTTGAGATCTTTGGTTCCAACCACCATGTTTTTGTGCGACGCAGAAAAGGTGAACAGATGGACTCTACATGCCTGGTTCCCACCGTGAAACATAAAACATGTAGGAGGAGGTGTGATGGTGTGGGGGTGCTTTGCTGGTGACACTGTTGGGGATTTATTCAAAATTGAAGGCATACTGAACCAGCATGGCTACCACAGCATCTTGCAGCGGCATGCTATTCCATCCGGTTTGCGTGTAGTTGGACCATCATTTATTTTTCAACAGGGCAATGACCCCAAACACATCTCCAGGCTGTGTAAAGACTATTTGATCAAGGAGGAGAATGATGGGGTGCTACGCCAGATGACCTGGCCTCCACAGTCACAAGACCTGAACCCAATCAAGATGGTTTGGGGTGAGCTGGACCGCAGAGTGAAGGCAAAAGGGTCAACTAGTGCTAAGCATCTCTGGGAACTCCTTCAAGACTGTTGGAAGACCATTTCCGGTGACTACCTCTTGAGGCTCATCAAGAGAATGCCAAGAGTGTGCAAAGCAGTAATCAAAGCAAAAGGTGGCTACTTTGAAGAACCTAGAATATAAGACATATTTTCAGTTGTTTCACACTTTTTTGTTAATTATATAATTCCACATGTGTTAATTCATAGTTTTGACGCCTCCAGAGTGAAAACTCTTTGAATGAGAAGGTATGTCCAAACTTTTGGTCTGTACTGTATATATATATATACTGCTCAAAAAAATAAGGGGAACCCTGGACACTCTTACTAAGCAGTGAAAAATGAGGATGATTGACCTCATGGAGATCAACATCCAACACTGCAGAGACACCATCACGTGTTTCTCAACGCAGTGATTCTAGAGCACTGCCCCCATCCCTTATGGGAAATATGCAAAACATGCAAAACAGAAGCCGCGGAGACACCATCACATGTTTCTCAACGCAAGCAATGACTAGGCAGGTCTTTCACCGGGAAGGAACAACCACGGGAAGGGCAGTCTCCAATGAAGGAAACCACCTATGCCAAAACATGGTATCCATCCACAGACAGCTGTTTCGGGGTATTTGCCCCTCATCAGTGTGGAGTAGGAAACTGTTTCCTACTCCACACTGATGAGGGGCAAATACCCCGAAACAGCTGTCTGTGGATGGATGCCATGTTTTGGCATAGGTGGTTTCCTTCATTGGAGACTGCCCTTCCCGTGGTTGTTCCTTCCCGGTGAAAGACCTGGCTTGTCATTGCTTGCGTTGAGAAACATGTGATGGTGTCTCCGCGGCTTCTGTTTTGCACTCTTACTAAGCAGACACATGGATGTTAGTGACCTTCCTATTATTTCTAACTGTTGTTTATTCCATTTGCACAACAGCAGGAGAAATTGAATCACAATAAGTGTAGATTTCACAGAAGTTTGACTGACTTGGAGTTACATTTTGTAAAGGGAATGCGTACCCAGAAAATGACATATTGTTTTAGTTGTAATATTGTGTTAAATAAATAATGAAAAAAAGAATATACTGTACAGTGGCATGTAAGAGTGTGGGCACCGCTGGTCAAAATGACTGTTATTGTGAACTGTTAAGCAAGTTGAAGATGAAATGATCTCTAAAAGGCCTAAAGTTAAAGATGTATTGTATTGTAAGCAGAATATACTGTATATAAAACAAAAAACTTCCTTGTCACCACACTATAGTGGTGGTCTTTTTTGTCCTTTCTCAATCTCAGGTCCTCTACCAGAGACCTGGGAGTTCGAGGCTTCTGTGCAGGATCTTAGTTGTTACCAGTATTGCGCTTTTCTGGACAGAGAGCTCAGATGTTGCTCCTGGGATCTGTTGTAGCCATTTTCCCAATTTAGGGGGTCACTGTTCCAAGTGCTCCTATCACCACTGGAATCACTGTTGCCTTCACCTTCTACATCTTCTCCAGTTCTCCTTTGAGGCCCTGGTTTTTCTCCAGCTTCTTATATTTCTTCTTTTTGATGTTGCTGTCACTTGGCACTGCCACATCTATTATCAATGCTGTCTTCTGACCCTTGTCTACTATCACAATGTCTGGTTGGTTACCCAACACCTGCTTATCGGTCTGGAACTTGAAGTCCTACAGGATTTTAGCCCTTTCATTCTCCACCACTTTCTCTGGGGTCTCCCTCCTGGACTTAGGAGGATTTAGCCCATATGCTGTGCAGATGTACCTGTATACAATTCCCACTACTTGGTTGTGGCGGTTAGTATACGCTGTTCCTGCATGCATTTTGCAACTGGCCACTATGTGTTGAACAGTTGTTTCTGAGGTTTGTTTGCATAGTCTGCACCTTGGGTCTTGTCTTGTGTTATATATTCCTGTTTCTATTGATCTGGTACTTGGTGCTTACTCTTGTGCCGCTATGATTAGTGCCTCTGTGCTGTCTCGGAATCCAGCTTTCTCCAGCCATTGGTAGGTTTTCTCCATGTCAGCCACCTCCATTATCTGTCTATGGTATATCCCATGCAGCGGCTTGTCTTGCCATGGCGCTTCATGTTCCTGTTCATCCTTTCAGATTTGTTGTTGCTGCCTTAGACTTTCTCTCAGCATCTCATCTTTTGGTGCCATTTTTCTGATGTATTCCTGGATACTCCTTGTTTCATCCATGATGGAAGCTTGGATGCCTATCAAGCCTCGACCACCCTCCTTTCTGTTGGTGTACAATCTTTGGGGGTTAGGTTTAGGATGGAGACCTCCATGCATTGTGAGGAGCTTTAGTGCCATCACATCTGTAGCTTTCATATCTTCTTTTGGCCAGCACACTATGCCAGCAGGGTATCTGATAACTGGCAGAGCATATGTATTGATGGTGCGGATTTTATTCTTCCCATTGAGCCTGCTCTTTAGGACCTGTCTTACCCTTTGATGGTATATGGATGTTGCTGCTATCCTTGCCTCCTCATCATGGTATATATATCTTTTACATGCATGGTTACTATCTAGTAGCACTCCCTTTTAAAAGTATCACAGCTTGTAAGTGCTTTTTGTAGCCAGAGTCTTTCAAATCTTTTTTGAGGGATTTTCATCCATTGTTCCTTGCAAAATTCTTCCAATTCCCAGCTTTTTTTTTTTACAGATGGTGTTATGTTTGCATCAAGAATTTGTTGAAATTTCCTTAAATCCATTCTTTACTCTACCCATGAAATGTTCCCTGTGCCATTTACTGCATCACAACCCCAAAGCATGATTGATCCATCCCATGCTTAATGGATGGCTAGATGTTCTTTTCCAGAAATATCGCACCATTTCATCTCCATAGATACCTTTCATCATTGTGGTCAAAGAGTTTTATTTTAACCTCATCTGTCCAGAGGATTTGTTTCCAAAATGCATCAGACTTGTTTAGATGTTCTTTTACATACTTCTGACTGAATTTTTTGGTGAGGATGCATTCTTCCAAAAAGGCCATATTTGTGTCAGGTGTCTCTGAACAGTAGAACAATGTACCTAGGGCCAGCGATAGGGGCAGGCAAACCAGGCAGCTGCCTAGGGCCCCCAGCTCCTCCAGAGGCCCCCAGGCAGTGGCATTTTGCTAATAGTGGCCGCTATGGGGCTCGTGAGTAGCAGGGGTCCGGTGCCCCCCCACATCGCGCATTCAACTTATCAGCATTATAGATACTGATACAGTTGAAAACAGTGATGGAGGAGAGAACGTCAGATGTAACTACAACCAAAATGTTTCTGTGTGATAGTGCAATGTGTGAGTTTTGGGGCTCCACTTTAAACTTTTGCCCAGGTCCCCACTTTGTCTAAAACCAGACCTGAACGTACCACAACTCCAGAGTGTGATAAATCTTTCTGAAGGTCTTTTGCAGTCAAGCTAGTTTTCTGATTTGCCTCACTAGCAATCCTACGAGTAGCTCTCACTGAAATTTTGCTTGGCCTTCCAGAACTTGTCTTGACTTCCTCTGCTCCTGTTAACTGACATTTCTTATTTACATTTCAAACTGAGGAAAGGGCAACTTGAAACTGTTTTGCTATCTTCTTATAGCCTTCTTCTTCATCGGCCTTCACGATTTTCATTTTCAGAGTGCTATGCAGCTGCTTCGAAGAACCCATGGCTGCTGTTTTTTGGCCCAAAGTTAGAGGAGGCTGTGTTTTCATAAAGCTGGGAAATTTGCATCACCTGTCCTTTCCGAATGATGATAGTGAATAAGCCATAACCCTAACAGGCTAATTAAGGTCTGAAACCTTGGTCAAGTTATCTGACCACACAAATATCCCAGCAAGGGTGCCCAACGTTTGCATCGGCTCGTTTTCCTTTTTGAAATTTTTAAAATATAAAATATAAACACATAAAAAAATCCTTAGAAGTATAGAAGACTTCTGATCATGCACAGTGCGCCTTTCTGAATCCAGAATGCGTATAACCCGGCTTCAGAGGATCAATACAGTGAGCGGCGTGATAACATGCTAAGTGGACACTAACGGCTCATCTTCTAATCAAAGGCCTCATGTACATATCATAAATGGACTTTAGAAATACTTTTTCTAAAGATCTGTTTATGTTTATGTGTGTAATAAAGGGACTGTTAGGCAGGGGATTTAGCTATGTAGACACAACTGCTGGTGGTTCTGGGAGCACGGGTTACCTGACAAGTTCCCTTTAACTGTTCACAATAACAGTCATTTTGACCAGGGGTGCCCAAACATTTACTGTACATATCACTGTATATAAATAATTTTTATTTATTTTTTTTATTCATGTAACACAAAATTCTGATTGAAGCAATATGTAACTTTATGATGACACATTCCCATTAATATCCAGCAGACATCCTTCAGCAGTGATGCAAGTACATGTATGTGCAAGTTGTTGGAACCGGTTGGAGGTAGCTCCATATCAATGCATGTTGCCAAGGGGAATACATTATTTAGAATCACACAATCACGACGGTGAGACATGCCTATACATTGCCTTCAGGTACCATGTCTTTATATGGAACAAGTTATATTTCCTGATCCATCAGAGAATTTACGTTTATGTTCGGTCCTCGCACTCTTATTTTCTCACAAGCTAGAGCAAAAAAAAAAAAAGGGTAAACTGATCACAAAACAAATCCGGAAGTTTCCTGGTGCCATTTTTATCCACAACAATTTCAGTTTTTCTGGTAATTGTCTTTCTCTGATACACAGAGAAATGTTAAATTTTATGGGAAGAATTTAGATGGAGCAGAATTTTTGAAGTCAGTTTTGCTTGTGGCTGCACCAAATTTACAACACTCACACAATGTTTGATAACTTTGCCACATTACACGTCTGTCTAGAAACGTCACTATACATTTTAGGCCACCTCCATCCTGAGTGAGTTTGTGTCTTTTATGCAACTTTTTTTTTAAAAGCTGCTGGACAGAAATCTGTCTCAATGTTTATGGCTGACCACATGCACTTTATAAGAGTGGCTAGAAAAGTGTCAAATTGCAAGAAGGCACACCGCAAAATTTTGCAACATTTTGAACAAAAGAAAACCTATTGGAAGACTTGATAAAATCCCCTTTATTTCTCTGGCTATGGATGCTGAACAGTTACACAAAGTGCACAACTTTTCCATCCTTGTTACTCGTTGTACTGGCTGGGTACAACTAACATATTGAACATATCCTTACATATGTGGTGTTGTAAACCAGGAACCATAAAATATGCGCGCATCATATCTTATTAGTTCCTATGTAGTATTTGAGTGAATAGTATTACAATAATGTTTTTATAAGAAATATAAATTGGGCAGCACAGTGTCTCAGTGGATAGCACTGCAACCTTGCAGCACTGGAGTCCTGGGTTCAAATCCCACCAAGGACATCTGCAAGGAAGTTTGTATGTTCTCCCTGTGTTTGCGTGGGTTTCCTCCGGGTGCTCCGGTTTCCTCCCACACTCCAAAGATAGGGAATATAGATTGTGAGCCCCATCGGGGACAGTGATGATAACGTGTGCAAATTTTAATGCACTGTGGAATATGTTGGCGCTATATAAAAATAAAGATTATTATGAAAAAATAAAGATTATTATTGTTATGAAAGCCTTAGCTTTTCTTTTACAGATATCCACTAAAACTACATAGTAACGCATCTTCACTCATATGCCACACAAAAGTTTCCCTAGAAAGCAGAAAATAAAGGAGAACAAAATGAAAAGGAGTCCTGCTTACCTTCTACACGGAAAATGGTTAAGTGCGGGCGACAGTGATATGAACCCAGAGCATTACCTGCACAGTTCATCCACAAGCCCTGGAACACCCAAGTGGCCGTAATGACAGAGCTGGCTCGGCTGGTCACTCTCCATTCGTTTGAAACCACTGCACCAATTAGGGCTCCGGTGCCACAAACACAAAATATGAATGCAATAATCTGAAATCCAGACATATCCGAAAAGTGATGGGTTGGGATCCTCAGAGAGCTGTTAGAAGTTCTGGTGGTCTGAAGGCCTAATTACATTATAAGGACGCTACAAAAACAACAGGTCCTTGTAAAACATGGTTTTCTTTTCTCAGGAGTGATCCGTACTGAGGGGCAAAGTACATTTTACTGGAGGCGAAGCACTGGGGCAAGAATGACTACCATGTATTAATCAACAGATTAACGTGTTATGGGTAATAACGAAAAGCAAATGATTGTGGCATTCTTTTGCTTATGTGAAGACCATGAAACATTTATATTGGGCAGAAAGAAAATTTAAATAAAAATTATTTTTCAGTTACTTACAATAATGTTAAAGTTAAGGCAAACTTGGAAACAAAGTTCAAACTAATGATTAATTGAGAAATAGTGCTGTTCTAAATGGTTAAAAAGGACAAACCGTTGTGAAGTTACTGGCAGCAGGAAGAAAATATCCCATTATAAACTGCATAGATTTATTGATGGTAGATATTGTAGAGAAGAGGCTAATAGTCTGGTCGGACATTGGTTTAGATATTTAATTGTCAACATGTTGGCTGTCCATAATTTTTTATAAGCTAACCAGAAAAAAAATAAATCAAGTTGGCAACCCTGAATCCATTATAATGCTAATAATACACATTTTTATGGCGTTCATTAAGACGGTCTCTTTTTTTATTATTTTCTTTGACCGAACAAGTGGATGAGGCGAGGGAAGGAATGGATTGGAGCCTCGTTAAATTTTTAATTATTGAATACAGCTGTTTCCTTATTTCCCATCTACAGTATGTCGATGGAGAGTGAAATCCTATTGATGACATCTACACCATTCTTAGATTTCCTCCAAAATGTTAAGTCAGCATGGAACCTCTGTTTTTCTGCTTTGGACCTCCACTAATGTTAAGTGATGAATGGTGAAAAAGATCCATAACAAAAGACATTTTTGTTTGTACCTCTTTGCTATAGCTTTAAGACATGGCACATTTTCTTTCTTTTTTTTTGAGTGGGGGTGTATTGGGTGGGAGCAAAATGGTGGAGTCCGAGTCACATTTAACCATTTGCTTCAGTCAGCGAAAATCCTATGTGCTCATCTGATAGATCAGTATAGGTATGGGAAGTTAAGCACAGCTCGGATCTGCCTAGTTTAGCATCTTGTAATAACTGAAAGTCTCAGGAACCTGGAAAAGATTGGGCACCAGGTCTACATTGATCAACTCCCTTCTTTACCCTAGCCCATAATGAATGTGTAACACTGAGTCACTTATCACGGACAAACTGAGAGTCGGGATAGTCAAGGAGTCCAAAGTCAATAGTCAGGAGGTTAAGTCATAAACAGAGGGAACAAACAAAGGCGTAGTCAGGCAATAGTCTGAGGTCAGAATACCAGGAAGACAGTGAATCAGATCAAAGGGGGTAATACAAATGTGTAGCCAATAGTAAAGTCCAGGATCCAACAGCAAAGTGTCAGAAAGCTGAGAACAAGGCACGGAGAAACAAGCCAGACAGAGCTGAAAGCTACAACTGGCAGCTATCTGTGCCAGACAGCTCAGTTACATTGCTGAGTAATTACTGGTACAGTGAACACCTGGAGAGAGCTCAGCACCTCCCAGACTCATACTGGATGGTCGAACTGTTAATCACTGCCCAGACAGTTCAGCACACCCCTGCACCAGACTGGATGACTGAGCTGTCAATCACACGGAGGGTGTGGAATAGTTTTCAAAAATATTTTACCAGCTTAGTCCAGCAGTGATGTTTCTTATATCTTTTCACTTTTTAGCATCATTTTTCCATGTCACAGTACGGGACATCCAGCTGTACTATCCCAACGAGAAAAACTACCACCATGTGCAGCATGTGTATTACATGGTGTGAAATTCATTTAAATTTGTACCTTGTTATATAATTTTTACCATAGTAGAAAAGTGTGGTTATCCATCCATTAACCTCTAAACTACCCTGGACCATCGTGGGTATGTAAATCACCATAAGCCACAAAGCCATAAACCACCATCAATTAGCATTTTAGCAACCCTACCCAGCCTGGAACATTCAGCATTTTTAGCAGCCCTGTGATACATATAATACACCTCAGTCCTGCTCTCCACCTAAACTCAATATCTGCATCTACTCCCCATTGTAGAAAGGACATTTTTTTTGTCAGATGATCCAGAAATTCTACTGGCCTCCCGAAGGTGATAAATCCAAGATCAGGCTCAGTTCTGACAGTGGCCCACAGTAACTAGATCGGGAGCAGAAGGACAAGCAGCCAGTCCACTGCAGAGCCAGGGCAGAAGCAGACCATTTCCAGTTTACACTGATGTGAAGTACTGCAAACCTTGAAGATGTGGGAATAGAGAGTGATTTTGTGTGATTTTATTCCAAAACAATACACAAATAATCAATTGTAAAAATATATATATTTTCCTTCGGCCCCACCTCCTAAAAATGGCACCGAAACTACAACTCATCCTGCACATTATGCAAGTGCATTATACCTCTCTGGATGCACAAAATCATTTGTTTTCCATAAAACATATCAATCTGTCTCAAAAGGCAGAGCTTTTCTCAAGCATGCTTTGGAGTGTTACAACCATTTTTGGGTTTTGTATACAATAAGTTCAGGTGATAACCATCAGAGCTTTGCACCCATTTTTGTATGGAAAGCTTCTATCTATCTATCTATCTATCTATCTATCTATCTATCTATCTATTGTAGTATGGCTAATGGTCGCATAGTCGATGGGAGGTATGTGTCACAGAGATGACTTGTCTCTGTGATGTAACCTGGAATATTTTCTCTAGTGCATGAAAGCACTGAGAGGTTCATTTGGTGCGCCTGGGACCAGGTTACGGATAGCTGAGAGAGATGGGCGGGTCTAGCTACCCATATGCGTCACCTCTGGGAGTGGTAAACAGCCTATATAATGGGAGCTATTTGGCATATGGTCTGTATGTTGGGAGGGAGAAGGCCTCCTGTGTATGTGTTTAGCTCCAGACCGAGCCTGAGTACTGTACACTTCCCAAGCCTGTGTCCCACAGGCCTGGTGGAGCAGAGCCCTGCTATAGACATTTTGTATTTTGTTTGCCTGATCTGAAGGCTGCTTCTTTTCTGTTTGGCTTCTGGGTTTATGAAGCAATAAACTCACATGAACTTTTAATGGAACAAGCCTCCTGTCGCACCCAAGTGAGTACAACCCCTACAATTGGTGTTAGACGTGCGGGCAGAGTTCACAGCAGAGATGTGCGACTGCTTCAGGAAGGACTGCATGCCCTGGGTTAAGTTTGTTGCAAGCCAGCAAGCATTGCCAGACAAAATGGAGGACCTGCTGAAACACCTGGTCCAGTCGCAGCAGGACCAGCAAGAGACCAAACAGGCTGTTGTTACAGCAGAGTCAGCAGGAACTATGGCAGCAGATGCAGCTTCTGGCAACCACCATCCAGGGCAGGACGAGCACCCTGAACCCAAGTCCGGCTGATGATGCCCACATCCAGAAGGCGGTAAGACGGGCTTTGCAAAAAATGACCCCCGGGGATGATATTGAGGCCTTCCTGACAGTGTTTGAAAGGGTAGCGAAGAGGGAGAAACTCCTGCCAGAGCAGTTGTCAAAGGTACTGACACCATACTTGACAGGAGAACCCCAGAAGGCGCACTATGATTTAGCTTTGCACCATGTCAAACAGTATGACAAGCTAAAAACTGAGATTCTTGTGTGCTTGGGGGTTACAATGACTACCAAGGTACAGCGGGCTCACCGCTAGGCGTATCAGATGGACAAACCATCTCGCTCTCAAGTGTTTGACCTGTTGCACCTGGTCCAGAAGTGGCAGCATCCAGAGTCCTTTATGCCTATGCAGACGGTAGAATGGGTGGTGATGGACCGGTTTGTACACCCCCTGCCGAGCCTCATACAGACTTGGGTTGCCCAGGGTGATCCCCCGGAATGCCGATGAACTAGTCAGACTGGTCAAGAGATACCAGGGGGTTGAAGGTTGCTTGGGAAGACAGCCCACCCCATACTGAGGGCCCAAACGGGGCAGAGGTCCAAAAGGGTTGAGGCATCCAAGGTCCTAAGAGGTGGGGAGGTGGTGCCCAAGGTCCATACGGGTGATGTTGTTTGCTGGAGGTGCCACGGCCCAGGCCATGTAGCCGCCCGTTGTCCCCTGATTGCTGAGCACATGCACTGCAGCATAGGACACCATTCATATTTTGCGTATTCGGCCTGCAGTGACAACTGTCCCCCCAGTGATGGGCCTCAAGCGTGTGATGGTGAATGGGCGGGAGGTAACAGCACTGCTAGACTGCGGGAGTTTATGTCTACCATGTCAAACTCAACAAGCCATGGCAAGACAGAGAGCCAGCTGAAACTTCTTGCTCGCTGGGCCAGCCAGAAGGCGAGCTTGGAGGTGTCCCCATAGCAGAGAAGCTGTTGAAGGCCCAAAAACAGCACTGCTGGGAATTTCTCCAGAAGAACAGGGACCTGTTCTTGGAATTGTTGGGGCATACAAAGGTAATAGAACACAAAGGTCTGACTGAGCCCCAAGTGCTCATAAACGTGAAGCCTTATCGAAATCTGGAGGCCAGTCGAGAAGTGATCTCCAAGGAGTTGGAGCATATGTTGAAACTCGGGGTCATTGAGGAATCCAAGAGTGGTTGGTCAAGCCCGATTGTCCTGGTCCCAAAGCCCCATGGGAATTGAGGTTCTGCAATGACTATTGGAAGTTGAATGAGGTCTCCAAGTTTGACGTATATACAATGCCACACGTCGATGAGCTGATCGAGAGACTTGGACCCACATGGTACATTACCGCCTTGGATTTGACAAAGGGATACTGGCAGATCCCCATGGTACAGGGAGCCAAGTAGAAGACTGCGTTTTCTACGCCGGATGGATGGTTCCAGTATGTCCGGATGTCGTTTGGACTGCAGGGGGCCCTGGCGACCTTCCAGAGAGCTTTGAATAGAATCCTTGCATCTCATAAGCAATAAGCTGTGGCATACCTGGACGATATTGTCGACGAATGTGGGAATGGGAGAAATAGGGCTAAGCAATAGCACATGTGAAAAAGACTTGGGTATACTAATAGATCACAGACTGAATATGAGTCAACAGTGTGATGCAGCAGCAAAAAAGGCAAATGCAATTCTAGGATGTATTAACAGAAGCATACAGTCTAGATCACGTGAAGTCATTATTGCCCTCTACTCCTCTTTGGTCAGACCTCATCTGAAATACTGTGTCCAGTTCTGGGCGCCACATTTTAAAAAAGACATCAACAAACTAGAGCAAGTTCAGAAAAGAGCGACCAGAATGGTGACCGGTCTGCAAACCGTCTTATGAGGTAAGGTTGCAGGATTTGGGAATGTTTAGCTTGCAAAAGAGAAGACTGAGAGGAGACTTAATAGCTGTCTACAAATATCTCAAGGGCTGTCACATTGTAGAAGGATCATCTTTATTCTCATTTGCATCAGGAAAGACTAGAAGCAATGGAATGAAACTGAATGGGAGGAGACACAGATTAGATATTAGAAAAATCTTTTTGACAGAGTGATCAATGAGTGGAACAGGCTGCCACGAGAGGTGGTGAGTTCTCCTCCAATAGAAATTTTCAAACAGAGGCTGGACAGACATCTGTCTGGGATGATTTAGCGACTCCTGCTTTGAGCAGGGGGTTGGACCAGATGGCCCAGGAGGTCCCTCCCAAATCTTCGATTCTATGATTCTATGATTCTTCAGCCCGGACTGTGAGACTTACCTGGAAAAGGTCCAGGCAGTGTTTGATGCCCTAATGAAGGTGGTGTTTTCAATAAACCAGAAGAAATGTGCCTTGGGAAAGAAGAAGCCAAATACCTGGAATATGCAGTGGGTAGAGATGAAATCAAACCCCAAATCAGTCAAGTGGAAGTAATCCAAACATGGCCGAGCCGCTGTAAAAAAACAAGTTAGAGCCTTCCTGGGGATCGTGGGATACTACAGGATTTCACCCTGAACGTCACCATGATGGCCACGCCTTAAGGGGATGAAATCGGATAAAAGGACAAATGGTCTGAAGAAGCAGAGACAGCCTTTCAAAAAATAAAAGGGGCTCTGTGTAAGCAATCGGTTCTGGTGGCCCCCGACTTTAAAAAAGAGTTTATACTCCAAACAGATGCCTCAGATGTCGGTTTAGGAGCAGTCCTTTCCCAGGAGATTCACGGGGAGGAGCACCCTGTTCTTTGCCTTAGGAAGCTATCCTCATGTGAGAGGAATTATTCGGTCGTAGAGAAGGAGTGCTTGGCCATAAAGTGGGAGTTGGACACATTATGGTACTGTAACGTGCTGCTGCAGTGCAGTACAGCGCAACCTCCACTAGGGGGTGATAGTGAGGGAAGAGAGGTTGCACACACACACACACACACACACACAACATAGTAACACAGAGCAACAGCACAGGTGTCACAGGTAATGAAAGAGTGGTCAGACTAGCCGAAGTCAGCAACTGACAGGAGCAGAAGTACCCAGGGAGGCTGCAAGTGCGTAGTCAGGGACGAGCGAGAAGTCAGGACCTACCATGAACATGGTATCAGAAACGTAAGCCATTGTCAGGGTACAAGCCAGAGGATCAAAAGCCAGTTGGAGAGCGTGGTGTCAGAAATGGAAAAAAACAGAAACAGAGTCCAGAGATCAAGCCGAGTCATACACAAGTCCAGATAATCAGGGGCAGAAGGAACACTAAAGGAATACAGGTCAGAGGCACTAGCTTGGAAGCTTGCAGTATAGCTGATTCAGGCCCGCAGGCTGCAGAGGACTGAAATAGCCCAGCCAGCTCCAGAACAAGGCAGAGGGGATTAACCCCTGCATGACCAGTCCAAAGAGAAGACAGCAGAAAACAAACTCTGGATTGCCCAACTCAGATGGATGAGGGAAACAAATTGGTAAAAATGCTAGGTTCACCCACTGGTTCATAGCCCTACAAGATTTCAACTTCCATATAGAGCAGGGAAGCTACATGGTAATGCCGATGCCCTCTCAAGAATCCCTTGTCTGGTAGTAGAAAGTGCCAAGCCCCACTGCTTTAGGCAGAGGGGGAGGTATGTAGTGTGGCT